>NW_026126418.1:72759642-73368928 GCF_943737965.1 Phodopus roborovskii
CAAATCCCAGATACCGTATTATTTTATATGTAAACACTTCACTATTTGCTTCTTACAAATGATTCTTATAGCATAGCCCAGTGCTACACCCAGGCTTGACTGACTTCTGAATATTATAACTATCCAGTGCTCACATTTCCAGTTAAACCTTAAAAACCATGCCTGTGTTTACAGTTTTATATGAGAGCCAGCTGCAGCTCACTCGCTGCATTAACGGATGTGTTCTGTGTGTCTCTAGCCTGTATTTTCTATCACTGACTCTATTTCCCTGCTGTTGCTTTATTGATAAACTCTGTCACTTTTCCTTTAGATGTTTCCAGATTCTGGGCTTTGTTTGTTGTGTCCCTGTGCTGTCATCTGTTCAGTGCCTCTGGCTTCAATCCTCTTAGAAAAGTCAAAATCAGATCTGGATAGCTGATGACATTTGGGTTGACTTTTCTTTCACTAAATACATTAGAGGAGGTGGCGTGCTCTTAGATCGGTTTATCCATAATGATTGACTTTTCTCCCTCTAGTGTAGCAGATCTCAACTGCTTTGGCAAACCTCTATCTCCAAAAATATTTACATCACAATTAATAATAGCAGTAAAATTAGTTATGAAGGAGGAAGGTTGAAAAATCACTGCTCTGGTGGGATGTGGTGTAGCAGCTCTTAATGACCAGAACCCGGACCAAGTGGTTTACTAGGAGCTGTCATGTATCATTCTCCAATTCTTTCGTTCCATATTCAGTTAGCCACAGAGTATAAAAGAAAAAAACCTGGCAAGTGGTAGAGCTGGTGCAGAAATAGGTTCAAGTAAGCTGCCTGTCATGGCTCCCACTTTCCTAAGTACCCTGTAGTGACGGCAGTTGGATTTGCTAGTCCTTTGTGGTGTTACTATGAGCTCTTTGTTGATACACACTGATATGTTTCAGTATACTGTAGTTCTTAACAGTGGAGTATCTTGTCTTTGGCCAGTGGGAACTCCTCCCTTGCCCTTTTGACAGTCTACCCTTGTAGTCTTCCTTAATATCCATGCTGTCCGAAATGGCAAGATATCCCAGGCCTATTCCTTGTCCCAGATCTGAGTAACCTGTTTTTCTGAGGATCTGAGGACCCTTGGTGCTGCTGGTGGGAAGAAGGATGTCAAGACTTTCAGAATTCACAAGATTTTTACAAACTATTTAGAGCTGTAAAGGACCTTGGGGATAATCTTACCCACCTAGAAATAATTGATGGCCCCGCAGGCTTGCGGCTACATAGTCACAGAGCTATGAGCAGAACATGGTATCTGACATCTAACCCTTGTGCCACTTATCTGAGAGACCCTGTAATCCAGGAGGTCACCTTTCCCCTTCTCTCCTTTCACATGTTTTAGTTTAGTATAAGTAAATAGTTTTGCTCTGTCCTACCTTTCCTGAGCTGTTGTCATGGGGAGCCTGGTAAATGTCACAGATCAGACTGCTCTGCAGCTCTCTGCTGCACAGTATGGAAAAGCCTTCTACATCATTTTCATGTGCGCATGTGTGTGTGTGTGTGTGTGTGTGCACGCGCGCACGTGCACGTGCGCTCACCCACTTGCATTTCTGTATGTGCGTGCATGCATGTATGTGTAAATGTGTCTGTGCGTGTGTATCCTTTGGCACATGTAAATGTCAGAGGACAACTTTGTGGAGTCACTTCTCTCCTTCCCCCTTTGTTGATTCCGGGATGAAAATGTCTTTAGGCTTGTGAAGCAAACAAACACTTTACCCACTGTGAGTCATCTCTCTGGCCAACACTTCGCATACCCTGATGTCTTCCTCTTCCTTCTTTCTTTCAGCATTTGGAGTATTGCTCTGGGAAATTGCTACCTATGGCATGTCACCTTACCCAGGAATTGACCTGTCACAGGTTTATGAGCTGTTGGAAAAGGACTACCGTATGGAACGCCCTGAAGGCTGCCCGGAGAAGGTCTATGAACTCATGCGAGCATGTGAGCCTCCCCAACCCATTCAGAAAGTGCATGTGGGCGCTGAAGAAATTGCAGTGGTGCAGCTTTCTGCAGAAGGCTGTTTCAGTGGGCCCTTGGCAATGTTCCCATGCTCCCAAGCCACTCATAGAGTCTGGCTTTTGGGTGCCTGTCTGTTAACACCTGTCAGTGTGTTTATTTACAGATACCATACATATGAGTTGTTTTTGTTTGGCTTTGAGGGATATTTTTTGGTTTGTTTCTTGTTTTGGATCAGACTCTCACTCTGTAGCCCTAGCTGGCCTGGACTCTCCTGCTTGGACCCCAAGTTTTAGGGTTATAGGTATGCACTACCATGCCCATGTTCTTTCTTTCTTTTTTTGTAAACATAGAAGGATCAGATGAATACCAAATCTGGGTTCTTATTAATAGATAGATTCCTGGGTCCTACTTCCACATGCCTGGCTATAAGCATTCCAGGTGATGGAACTCTAGTGGTATTTATGTGAGTATATGTGTGCATCTGCCCGCCCTGTGTGTCTACACATGGTCTTATCATCTGTGTTCATATGATCACTACCTCACCTCTTTCTTCTTAGTAGTGTGTCCAAGACATTGTTCCCTATCCATATATTTAGATTTTCCTCACCCTGCTTCCTAACTTCAATACAGCTGTCTAGCATTTCGGTAAATGTTTAAAAATTACACTCATCTGTCTTCTTGTGACGAGCTTTTGGCTGTTTTACACATTTACTTTCATTACATCTTATTTATTTGTTGTTTGTTTATGGAGATGTATACTCCATGGCATACAGCTTGCGGGAGTTGGTTCTCTTTTTCTACTATGTGGATCCCAGGGATCAAACTTGTTATCAGTCTTGGCAGCAAGTGCTGTCTTGATGATAGACACTTGTCCTAGGGTCACTGCACTTAACCCCGATATTCTAAAAGTTAGATTGTTGGTGCAAAGTTTGTTTTATTTTGTTTTAATTTTTCAAGACAGGGTTTCTCTGTGTAACAGCTCTGGCTATTTCTGAACTTGCTCTGTAGACCAAGCTGGCCTCTAAATTCTCAGAGATCCACCTGCCTTTGTCTCCTGATTGCTGGCATTAAAGGGATGCACCACCACTGCCCACCTCTTAAAATCCTTAACATCTATAATAGGACACAGTAGCATTTGGCAGTTTAACTTGCCATGGCATCAGCAGTTAGCAGGCTTGGAGTGCCTCCATCATGTCCAGACCATTCCTTGCGATGGCTAACAGTGCTTCCCGCTGCTCTGACATGAGCCTTCTCTGTCCAGGTTGGCAATGGAATCCTTCGGACCGGCCCTCCTTTGCTGAAATCCACCAAGCCTTTGAAACCATGTTCCAGGAGTCCAGTATCTCAGATGGTAATGTACCTCCTGGGAGCATGCAGTGGGTTGAAAAGTTGGATTGGAGCTAGACGGGACTTCAATTCATTCCTGTAAAAATGCCCAGGCCAAGGGAGAGACGGAACTCTGCATAGAGGCTGGTTCTGTGTCTTTGGATACATAGAGTTCTAAAAAAAATGCTGTGCTGTTTCTTCAGCATCTGTGTCTCTTTTCCCTAACTGTACAGACCTTAAGAAAAAGAGAGACCTGGAAACTGGAGAGACAGCTCAGTGACTGAGGGGACCCAGGCTCAGTTCTCAGCACCCAAATGGTGGTGGCTCACAATTCCAATCCCAGGGGTAAAACGCCCATATACACACACATACATACATACAAGTAATAATAACAATAATTATATATATATGTTAGAAAAAAGAAAAAAAGAGAGAGAGAATCCCTTTCAAGACAGCACCTTTGTTGATGACTGCTGGATTATATGTGTGTGATCCTTAGAGGTGGAGAAGGAGCTGGGGAAGCGGGGCGTGAGAGGAGCTGCTGGCAGCATGCTGCAGGCCCCAGAGCTACCCACCAAGACCAGGACCTGCAGGAGAGCTGCTGAGCAGAAAGATACTCCTGAGACCCCTGAGCTTCTCCACATGAAAGGCCTGGGAGAAAGCGGTAAGTCCATGCCTTCTCACCCCTCAAGCCAGGGCGGGTGAGCAGAGACTTGTCAGTGGAACTGGCAGAGAACACCAGACCCTCCTCAGGTCTGCCTAGTCCCAGGGAGGAGGGTCTGCCTCTTGCCCAGAGCTGCCATCCTCCCCCAGGGAGCCATTCAGCAATTGCTTAGACAGGCAAAAAACAGGGATGCCTGCCAAGAAGAAGCATTACCCACCATTCCATGTGTTCTTCACAGTGCTGTGGGCATCTTCCAGGACATGGCAATAAGCAATATTCAGCCAAATAAAGCAGCTTGGGAGTCACTCAGTGTGGACTTGGTCCCTATAGTTTCTGGGGTATTATTTTGCACTCTTCTGGGTTCAGTAAACAATGGGGCTGGGTCAGGAGGTGGCTCGTGATGTACAAGGATGGTACTAGCAGCCACGTGTACAGTTTCCTGCATGCCAGCTGTGTACTGAGTACTGCTGGACCAGCATCTGGCTCTCCTGCAGACCCTCTGAAGTCTGGTTTAGAGGGGTGGTGTTTGAACTCACAAAGGCTCCCAGGGGCTCCCAGCATGCCCTGATGGGCCTTGGGTCTGGTTGAGTGCAACCAGGCAGGACAAAGTTTGGTTCTGATAGGGATTCATAAAGAGTATTTACTCAGCAGAATCCACAGTTACATGTTTTTAAACCTTTACTCATACTGATGAGATGCTGAATGGTCAATGGTAAAACCCACACAACACATAAAGTACTTCAGGGACTTTCCTAGCCAGGGTTACTGTTGCTGCGATGAAACACCACGAGCCAAGAAACTATGGGAGGGAAGGGTTTATTTAGCTTTTGCTCCCACATCACAGTTCATCATCAAAGGAAGGCAGGACAGGAATTCAAACAGGGCAGGATCCTGGAAGCAGGAGCTGATGAAGAGGCCATGGAGGGGTGCTGCTTAGTGTCCTGCTCAGCCTGCTTTCTTGTAGAACCCAAGACCACCAGCCCAGGGATGGCCCTACCCACTATGGGCTGGGTCCTCCACCATCAACCACTAATTAATAAAATGACCTACAGGCTTGTATACAACCCAATCTTATGGAGGCATTTTCTTTTCTTTTTTGGTTTTTGATGACAGGGTCTCTCTGAGTAGCCCTAGCAGCTGTCCTGGAACTCCTTCTGTAGACCAGGCTGGCCTCGAACTCACAGAGATCCACCTGCCTCTGCCTCCCGAGTGCTGAGGTTCACTTCTCTCAGATGACTAGCTTGTGTCGAGGTGACATTAAACTGTTGAGCACAGGGACAGTGCACACAAGGGCCAAGCGTGTGTGTTTGTAAGTTTTCCTGAGGATGTGGCTCAGCGATTGTGCTGAGGAGTTGTCAGGACCTAAGTTGCAGTCTGCATAACCCATGTACTACTAGCACACATCTGTAACATCAGCTCTCCTGCAGAGAGACCCTCAGAAATGTAAGAGCCACCTAGCTTGGTATACACAGCAAAGTTGGAAGGAAGGACTAATATCTGAGGTTACCCTCTGACCTCCACATGTGTGCTGTGGGTGTGTGCTTGGTTTTTAGAAGCACTGAATCATCTTCCTTACTCTTTTGGAGGCCATGGTACCCAGGCAGTCCCTTCATCCCTGTTGGTTGTCATGATGTTGGGCCATTGACAGTGGGCAGAGAGGCTGCTATGGGAGCATGTACTTAGGAAAAGCAGGTGATGAGCAGGCCTGTGTATTTGTTCCCAGCAGTGTCATGAAGTGTTTTGATAGGTCATCTCCTATGAGCCAGAGGTGTCCCTAACATCTGTGCTCTTGATATCACCCTGTGACCCAGTAGAATCTCTCCCCATCTTCTACGACTGGCCTGAGGTGTGGGGAGGTCCTCTGCTCACCATTGTTCTGTGTTTGCCTCTGACAGCCTTAGGACAGGTACACCCTCCAACTCTGTCCGGAAGGCTGAGGAATGCCTCCTACAGCTGACCTGACTGCACAAAGGCATTGTGTGAACTGTCACTCATATTTTAAAAATACCCACTTGAAGTTTTGTAAAGGTCACGTTTCCCTGTCTGTCACAGCAGCTGATTGTCATGCCCCCGGGGGATACCTGACCTCTTCCTTCAGGGTTACACCTCAGGAACCTCAGCAAGACTGACCCTTGGCATTCTTGTTTCTTCTGACTTGAGTGTGACATTGGAGGGACTCCACAGCTTTAACTGGTTTCAGGATGAGGGAGGCAGGGTCATTCAGCCCTTGCCCCTCTATGTTTGGGGAGAGGGACCTGTGCCTCTGCTATTAGTGACAGCGTGAACCACATGATCCTGACGATGATGACCAGCTGTGGTGAACACCACTCTTTGTCTTCTGCTCTCCAGCAACATTTGAGCTTTGTTGTGCCTGTTCTAGGAAAGCTGAGGTGCAGAAGTAGTGTGTGTGTGTGTGGGGGGGGGCTTCCCCAGGGAGCGGCCAGCCCAGCCTTGAGTGTAGTGTTCCCAGGGAGCTCCTGCTCACTCTTCTCTCTGTTGCAGATGTGCTGGACAGTGAGCCTGCTGTATCACCGCTGCTTCCTCGGAAAGAGCGTGGGCCCCCAGACGGCATCCTAAATGAAGACGAGCGTCTTCTTCCCAAGGACAAAAAGACCAACTTGTTCAGCGCCTTGATTAAGAAGAAGAAGAAAATGGCGCCAACGCCCCCTAAACGCAGCAGCTCCTTCCGTGAGATGGATGGCCAGCCAGAACGCAGAGGGGCTAGTGAGGATGATGGCCGGGAAGTCAGCAATGGTCCTTCAGCTCTTACCCCCTCAGATGCAGCAGAGTCTACCAAGTCCCCAAAGGCCAGCAATGGGGCTGGTGTCCCCAATGGAGCATTCCGGGAGCCAGGCAGCTCTGGCTTCCGTTCTCCCAACCTGTGGAAAAAGTCCAGCACACTGACCAGCAGCCGCCTGGCTGCCGGTGAAGAGGAGAGCGGCATCAGCTCCAGCAAGCGTTTCCTGCGCTCTTGCTCAGCCTCTTGCATGCCCCATGGGGCCAGGGACACAGAGTGGCGGTCAGTCACTCTGCCTCGGGACCTGCCATCTGCTGGCAAGCAGTTTGACTCATCCACCTTTGGGGGACACAGAAGCGAAAAGCCAGCTCTGCCTCGGAAGCGTGCCAGTGAGACCAGGTCTGAGCAGGTGGCCAGAGGCACGGTGACACCCCCTCCCCGGCTGGTGAGGAAGAACGAGGAGGCTGCCGATGAAGTCTTCAAGGACATGGAATCCAGCCCAGGCTCCAGCCCTCCCAGCCTGACTCCCAAGCTTCTCCGTCGGCAGGTTACTGCCTCCCCTTCCTCTGGCCTCTCTCACAAGGAAGAGGCCACCAAGGGTAATGCCTTGGGGACTCCTGCCACTGCTGAGCCAGCACCCCCCAGCAACAGAGTGGGCCTTAACAAGGCCTCCTCTGAGGAGACCCGAGTAAGGAGGCACAAGCACAGCTCAGAGTCCCCAGGGAGAGACAAGGGGCGCCTGTCCAAGCTCAAGCCTGCCCCGCCACCTCCACCTGCCTCCGCAGGGAAAACCGGAAAACCTGCACAGAGCCCCAGCCAAGAAGTGGCTGGGGAGGCAGGTGGGGCTGCCAAGACGAAATGCTCAAGCCTGGCTGTAGATGCTGTGAACAGTGACCCCGCCAAGGCCGGCCAGCCTGGAGAAGGACAAAGGAAGCCTGTGCCCCCATCCATGCCAAAGCCTCAGTCTGCTGGTAAGCCTCCAGGGACCCCCACCAGCCCAGTCTCCACACCCCCCACAGCGCCAACACCTTCATCCCTGCCTGGAGACCAGCCATCCTCTGCGGCCTTCATCCCCCTTATATCAACCCGTGTGTCTCTTCGAAAGACCCGCCAACTGCCGGAGCGCATTGCCAGTGGCACCATCACCAAGGGTGTGGTTCTGGACAGCACTGAGGCCCTGTGTCTTGCCATCTCCCGGAACTCAGAGCAGATGGCTAGCCACAGTGCTGTGCTGGAGGCTGGCAAGAACCTGTACACATTCTGTGTGAGCTATGTAGACTCCATCCAGCAGATGAGGAACAAGTTTGCCTTCCGTGAGGCCATCAACAAGCTGGAGAGCAACCTCCGAGAGCTGCAGATCTGCCCTGCAACAGCTTCCAGTGGCCCAGCTGCCACACAGGACTTCAGCAAGCTGCTTTGCTCTGTGAAGGAGATCAGTGACATCGTACAGAGGTAGCAGCAGCCAGTGTATGCCAGCTGGGGATGCTGAAGTCTATGGGGCTTTTGTGCCCATAGGATGGGGGACAGAGGACTGGGGAGCTGTCATCTTGGCCCAGGAGCTTTATAAAGCATCAGGCAGAGAGATAGGGCCTGATGCCGTCGGCTCTTCTTGTGTTGTGCACCAGCTGTCCTGCACCTCTCCCCACTCCCCCAGCCCAGGTACCCTAAGTCACCTTTTTTCACTGCCTATGTATGGGCCTCCTGCTCTGAAGACTGCAGCCGGCCTGCCAGGCCACCAGGCTCAATCCCTCCCCAGTGCCTCAGACCCAGCTCCAAGGCCAGCTGGGTGTGCTCAGAAGGACTGTTCTTTCCATGTCCTCGAAGGAAAACTTCCTTCTCTGATGCACCTTGTTACTAAGGCCCCTGGGCTTGCCGTCCCTTAACATTCTATGCTTAGGACCTGTCCCAGAAAGGCGGGGTTCACTGTTTTATCATGTGAAGGAAGCTGTTGATTTGAGGGTCATGAGGTGCTAAAGCCAAGGTCGAGGTGGGTGGGTACTGGAGACAGAGCTGGAGCACTGTGCTCTGTCATCTAGTCTTTATATCCTCAGTGGTGTGCCCCGCACATCCCAATAAGCAAGCTTCAGTTTCATGGGTGACAGTCGCTGGTTTGCTAGGCTAATGCTCCAGGGAGCCCCAAAGATCTGAATTTCTGAGCAGTTGTCCTCCCCTCTCCTGCTCCTGAAGTCAGGCTCATCCTCTCTGGTCCTTGCCTCAATGAAGAGGGTCTAGTTTTCTGGTGTTTTTGAGCTCAAAGCTCTGCACAGAAAGGAGCAACCACTAGGCACAGACAGCTAGGAAGGAGCACTGGCCCAGGGCTCTCCTGAGCCCTGGCTGCTCCTCAGAGCTGCTGCTTAACTACCAAGAACAGTGCTTAGCCCAGTGTCCTGAAAGACACCGCAGCACAGGCTGGGGGTGGGGTAGACTTTGCAGGCTTAGCCAGGCCATGCCTTCCTTCCTCAGCAGCCAGGACCAGAGCTGAGCAAGGGACAGGCGTGGGTGTCTCCTTGACTGTGACCCAAAGCAGTCAGCTGAAGAGCAGGTGCCTGCCTAGACCTTGTACTGGGCCAGGCGAGACACCTCCACGCTCCCTGCTTCCCCACTCGGCTGCACTGCGCTGGCCCCAGTCCCACACTAATCACCTAGACTCGGGTCGTGTTTTTCCGGTAGAGATGATTTCCTCTGGATTGTTCTTCCGTAGTCCTCATAGCACATCACCTCCTTGCCTCCAGCTGCTGTTCTGCAGCCCATGGGAGGCAGTGCCACACTGCCAGCGGCCTTGAAAAGCCAAACTTCCCCCCACCCCTGACACCATGTTCACAAGGTACCTACCGGTCTGTCATTGCTGACATGATGTGCCACTATATTTTGCATTATACTTTGGTATTACACTTTTTTTTTTTATTAGACTTGCTCTCTTATAAATGAAATGTAAATAGGTTGCTGCTGTGCCCACTCTGGCACATGACAGCATTCCCCTTTTTCTCAGTCCAGTACATTTTGTTCTGTATATTGACTCTGTTTTTTTTGAATCCAAATCTCTCTGTAGTATTTTTTAAATAAATAAGTGTTTACAGAACTATTGACAGATTGCTTGGTCTGTGATTCATCCCTGCTACCCCTCATGTCCCAAAGGGTCACAGCATGTTTGGCTGTCATAAAGCAGAACAGCGCTGCTGTCCATGAACAGGATGTCTTGGTCATCCTGTGTCCTTGGCACATAGTTGCCAGCTGCTCAGCTCTTGTCAGCCTTACGGCAGGTGGTAGTGCCCTGTGCCGGGCCTGGCACAGGAGAGACATAAGCTCCTGAGAATCTTGCTGGCAGGGTGAAACCTCCCTGGCATGTCTCTACATCTGAGCCTACTTCCTGCCCCTGCCTTCAGCCACCCAGTATTACATACCTGCACGGTATGCCTTCCAGGTGCCAGCTATTAAGTTTGAGGGGACAGGGAGTGACCGGAAGCTGAAGGAAGCAGCACCCCAGCAGGCCCTGGGGGGCTGTGTTTTAGTAAGTGTAGCCTCTGCCAGGGACCACGGCAAGGATTCCTCTGCCATGGCATCACAGATGTGGAAGTGGTTCTGAGTTGCCCAGGGGCCCTTGTGGACGCTGGCCCTCCTGCAGGGCTTCTGTGGCCAATCTGAAAGGGGCAGTAGGAGAGCTCCAGGGCAGCCCCACTGTTAGCATTTGCTCCTTTGTGTGTGAAGTGGGCCTCTCAGGGTCTTCCCAAGGCCTCAGGCTGGCAACTACTGGCCTGTTTTCTCAGTGCTTCATGTAAGGCCACAGGGGTGGGACATGTCACCTCGACTCAGGGATTAAATACTTCCTATCTCTCAAGGTCCTAACGTATCATCTGAAACTTAGTCATTTCATTTCTAAGACTGGCCTTCTTGACCTTCCTAGATGCCTAGACGCTCCGTAGAATCAAATAGCTGAGGGTGGTCCGGAGACATACTCTTCTTGCACATGCCCATTCTGAGGGGTCAGCAAGATGACTCCATGTGGAGCAATGGCTGCCGGGTCTGACGACCTGAGTTCAATCCATGGGACCCACACGGTGTGTGGAGAAAACCAGCTGCTGTGAGTTGTCCTCTGACCTCCACGTGTGCACACAAGTAGATAACACAAAATCAAAAGGAAAGCAGAGATGATAGCGATCTCTCTCCATACATGTGATGTTAGTAAGTTGTGCTGTGTTTGTGCTGGGGTTCTAGGGTGCAGAAAAGCTCAATTGCAGCTGCTGCTTTAGAACAGGGCAGGAGGCTGGGTGGTGCCAGCTACTGGGTGTCTACATTTGGAAGAGGCGCATATTCCGGGAGCAACTGTCCTGCAGACAGTTCCCCACCTGAGCTCTCATTGCAGATGCCATGTCACCCCATGGAATGCTTGCACCATCCTTCTGAGGTCTGGCGCCGTCCTCTTTGAGGTGTACGGTAGCTGAGGCTCAGAGAGGTGAAGTAGTTTAGCCAAGGCCACACAGCATGTGCCTGCCAGGTCAGGTGGTTTGTAGATAGTGCAGTGCAGAGGGGCTACATCTGCCCGTGGGAAGCGCCCTCCAGGCTGAGTGGTTGGCCTGACCTCATAGGCCCAGATTTAACTCAATGCTGTCTAACTCCCAAGTGTTCTAGGAAAGATTCCCCCTCCCTCTCCCTCCCTCCCTCTCTCCCTCCCTCTCTCTCTCTCTCTCTCTCTCTCTCTCTCTCTCTCTCTCTCTCTCTCTCTCTCTCTCTCTGTGTGTGTGTAGAACAGATGTCAATGTTAAGTGTCTTCCTTAGTCGCCAGTGTATTTTCAAGACAGGTCCTTGTTGAACCTGAAGTTTAGGCTAGCTGGCCAATGAGCTCCAGGGATCTATCTGTCATCCACTCTACCCACCTCCATCCAGGGCTGGCATTAGAAACACACACCAGCTTTTATATGGGTGCTGTGAATTTGAACTCAGGGCTTCATGCTCATGTGACAGGCACTGTACTGTGCTCTCAGCTCCCTGGTTCACAGATGACATTAAGTGGAGCGTCCCCCAGCCCCACCCCATCGTTGGCACTGCCTTCATCCTTGATAGTCACCTGATATAAGCAGAGGGTGAGCAGGAACTCAAGGCTGGGGTCTGTGGATCTTCTGTGGTGTCTGGTACTGGAGCAAGTGAGGATGGGCAGCTAGCTGTCCTGAGCCTTTCTTTTTTTCTTCCTTAAGCATTTAATTAGTATTTCAAACACAGGAAAATATGGACAGACATTCCCATCCACCTTAGCAGCTAATAACCTATAGATGTGCACACTACACACTACAGTGAAAGTTGTTTTCTTTGAGACCAGGACTCATTAGTCCAGCCTGGCCTCCATCTCTATCTGGAACCAAAGCTGGCCTTGAACCTTGATCCTCCAGCATTAGCCTCCGGAGGATGGGGATTACAAGCCTGCACTGCTGCTCCCGGCTCTTGTTTATGTATTGAATAAATACAGGAGTAGCTACAGACAGCTCTCAGGTTGAGAGCTGGAAATTCCAGGCCAGTGGGTGAACAGCCTGAAGCAGAGTCTGCCTCGGGGTAGATGTTTCCCAGAGCCTCCCCTTTCCCAGTCAGGAGGGGAGTGATTTCCTCATTCCCAAGAGGACAGAAGAGGGCCTAGACCTTGCCAGAGCGTGAGAAACTTGGGGGCAGGGGGTTAAAGAGGGAGTTTAGCACTATATAGGCGAGCTGGTTTAGCAGATCAATGCTTTAGCAGTCTGAGTGTTCTGATTTTCAGGGCTATTGAGCTCCAATGTACAAGCAAACTGAAAAAAAAAAATAGCTTTGTTGGTTCTTTTAATGATTAAAGGTAATGACAGCTGATTCGTTCCTTTGAAGGCCTCCCCCTTCATCTCAGTCTTCTCCATAGTGATTAATCTAATCCTGCTAAATTAAGAGCCTGCCAGGTTTGGGATGCAACTCAGTGGTAGAGCGCTTGTCTGCACAAGGGCCCAAGCTGGTGTCCTGGTACTGCAAAAGAAAATCCAAAATGTGCCAGCACCTACCCACAGAGAGAGGGTGTGCCGGTCACTCCGCCTCATGGGAGTGAGGAGAAAGGCCAGGGACCTGGCTCCAGGATGCCCTTCTGCCCTGGCCTGTCTCAGCCTGTCTTCTATGTGTATAAATGAGCCATGGAGAGGCTGAGCTAGGCTATTGCTCCACAGAAGCAGGGTGGGCATCCCTGGTGGGTGAGGGAGCTAGGTAGAACCAAAGTAGCCTGTGTCCCAGGACTACATTCACAGACACTGACCCAGGGAGTGTGTCACACTAGCAGGGAGCAGCAGCATCCCTTTGCTGTACACACCCTCAGCACATACCCACATCTCTTCCTGAGATGGTGGGGAAGGCAGAATGATGCGCCTCATAGAGCCTGGGGTCCTTGCCTTGTCACAGTGACTGCAGCCTAGGACCCATGTGCAAGGCCCAGGGGAGCCTACTGTGGGCTCTGGGGAAGGCTGTGTACCACAGCGTCAGGTGTTTGGTTCTGGCCTCCCTCCTCACCTCACCTCCCAGCCCCGCTCCACAGTCAACGTGGTTCTTTTGTGGCTCTGATCCTGTCAGCCTTAATGAAGTGGCTTCCTGACTGCTGAGGACTGAGAGCTGCTACTGGGAACGTAAGTCACCAACAGAACGGAAAATACCGGAATACTGTGAGGTGCCAAGCTGGGCCTGGCCCAGTGTGGTTCTAAAAGGCTAATAAAAATCCACCAATTAATTGTGACAGCTCAATGGAAAATTATTCAATTGTGAACAGGGGCAAGCCGCCACACGAAAGGAGGAGGGGAGATGTTGCCATGGAAACATCAATATAAGTCCTCATCTCAGCAGTCACAGCCAGCCCTGGAGTGAGCTGCTTCTGACGGGTGTGTCTGACCTGGGATGGGATGCAGGAGACTCAGCAGCCTTTGAAAGGGAGGCTCTGCCTGGCCCCAGGCTGCACACAGCCCAGACTGAGCCCCCCTCCAGGTGGAGATGTCAGCCCCCCCCCCATTCTAAGAAACGTAGGGAAGGAACAGGGAAGTAAAGACGGAAACAGCTTGTGCTGTATCTCCCTGTACCTTCACCCAGCTGCCAATTAAGGGGCTGGTAGGAGAGGTGTACGGGGTACAGACAGCCTGATTTCCATCTCCCCAAAGTGAAGGCTCCAGGAGCTCAAGAAAAGAAGTTTCTGGGGCCCAGAGGACCTGGAAGGAGGAGGCCAGCATTCCATTATGATGCTGCAGTTGTTACAACTTTTATTTTAAAAGATACACATGGTATATTCCTAGTTTGGGTATTTGAAACTCAACCTTGCCTTGCAAGAAACCATCCCTTCCTCGAGTTCAGTTCCCATGAGGCCCTTGGCTTGGCAAACACTACCATGGTCAGGGCTAGCTGCCGGAGGGCATGGGCAGGAAAGGGCGGCTTGGTGCCACAGCTGCCCACTGCACGGCTTTCTGGCCAGAGGCATCCTGTGCTAATGGGGAGGAGAGGACACTCACTGTCTTGGGTTTGTTTGGGTGGGTTATTTTTTCCCCTCCATTTGTAACTTTCAGAGTCACATTCTATACACGGTGGACTGTGCTCTTTCACAGTGGCACTTCAGATGTCAGCTACCAGCGTCCCTGTGGGGGCTGTCAGAACTTTGATTTCCCTCTGTAATCTCGCAGTCCACCTCCCATCAATTGAGCAACAGAGCCAGAGGCCTGTTGTGCTCACAGCCCAGGTGCCCTGCCTCTGGGGGCTGGGGGCTGCTCCAGTCAGACCACTGGGAAGAGAGGGTGGCTGAGACAGCAGCCTGGGTCATGGGTTAGGACAAGGACACTTAGTCTTACTAACCAAGACACATTTGCTCTTGTGTAGGTTTTTTTTTTGGGGGGGGGAGTGATTGCTCATTTGTGTGTGTGTGTTTTTTTTTTTAAAACACCGCGCAAGTTTTTCACTTTAGCGAAGTTGACAATGAAAAGTTGAGCACACAGCTATCTACCACCAATTCATTATAACAGGCTTTACTCTCTGGAGTCTGGGGCCTTGAGGGGCCGGGTGTTGGTCAGGGCAATAGTGGAAATACAGGCAGAGTCCACAAAGGCCCTCACCGGCCAAAGCGAAAGCTGAAGCCTCCCTTCCTCCTGCTGTAGCTGCTGAGCTCCTCCGCCAGGGTCCCCAGGGGGCCGCTGGCCTTCTCTGAGTCGGTGGGCAGGAACCCTGCCGCCTGGCTGCTACTGTCCTGCCTCCCCAGGCGGAAGCCAGTGTGCGCCCTGCGTGAGGCCCGCAGTTCCTTGGCCACCACAAGCAGGGCCTGCGGCTGTGGTGCTCTGGGCCACAGGAAAGGGCCTCTAACTGAGTGTGGTCTGAGTCCCTCAACCAGGTGGGCCCAGCTCATCCTGGCTCCTACGTCACCGACGTCTGTGAGTCCCCTTCTGTCCAGCAGGGGGAAGCAGGTAGTCAGTGGCAGGAGAAGGAGGTAAGGCAAAGAGTGGAGGCTCCTCATCTGAGTGGAGGAAAGAGAGGAGGGGAGTTAGTGGCCAGCTTTGGTCACACACAACCCTGTCCCCAAGTTTCCCATCTTAGAGGGTTAGCTGCTGGTTCAGCTTAGCCCTGCCTTCCTTAGCCACCGCAGGAGCTGGCTGTACCAATTAGGCTTAATCTCACACTCTCACTCACCTGCAGCCGAGGAGCTGCCTGCTCTCATGGCTCAGTACCAGAGTACTCGACTGCCAGCTGGTTCGCAGAGGTGCCCCGGTGGCCCTCAGGGCTGTGTGCATTCCGTTCAATTTTCTATTACAATTATTGACTCTTGGGCCATGGGCAGAGTGAAAAGCAGCCATGTTTTCAACTTCATAATGAATAGGTCTAGTTGGTCTGCTGGGAAACGCCGCTGTCTCCCTAACTCAGGGACAAGTTGCTCCAGAGAGTGGGGGAATGGGTTTGGTGGTCTTTGTGTAACCCAGACACCTACCTGTGGACGAGCCAGTGACAGGGCTCACTGGACAGGACAGGCTCCGAATGGGCTTATCTTCACAGTAAATCTATCAGGCAAACCGCACCCAGTCACACTGCTGGAGTGGGGGGGGGGGGTCAGGGCTCTAATGTCCATGTGGCTTCTTGGTACCAGGCCTCGGGGACATGCTTGCTTCCTGCACACAGCCATCCAGCCTGCCAACCAGAGTGCCACCCCCAATTCCTCGGGCTCGGTCATGCAGGGTTTGCCCAGACCCTGCAGCCTTATAAGGGAGGGAGCTGAGTGCAAGGTTCCCGTGGCGGTTACTTTGCACCCCATGTGTACCCACTGTCACTGTGTCCCCCCCACACCTCTGCCTTGATGGAAGCTGTTCTCCTCCCTCACGGAGGAAGTCTGTTTTGCAATGACCATGGGTGAGCCTGACTGGGCTGGCTCATCCTCTGAGGAGCCCCCTGAAGCTGGAATAGAAGGAGGAGGAGGCATTCTTTCCAGAAACTGCTTCCTTGAAAATATTTCAAAGAAGTGAGCTCAGCCAGAAAGCTTCAAAAACAACAACAAAAGCAGCTCGGCTTCTTACCCAAATCCAGCTTGCTAAGCCCCCGCTCCCCAGGGGCTGGAGTAGCCTCCAGCCTGCTGCTGCTAAGGGGGCTTCCTCAGGTCCCAGTGGAAAGGGCTCCCCCACAGGGGACAGGCAAGCCTCGTTCCCTTCTCCCTATGGAATGCATGAAGACCGAGGAATATTCTTTATCCTAGGAGATAAATGCTTCCTGGCTGGCAGCTAGGGCTGACCTGCATTGGTGTTTTTTTTTTTTTTTTTTTTGCATAGGATGATCTGGAAGAAGCTTCAGCCCCCCAGGATCCGCTCTTGCCCCTGTGTGGTTCCAGGTGCCACACCTGCCTGCACCCAGCCCACCCAGAGAGTCCCCTACTGTACTCACTGTGCTGTGGGCTGCTCTCAGGAGAGCAGGTGGATTCCTGGGCCCCAGTGCTAGGCAGAGCTGCTTGGGTCCTGGTCTGGTAGCCATGGTCCTGGGGCTTCCCTGCTTTATGCAGAACCCTGGTATCATGGACCCCAGCCTGCTTGATTGCTATGCATTCCTGGCCCTAGGATTCCTTTGGGGTTGCTGGTGGTGAAGGCGGGGGCAGTGTGGGCCACAGGACAAAGACACAATACAAACAGGATGTGGTCTGATGAAAGTGACAGATGCTGCCCTTTGAGGAGGGCATCATTGCCTGTGAACTGGGGGCACAGATCCGGCAGACCCTGGTGGAGACATCACTGCCCACCCTTGAGAAGTCTGATGGTGCTACCCTTGTGTTCGCCCTCCAGGGAGGGTAGCCTTACTCACTGCTGTGGGCCTGGAGGGTCACACATATCCAGTGCCTTGTGGAGGAAGGTGAGGTGTTCTGGTGTGTGAGGCAGCCTCTCTGGAGCCTTAGGACAAGTGAAACTGCAGGAATGCTTGTTTCTGAGGGGTGTTGTGATGGAACCCAGAACTAAGCAGGCCCCTGTCCGGCTTCAGATCTAGCACAGTCTGTCTGTCCCACAGATGGTGCCGTCTCTCTCACCATCCAGCCCCATGGTGTACCTGCTGTACATGTTGTCTGTACATCCCCCAGACATGGCTTCCCATCCTGATATGAAGCCATGGGGCCTGCCCTTCTGAACCCCAACTGAATATGATCACACCCAGCTCCCCAGTGACTGTCATGGTGGCCTGGAGGCAGGGCATCATGGTAGCAAGGTGTGGACCTTGGCAAAGGCATGGGGGAGGCGATGAGGTCCTCAACTCTCATACTTCTGCAGTGGTACCTACCGTGAGGACATGGTGATTGACACCAACACCCCTCACCACACACCATGGCTTCCCTCCTGCAGGGTCCATGGCTGGGTGCTGTTCTTATGAGCCTGGCATCACCACAGTGAGTGTGTGTCTAGGGGGCCTGTGTCACAGTACCTCCACAACCCAACCCTTTTACCAAAGACGCCCTCTGGAAGCTGCCCATTCCAGGGCCACCACTCTGTATACTTCTGGTGACTAATGGCAGTTGAGGTTTCAGCAGCTTCGTGGTAGAACTTTTTGCAGACAGGTACCCTGGTGGCCAACTTGTTCCTCAGCTGACACTGGTTCCCACATGCCATACTATGCCCCTCGAGCCAGGAATATAGCTCAGATAGTTGATTTAATCAAAGGCTTGCCTCGGAGGGACAGCCAGACTTCCAGAGTACTTTCCAGGCATACTTCCTGGGCTCCTGCCCATGCCTGTCCCTCTGGTTCTTGAGCCCTTTTCTTCAGTCACTACCTGCCACCATGGACTTTGCCAGCGCCTGATATCCAGGGCAGTGTGGAGGCTGGAGCTGAGGGTGCATACAGTGTCATCCATCAGTACAGGCCTCATCAAAGTCAGAGGCTGAGCAAAGCAGGAAGCAGCTTTCCAAAAGCTCCCTGGGTTATAGTCCTGAGGACACAGGGCTTAATCCTACCCATCTGAGATTGCCTACAGCCTCACGTATGGACTTACTCATCCTTGCTTCTCATGGAGTGAGGGCTGGGACTGGAAGTGACAGGGCATATCCATGGCAGTCAGTCTGGGCTTTGCCCTCCCAGGCACTGATCCAGCCCTCGGGCTCTTGGAACTTCATCTGAATTTGGCCACATGATTCCTCCCAGAATAGGACCCAGCCTGGAAGTCCATCCATCTATGATCTCAGGCAGTCCTGAACCTCGGAAATTGGTGTAGGAAGGTCATGTGGACCCAGTAAGCCCTAAGTGGGCATGGCTAGCACCCCACAGGCATTCATCAGCACTCTGGCCTCTCTAGTCTCCCCACAGAGCCCTGGGGAGCTCTCTCCTCAGTACCATGCCCTATTGGTGGTGTCCCCAAGCCCCTTGATAGCTCTGGGAAGCTCAGCGAGACTGCTCTGTAAGACCTATCCAAATGGCTCCCGGAGCCATAGCCAGAGTGGTCCAGTTGAGGGAAGTATCATGACATTGGCTTAATAGTGTCAGGCAACAGGCTAGATGGGCAAGGCCTCCACGTAGGTGGTGTGCCACCACAGAGAGACAGGTGGACACTATCATCTTGGTTTTCTGTGGTTGGCTCAGGAGTCCTGTCCCAAGGCATCCCCATCTCTGTCCTTCTAGCCTTATGATCCACAATGAGATGCCTAGAGGCAGGACTATGAGACCTGGTGGAGAGAGTGGGAACTGGTGTCCTGGACTCAGGACACTCCCACAGTTCAACAGTGAGGATGCCTCTCTGACTGCCCCATGCTGATGCCTTCCCCCCAACACGGGCGCTCAATCAACACTGCCTTTCATGAAATAACTTGGGCCTCAACTTGAAGCATCAAGTTGATTTGAGGAATAAAATGATTGTTAATTAGTTCCTCAGAACCCCAGGACCCATCCATCCCCTGTGAGGAGGTCCACCACCACAGAGACACCAGTAGCATGCATAGAGCAAATCTGCATTGGTGAACAGTGAGTCCCAGACTCCCAGACCAGCCCTGATGGATTAGAAAGAGGACCTTACCCTTCCCTGCTCCCCAGGCCTGGCTGTGTCTGCCTAGCCAGTAACTCAGTGAGTGCACAGAGCTACTAAGTCGAGCAAAACCGTCCCAGAGCATCATGTGTCTGTGTCGCTCTCCTGTGACATGGAATGGGACAGGACTATAGGTGAATGCTGGAGTTGGGTACCACAAGACTTTATTGGAGACAGGGACATACAAGACACCAAGTGCACACCACCCCAAGTAGCAATTGCCCCCACTATTTGCCCATGGGGTGTGGTGCTGACTCTCAGAGCTCCTCCCCAGTCCCAGGGCCCCACCTGGCCCACCAGCAGGCACACCTGTCCTGCTCATCCCAGCTAGCCTCAGGTTGGACCCCTCCCCTTTCCCCACCCACAGTTCCACAGCAGCCTGACTCCAGGCCTTTGGGTTTATGGATCCTTGCAGTGTGGAGCCATCATAGCTTCCAGCAGCCTCCCCGAAAGCAGATGAATAAATCGAGGCTCCAAGGCTCCCAAACCATTGGCTCAATGTTTCATCACAGTTCTGGGTTCCATGAGTCTTCTGCCAGTGTGCTGCCCCTCAGACCACAGAACAGGGGTCAGGGCAGCCATGGGCATTGCTCTTACTCCTTGTCCACACCTCACGCCTCGGGCCAAGACATCTTTTGTGGAGATGGAAGATCACACTGCTGCTCACACTTTCTGATTATTCAAGGCCCTGCTCTCTCCCAGGAGTGCTCCTTGGGGGCCAGGACCTGCAGTGACCATGCCGCAGACTCTCGTGCTCCAGCAAGAGGCTCGAGGTGACAAGGACGAGGGGGCAAGAAAGCTACGGACAGCGGTGATGCTACTTCCGCCCACAAACACCAGTGCCCTGCTTCCATGAGCCACTAATATAACAGCAGGCAAACAGCTCTAACCTGGTCTCCCACCAGCCTATGCTTGCAGGGGAACCAAGGAGCTGTCCACTCTCTGCATGCTGGCTAGCTGACCACTGTCGTGACACAGGTCTACCCAGTTTTGAGGCCTTTGGTGGAATCCACGGAGCCAGCGTGGGCTTGAAAAGAAGTTTTGATGGTTTGCAAGTACAATATCCATGTTGCCAAGACCCTAGTGTGGGGCATGGAGACCCCAGAAGGAAAGCAGTGTGGCTTGGCCAAGTAACATCATGGGACTCACTGGGGTCAATTTGGCAATTCCATTGTCAAACCAAAGTAGGTCTGGTGGGTCAGTGACCACAGCCTGATGACATCATGTCTCAGAGGACCCGGCCTGTCCCCAAGCTTCCCCAGCACTCCTGCTCTGTAGGCACTCTAATCACAAGTGACAGGCATCTTGCACAGATATCAGACCAGGAAACTCCTCAAGCCAGGGCTGCAGGCTGTGGCCCAGCGTGCAGGGACAGTGTTCCCGTCTGTCTGCTAGGAAGGTGAGGTTAGGGCTGTTGGCCTGGCCTCTCCCCACTCTGAAGGAATTTGTGCCCACTCAGCCAGTATTTGGCAAAGCCATACCCCTTAGAGTACCAGTCTGGCCTGGGGGAAGGTTTGGTGTCCCTGGGGCAGTGACTGGGCTCTGAAGGGCTATTGTCTCCAGTGTGTCCAGACAGGAATGCATGTCACCGTCACCTGTCCACCAGGGGCCCGTTGGGATGAACAGCTCATGTGTTCTGCATCCCAGCCCTGGCCTGGAGCCCATGCCTTGTCAGACACTCACATCTGTGAATCTGTTAACATCACACTCAGGGGTTTGTTTGATGACACATCAGAAAGCGCTCAGCACTTCTGAGCTGCGATGACAGAGGCGGCTGGCAGCAGAAGCTACTCAGCACCGGCCTCAGCAGTGGGTAGTGTCTGCTAGGACCCACCTCTGCCGTGAGACTAGGAATGGAGGACAGAAAGGGAATGAGAGGGGACTTCCCTGTGTCCCTTGTCCCACAGAACCCTGGCTGCCCTGGGCTGGAACCTTGTTTGCCATCAGCTGAGGATCAAGTAAGCCACAACTGGTCTTGTCCAGCACCTAGGATGGCTTTGACCCTCAGAGAACCCAGCTTGAGGGACTGAGCGGGTGGCACAGTTCATCAGTGGGGTTCAGGCTTTGCTACAAGTCTAGCGGAAGGAAAGGGCATGGTCCTTGCCTGCCTGCCTCCAGATGCCCCCTCCTCCTGCCATCCTACCTTCCAGCCTTTTCAACGCTCCCATCAGCTTCCCACAGGACACAGAAGCTACTCAGCTGCCAAGCGGGTAGCTGAGGGCTGGGGCTGCAGCCTGCCCTCCTGGAAGATCACCTGTAGGGGGCAACGGTGGGGTGCAGGCCCAGATGTTCTGCCTGCTTGATGCCTCAGTCTCCTGACCGGTAGGCCCTGATGGCAGCGCCCATCATCACCAGCAGGGGGCAGCCTCTCTGCAGAGAAGGCAGCCTTGGGCCATGCTGAGTCCCATGGCTTGCTTGCTTCTACACTCTGGCTTCTGCAAGTATCCTAGAGGCACTCCACTGAGGTTAACAGCACAAGAGCCTAGCACAGCCCCACCTCAAGCGGTTCTCATTGGCAGAGGCCAGTCCCACCCCTGCCACAAAGGCTGGCAAAGTGGGGCAGGAGTCATGGCTGCCATGCAGGAAGCCAGGTACACCTCTTTTGAGTGGGGAGAAGCAGATGAGCTTTGAAAGCGGCAAACCTCTCAGGTCTTCAGAGGCTCAGGGAAGGGCAGCCTAAGGGTGCTGGTCTCAACCTTGGGGCTTTGTAGACAGCTGCGCCCCAGGCCAGCTGGCCACAAGGACACAGGAACAAGCCATGTTCATTCAGCCCCAGCTATTCAGGGTGTCTGATAAGAGGTGGGGTCTCCGGGCCCAGAGGGAGTGGGTCTAGGGCAGGCAGGCAGGTGTCAGAAGGCCCAAGTCTTCCACTTTGATTGGCTGCAGGGGTCTGGAGTACTGTTTGGCCCCTACTCTGGATGTTCTCACAGAGCCAGAAAAAGTAGGGGACCAAGGTTGGAGCAGGTGGGGTTTGGGGTTGCCAGGTGCCAGTCCCACTGGTAGAAACGAGATCATATCAGCTGATAAATAGGTTGTGAAGGGGGTTGTCATTGGCTGAGTTTAAGGGCTGGCCCTAAGCCATTCCTACCTAATGAAGAGCAGGTCAGCCATGCACAGGGGGGTAGAAAATGTTCTTGCAACAGTGGGCATAGAGTGGGCACAGGCTGAGATGTGTGGGGACTGGGCATGAGCAGAGGACACTAGTGCTGAGTGCTGGGCAGTACGCGGTCTAGCGGTCCTCTCGGACCGGCCGGACCTTCATCTCCGAGAACTTGAGTGAATACTGCCAGCCAGTCCAGGAAGACCACTCGACGCCATCAGCGTAGGAGGCATGAGCTCCACGAAGGTACTGGCCGTTGAGGTTGGATGTGTGGCAGTTGCGGTACCACCAGGCTCCTCGGTAGAAGGCGGCACAGTTATTCTCTGAGTGGTCGCCGTCCCGGTCCTTGGTGGTGAATCTCATGCCACTGTGCTTCAAGAGGGAGTCACCTGCATAGCATGTGCACACAGGGTAGATTCCTGGGCAGAGGTATGCACAGGCCCCAGAACCTGGATGTGTGCGTGCATACACGCCACCCTTCAAACCTGAGCCCAGGCAGCTCTCCTGCCAACCCCATGCCACATGCATGCCTTCTGGCTGTTCCTGTGTCCAGGCTACCTCTACCTGCCTCCCAGCATTCTGACACTCCCATTCCTTTATCTGAGAGGAGAGGACCAGCCCAGAGGTCTTGTCTACAACGTAATGGGCCCACAGAATCCAACCCCAGGAATCCCCTGGCTCCAGCTTGGGGCTCAGTTCTCCACTGGGAAACATGGAAGCTACCTAGGCTACATAGGGCAGCAGAAGTTGGACCCCCCTGGGACTTGTAGCCTAGATCCCGATCTCAGAAGGCAGAGGGGCTTAACCTGGCAGGCCAGCTTCCCCTGCTGCACCGCACCGTGAGCCTCACCTGCAGTGCCCGAGTAGTCAGCCACCGTGAGTGGGTACCCATCTTCCTCGGGGTCCACAGAGAACAAGCCCACACCGAAGCTCCCATAGTGGGCATAGGCAGTGCCATTGTCAAAGTCTTCCAGGTCCACGTGCAGCTCATAGGCTGCTTGTGTGGTCAGGGCGTGGATCCGCTTCAGCCCTGAGAAGGGGGAAGGGGAGAAAGATGGAGGAGGTCAAAGGATCCGGGGATACCCTCCCGCCAGGCGGAGCTCAGTACCTATGCTCAGGACAACTGCCAAGTGTGTGCTCTGCACTCTGGGCCACTTCCTTCTCCCCGAAGGTGTGATTTTGGCAGAAGCGGGAGACTGAGTTGTCGTGTCGTATATTCTGTGTTCACTTTACGTAGGGCTGTGCTCTCCAAACGTAGTGTGTGTTGGCATCTCGTGCACCTGTCAGGTGTCCCCTGTCCCTCTCCTCCTTACCTTGTGAGACAGTGTCTCACTGAACCGGGAGCTCAGCTAGTAGAGAGCTGGTCAGAGTGCCGTTCAGATAGGGTGGAGACCCCTTACTGAACCTGGCCTGTGGGCCTTTGCATGTGCTGCTTTCCCACCTATCTCTTATTACCCTGTTACCTTTCTGTTCAGCCTTGGGAAGGTGGATGGCCTCCCCTGCTAATCCAGACACCCTCCTCTTCTTAACATTCAGCATCTGGTTCTAACTGCTTCCTTGTGAATTTCCTGCCAGTTTAGTTCCCTAAACACAACTCTGCAGTCAGTGTTTGCTGTGACCCCAGTAGGCACAGTGGGACCCGGTATGACACGTGCTCAATAAATATTTCTCAGTTCATGGAGCGAAGGCAGTGCCTGCATCTCCTGCTTTTCCCAGGTCCTGATTCTGCACACCCCTACTACCCCACCCTGACCTCCCTGCCTCTAGTTCTCCCTCCCATTTTTCTGCTCTCTGTCCCTTGGGCCATCCCAGGGTCTCACACAAACAGGGTACTTCCCTGCTTTCACGGCCAACTCTTGATTAAGAGGGTAATTAATTAAACGCCTCACAGGTTCGCCGAGCCTATATTGTTCATCAGCCCCTCCCCAGGGCTAGTATTTGTGTTACTGTGTGCATGAAAGTTTTGTGGACCCTCCCCTGCTCAGCTTTGGTCTCCTCTGCCAGGCAATCTGCAGCCCATCACAGGATCCCTGTCCCCTTCACCCCCTCAGGGCTGCTGACACAGTTCAAACCAGAGACTTGAAGGATGTGGGTTCAAGAGCTGCAAGAGCAGGCAATCCCACCACATCCTGTCTCCACGCCTGGGCTGTCAACCCAGGGCTGGTGGTATCAAGGCAAGCTGTTCTCTCTCTCTCTCTCTCTCTCTCTCTCTCTCTCTCTCTCTCTCTCTGCACACGGCTTGCACACCTGTGCAAGGCTGATGGACAGGTGCACGGGCAGCTTGTGACAATGACAACAATCCCCACCTGGAAGCCAGGCACCATTCCAAGCACCTCCTGCATAGTGATCAATCGGGCAACATCAGAACATGATTAATTACAGAGCCTCGGCACAGCCAGTGGTTGAGTCCACTGCACACTGCCCAGAACTGGCTGGTGTGAGGAAGGACTCAGCAAGGCAGGCACGATGATCCCCTATTGTATGGGCAGAAGAAGGAAGACTCAAAGAGGCAGTCACCAAGCAGCAGAGCTGGGATTTGAACCCAGGCAGAAGGCCTTAGCCAGGAGAGACTGCATTTCTCAGGGGTGCAGAGAGATGCCCTTTACCATCACTACATGGTCACTGGGGTCCAAAGACCTACAGGCAGCATGCCACAGCTGGGGTTAACAGTGCTGGGCTCTGGATGCACCTGCCCAGTGCCTGCACTGGGGCTGCGGGCAACCTGCCTGGCAGTGGGCGGGGCATCTGAGGCTCATCTGTCTTAGCGCTCTCTCTTCCCTCTTTACATCTTTACTCTAGGAAGCTCTAGCTCTCACCAGCCTGAGATTTCTGCCTGTCGTGTCTCTGATCCCTGAACAATGGATTGGGAGTTATGAAGCAGCCCAGTTGTCCCTCAGAGTGACAGGACCCTACACGGTACAGTACCCCAGAGAGCTGAATCTAAGACAACATAAAAAAGCACAAAGGGGCGGCTAGATGGCTCAGTGGGTGGAGGTGCTGGCTGCAAAGTTCAACCGTCGACATGGTGGAGAGAACTGACTCCCATAAGTTGTCATCGGACCTCCACACACACACACCAGCACACATGTATCCACACACATATACACACAAAATTAATGGCAACAAATATAATTCAATTTAAAAACACAAAACAAAACAAGTAAAAGTTTAAATACTAGTAAATAGTGCTTGAGGAATGACACCTGAGGTCAACCTCTAGCGCGCACGCGCACACGCGCACACAAACACACACACACTCATACACATAAACATACACACGCCTACCTGCATCCATGTACCCACCCCACATACACATACAAAAACTAAAACTTTGGGAAATAAACAATATCGGAAAAAAGCTGAGAGGTAAATTAATGAATAGCCATAGCCTTCGTATATAAAGAGCATCCGTAAGTCAATAGGAACAGAGGAAGCCCCCCACCCACCCACCCTTGAGAATGTGACTGAGGGATAGAAAAGCAGAGGTGAGGCCAAGGGGAGGCTGAAGACCTCACAGTTGACATTCTTGTCAGGGCTGCTCTCGTCTGCAGAGCTAATCAAAGCCTTGCTTAAATACTTCCTCCCCACCTTCTGCAGCTGCTGATAGATTTCAATTAAGATGCCACTGAGCAGTGAGGCGCCAACCCTGATCCAAGCTCATGGGTGGGAAGCGGGGACAGGGCCTCTAAATGGCTGCCACCAATGTTTCCTTCACATATCTACCTTGGGATGGGCGAGCAGGAATTTCCTACCCATCCTTGTTCACAGTCCCTTCTCCTAAAATAGCATCGAAGCACACCACATTCCTACCTATAGAGCCTGCCTGGGCCCCCCATACCCAGCATATCCAATGGGACTTGTGGCCCCACCTCTTCAACTTTAGGTTCGTCATCTGTGGAAGGCATGCTGGAAGCAGGACCACCCTCCTAGCTGGTGTGAGGCCTCAGGGACTGATGTGTGACATGAGTGCTCAGTAAATCTGACCATGGTCTAAATGATGTATGGCCTCTCCTCATAGGAAGTGCCCATCTTGGTATCAGGATGGGGAGAGTCCTGCCCTCCTAGACTCCTGGTCAAGGAGCAAGGACTTAACTGGTGCCTAGGACAGCAGGCTGCTGACCACAGGCACCCATCTTCTTCCACCCTGCCATGGGCCCTGCTTCCCACACACTTAGGGGTGTCAATGAAATTTCTGGGCACCAGGGGTCCTCCACCCAGGATCTCAGCCCGTCAGGAGGTGCATGAAGATGAAAGTGCCAAGTGGACTGGCCACTCAATGGGGACTGCACACTCAGTACCCCAGCATGATCACTGCTGACCCTGAGGGCAGCACTTATCCCTAGTCCTCCTGATGCCTGAGATAGAGCCCCTGAACCCACCATGGCTGGAGTGACCAGGACTGTAGGGAGCTGCTAGACAGTCAGACAGGCCAAGGCTTCTTGCTTCTGACCTAGAGTCACAGAAACAGCCCCTCCCCACCTGGTGTGCAAGGGACCCTTGGCCTCCTCCATCTGCCTCTTCTCCCTCCATTCCTGATTCCCATTTGTTTAGTTTGCATCTCAGCATGCACTTGGAGATCAAATAACAATTTGTAGGAACCAGTTCTCCTCCACAGGTGTGTCCTGGGAATTGAACTACAGTCACAGGCTTGGGTGCAAGTGCCTTTATCTGCTGACATTTTTGGTTTATCATCACTATTGCTTTTGAGTCAACGTCTTAATATGTAGCACAGTCTAGACTGGAAATCCTATGCACACCAGGCTGGACTCAAACTTGTAGCAATCCTCCTGCCTCAGCCTCTCTAGTGCTGGGGTTACAAGCAAGAACTATCATGTGTAGCTTTTGGTTTTATTTTTCTTGCTGATCTTGAACTATAGAGCTCAGTCTGGCTTTAAACTATGTAGTGTGACTGGCCTGGAATTGGGTCCTTCTGTCTGCTGGGTGCTAGGGCCACTCCATCCAGCTTTCTCCGCCATATTTAACAGCTTACGTCCACAGGACCCACTTGTACAACGCTCTTCAGTTGGCTCTATTCTCATGGTCTCTATCACTCAACTCTCCTGAGACTGAGATGGAATTCATTTACAGAAAGGGAAGGCACAGGCAGAGAGCATGGAGTGTGCCCAGTGTAGGGACACTTACTTACCCAGCCAGTGCTCCCCCGTGAGCTTGCCGAAGCCCTCCCGGTATGCCTCCCAGCCTCGGAAGAAATTCACAGAGCCATCCTCCCTGCGCTGGAACACCTACAAGGGGAAGGGAAGGTAAAGCATGGGAATCTACTACTTCAGGACCCCAGTCTCCAGGCTCCTGCCCTTCCGCACAGGCTGCCCAGGCCCTGGGATCCTGGGACACAGGGATGGAGTGGGTGGGATGGAGGCCTTCCAAGCTCCTGGCTCTGGGACTTAGAGTAGACCAAGCTTTCAGGAGCTTGTATTGGCCAGAGGCAGGACTGACTGCCCCACCACAAATCCCTGGAGTGTTCCCACAAGGAGGAGTGAGTGACCATGGGCAGGTGGGCAGGGCAGCTCCCAGGCCAAGCCCACTTCTGCTGGGGTGGGGGGCTCTCCTGGTTCTCAACAGGAGTCAGAGGCCTGAGGCTGTGGCTCAGCAGCTATAGTGCCTGTCTCCGCCTAAGCCAGGCACAGTGGCACAGCTCTAGGAGGCGGCGGCAGGAAGAGAAAAAGTTCAAAGTCATCTGTGGCTACACTAAAAATTCAAGGTCAACTTGAACTTCATGAAATGTGATCTCAACAAAAAGAGACAAAGAAAGTTAGACATGAGGTGGGGGGACACATGCTTGGAGTTTTTACAGGCATTGTTGTCTGTTTTGTTTTGTTTTGTTTATTTTTGAGACAGAGTCTCGCTTTGTATTCATCTGTCCTGGAACTCACAAAGCAGTCCATAGCAATCCTCCTGCTTCAGCCTCCCAAATGCTAGAATTATAAACCCACACTACCATATGTAGTCCATTCTCAAGTTTTTAAGCAACGCCTCATCTTAGCCTTGACCCCCAGATTCCCACCTCTCACACAACTCCTCTCCCCAAATCACACACTCCCAGCAGAACCCAGGAGCTGTGGCCTGGGAACCCAGAATCCAAGCCACTTCTCAAGGGAGGCCCAGGAGCCCAGGGCAGGCTTCGGGTGTGACTCGGGTACCAACTAGCCGCCAAGCCGCCAGAGCCGCCTCTGTTCTTTTTAATAACATTCTCGATTTGGGAGTGTGGAGTCCCATTGGTTAAATTGCCTTGAAATAAGGACGGTGCCGTCCTGGCCTAGCTGACGAGTATTTACACGATCGCTGACAGTCCCATTCCGGGGGCCCACGCCGCCTTTCTGTTTAACAAGCCTTTTCCTGCTCATTTGCAGAGGCAGCGCCCACTTGCCTCCATCTGTGTCTGATGTCAGAGCTCTGGCTGCCGCTCTCATTACTAAGCAGCCCGGTTCCGGCAGCTCGGAACCTGCCGGGTGCCCGAGCGGAGCAGTAGCGTCTGCTAGCGAGATGCACCAGGTCCCCAGGGACACGTCAGTCACAGGCAGTTGGGCAGCTCTGACGTCACGGGCTGAGGGGAAGATGACTTTTTTTTCTACTGCCCCGACCTGGTCCTGCCCTGAAATTTCAAGTCCTCAGGAGGGACCCACTGGATGGGAAGAAGTTCGATAAGGCTGGGGAGATCTGAGCGGTGTGGAGAGCCGTATTGACGGCCGCACATTAGGACTCTGAGCACGCGCCCTTTGAAAGGCTTAATCCTGGCAGAAGCTTAGGCCCTCCGGAAGGCGAAGGCGGCAGGCAAGCTGAGCCTGTTTCTGTTGAAGGAGATCAGCAGGAGCAGCAGGCTGGAAGCCCCTACCAGACTCACCTCCTACCAGAGGCCCTAGGGTCCACACCTCCGGGACCCAGCCTGGTCAAGTGGAGAGGTTGAGTTGCTAAGGGTCTGGACTCCAGAACCTGGCTGCTGCATATCCTTCACCCCTTTAAACCTGTTTTGTCATCTGTGAAAGAACATGCCTGGCTGTGAGGTTCCAGGGCCTCATACATAGAGGGTGTGCAATCAGGGCTAGCTGGATAAACATGGGCACTGTAGGCCTTCCCACCGTCTCCTTTGCTTTTCCCTCCTTCCTACCCTGCTCTCCCTTCCAAATGCCAGCCCCGCAGGTCTCCTCCCCAGCCTGCCTTTGCACATGCCTGCTGCACCCTCTTTCGGGTGTACCATCCCAGCCAGTCTAAGACACACAAGGTCCAGACTCTACCCGCAGTGACTTTGGGGCAGGAAAACACAGAAGGGCTGGTGTGCAGGGAACTCTCCACCACCACACACAGGGCACAGACCAGAGAAAAAAGGTCTGCACAGAGAAATGCAGCTTCCTGGGGCGGCAAGGGGGACAGAGCCCTGGTCCCAACACTGGCCTGTTACTAGTTCAGCTGTGTCTATCCTCTTTATCCCTCACAGAAAGCTCTGCATCCCAGGGCCTCCAAAGAACACCCTTCTAGTGCCTTGCCTAATGTGAAATGGAAAGTGGGGTGCCAGGCTTCCAGCACCCCATCCACACACAGGGAATGAAACCCTAGTGGAGACCAAACAGGGAGGCCTGGTGTGGAGAGGGCTGTCAGAGAGCAAACAGCGCCTCCCTCAGGCAGCCAGGCTCAGCTCAGGGCTGAGGGACGACTGAAGTTTCTGGATAGAGCCCCCAGTTCTGCAACCCATCCCCAAAGAGCTCAGAGCTGTGGGCAGGGCCCAGTCCACTGCAAGGGCCCCACAGTCCCAAGCTATAGTTCCTAGAACTTGGCCTGATTCTGCCTTCTCCTAACCCTAAAGGGTACAGTAAAGATCGTCCAGACCATCAGACCAGATGGTGCTGAGCCCATCACTTCCCTCCACGGCACCTGCTGTTCACCAAATCCCTCCTCCAGCACAGATGAGTTCTGTCTGGGACAGTGGTAAAGCATCCACTGTCCCCCCACTGCTCTCAGAGAGTAGCCACTGCACTGTCTCCCCCCACTTCCCCACAGATCCGTGAACCTCACCTGAATGATCACCTGGGGCAGACACACACACACACACCCCGGGCCCACCAGGGTCTCTTGCTTCTTATCTACCCAGCAAAGAAACAGCAAAATTAAGAATAGCTATTAATTCTTGTTAGATTTGGCCCCGAAGAAACCACCTTGTAAGCATAGGACCTGAGTTCAAAGCCCTAACACCCATGTAGAAAACTGGGCATAGCTATATGCACCTTTAGTTGCTGCATTGGAGGACAGAGACAGGTGGACCCCAGGAGCTTAGTGACCAGCCTGACTTGGAAAATGAGCTTCCAGTTCAGTGAGAGATCCTGTCCTGAGGCAATAATGCGGGGAGCAATAGAAGAAGACATTCAATGTCCTCCTCTGGCTTCTGCATCACAAGCGCTGGTGTGCATACCCACCCACACACCCATGTGAATGCACTGAGCACTTGCATGTGTGCTCACACATACAAAGCCAAGCCAAGTGTCTCACACTGGGGAGACAGACAGTGGGTCCCTGGGCCTGGATAGCTGATCTTTCCTACTTGGCAAGTTTGATGACTAGGTCTCAAATTAAAAAAAAAAAAAAGTATATAAACAGAGGTAGAGGCAAGAAGGTATCTTTGAGTTTGAGGCCAGCCACAGCCACATGGTGAGACCCTGCTTCAAACAAAACAAAACAAGTGCACATAGCCCGAAGAACAGCATCAAACATTGTTCTCCACTTGCACACACATGTACACATGGGCACATATACAGAGAAACGCTAACATTTGCCAACATGGCCATTGCAGTTGGACTGAGACACACTATGACCCACTTGAGGGGCCACTACACACCCCTGCCCACCCCTGAGGGGCCACTACACACCCCTTGCCATGGCTTTGGAGATGGGACTTTGAAATCTTTGGACCAGGTCTCAGAGAAGTCCACTTGCCACCCCTGTGGCCAGATGCATAGTTGACACTGGAAACGGAGGCTGCAGTGTGGGGGATAAGTAGGCTGCACCATTTCCTACTGTGTCCTCTTCTGTTCCACTCTATTCGATTTAAAAAAGCACCGTTGATCACAACCCAGGAAATTGATTTCGCCACCTGCCAATGAATCCAGGCCCACAGTTTAAGAACCACTGCCATCAAGTTCCTGGGTTCTGCCGAGGGCTATGCTAGCCACAGGTCAAATATCGAATGACTGGGTGTCCCTGAACTCACACTGACACCTACTGCAGCACAGTATGTGGCCTGACAAATCCTGAGAGGTGCTTGTGGCTCCCGTTAGCCACAATACCAGGATGCTGGGCACATGGAGTGTTTCACCAGACTCTGGGGCCCAGGACAAACTGCAGCTGTGGCTTTATTAGAGTTCTGAAAATCAGCTGGATTTTAGTAACAACAACAGGATGAAGGCTTTAATTAGACAGCAAGGATCAGCTGGGCAGGAGGATGCCAGCCACAGGCCTGGAGTGTCCACATCCCCTCCTTCAGCCCCAGGCTTCCCAGGTAGACAAAGGCTGAGGAAGCCAAGGCCAGAAGCAAAGTAGTTATTGATCAACTCTGGGCCTGCAGTGGGTGTTGGCCCAGCTCCTGGGCTTCACTTGGCTTCCGGCTGGAAGGCAACAGAGAAACACTCACCGACGCCGAGGCCTCCTGGGCAGGTGCCATGTGTGGGAAGGCAGACAGCGCGTGTTTTCTTGGTTCGGATTCTTAAAACCCGGCCTCCTGCCGCCACCAGCACAGCTTGGAAGTACCACCCAGGGGCTCTGCCAAGGAAGCCTGTGGTCCACATGGTCCTGCAGACGGTGCTGGGCAACTTGAAAGGAAAATCAGCAACTGCACTTGATGCAGTTGATTGTCCGTGAGCATCTGCAGAGCCAGAGGACCACATGGACACTGGTGCCTCCTCAGCCTCCCTCTCCACAAGTCTGGGCCTGCTGGAGTCCCACTAAAGAGTAAGCCAGCTGGCCTACCCCATGTCTGCAGTAATACTGAGGACGGAGCAGATCAAGCAGGCCTCATACCAGTCATGTGGGTGTGGGCACCCATCTAGCAGTTGGCAAGACCAAAACTGGAGAGTGTGGGTGACCTTTGGAGTGTGGTTAGAGACTAGAGATGGCAGGGAATTCCCTGTGGAGCTGTCTGTGGCCTGGTGCAGGAGAGGCTCAGTCTGCATACCTGTGAGTCCAACCGTCTCTTAGTTCCAGGGAGCACTCTAGGGTGGCACCCAGGGGCCACAGTACTAGAGACTTAACTCACAGTGTCACTTCCCAAGTCTCCGCTTCTCACCCAGAATCATAGCTACCACTGAGCCCGTTGTGTGCTGATGTACACGGATGAACATAGCACTCAGAGAGCTAGTAGTCTCGAGAGGCAGGCACACACAGGCTGCGGACATGGCACAGCTGTGTCCAGCCTCTTAGGCCTGTACCTCAGATTCCTCGTCTATTAGATGGAGACTCTGACTGCCCAGACTCCAAAGTTTATGTGAAGAATCAGGGGTGCAGCTCAATTGATAGAATGCTTGCCTAGCATGCACAAGTCCTGGGTTCCATCCTCAGCACCTGGTTGGGGAAAGAGCTCCAAAAATTCCAAAACTTGGGAGCTGGAGGCAAGAAGACCAGAAGTTCAAGGTCATCCTTGGCTACATAGCAGCTTTGAAGTCAGGTGGGCTACATGAGACTTTGTCTCAAAACTAAACACCACACACTCACACCACATACCACACACACACACACTACACACATACACACACCACAAACACCACACACACTACACACACACACCCCACACCCTCCACACACCCTCCACACACACTACACACACACATATGTACCACACACACACACATACCCACACACTACACACACACTACACACAAACACACACTGCACATACCACACATACTACACTCTCTCACACACACACATGCACCATACACACCCCCCACACCCTCCACCACACTACACACACACACACACACAGACACACACATACACCACACATACCACACACACACATGCACCACACACACAATACACACACACACACAGACACACACAGACACCACACATACCACACACACACACACATGTACCACACACACACCCTACACCTTCCACACACACTACGTGCACACACACACACGCATGTACCATACACACACTACACACATACACACTACACATACACACTACACACACTATACACACACTATACATACACACTACACGCACACACTACATACTGCACATATCACACTCACACACACACTCACCATACATACTACACTCTCACACACATGCACCACACACACATACACACAGTACTAGTACATTGCATTCACTCATGGCTCAAGGGTGCTCTGAGCAATTGGGAACCCCTCTGTGGAAACTGGGGTGCTCAGAGAGGCTGCTGTCCCTGGAGGTACACTGGACTGCTCGAAGAAACTGAGGCACTGAGAATCAGAGGGGAGGGATGCTTGCCCACAGGCCATGACCCTGGGGCAGCAGTGGTCCCTAAACCTTAGAACATCCCCAGGAGGGGGCACTTTTGATTTTTCTAGTCTAAGGGACTTGCTGACCTGGGGACAGGCAGAGGCCTCAACCAGCCTCCCAGGCCTGCCCAGTAGATGATTCTGGGAAGAGGAGCCAGAAAAAAAGCTCAATTCTTCCCCCCCCCTCCCCGGGACAGGGCATCTCTGTATTGCTTTTTTGGGGCCTGTCCTAGAACTAGCTCTGTAGACCAGACTGGCCTCAAATTCACAGAGGTCTGCCTGCCCTGCCAAGTGCTGGGACTAAAGGCATGTGCCACTAATGCCTAGCAAAAAAGCTCAACTCCTACTTTTCAAGAACAAAGAACTTGGAGGTATCCCCAAATGTGCCCTGACCCCAAGGAATGTTCTGCCATCTTGCTGGGGCTTCCTGACTTGGGACAAGTCCTGAAACATTTCTAAGCCATGTTTCCACCTCTTTGAGCCCCTTTCTTGCTCCTGAAGATGAACCAAAGTCAGCATGAGGTGATGGCACACAGTGGGTCTGACAGCTGCCCCTCCAAAACCAGTTGATGGCACACAGTAGGTCTGGCAGTTGCTCCAAACCAGTTGATGGCACACAGGTCTGGCAGTTGCCCCAAACAACCTTGTGACATACAGTAGGTCTGACAACTGCCCACCCCATGAGCTGGTGGCCCACAATAGGTCTGGCAGTTGCCCCAAACCAGCTGATGGCACACAGTAGGTCTGACAGCTGCCCCTCCAAAACCAGCTGCTGTGTCCAGAAGGAAACAGCCCACTCCTTGTTTGTGACTGGAAATGGTACCCCCGGGTTTGGCACCTTGCCACGTTTCCCAGGCTTGGCAGCCAATGCCTGCCGACTTTGGCAAAACACTGCTCTGAGCTGCCATTTATCAACTTCTGTGCTGAGTGTTTCACGTGTGGTGTCCCATGGACACTGTGCACTACCTGATGGACACCCGAGTTGAGGAAATTGTCCTGCTCCAGGTGGAGGTAGCTAGCAGATCAGGAGAACAGGAAGAGTGTGGACCATTCTCCAGCCATGATGAAGGTGGGTGGGCTCTGCTCAGCGGCACAGGGACATTTTTGTGGCCCACTGATGCCACAGCAGGTCACTGGCTGTCCTGAGGGGAGGAGGGCTGGCCATAGTCTCCCCCGCTAGTCTGGCAGCCTGGCCTCCCCACACAGGGTCCCTGCAGCGTTTCATCTCTCTCTGCACTCACTGCCTGCCAGGCTCCTTTGAAGTTCTACAGGGAGGGCATGGCTTTCCTCCTGCCCCACAGCCTATGAAGGAGAGAAGAGGGTGTGGGGAAGGGGGGCTTCCTCTTGTATGGAGCCAATTAGAGGCACAGCTGAACCCCTGACCCCACTCGCTCAGTGGGAAAACGCCAGATGCGGAGCAGGTATCAGTGTGCAACCACCGGGTGGGGTGGGGTGTGTGTGTGTGTGCAACTGCCAGGGGGTGGTGTGTGTGTGTGCAACTGTCAGGGGGTGGTGTGTGTGTGTGTGTGTGCAACTGCCAGGGGGTGGTGTGTGTGTGTGTGTGTGTGTGCAACTGCCAGGGGGTGGTGTGTGTGTGTGCAACAGTCAGGTGGTGTGTGTGTGTGTGTGCAACAGTCAGGTAGTGTGTGTGTGTGCAACTGCCAGGGGGTGGTGTGTGTGTGTGCAACTGCCAGGGGGTGGTGTGTGTGTGTGCAACAGTCAGGTGGTGTGTGTGTGTGTGTGCAACAGTCAGGTAGTGTGTGTGTGTGCAACTGCCAGGGGGTGGTGTGTGTGTGTGCAACTGCCAGGGGGTGGTGTGTGTGTGTGCAACAGTCAGGTGGTGTGTGTGTGCAACAGTCAGGTGGTGTGTGTGTGCAACAGTCAGGTGGTGTGTGTGTGTGTGTGTGTGTGTGTGTGTGTCTGTCTGTCTGTCTGTCTGTGCAGTAGTCAGGTGGGGTGAGGTATGTGTGTGTGTCCTGAGTCCCTGCTGGAGATGTGGGACCCACCCATGATTACACAAAGGGAAGGCTTTAGCAATGGCAGGATTTTCTTCCCTGCCCAGGGAGGGGAGAGACATTCCTATAAGAAGTGTTAGGGTGTGGGGACAGTGTAGGTGCTGTGCCCAAGCCCAGGTGATCATTAGAGAACACAGTTCCTGTCCTAAGACTGAGGTAGGAAACATGGGGATAGGCGATAGCCTGTGATAGGCACAGGCAAGGGGTGTAGAATTAACCAGGGTAATCAAGAAGCTTCCCAGAGTACATGGCAGTCTGGGCCCAGTGAGGAAGGTCTCCGATCTGGGTCACAAGATCATCCATGGCTGCCCTTCCTCGTTTTCTGGGGTAGGGGAGTATCAGGGTTAGCAGTGTCATTGGCATTCTATCCCATTCCTCTCCACCCCTGTAGTGAGCATGGCTTAGTCATGGTCAGGGACCAAGTGAGCCTAAAGGCCATCTTGAATCACCATCTATCCGCCTGTGCTGAGGTCTCTCCTACCTCAAAGAGCCCCAAGGGGCGTTGTTCCCATGTGTCACCCCCACTCCCAAAAGCAAGGACTTAGGGTCCCTTTACTTCGCCCTCACTGCATCCCTTCTCCTTGCCTGTCAGGGTCACCCTCCCTGTGGAAACCCCGTGACACTGAGAACTCACTTGAGCGCAAACCCCGTGGGCCCATCACCCACGTGTACCAACTGTCCTCTGACTCGGACCCTCTTATATCAGGTATGTCAGTGATATGAAGCTGCCTTAGACCTCCAGCAAGCCTTGTGGCTCCCACTGAGCCCCATTTTGTCCCCCATCACCAGGTTGCTAGACTAAGATCAGGGCCTCTCCAGTGACTCTCAAGCCTTGACACAAGCTGGCTCCTTTGTCCATCTGCCTGCCCAGCTGAGAGCTACTCTGCCTCAGTCCCAGCTGGCTCCCCGTGGCTGGTGCTCAATTAATTGTTCAGTAGCAATTAATTGCACCGACTTGCCTCAGGAGGCCTGGAGTTTCCCTGGCCAGGCTGGCTGGGTAGCAGAGGCAAACTTCTTACCATCTCCAGGCTACCCTGCCAGCCTTTGAGGGGTAGAAAGGGCATAGGGCAATGCCAGGTAAGAAGTGGTATTCAGACAGCAATGTACCTCTTAGACTGAGCTCTATCCTTTCCACTGCAGTCTCCAGAGGTCAGGCTGTGACTGCCGAGTCCACTCAGGGGCTTGGGGCCCGGTGCAGCGTCTAGTCTGCTGGGAATGACCATGCAGTGTTGGTGCCCGAAGCTGGGCAGTTTTGATGGGGAATCTAATGAGGATGGATGGCCTGAGAGGCCAGCACCTTCCCAAACAACAATTGAGTGTCCAGGAGATTCTGTGTGGCAGGGGGTTGATCCTGACAGGTGCCCGCAGGCATCTGGGGAAAGATTGCTTCTGACGGAAGCCAAATGGATATGAACGTTTACCAGCCACACAAGCACTTTGCAGACCACTCCGGTGTCTCCTGCAGAGCCCCCCATTCAGGCTTCAAGGAATCTGGTCCAAACCAGGCACCATTCCCCACCCACCCCTGCTAATCATCCCTGAAGCCAAGGCCGAAGGCATTACCAGACCCAAACCCTGACTGACTTCCCATGAGATTGAATTCAAATCAGCCTGAATGGAAGACAGACTCGAGGCCACAGCAGAGCCTCAGCCAGGCACAAGCCCATCCTCACCCTTAATTCTGATTTCTGGGCCTGGCAGGGGCCCCCTGGCCATTCTGCCTGCCTTGGGATCCCAGAGGCAGAGGCCATAATTCAGCCTCTTTGCAGTTAGAAAAACAAAAGAGCTTTTAACCCCAGACACGGATCCGGTACATTTAAAGGCTCTCCCCTAGAGCCTGAAGACAAGTTTAGAGATATGTCCATCTTCAGGGTCTCCGGGGACCCTGGTTGCACTCAGACTGGTTCCTAATTGCAGTCTGCTTAGCTCCTTCCTCGCTCACTCTGCCCCCCCCACACCTCCCTCTCCCCTCTGCTGGGGACACTGACCCCTTTCAGAACTGACTCACGCTGCCCTGCCCTACAAGTCCCAAGGGCTCTCCTGACACACTCCCTACTCCTCTCTTTGTAACTCTATCTGGTGTTGAATGCCCCCCTTGGACGTCCAAAAGTAGTCAGTGCCAAGGGTCTTGGGTAAGCAGTGGAAGCAGCCTGTGTGAGTGTTATGAACCATCTGGGTTACCATGGTGGCCTGTGTCACCCCCCAGGGTTGGGCCCATGGCCCCCAGCTCATCCTGAACCCGAACTCTAACTACCCCCAAGAAGCACAGAAGCGGACTTTGCAATTTCCTTTTAAAACAAAACAAAACTGCATGAGCCAGGCGTGGCAGCACACACCTTTAGTCCCAGCACTTAGGAGGCAGAGGTAGGTAGATCTCTGAGTTCAAGGCCAGCTTGGCCTACAGAGCCAGGGCTGTCCTGTCTCTAAACAAAACAAAACAAACAAAAACAAAACACAAACAAAGGCTGTGTTTATGTATGTGTGCGCGCATGTGTGTGTATATGTGGCTGTGATTGTGGAGGCTTCAGGGTGACCTCTGGTGTCTTCTTTCAGTGATTAGCTAGACTGGCTGAGCAGCAGGCTGCAGGGACCCTCCTGTGTCAACCTCCCCAGAGCTGGGCTGCAGGCTTGAGCACTATCACACTTGTGGGGCAAGCACTTTGCCGACTTAGTGTCTCCTTGACAGACAGTCAGAGCCTGACTAAAACTGTTAAACCCTGGTTCCCAGAGTCACAATATGACCCCCGCCTCATCAGGGAGGGGACTCTGGGTGATTGGCTGGGCAGCTTCGAAGCCACAATGTCTCACATCCAGTGGCAGCTGCCTGGAACGAGCTCATATCAGGCCAACCCCAGCCAGGCCTGGAGCCCTGACCTGACCTGGTGTCTCATCTCCTGCTCGCCCCACACATTCCTTGTCCTGTTATCAGCCACTTTCTGGTGCTTGACTTTAAAAGTTCTAATGCTATGGCCAGAGACATGGCTCAGTGGTTAAGAACCTGAACCAGTCTTACCAAGGGACTGAGTTCAAATCCCACCCAGCACCCACACCGGTGCTAACTTCAGGGTATCTGACACCCTCTTCCAAGGGCACCTGTACATGAATATACACAAGTGCACAGAGTTAAAATGAAAAATGAAGCCAGGTGCGAGTGGCTCACACCTTTAATGCCAGCACTTGGGAGGCAGAGGCAGGCAGATCTCTGTGAGTTTAAGGTTAGCCTGGTCTCCAAAGCCAGTCCAGGACAGACAGGGTTACACAGAGAGACCCTGCCTTTAAAAAGCAAAATAAATTAATAAATAACAATCTTGTGAAGAATCAGGTCTCAGAGAACTTAAGTAACTTACATAAGATCACACAGCAAAAGCCACATTGTTGCCAGACCCATTGATGAATACCAGAGCCCAAGTATTACTTATAGGCCTCAGCAGAGGACTACATCACAACCCTGTTGACTGAACTCCACCTGTAACAGCAGACACTTGAGAATGAGTGTCCCTGCTCTGCCCAAGATCACAGTCAGGCCTCTGCGGAAGCTTCATTTCCTTCTTCCCCACCCCACCGTGTTCCCCAGTGCCTGTCTCTGACTGGTCTCCTCGGGTGCCACACACCCCAGCGGACTCTGTGACCTCCGGATGTCACCTGCTCCTCACTGCCTGTGCTCAAAACCCCTCCCACCCTCCTGGTACTTTAAGAGCCTAACCCAGGACACTTCCAGACTGAATGACTGCACATGCTCAGCCCCTTGACCAGACAGGGCAGGGGTCTCCCCGTTGCTACACTTCCGAGGCCCCCAGTGCATGTAGGTGTTCAAGGGAACCAAGCCAACAGAGCAAGGCTTCCTTGGGTCAAGCACAGCACTTCATTCTGCATAAAGGAAGAAGGAATTTGCACTTTATTTATTTATTTTTGGTTTATATGGCTCTGACATCTAGAAGCTATTTTCTTGTTGTTGATTGGCTGTTTTGTTCTTGAGACAGGGTTTCTCTGTGTCCCCTACTGTCCTGACCTAGCTCTGTAGACCAGGCTGGCCTCAAACTCAGAGATCCCTCTGCCTCTGCCTCATAAGTGCTGGGACTAAAGCTGTGGGATTTGCATTTTTAAATTTGCACACAGTGGTAATGGTTCGAAGAAGCCTGGGAGGCTCATTACAGGGTCAGAGCCCTCAGGTGTGGGGAAGGGATTCCTGAAGTACCCTCGCTCTCGGCCAGGACAGCAAGTCACAGTGCACGGATGTCCCTGCCTGCTGCCTGGGTTAATGTCCTTTGAGGAGTACTGAAGAATATGCGAGCATTTTGTGACATTCAGGTCTCAGTGAGAACAGCCCAGCTATTGAGACAAAGCCACCCCTGCTCCTTTTTGTCATATTTCCCCTACAATGAATGGCTCCTGCAGACATCAGAGCGTTTGCTGAGCCCGAGTCTGTTTCTTGCCCAGTACTCTGCAGACAACAGGCTTTCGGGATGCCCCAGCTTCCCCAGCTCAGAGGAACCTCAGGGTACCTGTGGCTGGCTACACCATCCCTGCAGCCTGGTAGGATCCCAATCTTCCACTGTCCAATCACGCAGACATAGGGAGGAATAGGGCTCAGAGTCCCTCCCTTCCTCCCCAACATGTACCTACCCTGGATAGATAAAGAAGTGTTACTCAGTCCACAAGAGGGTCAGGTCCCTAGCACCTCTATCCTAAGGCCACACCCCACTCCACAGTACACCCTGAGAACCAAGGCATGGGTGCTTAGGGCTCAGGAGCAATGGTGCCTCTTATCTGGTTTCTGCTCCCTGAGGGCAGACTCACCTGGTGTCTACAGGGAATGGGAGGAGTTGGAGTTAGGCAGGCAGAGCATGCTGGGTGGGCTGCCTCTGCAGACAAATGTACACACTCACCGTCCAGCCTCCGCCATCAGTGCGCATGTCACAGTAGACCTGGAAGCCAGCCGGGTAGTGGGTGGGGAAGACTGAGTAGACACCATCATCCTGCTGTCCACTCAAGAGAACATCCAGGCAGTCCCGGGGCCGAGAGCCTGTGACAGGGGACCCAGATCAGGGTGACGGTGGCCCAGACATTATGTTCTATCATCTCTTCCCTCCAAAGAGGTCCCCGGCTCTCTTGGAAAAGTCTGTCCACCTTGTGCTTGCAAAGAGCACAGGCCCTCAGTCCCGAGTAAATCCCTGGGGCCTTGCTTTCCTCATCTGGAAAATGGGCTCATGGCTCACCAGGTCAGGCTCTGAGTCACCTGGCCCACAGGAAGTCTGTTTTCTATAGCAGCAGCATGTCATTGTCTATCAGAGTCAAGGTGGTAGAGGATGGCAGACAACCCTCACTACAACTTTCTCCCTGGAAGTGGGCACCAGAGCCCCCCAGAGAAAGCAAGTGTGTTTCACTTACCATTAGCGCATCCCCGGGGCCGCGCTCCTCTGGAAGGGGCCCTTTGAAGGTCAGCCTTGACACGGGGCCGGCCCAGGCCCCGCTCCCTCTGCAGAGCCTCCAGAACATCACTGACAGAGTTCACCAGGTGAGCCATGTGGCCTTGGCTCTCAGAAAGAAGCTGCAGAGCACGGAAGACATTAGAGGGGACACAGACCTGGGGAGCCCCCTGCCAGGGAATCCTTCTCTCTCCCCTCACCCTGCCTCACCCCCCCCCCCGCTTGCCCTGGCCTCAGGGTCATGTTCATGGCAGTTGGAGGGGTCAGTAGAGCTCTAAAGGGTTCAGAGGGCACTCTGGGTGAAGCCTGGCCACTGCTATGCACCCAATGCAGGAAAAGGCAGCAGCAGACATCAGCCTGAGCTCATCCTCCTGTGGGTCAGGCTGGCTTTGAACCTCTGATGCTCCGGCCCCCACCTCCCCAGAATGGAGATTACAGACCAGTATATGTCTATATTAACACCCAGACAATTACACACCCAGTATATGCAGTGCTGGGAACCCAGCCTGGGGCTTCACAGGCAAGCACTACCCACTGAGCCACACGGAACACCCCAGCAAGCCTCGGTTATTAGGGGGAAATGAGTTATTGTCACCTCCCCAGCCTAGCTGCTGTGGGGACCTGTGACCACACACACAGCACCAGTGTGGCATCGGCCCCAGTGAGGTCTTCCTCGATTTACCTTCCTGGCTGTGGTGCATCATAACCATTATTTCTTCTAAAGCCCCCACATGAGGAGGCTAAGGTGGGGATGGTTCCCTGCACTTGGAGGAATGGGCCTGAGTCTTGGGAAGGGCATAGAGCCTGGGCACTAGTCACTGGGTTCAAAATGGGTCCCAAACAAGGATACCCTCTGCTCCCTTCGCCACTCCCCACTTGCAGGGAATCTCCACAGATGCCTGATACCCATCACCTCACAGGGCCCTCTCGTGCTGCAAAGAGCCAGGACTTGAGACCATTACCTCCACGTTCCCAAAGGGAACCTGAAGCCTCAGAGGAGGAAGACATTTGAGAATCAGGATTCATGCTGCCTCCTCCTGCGGATAGGTGGCAGGGGGAGGGACCAACCCAGGTGGGGGTGGGGGCCAGGCCCTGGTGCTCCCTGAGGAGGTTGGGCTCCAGTGTCCTGTGCCACATCAGTTGTGTGACACCCTCTCTGCCCTGTCTGCAGACCAGGAGGAGGGCCTGTCTTTCTGGGGTGGACTGTCACTACCAAATGTTCTCGGGGACGCTCCGGCCATTTGAGGTAACACATACTCCTCCCATTTCCCCCTCCATCACTGTCCATGGGTAGGAGCTCAATAGAGCAACATCGATTCCCCCAGGAACCTCTTACTGTGCTGGCTGGATGCAGGGGGTGGGGGTTCCCTGCATCCTCACCCTGGGCTTCAGAGAGCTATGGGACCCAGTGGAGTGGGAGACAGTGGACAGCTGGCGGCACAAAGTAAGCTAGGTCTTGCTCGCCGAACCTGCCACTCGCCAGATAATAGCCCATCGGAGAAAGAGAAAGAAATACACCCAGCCAGCAGTTTACAAAATATGATTCTCGGCTTGTCCAAAGGCTGGGCCCAGTGAAGCTCTCGGCCTTGTTGGTTTCCCCTCTGCTGAGCAGGAGATTCAGTGATCTCCCGGAACACTGCAGTGAGCAGGGGAAGCCTGCTGCCTTACCACAGTGACCTCTGGTCAGGCTCCATGGAGCCCCTGTGGGGACACAGGCAGCCCTTGGTGAGGGGGTGGCACAGACCCCTCAGGAAACCCCACTGCACAGACCATCCTTTTGAGTGGCCATGGGCATGACATTCAGCAGCTCAGGCACGGCCCCTCCCACTCCCTGGCAGGCAGAGGAGACCTCGGTTTAAACTAGCAAATGATTACCACTGAAACATATAAACCTGCCCCGAATTAATAGGGAGTCAGTCCCTGCTCGCTGAGCCGCACGAACCATCATGAGAAGAGCTGGCGGCGACCAGAGGCCGTGAAATCAGGGCAGCTGCTTGCAGCGAAGCTCAACAGTGACCAAGCTTCTATCAGGCTCCTCACCACTGAGCCTCAATGTGCCCCTCTGCAGAGTGGGGCAACAAAGGCCCCGCCCCCAGGGAAGTGGACCATCGCACTCACAAAGGGTCTTCAATGGAGGTTCAGTCTAAACAGCCTATGGATGGAGGGATGGAACAGATAGTGGGTGTCTCTACATGCTAGAAGCCTGCTGAGCCCTGTGCAGTCAGCAACACCAGCATTCCCTCGGGCTTGGCCTGGTACCCCATTTTACAGTGGGAAGAACCTACCTAGTGGCCGAAGCTAAGATGGACCCCACATGGTATCCTCAAGTGAACAGGAAGAAATGCTAGCTTTAGCTGGGCCCCTGAGCAACAGACCTCTGAAAATTGTGGCTTTGGGAACAGAATCAGGGGTTTCGAGAAGGTGCTGCAAGATGGCTGAGGGAACATGGCTGGTTGTCTCTGAATGATCCCCAAGGACAGAAAACATCTCAGATGGCCCTGTACCAGGTGAGTTGCAGCACTGGAGACTGGGGACACTATCCATCTTGCCTTTCATGGGGGGCATTCCAGCTCAGAGGGCTATTTGTAGCCAGCCTGAGCTCACCAGGGCTGAGTTCAGGGACGGCAGAGTGGGGTTCCTGTCACCCAGGTCCTGGCAATCTCCTGCTCTGCTGATGGGCCCGGGGGAGGGGCAGCAGGAAGCTGGCTGTTTGTCCCCCAACCCAGGGGACCCATCACCCTGTCAGTCACCCAGACAGAGTGACAAGGGCTATAATTTCTCCAGCTGCAGCCTTCAAGGGGAGGGAAGAGGCGACTGCTCATGAGCTCTGGATGACCAAATGCCTGGTCACCTTGGGTGTCCAAATAAGGAGAGTATAGAAATGGCAGGGATGGCTAGTGGGGTAGGGCTGAGTCAGAGGGGTGAAGTAGCACAGAGCTGGGAGCTGGGCAGGGTACCGAGGACACACCAGCACCACTCTCCAAGCCTCAAATTTTTGTTCTAAAAACAGCAGAGGTAAACAAGGCAGTTCTGAGTCCTTCCTCCTCCAAGGAGATCAGAGGGCTTTGTGACAGAGCCAAAGCCAAAACCTGACCCCCAACTCCACTTGACCTTTGCAGGAACCTGGCTGGGTACCCGGTAGGGGTGGGGAGGGAGGAGATGGGAGGCCTGGCTAGGTTCCCCTCAATGGCCCTGCATCCCTGGAAACTTGTGGGCAGCTCAGAACAGAGCAGTGACAGCTCCCATGGACAGTGAGCTGTCATAAGACAACCTGAGAATAAGCTGCACCCTCCTTACCTTAGTTTGCAACTAATGATGGGGGATCGGGGTAATAGCAAACTTGCTTGCAATTCAGTCTCTCAGGGGGCCTGGGAGGCCCTCTAGCACTGGGTCTGCAAGGCTACAGGGCTACCAGGAAACTGTGGGAGAAAAGCTGGGTTGGGATGTTGTTCATGTATGTGAGAACACAGCCCTCCACAACTGGAAAGTACAAGGCCCAAGTTGGAGCACCGGCCCAGTGACCCCACCCCTCAAATGGAGACACCCTCCGCCAGAGGGCCCTTACCTGGACTAGGCGGCCCTGTTCACTCTGCAGGGTGCTGAGGCCCTGGTCCAGCATGCTGTGTCCCTTGCGCAGTCCAGCACATTCAGCTTGCAGCTCAGAGGCCCGGGCCAGCAGCCGGGGCACCTGGTCAGCCAGTGCATCCAGCAGCTCGGGGGCACCATCCAGCCTTGCTTGGGCCTGATGGTCACTCAGTGCCCGCAGCATGGAGGCCTGCACACCCTCCAGACGAGTAAAGCTGTCCGTGAGGTCAGGGCAGCGAGGGTCGATGAGAAGGCTGAGGTGGGAGCTGTCGGCCCTCTCCACGGTGACCAGGGCACTGTTGGCCCCTGCAGACCCTGTGCTGACAATGGGTGGAGGGGGTGTGCCTGGCACATGGGCATGGTTCAGGAAGAGAACCGCACCAGTGACAGCCACGGCCAGCAGCACTGCAAGGGACAGGAGCACCGTGCACAGCACGTAGCTGCAGCTTGGTCGCTGTAGGTCAGCCCAGGAGACAGACAGACAGAGAGGAGAAAGGAAGACAAGCATTAGAGGCCAGCCTGTGCCTGTGACTGCAGAGAGGCTCAGGAGTCTGGGAGGAAAGAGAAACACCACCACCACCATCACCACCCTTCACCCCCCCCACCCCTCCACCCCACCCCCACCCCGAAGGAAGCTGCAGAGGGCTGGTGAACCAAGATGTCCTAAAAGTGGCCCGAGAACAACTGAAGCCAAAGCCAGAGTGTCACTTAAAATGGGGCCATGACTGTGTGTTGACAATGTCTTGGGACCCACTCATTCTACCAAGTCACTTGTAGCCCCTGAGCATTTATATGTGGGAAAAACTAAAGCCCAGAGAGGACAAGATGCCTGCCCAGAATCACTCAGCCAATTAGAAACAGAGTTCTGATTTGACCCTAAGCTCCCGCCTTTGGGGGGGCAGTGGCTAGGCACCTCCTGTAACCAAATCTCAACTCTCTCACACACACACTGCCCCTACATTCTCAACTTCTGAATTTGAGATGCCTCTTTAAATGAGTTAGTATATTAAAGCCCCTGGAGCTGTGCCTAGCACGTTACACTTCTGCAATAAATATTAGTGGCTTTTATTATCTCATGATCAATGTGCTCAGAGCATCTGGAGGTGGTTTTTATCTTCCACCCAGAGCGTTATTTCTGTGTGTCCTCTGCATTGGGAGGACACCTTCCCTTTCTCATACACGGTAAGATCTTATGGTGTAGCTAACTGCTAGCTTGCTTTCCTGCCATGTAGAAAATACCCATTGTGTTTACTAAGATGCCAACTGCTTCTCTCCCACAAATCCCAAGACCACAGATAGCTCCCGAGTCTCTTGGCAGGAGAGTAGCAGGGGCTGAGGGCAAAGGACTGCCTTCTCCAGGAAGCCCTCCTTGACTGTTCCTTCTCTCCCCCAGCGTTGCTCAGGACAGATTTTATCGCTTTCGATTCAGTCACCCATTTCATCACTTTTAGGAAGTCCCATGAGCCAGGCTCAGGGACTCTCCAAAAGACACATCAGTGCAGGCTCAGACCCTGTGTCCCTTCCAGGGGCATTTGTGTCCATGACTTGATTCTCAACCTCTCTGGGGACACAATCCCTTTGGAGCTCTGACAAAGGCTGAGGATCTGGGAACTGGTAAGACATGGGAAGGACACCTGCCTGGACCTCGGCCCCACCCACACAGTCTGACCACCTGGCACAGCTAAGTTCTGACCTGTGAAGTGGATGGATATACAGAGGCAGAGAAAGTGGGTGGGCCAGGCCATGCCTTTGGGGCAAGCTGGGACACCGGGCTCCACAGAGCCTCAGGCCCTCCAGGCAGAGCCTGAGCCTGAGGTTCTGAGATGTGGCTACCTCCCCTTCATGATGATACACACAGAATGGAGGTAACCCCAGGCTGCACCAAGCCCCCCACCCCAGGCAGGCCAGCAGCCATGTACCATGTCCATACCTCTGAAGCCTGAAAGCAGCCCCTGCTGTGAAGGCTGCAGCTGAACTCATTGTGCAGATGTGGAAACTGAGGCTCAGTGAGCAAAGACACAATCCCGAAGTGGCACGGGGGGGGGTGGGGGAAGAATGTTAGAGACAACTTGGGGCTTGGTGGCTGTGGGTTGAATGTCCCCCAACATTCCTTCCTTGCTTAAGCAAGGCTGGAGCTTCAGGGACAAAGCTGTTGGTAACTGGGTGCCTGTCACACCTGAGCACTTCCAAGCCCTGTCCTCTGATTGTGTGGCATTGAGGTCCCCAGGCAGCTTGGGTCTCCAGGACTTCATCCTGATGGATTGGGCACAGTCTTCCCAGGGGAGTGGGGACAGAGGGGGCAGAGGAAGAGGGGGTTGCAGGGTCCCTTGGAACCAGTGTGGCATGGGAGCTCAGTGATGGAGCAGGCTGCTCTTGGAGGAGAATTAGTCTTTAGAGATCAACTCCAAAGATGAAGAGCTGCTCGTTTTTATAGGCTGCGGCTTACGTGCCTCGCAGAGAAATCGCCCAAGATAATAAGGGGGCCCGGGCCAGGCGGCGAGCGCTGTGCCTCAGGCTGGAGCTTATTAATCAGTCTTTGGTCAGGTAGAACACAGTGCACCCCAATCCTCCCATACAAGGTGGGGTGGAGGGCAGCACAGAGCCTCCCAAGGACAGGTCATAGAGCCTAGAAGGAAGCAGAAGCCTAAGTCAGGAGACGGGGTTGAAGGCTGCATGTCCCCAGCTAAAGGGATGTCTACGATCCCTGCAATAGGAGTCAGTGGCTGGGCCTTGAGATGGTTGGCAGGTAAAGGTGCTTGCTGGAGAGCCTGACAGCCTGGGTTCAATCCTTGGAACTAATGTATAGGAGGAGAGAACCAGCTCCCAAGTTGTCTTTTGCCCTCTCTATGCACTGTAGTACGTGTAACCCTGCTGCCCACAACACAAAGTAAATAAAAATTAAAAAGAAATTAAGTGCTTGTCCAATGGAAGGCTAAGTGGGGCTTGCCTTGGGAGGGAAGCAGACGCCTCCCAGAATACCTCTATGGGAAGGTGACATTTGTCCAATATACTTTTTGGAGTCGCCAGTCTTTAAGAACAACTTGAGTGTCTATAGTACCAAGGGGCCCTGGGAACTCCATCCCTGCATATGGCACCTATCCCCTCCTCTTCTTTCCCTGGTGGCTCGGTTCCATGGTCCTAGACAGAGAGCCTCATCGTGGCCACCAGCTGAATGAAGAGGTCTCATGTGGGCCAGGGAGGCAGGGTGTTATGGGACAGCCATGGTGTCTCCCCAGCCTAGGCGCCTCAGCCAGAGGCTGTGGCTACGCTTAGGGTGGACCAGTGTTGCTGACTTTGCATGGGAGAACTGGGATGCTCTGGCTTTCTGGAAGGTCCTAGGGGCAGCTGCTGAAGGTACCCAAGGTGACAGAGATGATGTGGGAACCGCCCGCACCATCCCTTCTAGAGGCTCAGGACATTTTCACTCCCTAGGGAATTCTCGGCTTGGCTCTCGCTTTCCTGGGTGTCTGTGAAGGGCCCCCATATACTGGCCTCCTCCACATGGCTCACTTGAGCCTTAGCTCTGAGCCCCAAAGCTGGCCACATTTCTATCACCTGCCCCAGAGTCATTGAGTGTCACCCCTGGCCTGAACAAAGAGAAGACAAAACACTGGGTCCTTATAACCTTCCAGGCCCCAGACACTGGCAGTTTAGCCATGACCAGCCCAAGTGTACACACTTGGTGTCTGCTGTTCCCTCCCTAGGGCCACATATACCCAGGTCCCTGGCAGCCAAATGTCATCAGCAGCTCTATGTGACTCTCCCTGCCCACCTCTGCCGGGCCTGGGAGCCTCAGGCAGGCCATGCTGACTCAAAAGACTGCTGAATGGGGGCCTCCAGTGGTCCTCCCCCACCCCAATCTGATGTGGTGACTTCTCAACTCTAGTAAATGAGAAGGAAATCTTTCTTGTATGGCACCCACCATGACCTGTGGCAGTTCCTGACTTGTGTGTTTGCCCCATAGGACTCCATGTTTCCTGAGGTGTTGGCTGAATCTCCTGGTATGATGTAGGATCTCCGTAAATAGCCATATGAATAAATTAAATACAGCAAGGACTAAGGTTAGACCTCAGGAAAGACTTCCCAAACAGAATAGCTTGCTTGCTTTCTGGAATGTTTCTAGAAGTTTTGAAATAACTGAAACACAGGGTTGGGAGGTTATGACTGGGAGGTTAATTGCTGGGGAACCACTGGGTTCTCTCGGCAAGAAGCCACCACTCCCTCCGAGGAGACAGCTCACGGTGACATCTTTCAGACATTCCAGGACTGGAAGCTGGTGTGAAGTTCCAGAGTACTATTTGAACACCTGGCAAATATCACTTCAGTGTCTTCCTGCCCCAAGGCATACAAGACCCTTGCTGTGCAGGGACAGGAAGACACCCTAATGAAGCTGGAGTTAGTCACTTGGTCAAGGTCATTCACCCAATGCAGAGACAATTCGGGGACAGAGCCAGGCAGGGCAGATAGATCTAAGGAGGTCCCCAGGAGTGGCCATGCCTAGACGTGAGGAAGGGCTGGAGCCACTGTCCAAGTGACTGAGCTCTGGAGAGCAGTGGTTTCAGGGAAGGACACAGGCTCTCTCCCCTCACCTTTGCCTCACTTGTTCGGGCCGCTGGTTTGGTCCCAGGGGTCCTCCTCTATCATATCTGCCAGCCTCCTATGATGGTGTGAACAAGAAGTGAGCTATGCCTGGTCTGATGCTGGGGTGCAGTCTCGGCACGCATGTATCCCGCCCTGCGATAAGGGACAGGGTGCTGGGAGAACCAGCCTTTCTGTGGGCACACAGCACTTTGAGCGGTGACTCCCTTGTTAGCTCACCATGTTATAGGGGAGGCGAGGAAGAACACGACAGTTGGTCCCATTTCACAGAAGCAACAGCGAGAAACAGCAACTCAGCATGAATCAGAAACAAAGATAAAACTAAGATGGAAGGAGAAGTCCCCCAAAGAGAGCGAGGCCCAGCCTCTTTCCACTCCCTACTCTCTCTGCATTCCTCGTAGGTCCTGACCTCTGGGCTAAGCATACAGTGGGCACAAGACCCACCCTGGTGCATACTGGGTCACTATTCGATGACGAAATGGGTATCCAATATCTCCATAGCCAGCATAGACGGCTGAGCTCTGCCTGGGGCAGCTGGAAGCTGGTCCCCAGGCCACACCCTGCCCAGTACACCTTGAAGTCCCATTTTGTAGTAGACTCCCCCAGAAGCTCCCACCCTCCTCTCCCATGTTCCACCTGGCCAAGCACCAAGCAGGTAACCTCAGTAACTGACCTGGGCTTCTGGGAAGGAATACAATCTGGGCAGGGGAGACCTAAGGGAACTCAGAGGAGAGAAGGGATCTAGAGCTAGGGGCATACTTTAAAACAAAACTGTCTGGACTAAGAGCCCTGCCCCAGGTATCCAGGGAGGCCTCCCAGAAGAGGCAGCCTCATTCCAGTCCTGTGAAGAACAGGTAGGGTATCCCTGATAGTGCCAATCAAAACAGAGAAAAGCTCTAGAAGTGGACTATAGCCCAGGGAGGGAAAAGGCAAGCAGTCAGGACCAGTAAGCCACTAAAGGAAGGAAGACTGAACCCAGCTGGGACAGCCTTAGGGACAATTCCTGAAGTTACCACAGCTTCTTTAAGATCTCAGCAGGAAGGGCCCTGGCACTGGGCAGGGTGGCATACAGGGAAGACAGGGGCAGGTAAGGAGGGGAACAGAGTGCCCAAGATGGCAACCAAAGGGACTGTGGCTAGAAGGACAATAGAGTTCTCACTCTCTGGCCCAAGTGCTATGTGGCTTCGGCATATTCCTCAGCCTTTCTGATCCTTGCCTGTGATGTGGGAATGTATACTTGTGAAGAGCTACTGACGAGAGAAAGTGAGGTAGCATCAGGGCTTTGCAAACTGCACTCAGCCGGTCCCCCTGACAGACAAGTGTGGCTCCAGAAAGAAAAGCAGGTTGCAGTTTTTAAAGAGTGAGGGGCGGGCCTTGGCCACCCCCTCCTTCTCTGGTGGCAAACGCTCACTGTTCCTTCCCCAGTGACATCTGTCTGGGAGAAATTTAAAATTTAAAACGGGTAGCCCCATTATCTGTTCTCCTTGGCGAATGGCCTCCTCAACATGCCTGTCTATCCCAGTCCCTTGATGGCTAAGCCTGGGGCAGTCCTGCGGCCACCCCTCTGCCCAGCCCTTGGTAGCTCCTCCCTGCTCTGTCCCAGCTGGTGCAGTGCACAGCCCTGGGGCACCCTCGGAGCTGGGGTACTTTACTGTCCCTGCAGATGCAGTAGGGAGAGAGGACCAGGCAGACCGGGGTTCAAATCCCTGCAGGCCCTGCATGGCCTCAGGCGGGAGCTGGACATCTCTGAGTCTTGCTCTCCTGGTCTTAAAGTGGGAGAAGCGCAGTGCCCAGGCTTCTCATAGGAGATAAATATTTTCTTGTCCCCTATTGGGTTTGAGCATCTGGGTAAAGAGGGAGATGGGAGGGAGAGGGAAGGAGCGGCTGGGGGGGGGCAGGTCCTGATCTTGAAGCCCGGAAGGATGTGCGAGGAGCCTGGCACAGGTTGAAGACTTGCAAGTGGGGAGGATGCCCATTGTGGCTGTGGGCGAATGGGACTCAGCACACAGATCATCTGTCTGTCAGCTGTCCCCAACTGAAGGGCTGGTCCACAACCAACTATAGGTCCTCTCTTTCCTCTGCATGAGCGAGCACGGGGGTCTCCGATGGGGGTGGGGACTGGCTGCAGCGAGTGCCTTCTGCAGGGAGCCCCGAGTTCAAGTCTCCGCTGAGGGAGGAGAGCAGGTGTTCCCCCAGCCCGGCATAAGCTCCCAAACTCCAGCCCCCGCACCCGTCCCCGCGCCCGTGAGTACCTGAGGTTTGTCGCGCGGTCGGTCCTCAAGTTGGGACGCGCCGCCCACGGTCTTCCACCGCTCGTGGACCATCTTCCCGCAGGACCCGCGGAGGCGCGGGGCGCGGCCGAACGCAAGGGAGGCACGAGGTGCACCGGGTGTGCTGCGCGCGCGGGAGGCCCCCTCGGTGCAGGGGACCAGAGGCGGCCCAAGAGCGGCAGCCGCCTGCAAGGCTGCGTGTGAGCGCCTGTGATCGCGGGGAGCGCGGGCGCGAGCCTCCGAGAGCCGCCCGCGCCGCGCCGTCCCCGCGTCCGCTCCCGCGCCTCCCGCGCGCTCCTCCCTCCGCCCTCCTCCTCCCGCCTCAGTCTCCGCGTCTTCTCCCTCTCGGACTCTTAGGGCCTTTTATTGCTCCCCGCGGCTTCCGGGCGCGCGCGTGCGCGCCCCGCCGACTCCAAAAGTGACTCCCGCTCCAGCCTGGCCGCGGGTGGCGGGGACTAGTCAGCAGCAGCAGGCGCGACGACAGCCACGGGCTCCCCGAGGAGCCCGCGCGTCCTGCCGCGCCCGGTGCAAACTTCCTATCGGGACTCGCTTAAGTCGGAGATCATCCCCGAGAAAAGGGCTGGGAGGAGACCAAGTGCCCCTTGCGGGACTCCGGGGATCCAGGTCCCCGGGCAAGTGTGCGCGTGGCCCGCTTGTCTCCAGCTCCGGGGTCTCGTGCTCGAGTCTCCGACTCCGCAGCCGGGCTCCTGCACATCCCACGGCACCCGCCCATTCCGGGTCCCCGTCGATGCGGTCCCCGAAAGCTGGCCTAGAGCTGTCCCGACCGCGGGAGGAGGGATGTGAGCCATCCCAGTGGGGGCTTCTTAGTCGTCCCTCCCACCAGCAACACTTTTTAAAGCGTTTAATCCGCCCGAGCAGCCTTCGGAGGTAATTGACAAAGTCCTTAATCTGCGCGGTTAACGAGCTGCTGTTGTGGCTCCGACCGCGTGGCTCCCACGCGCCCCACGCCGGGCCCCGCCGGCCGCCCTTCCCCCAGCTCCGCAGAGATGCCCGGGCCCCCTGCTACTCCCTAAAGCTGTTTTCCGGCTCTGGCCGCCTTGCTGTTCCCTGGCACCGTCTTCATCTCTCTCCCACCGGCTGCCAGTCTGTCGCCCTGTCTTCGTCCCTCGTCTCGTCCCTGTAGGCGTCTGGCAGGCGTGGGGCAGGCCTCTTGAGGGTGGGGCCCGAGCCTGACATGGGCAGAGTGGTCCCTGGCATCAGAGCTGGAGCTAGGCACCATGGCCACATGCCCTCCCAGACTGTTACCAGATAGAAACTGGGTCCCAGTCTGCACGAACTTAGCGCTACAGCTGGTTGGAATCTCCTGCGGTCCCCGCCCGGCTTCCCACTAGCAAGCTGCTGGTGTTACTGCTGGTGTTACTGAGTAACCCCAGGCTGGGGTTAGGAAAAGCTCCTTGGGATGCACCTGTGTCCCTCCAACCACCCATTACACCAATTAAGGGGGTTAGGTGGTCTCAGGCCTAGGGCAGAAGACTGTCGTCATTGGTCACTGAACTTCTCTTGACTCAGTTTCTCCTTATATCCAAAGGGTTAACAACACCTCATTCAGAAGGGCTTTTTTGGTTCTGAAGCAGGGGCCGTACATAAGCATCTATGGGGCACTTCCCTGCTGTGACCTCAACCAGGCTTCATTTCTCTCAGATCCTCAGTTTCCTCACTGAGCAAGCAAGGAGGGAGCAGAGCTGTGGGGTTTCCCGGGGTACCCTCACCAGAAGCAGGTGACAGGATTTGATTCCAGGCCAGGTGTATACTAAAAATCACCCTTGGCAATTCTGAACGGGAGTCTGGGGGAAAGGGTTCAAAGGAGAGTAGTCAGCGCCTCTAGGGTCCCCGGTCGGGACGGTGCTTTGACAGACCAGGGAAAACCAGGCAGGTGCGCAGAGGAGCCTCCAGCACGTTTGCTCCTGGGCCTGTGGAAGGACAGGTAAGCGGGGGCCACCTAGCGGCTCCTCCTGGCAATGTTCGCTGGTGGGATCGGTCACCTACTCAGCAAGAGTCCTCAACTCTCCTGCCTGCTGGAGAGCAGGTGGTGGGGAGGGGTGAGCTGTGGGCCTTACTCCATTACCACTTTGCACGGAGCTCTTGGCTCAGGTGACTCCAGGAGGATCAGTGGTGGACTAGCCTTGGCAAGAGCACATTCAGTCCTCGTACTCTGCACTCACCTCAGGCACAGTCTCATCAGCCCCACAGGGGTTTAGGATGAGCCTAACCCTAACCGGAAGAGTGGCCACTTCACAGACCAACACCTTTACAAGGCAGAAGGAGGCCAAGCATCAGGGACAAGTCTGTTGGCACTCAGCATCCTGGCCACTGGCCTTTCAGCCAGCTCAGGGACCAGGCAGGGCCTCAGGGAACACAGAACCCAGTACTCATGAGGTACAAAGACTTAATCTAAAACTGCCTGGCGCTCTGGTCCCCCCACTCCGACTCACCATCTCTTCCGGTCCTGTTCCTTCTTCCTACGGTGCCCTGGGTGATGACTCCACAGGGCAGCAACTCTGGAAATTTTAATTGAGATTCTAGAGAGAGGGTCTGGCCAGGCCCTGCCCACCCTTTTGAGCCAGGATCCATCAGTCACAGATTGTCAGCTGGCCCAAGGTAGCTGTCCTCCCCAGGGATCTTACTGCAGTTCAGCAGGAGGTCATGGCTCCTGGGTGCTTTCACACGGAGGACTACAGGGTGGGCAGTGAGGACAAAAATAGAGACAACCAGGAAACAAGCCACTTTGGGGACCTAGAGTGACAACACACTCCAGTGCCAATTCAGGAGTGGCACTGTGGAGCAACACCCTTCCATCCAGCCCTGTCTGGGGAGGCAGGGTCCCCCAGCTATCTCGATAAATCTAAGTATTGTTAGTCTTGTTCATGGATGATGAAACATAGTCAGAAACACAGAAATACAGTCAAACACCTCGCCTAACAGCCTAAAACAATGCAATTAATGCCGAATCGTCACTTACTAAGGATTTCTCACACACTGAACACTGTCCATTTGCAATAGCGACAGATTTCACTGTCTCCTCTCTGAAGACCCGTGAGTGGTTTTAGTACCCCATTTTAAGGATGAGGCAACTGAAGCCCAGAGAGGTTAAACACCTTGACCAAGAACACACAGCAGTTTGTAGATCCAGATTTTGAATCCAGGGCTGTGCTCTTCAGGAGCCTATCTCTCCTCAGATGTCTCAGCACTCCCTGTCTGGCCTGAGATACCCAGAGAGCATTTCTGCAGCAGGGCTCCAGAACGTGGGCCGCATGTCAAATGTGTCTGTCTCTGGAGGCTTGGGGGCAGCTGGCCAAGAGGTCAGGACCTCTGGCCCTCGTCCACCCACCTCTCCCCCTACACTGCCCAGGGCATTTCACTCTCCTGGTAAAGCGGTTTCACTCACCTCTGACAGTCACATTTATCATTAAAAATAAATTCATCCTGGCTCCCCTTGGCACAGGAAGGTACTGTGCAGTGATTCAGTGGGCTTGTCACCCTCGTGGTTAGGTGCGGGGAACCGAACAACTGGATGGTCTCCAGCGCCAGCGCCTCATTTTCTACACTGGAGCCAGAAATGTACAGTGGGCTGACATTTAATTTAGAATCCAACATACCTTGACACAAACTCATAATACAAAGGCGGGGGTGGCTGGGGGCTGCCAAGCTGGGCAGGGATGGGGGAGTCCGAGTGACAGGGTGGATTTCTTTCTTTTTCTTTCTTTTATTTTTTTTTATTTTTGCTTTGTCAACATGATGACAAGCCAGAGACTGCCATCAAAGGCAAGAATTAGCAGGGACCGTGTGTGTGTGTGTGTGTGTGTGTGTGTGTGTGTGTGTGTGTGTGTGTGTGACCTGAGTCCGATAGGATGAAGCTTTCAGCATTTTGAAGTAAGTCTGCTGGGTCAGATATTACCATCCTGGAAAAATATGTGCAAGTCTCAGGTGTCACAACCAACACTGGCACCCGGGAACTGGACAATACAGTCCTAATACACATGGATGCCATCTTCACCCTCCATCTGTGTCCCTAGTTCGCCCAGATCCTCAGACACACACTCAGCACTCGGTAAATACAGGGCACAAAGGAATTATGTCATTTTAAACATTTAAGCAGAGTCTCTCTCAGGAGGAAGCCCGGGTTTATTGGACAGAATAGTCTGATGAGCCATTTAGTTGTCGAAACTGGAGGTTCACTGAGCTGGGGAGGTGGCTCAGTGGGTAAAGTGCTTGCTCTGAAAACATGAGGACCTGAGTTTGGATCCCAGCATCCACATAAAAGCTGGGTGATTGCCAAGCACCAGGATATAGGAACAGGATTCCTGGCTCTTGCTGGTCAGCCAACATTACCAAAATGGCAAGTGTCATGTTCAGTAAGATCTTTAGCCTAAAAAAAAATGTGTGTGTGTGTGTGTGTGTGTGTGTGTGTGTGCGCGCACATGCGTGCATGCGTGTGTGCATGTGTACACGTGTGTGAACACATACACACCCATCTATTGGAAGCTCAAGGATCACTGGAGAGGAGAGGGCAGAACAAGAGACACAAGAAACCAGGTTAGGAGAGGACAGAGAGAGACTCAAGAGAGGGTGGAAACTGGGCAGAGCAGGCCTTGCAGAGGTGAAGTAGGGTACTTCCCAAGAGCTTGGCACCCTAAGGCCGGAGCAGAGAAGGCGGGAAAGAGAGGAAGCGGGGGGGGGCTGTGGGGGAACTCCAGATACACAGAGTCCACCATGAGGCAGAAAAGCCAAGCAGGAGGAACAGAGAGTACCCGGGAGGCCAGGCCCTCTTGTTTGTGTGTCTGCTGTGTGCCCAATCTCTGAGCATCCTTCTTATACCCACGTGACAGGAAGAGACTAGGGAAATCCATGGAGGATAGTGCCTGTTCGAGGCTGCACATCTTTTTTCTTTTCTTTATTTATTTGAGACAGTGTTTCTCTGTAGCATTAGAGCCTGCTCTGGAACTCTGTAGACCAGGCTGGGATTATAAACATATGCCATTTGCCCAGTTTTTTATGTGAGTTTTGGAACCCAAACTCAGGTCTTCATGCCTGAAAGCACTTTACTTAATAAGAGCCATTTCCCCAGTTCCAAATGGCAGGCCTTTTTTGAAAACAAAGATTTTTTGAAATATATATATATATATTTGCCTGCTTGTGTGTGCAGTACCTGCAGAGAACAGAAGAGGGTATTAGATCCCCTGGAACTGGAGTTACAGATGGTAGTGAGCCTCCACATGGGTGCTGGGAATTGATCTCTGGTCCTCTGCAAGAACACTGAGCTGCCTCCCCAGTTCCAAATCTGTAGATCTTTTTGTTTGTTTGTTTGTTTGTAGACAAACTCTGTGTAGCTCTGTAGACCAGGCTGGCCTCGAACACACAGAGATCTGCCTGCCTCTGTCTCCCTAGTGCTGGGATCAAAGGTGTGCACCACCACTGCCCGGCTTTTCAAATCTGTAGATCTTAAGGGGAGTTTTGTCCATCATGCCAACCAACATGTAGGCCACTTCTGGCACCTTGGACTCCTAGAAGGTCCTATTCCTTCCAATGTTACAACTGTTCTTGATTCATCTTGGTTTTTGTTGTTTGGACAAGGTCTCCTGTAACCATGGCTAGCCTTGAACTCTGTGTTGTCGAGAAAGACTTTGTTCTCATGATCCACCCACCTCTACCTTCCCAGTGCTGAATGTGCACCACCATTTGGTGCTGGGCACGGAGCCCAGGGCTCCTTGTATACTAGGTGAGGGCTTAACCTATCGAGTTACACCCAGTCCTGCTTTCCCTTTTCCTAAATACTTCAAGTGTGAGCCATGTGGTGCACCTTGGCAGCCCAATTTCCTTTGCTTGTCATTGGACCGCACTGTTCATCTGCCTGTGTGTGTGTGCCCTTGGCTACTGCTGCTGTCTCTGTGTTGGTAGGCCTCTGGTCTGTTTCTATTCAAGGGTGTGAGCACTGGTGTGAGCTGCCATGAGGAATGGTGTGAGCTGCCGTGAGCACTTGTGCACATGCTCCTGGTGCACACACACTTCATACATGTCCTCTGGGCACTCTGCAGGATTATAGAGTGGAGGGCATCTGAGTCCAACAGAACTGACCAAATTGCTGTGCATGGTGGCTACCCCACCACCTTTGTGGGGACCCACAAAGGGCAAAGTGCAAGCACCTGGTTCCCTTCCCACTGCCCATGGGAGGCTGGGTGGTGATGTGCTCCCAGGGATGCTGATGCAAGACAGCATGCCTCATTCAGTATGGACCCTTAGACTGAGGGGAGGGGTGACTGTCCCCAGGGAAAGCTGCTCAATGGGATACCAGAGGGCTGGTCTTAATGCTGTGGTTGTCACTGTGCCTCTGAGGAGGTTGATGCCTGGGTCAACACTTAGAAACAGTGTCAGTGGGAAGGAAGGGCACATCAATCATCTCCTTCCAGGCTTGTGGGCTTCAGTGCCCAGCCCCCACCAATGCCAAGCACACAACCCCAGTTCCCCACCCCAAAACTGCCTGATTTCTTTCCTATGCAGCTGGACCAATCCACACTCCCACATGCAGGTAGAATCCAAGCCCCACAGCCCCCTTCCATGTCACCCTCATTTGCATGGGTACAATTACTCACACATGACTGGCTGGCTTCTGTCTCCCAGCTGGCCTTGGGTTTGGGGGTTTGTGCTCTGAGTCCTGCTCAGACCCTCAGTTGGAGTGACAGGTGATGCTGGGCAGTAATAACACCCTAACCTCACAGAGATTTCAGCTGACCCCTTCCACCCCTAAATACTCAGAGCCATCTCTCTAGCTCTCTCTTCTGCTTCATCTCTTCCCACCCACAGGCAATCCACCTGCAAACACCTTCAGCAAATATTTATTAAGCACTACTGTGTGGAATTTAAGCCTAGTGATGTTAGCTACAGTTAAATGGTGCATGTTTGAGAAAACAAACCGGGTGCTAGGGATGAGCTGCTGAGTGGTGACCATCAGAGAAGGGAGGGAGGTGCTGAGGGAGAGCGCTCTCTCCAGGCACAGGGAATAGCAGGTATAAAGGCCCTGGGGTCCCAACAGAACCAGCAGGAATTAGGGACAGGATGATGGAGATACGAGATCAGAGAGAGAAAGAAGGCTAGATGGTGCAAGGCAGGGGACACGTTTAGATTTCTTAGCAGTCATGATGGGAAGCCATGGGGACATTGCAGGCAGAGGTAGGTGAGGAAGCATCCAATGAACATCTTTGCCAGCTCCTTTTAGCCACCACATTTTGCATGGGCTCTATGGGCATCAGGGGCAGGCCACTAAGGGGGCTGCTGCTACTGCTGGAGGAGGAGCAGCTCGGACTTTGGTGATCAAAGAAATGGCCAAGGGAACAGGTGTGGGACAGAGCTAGGATGGAGCCAGGAGGCCTGACAGACAGCAGACAGAAGGGCTTTGTCTCTCTCAATTCTGTGCTGCTGTGACCTGAAGCAGCATAAGGACCCATAGATGCATTTTGGCTCAGTTTTAGAGGAAACGGTCCATCCTTGTGGACATGGCAGGAAGCAGGGAAAAGAGAATGTAGGATGGAGCGAGGGCAGCACAGATCATAAGAAGCACTCCTGCATTCCTCTCAGGGCTCTGAGAAGCGACTGTTCCCAAAGTTAAGAGACTGTGATACAATCCTGAACCCAGCTGAGCTACCAGTAAGAGAGATAGATGCAGTCTAGTAAGTTGGGAATGTTTGTTATACAGCATTGTCACAGCCATAGCTGACAATTACACAAGCACAGGCAAGCAGTCTTGTATAAAATCATAAAAATCGCCTATTATTGTATCTAGAAACCATCTTTGTTACTGATTTAGAGCACTTCTTCCAAATCTTTGTTTTCAGATAGGGTCTCCTGTAATCCAGACTGGCCTTGAACTTGCTACATGGCCAAGGATGACCTGGAACTCCTGATTCTCTTGCCTCCATTTCTTAAGAGACTGGACTATAGGTTAGAGCCACAATACTTGGGTTAGTTGTACTGGGGATGGAGCCTTGGGCTTGGTGCATGCTGGGTAGGCTCCCCAGCTCTGGTGCATGCCCTCAGCCACTGCTGGAGACCATGGACATACTGCACTCCCAGAGGGAAACTTCCAGAATCTGGGCCTGCATAGCATACAATGAGTGAGGGTTTGTCAGTTTGCAGCCCTGGGGGCTTAGATGGGAAAATGGCAGCTCGTTTAATCAATATTTACCACAGCCCAGTGCAGCCTGCGTTGTCAAACCTCTGGTCTGTGGACATTCAGCTCTGTGGACACTTCGTGCTTGCCACACCAAAACATGTAGCTGCACCCTGACCCCGAGGCAGCTCTTGGTCACAGACATGTAGAAGCCAGATGATTCAGAGAGACTCCTTCAGCTCCCTCACCTTTGGGGAAGCCAGTGCCAACCTGTGTTCTGGATTCCTGTAGGCTTAAGCCCATGATGGCCTCCTTTCCTCCCTTTTGACTTCAGGGCTTCAGGGTAATATCGGATCTGTCCCTAGTATGAACAGTTCCCATGAGGCAGCCCGAGCCATGTGTGCAGAGTAGTCGGCATTGCATAATCCTTCCTGTTCCCATCAGTGAATTCTGATCTAACTGGTGTTTAGATCCCACTACCAAGGCATGACACCAAGCAAGGGCTGTGCTTATGGGGGCATGTGACATCAGTGTCTTTGCTGCAAAGGGGAGGGCCTCAGGTTGGGCAGGGGTGGCCTTTGTGCTTAACTATATATGCTATCGTGTTACAAAGCTGGGAGAGGGTCCCCACATCCTTTTTGTTTGTTTGCTTTGTTTGTTTGTTTGTTTGTTTGTTTTTGCTTTTCTAGACAGTTTCTCTGTGAACCCTTGGCCGTCCTAGAACTCATTCTGTAAACCAGGCTGTCCTCAAACTCAGAGATCCTCCTGCCTCTGCCTCCCGAATACTGGGATTAAAGGTGTGCACCACTGCCCAGCATGGTCCCCATATTCTTAAGCTTTTCAAATCAAATTGCTTTATTGTTTAATTTCTATTGCATTTTATTTAGTGTGTGCATGTGTGCGTGCACGTGTGTGTGTGTTCATGCATATGTACTCTTTCTCCACACAAGTAGAGGTCAAAGGACTACTTTTGGGAGTCGGTTCTCTCCTTCCACCTTGCAGATTCTGAGTCAAACTCAGGTCATCAGGCTCAGCTGCAAGTTCCATTGTCCTCTGGGACATCTACATGGCCCATCAAAGACCTTTCAGAAGGGTGTGTGTGGCTTGTGGCTTTAGGAAGCCTTCCAAAGAAAACTGGGATCAGCAGGGGAACAGAGAGTTATGAGCAGCAAATTCTGATGACACCATGTTAAATATTCCAAACTTCCTGAGTAATTAAGTCTGTTTGACACTGGCATTAGTGATGTGTACAGCGGGTGCTCTGGGTGCCTGGAGCTGAGCCAGGCTGAGATTTCATGGGTACCAACTTGTCCACCCTCCACAAGGATTCATCTTTTAGTAAGGTTACCCCACTTACAGATGAGGGAACAGAGGTCCCAAAAGGCCACATGGGGAAGCCTGGAGGCCCACTCCCCACACACACGTGGTCTGTCTCCAGAGTTGAAATGGCAGAGCTGCATGTTTGTAAATCTTGCTTCTTTTTGGACATTTATTTCCACTTTGTAGCTGTTGATAAACAACACACCATGAACAGCCTGTATCACAGAGCAGCCTCACACATCTCAGCCAGTCTCACTAATTACCCCTTAGATGGATTCCCGGGAAGAGAATTACAGAGTCAAAGGGCAAGCCTGTCTTTAAGACACTCCTTCCCCTCATCCAGCCTGGCCTTGCTCCTGCCGCCTCAGGATTTCTTTCCCACAGTGTCTAGAGCCCTGGGTTGGTGGGAAGGATCCAGCCTTGGCCTACCCTTGTGCTACACTGATGGCCTTTTCTGCTCCCAAGGACATAGGGCAACCTCTATCCCGAGAACTCAGGTCCTGTCCTGCAGCCCAGAAGACAGGCCGGGGCTACACAGGGGCCAGGGAAGCAGAGCTGTGGTGAAGGACAGTGCTTACTTCATCACACACTGGGCTTGGTCATGAATGAATGAATGAATGAATGAATGAATGAATGAGCTCTGACTTCATCTGCTCCCAGCTACAGAGCAGCTGTCTGTGGACTGGCCCCTCCTCTGGTATCACAAGTGTCACAGGCCCCCACATGGGGAAGGCAGCTTGCTACTGTCTGGGAGGGGAGGTGGGAAGAAGACCTGGTGTCCATCACCAAACCCCATGTCACCTTCATCCTCACCGTCATTGTTACTACCATCAAAACCACAATCAATACCATCACCACCGTTACCATCATCATTAGCTTTATTCCCACCATTATTGTCATTACCATCAGCACCACAATTTTTATCACCGCATCACTATCACCACCATCATCACCATTGCCACCATCATCGTCACCGCCACTTTTGGGGTCAACTGTATCTCTTAGAACTGTCCTCTCCTCTCAGACACCTGGCTTTCACCTGAAGAACTGCTTACCATCCTGACCATGACCATCCGCCCCCTCTGCCTGTCTGGTTTCCTCCCAGAGTGTACCCCCACCCCCAGTGTGACAAACCCCGAGCTCAGTTCTAACCAGCTTGCCTCTTGGAGTATACCAACACTCCACTCTACTCCTGGCCATCCCCTTGGGGCTCACTGTGAACTCTAGGCTGAAGGGAAGCCCCTCTGACAAGACCAGCTGCTCCTTGTCACCTCTCCCAGTTAACCCTGATGCTACCAAGAAGAATATGTCACACAATGCTGCTGTGTCACCCACTCTGAACCCAGCAGCTGAGGGGGCAGACTCTGTCCTTCTCCTTGTCACTCAGGTAGTATGAGACCATCCAGGCTTAGCCTATGCACTGGGAGAAGGGCCTCCAGAGTGTTCCCAGCTCATGATGCCCACTCCATTCTGCCCAATGCTCCGTGTCTGAAGCCTCAGCTCAGAGCAGACGGCCATGTTAATCCTGTCCCGGGCTGGTGGTCACCCCACTAGGCGGGGAGCCAGCTGCCTAGAAAGCTGGTGCTGAGTCTGGGTTGGCGGCCAATGGCATTGTAGTGCTACCTGGAGATTATCTACCAGTGGCTAGTTCCCAGCAGCAGGCCCCAGCGCCCCAAACAAAAGAAAGCGGCTAGCTATTAAAGAGATTCATGGGAAGGGGTGAGGTGAGAGGGAGGGCTAATCAAGCTGTCCTGATTGTAATTGTCCAAAGGTGCTGGCCTTGCTCATAAACAGCCGGCCTCACCCGACCGCCTCGGCATCTCGGCAGGACTTCTCCCTGCTGGGACCATGCGAGGTAATGTTCTTTCAACATAACTCTATTTAAATTCACATTTCCATCATCCCCCAGAGGAGCCGAGAGAGAGAGAGCTGAGCTGCGTGGTATAAGCCGGCAAAGGATTAGATGGGGTGGGTGGTGGGGTTTTTTCCTTTTTACTTTCCCTTAGTGATGGAGATGGTAGTGCTGGGTTTTTTTGGGGGGGGGCTGTTCTAGAATCCTGCAATGTCAGAACAGGAAGAGCTGCTAACAGTCAGCCAGCTTAGCCCTATTGATATCCAGACAGGAAACTGAGGCCAGCAGGGACCCTCAGCATGCCCAGAGCCCCTTTGTGGCTCCTTCTCCAGGAGACCCTAGAACCAATGACATGGAGGGACATCTAGGAGAGGACAGCCCAAGGAGGCCTTCAAGACCCAGAATGTGTTGCCTGTGGACCTGACTTTCCTCCAAGCCAACGGACAAATCAGCAGGACTCCCAAGAGACCCAGCTCCTTCCCTGCTGCTCTGCTGAGCCCAGGAGGTGACAAAAGTCACCTTTCTCCAACAGAGCTGGCCCTCATTTCTTCCGCGGGAGGCCTCTGGGGGCTGGCAAAGGCCATGGCTTTTCAGAAGAAGATAAGAGGTAGGTGGAACCTGTCAGGCAGACCAGGGCCCTGGCACAGGGGTGGATAGATTGGCCAGGGGTATGGCTCCCTGGGGAGGGCGAAGTCTGTGTCACAGGCAGAGCCCGTGCAGGGAGTGAGAGCAATTGGAAGTTAAGGGGAACTGCAGGCCTGCTGGCTGTTGAGTTTGGCTGGGAGGTGCCTGTTTTGGGCACTGTCACCTGCAGGATGGGGGAGCTGGAGACAGCAGCCAGTAGGCAGAGAGAGGAAGTACAACATTTGTGGAGTGCTGCCTCCAGTGGAGAGAATGCCCGCCTGGGCCTTCAGAAAGACATCTGCTTCTGTTTTTTTTTTTTTTTTTTTTTTTTTTTTTTTATATTGCCTTCAGCAGTTTGGGCACTGGGGACTATAGCCCAGCTAGGTTCCCCTTACCCAGAGGCCTCACCACAGGGTCAGTGGGGTGAGCGGTGAGCATGGGGTCCTCTTCCTCCTGGCAGGCAGACAGAGCCCAGTACCAGTGCTGGTGCCATGTTCAGGAGACATCCTTCTCTGTCTCAGCACGAGGAGGCAGCCCCGCCTGGGCTCTGGGGAGATGGGGGAGAACCTGGTAGCCAGGCACCCTGAGCATCTGGTCAGCAGGGTCCTTGTCTGCACTCTGTGACCTCTGTTATCTTCTCTTCAGCCTCAGTTTCCCCAACTGGTAATCAGCTTCCTTACAAAAGTCAAAGAGATAAGGGACATGCAGCTGCTCTGCAGAAGGGTTCATAAGTAGTCACAGGTGCAGATGGCGTCTGGGAAAGGGGGATGTCAATCATCAGAGGTAGAGACATGGGTTATGGTGGATCCCTCTGACTGACCAACCTCTGCATCCATGAAGCAGGACCAGAGCAGTGGAGGCAAGCTGGCCTGAGTGCTAGTCCAGCCCTGCTTCTCTGAGGGACCTTGGGTGAGAGGCAGAGACAGCAGCTCCTAGAGTTTCATCTTATTTATCTGTAGATATAGATTTTAAAAGTACAATAGGACGAACCTGCCTGGGTAGCCATAAAGATGAAACACAGCAGTCGGCTCTACAGCATGGGCCTGACACGTACAAGGGCTGTTGTTATCATCATCATACCCCAGCTCATTGTGCTGGCTAGTTTTATGTCAACCTGACACAACCTAGAGACATTTGGAAAGGGACAACTGGTCTGTGGGCAAGTCTCTCTCTCTCTCTCTCTCTCTCTCTCTCTCTCTCTCTCTCTCTCTCTCTCTGAGGCAGGGTTTCTCTTGTGGCTTTGGAGCCTGTCCTGGAACTCACTTGAACTGGCCTTGAACTCACAGAGATCCACCTGCCTCTACCTCCTGAGTGCTAGGCGTACACCACCACTGTCCAGCAGTGTATTTTCTTGATTAATGATGAATGTGAGAGAGCCCAGCTCACTGTGGGTGGTGCCAGCTGAGTAAGCCACGAGAAACAAGCCAGTAAACAGCCATGGCCTCTGCATCTGCTCCTGCCTCCAGGTTCATACCCTGTTTGAGTTCCTGCCCTGATAGACTGTGATGTGGAATCATAAGCTTAAATAAACCCTTTCCTTCCCAATTTGCTTTTGTTCATGGTGTTTTATCACCTAAGAAACCTAAATTCTCACCATCACCAAAATTGCTACCACCGGCCAGCACTCAGTCCCAGCACTCAGGAGGGCGAGGCAGGCAGATCTCTGTGAGTTCAAGGGCAACCTGGTCTACCAAGCTACACAGAGAAACCCTGTCTTGAAAAACCAAATATAGTTGCTATCACCATCTTACCTCACTCCACCTATCACCATCACAACCACCACCATCACTATCATCACCACCTCCACCATTTCCACACTGCTGGGCACCGCCTCTACCACACCTCACACTGCCCTGCACAGAGGCCTCCATGCCCTGTTCTCTGCAGAGACACCAGATACTTTCCCAGGGCCAGGCTTAATCTGCACCCTTGAACAGGAAGTACCGCAGAGCTAAAGCATGCCCACTCGCAGACCCAGCATTAATTCCTTGATTGCCAGGCTCCACAGCTATGCCAGCGCAGGACCACCTGTGGGCCTGATTATGAAGCAAGTGCCTATTTTTGGCCTAGGTTTACTGCTCATGGCTCCCACCTGCCACTCTGCCCCTTATAGAACCCATAAATTATGAACTTCAGAGGGCTCACAAAAGAGCCCAATGGAATAAACCACAGTTGTCCCCACTTCTGGGACCCTAGCCTCAGAGAGGCCCATGAAGAGACGGGGTGAGAGGGGTTTGACCAAGGCCCTGCTATCCTTCCCTGGAGCCTGGGCACCAAGCCCCCTGAGGTCCTGGAGGAGGGTAAGCTCAGAGACACTGACTGTACTGGAGGTGAAAGTAGATTTGACTGTTTTGTTCTGGAAGTTTCCTTGGACTGCACCATCTACTCCTTACAGTTTTACCTAAGCTGTCCAGACCAAAGCGACCTGTGCAGTGACCTATGTAACTCCTCTGCCCCTATCACCTTGTGTCTACCAGGAAAGTGTCCATCCTGGTCTCTCGAGGCTCCAGGACAAGTCTGAGAGCCAAGGCTGGTGGCTGACGTCCACCCACGCCCTGTGGGAGGAGAGGGCACGCAGGCACAGGAAGGAAGATGGGGTGAGCTTTGGCAGGGTGCTCAGCATGTCAGGACACAGGCTGCCCTCCAGTGAGGAGGCTCCATGGCAGTCCTAGTTTAACTGACCTGAGATGGCTTCCACTGAGCAGCTGTCCCTGATGGGGAGAGTGCAGGTGTGAAGATATCCGAATTGGACCCCAAAAAACAGCAGCTAGGACCCTGCACTGGAACTTCCTTACATTTCCCATGTGTCCTGAGGCCAGGATGGACTCCACTGTCTGTGTGGCTGGATCCCCAGCCCAGGCACCCACCCATCCCCAGGATCTTCCAGGCAGAGTCTGAGGACCAGAGCATCTTGGACGTGAACTCACAGGCCTCCAAGGATAGTAGAAGAATGATCTTGTTTTTTTTTAAAGATAACAAATGGTAGAGGAATTAGAAACATGCCTCACGTGTGAAGCTGGCTTGTGCGTGCCAGCTTGGAGGGCGGGTGTGGGCTGCCTGGGAGGGGATGGAAACAAGAGGGTCTGGGGAGGGAACAAAGCTACAAGGGGACCCAGATGTGACGAGTTACTTCCAAGGTGGCAGAACCCCCTCTGCCCTCTGCACCGCAGGGTCCCACTGGCTCAGGGCATGCCTGAGCCCCTCACAGAGGAACTCTCCTGCCATATACATCCTGTCCCCATCTGTCAAATGAAGTGTCTGGCATGACTTCAGTATCATCTAGGAGCCGCCCCCACCCCCACCCCCCAAAAAGAAAAACAGTAGAGCTCTTCTGGGTCGGCCATTCTCTAAGGGTCTGGGCTACCCTGAACACCTCAATGTCCCCTTCAGCCACTCCTGACTACTGTTGTATGACTTCTCCTGGGAAGGTATGAGTAAGGTATGAGTATGCTCCTGCTCACCAGATAGGGCACAGTGACAGACCGGAGACGTCAGTCAAGTCTCTGTGTGTGACCACAGCATGGGTTGCAATTCATTATGCCAGGCAGCTGCACCAGACAGGCCCCTCTCTCTAACAACTGTATACTGCTTTTATGACTTTAAAGAGGGGGATTGTGAAACTGGCAACTTTATGAGCTTAATTTTTTATTACACCTATTTATTTGGAAGGGGAGCATATGCAAGCTATGGCTTGTGTGTAGAGGTCAGATGTAGGAATTGGTTCTCACCTTCTACCATATGGGTCCTGGAGGTTGAACTCAAGTCCTCAGTCTTGGCAGCAAGCATCTTTCCCTCCTGAGCCATCTCACTGGCTCCTTGTGAACTGCTTAAGTCCATCTGATTCCTGAGTCCTATAAATTTGTTTAGCCGGAATCCCAAGAAGTGGCTCACTCCGTAGCTCTGACTGGCCTGGAACTATTTATGTAGGACAAGCTGGCCTCAAACTCACAGAGATCTGTCTGTCTCTGCCCCAGAAGATAGAAGATGTGGCCTACCATGCCCAGCTTCTGAGTCTCCCTCAGAGTACAATAGCTACACAATATATCCCCACAGAGAAGTTTCCTCAGAGAACCAGAGGCTGTGGGCACAGAAGTATGCTTCTTGGTGCAATCTCTCTCTCTCTCTCTCTCTCTCTCTCTCTCTCTCTCTCTCTCTCTCTCTCATGCTGAGATTGGACTCAGGACTCAGGTGTACCAGGCAAGCACTGACTTACATACATCTCTGGCCCCAACGCCCCAGGTCTGTCCAGCATGGACTCATTTCTCCTAACACAGTAGCAGGCAATCTTAAGGTTCTAAGTAGATCTGGGTCCTGTGCCAGTCTAACCAGTGACTGTATGGCTATGGCCGCTAAGCCAGGGTCCAGATGCCAGCGGAGGCAGGTGACGAGAGGAAGAAGGCATTCACTGGGACTGGGGACATAGTTCAGCCAGCAAAGCTCCACTCTCAGAACCCAGTGGGGAAGGTAGAGATGTGGATTCCTGGAGCTCACTGGACAGCCAGCCTAGCCTGCTTGGCAAATTCCAGACCAATGAGAGATTCATCTCTTAAAAATAAAAGGTTGAAGCTGGGTGGTGGTGGCACATGCCTGTAATCCCAGCACTCAGGAGGCAGAGGAGGATGAATCTCTGAGTTTGAGCCCAGCCTGATCTACAGAGTGAGTTCCAGGACAGCCTGGGCTACATAGGGAAACCCCGACTCCAAAAAAATAAAAAATAAAAATTCATATCTGCTTTTTACATAGAGGAACACTGTCTTGAAATAATAACAAATAAGTAAAATAAAAGGCTGGTGATTGCTGATATCCAAAGCTGTCCTCTGAATTCTACAAGCATGTTCACACACATATACACACACAAAAGATGTCTATGAACTATTCTGAGGGTGTGCCCTGGAAGACTTGAGGTCACCTAGTACTACTGCCTTGGGGTCTAGGGAATTAGGGCTCAGCCCTTGACCAGCACAGAGTGGAGCACTTGATATGTATACCCCTATGTGACCTCAAGCTCCTCACAATATGGGAAGGCCTAGAGACCAGAAGGGGTCCTCACCTGGATTGGAGTGAGGGGGACTTTCCTCCAGAGAGAACCAGGGACTCGGAGACTTGCTGCAGCGGCGGCAGCTGCCAGCTGTGCATTGTCAGGACAAGCGATGGTCAATGGGCCCGTGTATGCGGGACACAGACTCAGCAGGCTGGGCCCCCGTGTGTGCAGGACACAGACCCAGCAGGCTGGGCCCCTGTGTGTGCAGGACACAGACTCAGCAGTGCAGCAGGACAGTTCAGCCATGGGCGGCAGAGGTTATGAAGAACGGTCCTGAGCAGCACTCAGCCTGAGCATTTTGATATGGACCAGCTCCCTTTGAGCAGAAGCTTAGCCAGGACTAGGATGGAGCCAATCTGAAGCTGCAGTATGGATACACTGAGCCAGGGTAGACCTTGAAAAGCTCCACAGCAGAGGTAAGGAGTCAGGGAGTCACCCAGCCCAGGTGGGCTGCAGGGCAGACTCAGGCTTGTGAGGATAGCATGCTTTGAGGATTCCATGCACCCAGGGTAGGAGAGGCTTCCTCCATCAGTGGCTACCCATGAAGGCAGGTGGGTTCCCCATTGGAGACCCTTGGAGACCCCCAGAAACATCTACATTAAATCTGAGAGCTGTTGTGACCCTTGGGCCTTGGACTGTCAGCCTGGGCCACTAGGATTCAGTAGTTTCTGGCAGCTGTTCCAAGACACCAGGGTTCTAAGAATGGGTCAGGCATAGAGGGGGACCTCCTTATTACAGAGCCTCATGGGGACTTGCCCATGCCTCTCCTCTCACCCAGATGTCTCCAGCTGACCCTCTACCTCCAGCAGTGGTCACTGAAGTTAGCTGGGATCCAAGCCTGAGCCTGCGGTTTTCCAGCATGCCTGCCTCAGGGGCTCATCAGAGAGCTCTGTAATATTAATAATGAAATGATGGCTCCCTCAGAGATTCGGGGTCTACGCTGGGCTCTGGCAAGAGTGTGGAATGCCAAATTATCCCAGGACGCCACCATAGACAGATGAGGGGGCACAGGCTATGGTGGGCAGGCTGGCCTTTGTGGCAGCCTGCCCCTAGGCCCCAGGGGCTGTCTAGGATGTCTTTAAGGGCGCTTTGTTAAGCCCTATTAAATATGCATCGGCCGCCATTAAAATTTAATGCCCCACTTTGAGGTGTCACATTCTTTACCTCCTTCTGGGATGGGGAAGGGATGAGTGGAAGAGAACATATTGGGGACCCAGGCAGAGGCGAGGCTGAGGGGAGCCTGGACTATGTGATCCTCAGCCAGCACCCAGGCTTTGGGCAAGGCACAGCTTGGAAACACTGCTCCATCCTTACTCATGTCCAAGCCTCCAGGCTGGTAGGCTCTATTCTTAGTCACCCCACTAAGCTGAGCAAGAGCCCTCAGCACCACAGAGCCAAACAACAAACACCTTAGACTTTGCTCAATCATCTTTGATTTTATTTCTTTCAAAAGGCTCTAAAAAGCCAAACATCATTCTTAGTAAAAGGATGAGGGCTAGCAGGCAGAGCAGAGTGTGACCCTGAGAATCCTGGTTTTCCTGTTCCGGGGGGCTGCATTGTGTCTGCAGAGGTGGGGCCCCCTCTGCAGCGTGGCAGGTACTGGGCCTGGTGTGGGGACCTCAGAAACACTCACAGCCTGAGTACCTCTGCTTTCCCTAATGGGAACAGGGCAGATGACAGTTCTATGGGAGCCTAGCCTCCCAGCTCGACCTGAGGAAATAGACAGGAGGGAACATACAAGTAGAAGCACTCTGAGGGTTCTGGTGTATACAATTACCAGGCGAGCCGCTGTGAGAGGCACTCACACCTGTGCAGCTGCTGCCCCAAAGAGCAAAAGCCAAAGGAAAATATTGTGGATGGATGTGGCTTGCAATGCAAACAGTATGCCATTGTCTGTAGAGAACAGCGAGGCAAAAAGTTAAGTCAGTCACTGCTGGCCCAGTCATTCCCCGCTCAGGAGTATGCAAGAAAGAAGTGAATAGACGTGCATACAAAAACATGCATACCTGCGTCCAAGGTACAGAAAACACACAAAAACATGCATACCTGTGTCCAAGGCACACAAACCATGCATACCCATGTCCAAGGCATCATTTTTCCTGATAGCCAGGCAGTGGAGTCACATCCTTCTAGGTGAATCAGGAGAAAATGTCACCTTGACACACAATACACTGGCATACTAATAGCCGTAAAAGGAACTGTTAACACATACTGTCCACTTCTGATGCTGCCAAAAAGCACCGTGTGTTATAAAACACCCTGGTGCGAAAAGCGACTTAGGAGAAAGTGTCGGTTTTAGCTCAGAATCCCAGGTTACATCTATCATTGTGGGGAAGTGAGACTGGTAGGCTCTTAAAGCTGTAGTGCAGTCCACAGCTTAGATGTTGACCTAACTGCAGAGATGGGGAATGAAGAACAACAGGCGCATACACAGAAAAGCTGGGATCGAGTGGGCCATGAGCTCACAGGACCACAAGCTCTGATGGAGAGGCACCAACAGCTTGCAAACGCAGTGCACTTATTTCATCATCTGGACTGAGACAGGCTTTCTTGTATAGGACGGAACAAGGAGGCAGGTGTAGCTAATCTTCACAGGACAGTAGCCTCTGACTGTAAACATCCACAAGGAGGAAGCTGTGGCCAATGCTTCCTATAGTGCTGTCAACATCTGTACACGGACCAGACGGCGTTCCCAGGGGTCTGAGGCACTGGGGCCACTGGCATGCCATGCTCCTGCCAACAACACTCCTTCACTCAGGACTTTACAAAGTAGCTGGCCATACCCACAATGAAGAGCTGAGAAGGAATGCACACACACCTAAAACCAGGGAATGGTAACATCCAGGCCGGGTCTTCCCTCATCAGACAACCCCCAACAGACACATCCACATCTACACAGTCCTTCATAGAAATTCTGTTCCCAGCTTACTCAGGAGCAGTGGTTCTCAACCTTCCTAATGTGACCAAAAACCATAACATTATCTTCATTTCCACTTCATAATTGTCATTTTGCTACTGCTATAAATTATAATGTAAATATCTGTCCTATATGCAGGACATCTGATATGTGACCCCTAAGGGGTTGTGACCCACAGGTTGAGAACTGCTCTTCTAGAGTGTGTCAAGCTGATAATTAAAACCAACTGCCGCATGTACTAAACTGTGAACCAACCTTGAAATCCTGCCGAGTGAAAGAAGCCAGACTGGGAAGGCTGTGCGCCACAATTCCTTTAATAGGAGATGTCTAGAAGCCACCAAGCCATGGGGTGAAGTCACCAGCTTCTAGGCACTGGGCATGGAGGAGGGCCACAACTATTCAATTAGCCCCTGTGAGGGGTGCTGAGAAAGTTGTGGAACTAGGTAGAGAGGGTGGTTACACAATACTGAGGGTGCTAAAAGTCAGTATATCCTGTACCACAAAATGGCTAAAATGGTGATTTATGTATGTTTTGTCACAATGCTAAGAATGAAATAGTGTAGCTATAAAGTACAAACTATAGCTTTTATATAACAGAATGCTGTGCACAGCCTCATGGGATCCAAGTCTGTGGTGAGGAGTCCAGAAATCTGGATTTTTCTGTCTTATCAAGTAATGCTGGTGTGTCACCAGCACCGGACACTGCAAAGCAGGATGGCAGCCATCAGATCTGAGGGAAGTAAAATCTGAAACCTGAGCTCACAGAACAGAGATAAAATGGGACTGGAGAACTCTGTTGCTAATGGCCACTGTTGTAGGAAACTCCCTCTGGGGCCTGGAGTAGCCAACACTTGTCATGGAGGGGGTGACTACAGGCCTGGGAGGACAGGTCGAGGAACCCCAGTCTCATCTCAGGTGCAGCCTCAGCAAGGACACCTGTGTGGTTTCTGGGCTCGGAGGAGCAAGATGGCCTGCAGTCTAGCCATCAGTAGGTGGCCCGGAGCACTCAGTATAGACCCTAAGAAGAGCAAGCAGCAGAGGAGCAAGTGACACCTCATTTTTTAAACTGCATTAATAATTTACTAGAGCTAGACACTGTAGTAGATAATTCACACGTGTGGATTGTGAATTTAAGAGACAGCAGAAAGAGGGGAGGGAGGGAGGGACCAAGAAGTAGAAGGAAAAAGGGAAGTGCTCCTGGGGTGGGGGGACATGTCTGCCCATCTCTAACAACACTGGGCTGGTCCCCATCTGTCTGCTTTTATCCTAAGAGCACACTTGGGAAGCCGAGGCAGGAAGATCTCTAGTTCCAGGCCAGCCTGGGCTACAATAATGAGAGCCTACCTTAAAACAAATGAACAAACAGCAAAAGTAAAAGAGAAGGGTCATAAAGCCCTTTATTCACTCCCTACATTCATGAGGGACATGCACTTTGACAAGCCCCCATGTGTGTACTTAGAAGCAGTATCTCCATCTGAGGCACTGGTGGACACAGAGACTGAGCTCAGAGGTCTCCATGGCTGTGGCTGTGGCCTCCTTTTGTCCTCCACCCATTTCAGAGGTGTAACCTGATGCTGGGCAAACTTAGAGACTTGTCACTGTGGGAAGTGACACCTCCCTGTGCCCCTGCATTTCAAATGCTGTCCCATGAGGCCCTGTTATTTAGGGCATGGGGATGACCAAGGACAAGAGACCTGTGCTATAGAGAGGCTGCCCCAGCCTTCTAAAAGCTACTATAGTTTCCTGAAGAGAGCCAGAAGCCCAGAGAGAGGATTTCTCAAGTCTGTTTGGGACTTCTTTATAAAAGGAAGGGGTAAGAGAAGAAAGAAGCCAGTTTGCCCCAGCTCATCCTGACCTCTTTGGATATCCATCTTCCTGAAGTCAGGCTGGATTTGACCATTCTGCATCCCAGTCTTCCAAAGGGTGGATGCGTCCCTCTGAGTGTGCCCAGAGCCAAGGAGTGCCAGCACATCTGTAACCACCCTGGAGGGAAGGAGCTGGAGAGACCGCCTACACTGCACCCTCTGCACCCTGAGCTCTAGGGCTCTCAGGAGCCTCTCCATCCCAGAGCTACCAGCTCTGGTCCTGGGAGGAATCGGGTTTATAATCTGAAGACTGAGACCATGGGATTTAGGGGTGGAGACCTCCTGTCTGTGCTCAAACCAGGATCCTCCAGTTTCAGGGCCAGAGGCTGAAGCCACGTCCTCTGCTCCACTCCTGGCTCCCTGGACCTTTCATCACATGGGGGATAATAAGCCGGCAAGAGGCTCCTTTAAGTTACCAAGACAACCTTCCTGCTCACTGCTGGCTAGAAAGAAGGCAGGGCAGTTGAGAGACCCCAGCCCCACCTGCTCAGCCTCCTCACAGCCCGACCCTCACCTTGGGCCAGGCTGGCATCTCAGATCTGTGCCTAGCTTGCTGTTTGCATTTTGACCCTAGCTAGGTTCCCCCAGGCTTCTGGCAGCAAGGAATTGGGGACAGGGTAGGGGGTAAAATTCTCTTCACGGTGGAGACATTCAGTCACACTGTTCATTCATCCTGCTGTCTGCTGCCTTCTCTCCTGGGGAAGTGCCAGTGAGTCACACCCACCTGCCACAGATCTCAGCTGTTCTACCTGCACTGTGAGAGTTGGGCAAGTGCTTTAGTCTGTGGGAGCCACAAGACTGCTGGCCATGCTGTTTACTGCCTCTGTGGTCTCCTGAGGTGCAATGAGAAGGTGTGAATGCCACTCCTGAGAGGTTAATAAGGCTCAGTATGCACTGCATGAAAGTGCCACTGTGATCACAAGGACCACTCTCCCTCAGCCGAGGCATCTATGGGCAGAGTACAAAGGAAATGGCATAAGACTGGCTGGTGTGAACGCAGAGCAACATGGGACCTGGTCTACTCAGTGACGAAACCTGCTCAGCACTTACATCTGCTGCTCAACGTGGAGCTGCCACTCAGTACAAATACCTGTTCAGCACATAAACCAAAGCAGAGCTCACCTGCTGCTGGCACTCACACCTGCTGCTGGCAGTCACACCTGCTGCTCTGCATTCACACCTGCTGCTAGCAGTCACACCTGCTGCTCTGCATTCACACCTGCTGCTGAACACTCACACCTGCTGCTGGCAGCCACACCTGCTGCTAGCAGTCACACCTGCTGTTCTATATTCACACCTGCTGCTGAGCACTCACACCTGCTGCTCTGCATTCACACCTGCTGCTGAACACTCACACCTGCTGCTGAGCACTCATACCTGCTGCTGAGCACTCACACCTGCTGCTGAACACTCACACCTGCTGCTGAGCACTCACACCTGCTGCTAGCAGCCACACCTGCTGTTCTGTATTCACACCTGCTGCTGAGCACTCACACCTGCTGCTCTGCATTCACACCTGCTGCTGGCAGCCACACCTGCTGCTAGCAGTCACACCTGGTTAGCACTCACACCTGTTGTCTAGCAGATTGGGTGAAGCCATGACTCAAAGCTATTCCAACTCATAGGTGAGACTCAGGAAAATGTGCCACTTGCTCAGAGCAGTCAGCAGGTAAAGCCAGCTGGCAGGAGTGTTCCCCAGAGCTGTGCTCCCAAAGCCCAAGGATTTCTGCAGCCAGCTTCTTCTCCTGGGTATGTATGGTGCCGGCTCCAGCCAGATGCTGTGCCTAGAACTGGCCAAAACAGCACAGGACATCCCTATGGCCTTGGGAGCACACATTTTGTTCCCCACTCATGTCTCTTCCTGGGCAATAATGCTTTCCATTACTTGGGGTGACCTCAGCACTGTCACAAAAACCCTGGGAGATCCACAGAATCCAATCATTGTCATTAAATGTCCTCCACAGTCCCTGCACCAACTAGGAGGATATGGAGCAACCAGAGCAGAATGAAGCTGTAAATGGATTAGCTCAACCCAATCAAGTCAGGGGCCCTGGGCAGGGGCTCAGGCTAGCAAGAACAGAGACAGAAATTAGAGACTGGCTGACCTGGAGCCTGGCCACTCGGGGCTCTGTACTTTTGAAAGGAGGGTGCGTCCAGCCAGGCCACTCTGGCCGGCAAGACCATTAATCAGCTGAAAAGGTAAGCCTCCGGTCACCTGCAATGGTAAAATTACCTCAGTGCTGACCTGGCCTCACTCGCCCCTTGGAGTTCAGTGTAAACACACGGGGAAGCAGACACTCCTGAGAGGGCTCTGTGCTGTGTGCACACCCTGGTGGTTTCAGAACTGATGGAGTTGTAGAGAACCCTGCTGGAGGCAAGAGCTCAGCCTCTGGCTCTCCCTGGGAAACCTGGCCCTGCTTTAGACATGGAATTGTGAGTTAGTCTTTTAAAAAGCACCAACAGTGCTGAGGTTCCCGTTGTGCAGTGAGCCGAAGAGCAGGAGATGAACTTGGGTTGGCAGCAAGGCTGTTCTCTCACTGGGCACTGAAGACTTAGAAAACCAAGTATATGGGTCTGGAGTGATGACTCAGCACTTAAGAGCACTGGCTGCTCTTCCAGATGACCTGGGTTCAATTCCCGGCACCTACATGGCAGCTCACAACTGTCTGTAACTACAGTTCAGGAGATTCAACACCCTGACACAGACATACATTGCTGTCAAAACACCACTGCACATAAAATAAAAATAAATAAATAGTGTTTAAAAAGCATCATGGACTATAGACCCCTATAGTTGGGGCCAAACAGTAATTTAATAGTTCTTACAGGCAGCCTTGGGGTGTGCTGACTGCCTAACAGTCATGTGTAAGGTGAACCCTAGTGCCTCTGTATGTGTGCCATTCATCAACCCAGTACTAATGTTTAAAACCAAAGTTCTTTTGTTCTGTGGGAAAAAGCTACCCCAGGAACAGAGGGGAACTATGGTTCAATAATAAAGAGCACTGACTGCCCTTCCAGAGGACCTGGGTTTGATTCCCAGTACCCACATGGTAGCTCACAACCATTTGTAACTCCAGTTCCAGGGAATCCAACATCCTCTTCTGGCTTCTGAGGGTACCAGGCATGCATGTGATACACAGACATGCAGGCAAGACACCCATATATATAATAATAAAAATATTCTGTTAGTTTTTATGAATTTGAGCATTCATGCATGCCAGGGAAGTGAGTCAATGCTGAGACACACACCTGGCCTAAGGAATTTGAGTTTTGCTACTATTTTAAATACCTAGATTATGCATTTCATTTCATTTTGTTTGTTTGTTTATGTTTTTCAAAACAGGGTTTCTCTGTTCTGGCTGTTCAGGAATTCACTTTGTAGACCAGGCTGGCCTCAAGCTCACAGAGATCCACCTGCCTCTGCCTCCCGAGTGCTGGGACTAAAGGTGTGCACCACCACTGCCTGGCTTCATTTAATTTTTTTATTATTGTGATGCCAGAAATCAAACCCAGACTCTTGTTTGTGCTAGGCAGACATTCTATTGTTGAGCCACTGCCTACCTAAAATAGTAAAATCATTAAAATAAATAGTTCAAGGCCATCCTTAGCTACATAGCAAGTTTGAGCCAGCCTGAGCTATGTGAGGCCTATCTCAAAAACAAAACAAAACAATTGGTAGTGCATGCCTTTAATCTCTATGAGTTCAAGACCAGCCAGGATAGGCTCCAAAACCACAGAGAAACTCTGTCTTGAAAAAACAAACAAACAAACAAACAAAAAACAAAGACCCACACACAAAACAAAAATAAAAGCAAAATCTTCCAAAAATCTAAAGCAAAACAAAAGATGCACCCTTCCTGTTTTACCATACATACCTCATGGTTCTTACCCAAGAAATGGAAGCCCTCAGAGCTGTAGGCAACAGCTAGGTGTCCCAAAACAGAGCTGGGGAACTCTGGTCTCCCATATAAGGCCTTTATAGATTTTGTTTACCTTACCACAGTAGGAAGTGGGGAGATTCCTGGAGCCCAAACCTCATTCTGGAAGCATCCAGGGTACTGATGCAGGGTGGACGTCAAGGAGTGGGGGTGGGTGCGGGATGGACATGGGGGAGTGAGGGATGTGGGGTGGAGGAGTGGTAATGGCGGGGGTGATGAGCTCTAAAGTGGTTCTGGTGTTCACTGTGTTGAACCTGGAAGATGTCAGCTCTCTAACTCTATCCCTACTGCCCCCGTCCCAGCTGAGGAGTCCCTAACCCTGCAGAACCACCAGGCTGGTCTGACTGCAGCTAGTCTGCCAAGCAGCCTATGAGTGTGTCATGCTCCAGTCCCTCATATGGCCATCCTCCCTCACCTCTGCCTACTGACCAGGTAATTCCATTCTATGGACTGGTACCTGAGGCTCAGGGAGGCTGGGATCTTGTCTGCAGGGCCATCCTGGCCAAGGACAAGCGACTTCTGACCCTACCCTGCTGATGTCTCTGTGGTCCAAGCCCAGTGGAGGGCACAGAGGATGCTTTGTGGCAAGGCAGAGTCAAGCAGGAAGGAGGCTGGCCTGGTCTGAAGGCAGGGAGGAGTGGCCAGGGGTGGGTGGGGACAGGGATGTAAAGGAGACTGTCACCCTGGAACCTGGGCTCCTGTGTGTGTGTGTGTGTGTGTGTGTGTGGCCAAGAGGAACACTGGTGGACCCACTGGAGACACAGTCACAGCAAGCAGAAGAGGAGGCCCTAGAGCAGTTGTTCTCAACCTTCCAACACTGTGACCTTTTAATACAGTTCCTGTATTATTTTCATTGTTGCTTCGTAACTGTAATTTTGCTACTGTTATGAATCATAATGTAAATATCTGTGTTTTCTGATGGCCTTCGGTGACCCTTGTGAAAGGGTTGTTCGCCCCCTGAGGAGGTCTCAACCCACAGGTTGAGAACCCCTACCCTAGAGGGAGGACCAGGTGAGCAAAGCCTGGCAGGTGCATTCGGTGGATGTTCTCAGAACAGCCAGAAGCAACTGGAAGGCTTTGAGTAGCTGAGGGACACTGACTTCCTGGAGGACAGCAGGGTGCGACAGCGGGGCTATTGTGGGAACCCAGATAATGAGGGTGGAACCTGTCCAGCCTCAGCAATGAGTGGGCAGATGGGGTACCATTTAGGAGTGGGGAAGGGTGAGAGAGCCAGGCTGGACTACATCATACTGGTTCGGCGTGTCAGGACTTCCCACTTAGCAGGCTGTATGGGACAGAAAAGTGTGGCCTCAAGGATGCCCGGCAGGAGCTGTGCAACTGGCCTCTTCAGAGCCCCCCTGGCCTGGCCCGAGGTGCCCTCACCACGACCTGAGCCTCCTAAATCGTCCCGGAGGAGCGCGGGTAATTCGGTCTGTGTGTTTACTCCTGCGGTGCGCGTCTCCGAATCTTTCATCTTGACTGCTGACTGTATCAAAATTCCCGTGGTAATTGGATCAGGTGCAGTATTTTCCATGAGGATATTAAATCAGGCCTTCTGCCTGCGTCCAAAACGATCCGCTTCAGAATATAAAGACGCGGGAGATGGCATTAACCGACGTATCTTTCCTCCTTTAAACTGCCCCCCCCTCCACTCTTAATCGGGCAGCTCTTTATTTGTTGCCAAATAAATTGGGTCTTCTTCCCCTCCTCCAGCTAGGAGCCAGAGGGAAGGAAAGGTTCCTGTGGGTGGAAGGGAGACAGGCTGGAAGTGTGGGATGACAGAGCCAGGTCACCCTGGATTGTCCCAGCAAAGTCCCCAGCACAGAGCAGAAAATTAGCCACTGCCCTTCACTGTCTTCTTCTCAGGCCCAGGATGGCCATTTGAGAGGATGTGGAGCACCCAGCTTGGGTGGGAATCCTGAACAGCCAACCCCGTTCCCATGGCTATCTCATTTCACATTAGCCTATAGAGTGTGTGTACATGTGTGTGTGGGTGGGTATGGGTACACATACATGTGGGTGTGTGCACATGTGGTGGGGGTGGGTGAGTACAGGCACACATGTGTGTGGGTGTGTGCACATGTGGAGTCCAGAGATTAGCATCCAATGTCATTTTTCAGGCACTGTCTCCCTTGTTTCTTTTCTTTTTTAATGATTTACTTTTTATTACTCTCTCTCTCTCTCTCTCTCTCTCTCTCTCTCTTTCACACCCATGTGCCTGGTCCCTGCAGAGGCCAGAAAAGGACACCGGATGCCCTAGCACTGGAGTTACAATCATTAGCTGCCATTTGGGTGCTGGGAATTGGACCCAGATCCTCTGGGAGAGTAGCCAGTGCTCTCAACCACTGGCCATCTCCCTGGCCCCTGCCCCTGATTTCTTGAGAAGCAGTTCTCAGTCCATATGAGGGTTCAGCAGATAGAGACACTTCCCACCAACCCTGAAGTCCTGTCTGTGCTGCCCAGGCCCCACTTGCTAAAAGAAAGCTTCTACAAGTTATCCTCTGACCTCCAGATTGGAACTGTAGTATTTGCATAGCCACACCCATAAACAAATGGATAAATGTAATGAAACGATTTTAAACACAGGGGATCTTCTTGGCTTGGAGCTCTTGATTTGGCTGGGCTAACTGGCCATGGAATTCCAGGCATCCTCCTGCCTCCGTTTCCCCAGGGCTGGATCCTGGCCTTTTGTTTTTATGAGTTCTAGGAATCATACTCAGGTTCTCATGCTTTTGTGACAGGTACTTTGTGGACTAGCGTATCTCCCCAGCCTGGGTGGCACATTCTGATGTCATTTGTTATACAGTAGGAAGACTTCCAGACTTACAAGCCTAGGGCTGGAAGTGAGGAAAAGCTCAGAGAGGTTCATGCCTAGAGATGCCCACCTATAATCCCAGCACTCAGGAGGTAGAGGGCAGCATGATCTTCATGAATTTAAAGCCAGTCTGGGGGCTGGCGAAATAGTTCAGCCTTTAAGAGCACTGGCTGCTCTTCCAGAGGACCTGCATTCAATTGCCAGCACCCATATGGCATCTCACAACTGTCTGTAACTTCAATTCTGGGGGATACTCCCTGCCTCACACACACCAATACACATAAAGCAAACAAATAAAGCCTAGGCTAAATGGAAAGTTCCATTCTGAGCCTCAGAATGAAGCCCTGTCTCAAAAAAAAAAAAAAAAAAAAAAAAAAAAAAAAAAGGGGGGGGAATGTAGCTCAGTGGTAGAATGTTTGTCTTTTGTCTAGCGTGTGTAAGGTTCTAGGGTCAATCTCTCGCAACATTAAAAAGAGAGAGAACTAAGATTATATGAGAGGTGACAAAATCTTGGCAAGATGGCTGCTGTGTGACACAGCTGACATGCTTGCACAACTGTGTGTGAGCAGAATGGTTGGTTTCACGGTCTGCAAATTGTGCCTTCTTTTGGAACTAAGGCAGCTTCTATCCGTTGCCTGCCAGGCTTATCTTAGATGAGCCCCTGGCAATTGGCAACCCCTGTCACCCTGAGTCTGTGTGGAGGCAGCCTGTTGTGGCAGGAGAACATAGTAGGGTGAAACCTCACCTCAATAGTCTACTCTTTCCTGTGGTCCCAGATGTCACTCTAACTACCAACACGCTAACATCAGGGAGGGACCTGAGAGGTTGGAGATGTGGGCAGGGAGGAAGGGTGGGCAGAGGGGGAAGGGGACAGCAAGGTCCCTCTGGCTGATGGGACTGGGCAGAATGTAGGAGGACTGTCACGGGGCAGGGTAAGCAGCCTGAACAGACAGCTGAGTCAAGATTGGTGGTGAAATTGCAAATCACAGCCATGGGTGTTCCCATGCACAGCCAGTTACTGCTGAACGCTAGAGCCCAGTGGGACGCCCAGAATTCTCAGGAGTTGCTGTAGGGGGATGAAATGTCACAGCCACTTTGAAGAACATGGCATCGATGAGCAATGGCATTCACAAAAGGTCTCACATAAGGGTGTTCATAGCAACTTTCTTCATGACAGCCTCAGATCAGAAATGGTCCAGTGTCCACCCAGGATGGCTGGTAAATGAATGTACCTTCCCACAGTGGACAAGTACACAGCAATTGAGACACAGCTGTGACTCACACACATTAAGGAGGAACAAACGAGAAAACCATACAAGAGCTCCTGTTACATGATTTGCTTCACTTGAATTCTTGCCTACTGAGTTCTCAGTCACAAGGACAGGTTATGCCCCACCCCCACCCCCACCCCCGACCCTTGCCATGGTGTGCTGCCCATCACAGGTCCAAAGCAACAAGGCTGACCAATCCTGGACTAGAGCTGCAAAGCTGGAAAGCAAAGCAAACCTTTCTTTGTTATAAGATTGTCATTTCTGTTATGGTATATTGTTACAGGAATGGCAGGGAATCCAAGGCTCCACAAAATGAATGGTTCCAAGAGAGAAAGTGGTTATCAGCTCTCAGTCTGTAGCACTGTGAATGGGCCAGTAGGTGACAGAGGCCCTGGGGATACTCCCTACCAACCCCAAGCTTTGTGCATTTGAAACTAGGCAGTCTGTCACAACAGCCACTTCCTGTCCTTTCTCATAGTCCTTTCTCTCTGGGTGGGGTAGCCAGGGCAAGCAGATGCCTGCCTCAATGGGGGCAGGTGGTCTGAGCAAATTGCTATGTATTTTGGGGATCCAGCCTGTTTGTCCTATGGGGAGGGGCTGGCAGTGAGTATCAAGGGGGACCAGATTCTGATTATAACTTCGTAACGGGCGCTGGCTACTCGTGAGGCGTTGATATTTATGGAATAAATACGGTGCGATTTATGGCCGTATCTCCCTCTGATGTCCTATCTGATATGCAATTCAATTTCTTTTATTGTTTTTGGATTTTTGCCACCTAGGAGAACCCATAAATAAATAAATATATGGGCGAATGGCAGCCGGCAGGCCAGGCCGGGGCTGCCAGCCCGGCGTCTCCAATCCCATATTAGGCCCATCGATCACACGTTATGAAGCCGGAGCCTGTCCCCTGGCTGGGATGAGCTGCAGAAGGGCCGGTCAGTCAGTTATTTAGGGGCCTCAGTTGGCAGCCTGCCCTGCCTGTCCTCTGCCTGCCACCAGGCTGTGATATCCCTCTGCCTACTTCCATGTGAGGCTAAGGAGATGTTGTCCTGACTCTCGTGTGGGCAGAGAGCACCTCGGGCACTTGGCTCCAGGGAGGCTCTCTGCTCCAGGGAATAACTGTGTCCCCTAGGAGGCACTCAGCCCCAGGACCCCGGGCTGAGTCACCCATACCACAGGTTCATGTCCTCTGAGCAGGGGTGCCAGCCCCTTGGGTTCTCTTTGGATATGAGAAGAGCCCAGACACACGAGGCACAGAGACACAGGCACTCACAGAGCAAAGCACTAATGGCCATGGGAACCAGCAGTGTCCTGCCATCAATGACCCCCTTTTGGTGGTGACAAAAAACTTTAATAGCTGACTCCCAGGACTGTCCTTACTGGCGATAGCACCCCAGTGTGTAATAGGACAAAGCAGGAGTGCTGGGGTGGCTTTGGTGCATGGATGTACATATGCATATGCATATACATATACATAAGTACATATATATTATATACATATATATCTCACTTCTGTGTCATGTACTCCAGAACCTCATATACGTTTACATACCAGATACATGCCATACCACATGTACACACATGTATATACCAGCTATGTTACAAACTACATGCATACATACAGCATAGCCTTCCACAGCACACACAAACATACATATACATACATACCATGTGTTCATACACCCACACCAGACCTACATATATGTTCTTCCAAATACATGTGTATGCACACACCATGCATACCACCTTCCAATATATCATGCCTGCATATACAGACACATGACATTCACACAAACACAGATCCCACATACCATGTATCCCTAACCCTATCCCTGCCCTCAGGCCCACTGGAAAGTCCCACAGTCCTTAACTGTCCTTTAAGACAAGTCACCCGAGAAAATCAGGTTGCAAGCAAGGGTGCAGTCAAGCTGAGACCCCACTATGAGGGTGGCCTTGGCTGCTGTGTGCTCACCAGGCCCCAAAGCCCAGCAGGAGATCCCAACACATACCCAAGGATGCTGGGCCAATGTGGGTCTCCACCCTTTGGGGATCAAACAACTATTTCACAGGGTTGCATATTAGATATCCTACATATCAGATATTTACATTGCAATTCATAACAGTAGTAAAATTATAGTTATGAAGTAGCAATAAAAATAATTTTATGGTTGGAGGGTCATACAACATGAGGAATGGTATTAAATGGTCGTAGCGTTAGGAAGGTTGAGAATCACTGTGCTAGGGGAATATGAATGAGTCATGGGAGGGCTGGAGGTAGCCTCACTTCCTGCCTGGCTCTCTGAATATGTGAGTCACTTGGCCTCCAGGAGCCTCGGTTTCCACTCCTGTATCATGGGTCTAATGTCCTCCCCAACAGAATCATCTAGAGGAGGAATCCCATGACCATGAGGTGCAGGAAGGGGACCTCTAATGTCACTCCCCAACCTACCTACTGCCCCTCACTGCCCACCCTCTTTCTGCTCACCACCTTTGTCTTTGGGGAACTCAGATCTGGCATCCACACTGTTTTATTTTCTGTATCCCCCGGCCTTAGCCTTCAGCAGGGGCCCGAGCAGGCGGAACATAAATTTCCCACCACCCAGAAGAGCCCCATTAGCAAAGCCATGCAAATGCTAAGCGGTTCCCGGTGCAGTCCCAGGCGGGAACTCGCCTTCCTTTGACATTTGTAAAGTTCACGTTTTCAAAATAAAGCCACGTGAAAGCAGAGGTGGCTCTATATCACTTCCGTCAAGGGCTTGCCAGCTCCTTCCCTGCCCTTGGCCTTCACTTCCCCTTTGAGGGGCCAGAGGCTCTGGGGAAAGCCCCACAGTGGGAGGGGGAAGCCACCGAGATGGCATCTTTTTCCCAGCCTGCCACTGCTCTCTGTCACAGCTCCCGTATTCATGCTTCTCTCCCCATGAGATTAGCTGAGCACCTCGTGTATACCCTTCCTAGAATGCGTCAAACCGGTAGCATTGTTAGGAAAGTGCCGGCCGGAGGAGGGCCACTGGGTGCCAGAGGAAGTGGGAATGAGCCAGGTCCCTCGAGGAAGAGGGCAGCCGGGTCCCAGAGGAGGCATGGAAAGGAGAACCTGCTTCTAACACAGCCTCAGAGGCTGCCCCTTTCTCACACTGCTAGGAATTCTGGGGCCCAGAGAGGGAGACAGTCCCGCCCAAGGACACACAAAATGGCTTCTGGACACTTCTTTCAAATGGTCTCTAGTGTGCACACACTGTAAAATTGGTGCTGTCTTCTCTAGGCCGTGTTCCTAACCTGAGCTTCAGTGTCAGGCCCATCCAGGGTCCCCCGCCCAGTCAGCAGTGGGGGACCCACCCCCAACCTCCCTGCCCTGGATACCCCCTACCACATGCTTGGGCCACAGTGCTCCCTGGGCCCCCACCTGGCCACCGCTCTCCATTAGGTCCCCATCCCACTCCTGTTTTGTGAGCACCCGTGCTTCTATCGCAGCCTGGGGAGGGGGCGGTGCAGGGGGGCAGGGATCATGCAAGCCCACTCCCGCCACTGGATGCAACCTGGCTTCCTTTGGGCTCTTGCACACTGCCCACCTTACCCTTCATGCCCCACCAGCCTCTTTGCAAACTCCCATTAGTTCCTCTCTTACCTCTGAGCCTCTCGCATGCTGTTCCCCATCCTCCCACCTTCTCAAAGGAGACCCTGCCTCCTCCAGGAAGCCTTCCTTGACCTCCCCAGACAGGCTAGACACCTCCTCTCTACCCTCACCTCTAGTTAAGTTGTGTTATTCTCCAGGTCCCCCAAATGCAGGGGTATTTCCATCATCACTCATCCCTTGGTTCCCCGCATCCAACCCAGGCCTCTGCACCCCCAGGAGCACCTTCCTCCTCTCTCTGAACCCACAGCTGACTCATCCCACGTCCAGGGAGCCTAGCACTGCTGGGAGCAGTGGAGGAGCTGAGACAGTTTCTGGGCTGAGTGATGACACGCCCCCAGGACACCCCGTCCCTCTCCTGTCTGATGGTGTTACCTCCTTAAGAAGAGATGCTCCCAGAGGTGACAGTGGAAGGGCTCTGTCCACTGCAATCTGTCTGACCCCTGCCTCTCCAGGTTCCCTTGTCCCATGTGACAGAAGTCTGCCGGGCTGCCACCTCCTCCAGGACGCCTGCCAGATTGCCCTGCCCTGTCCTCCCCTGGGAGCTCCTCCAAGCTCCTCAACAGACATAAGCATTGAACTTGTCTCTTCACTTCCTGTATCACTGTCTCCCTGTCACCCTGATTTTCCAGGGAAGTTGGTGAAGTCACTGACAATCCATGTCCCCTGCATCATGGAGGCCATAGAGCTTGGGTGGGCACAGAACAGGCAGCCCTGGAGGAGTGAGGGAGTGAGGGAGTGAGCTAGCACATTTGGAGCAATGCAGAAAGAAAGACCCCAGCGGCTTGCTCCTTGTCACTTGGCAGGGTGGTGCCTTGTAGGGGTCCTCCACATCCACATCCATGGCACACCCCAACTATTCCCCCTGCTCTTGGGGCTGCAGACAGAGCAAGTGGCACCCCACTAAAAAGAAAGGAAAATTGACACACAGGCACATAGGTAGACGTACAGCGGCGTGGAGCCAAGCAGGACTTCCATTGCGCATGTAGGGAAACTGAGGTGTGGCACTACCCAAGGGACCTCAGCATGTCAGGGCCCAGTCCTGGGCTCCTCTCCCGGCATCCAGAACAGGACCCTAGGCTGGGCTGTGGAGCATCTTCTGCCTCGGGGGTGCTGGACTCTGAGCCCCAAAAGGCTGCGCAGCACTGAGCTGTCAGGAGGGATCAGCAGCCCCAGCATCTCCCTAGATTTAATTAACGGGTCTTTCATCTCGGTCCTGGAGGAGTCAGCTATCTTCTGTCTCCTTAATTAACGTTCATTAAGCAAATCAGAACAACGGAGGCTTTGCTCCCTCCTCCTTGCCTGGAAGGTTTTAACCCTTGGTAGGTGGGCTTGGGGAGTCTGAGCAGAGGACCTGAGCACCATACAGGCACCTAATTCCCCCTTCCCCCCCCACACAGATGGGGATGAACCTGCCTGCCACCACTTCCCTGTGGACACCTGGACTCCACCCCATCCAACTTCCTAAAGGAAGCTAGTACTGGCATGCTATCACTCCAGAACCTTACATGGCTCTCTATTGTTGCCCTTGTCTAGATCAGAGCCCTGCCTGTTTTATTCTCTCCCCTCACCAGTCCAGCCTCACCTTCCTTGTCCTCTACACCCCCGTCCTCCTCCATCCCCTACTCTTTAAGGTGTGCAAGCCCTGCCCACACAGTCCCTTTCTCTCTCTGGTTGCTCTTCCCAGAGAGATCCCAGACAAAACCCTCCTGGAAGACAGGGTTCAAAGCTAGCAAGCCAGTGAATCCAGTAAACCAGTGTCTGCAAGGCCCTTGCAGGGCATATGGCCTTGGAGTTGGGGGTGGGGCTTTCTACTCTTCAAAGCAGAGCACAGGGACTGCCACACAGGGTTCAGAGATGGGACCTCAAAGCTCCTGCCTAGAGGGAGGTCGGCCATGTCTGCTGGAACTTCTGTGGGTTTGGATTACATTGATTGGGGTTCCTGGTGTCAGGGTGGGGACAGACACTGAACCTCCTCAGAGCCTCCTTTTGTCTCATATTTTCTTGCAGTGTGGGGACCCTGTATGCTAGGCCTGTATGCCTTCTGTATGCTAGGCCTGTGCTCTACTACTGAGTCTCCCTGCGGCCCTTCCAAATCCCATCGTTACAGAATGGCACAGGGTAGACCACCCCACCCCTGGAGGGGTGAAAGTGTGAGTTGGCACAGGGTAGACTACTCTATGTAGGGGTGAATGTAAGAGTTGGCACAGGGTAGACCACCTTCCAGAGGGGTGAATGTGTGAGTTGGAGCAGGGGTGAACATGTGAGTGAATCCTGAATGCACTAACTCCTTGATGGACTTGCTGCCATGCCCTCTCATGGTCCAGCATTGCACACAGGAAGTCCTTAGCTGTCCCATTTAGCCCTCTTCAGCTGTTATAGATAAGTTTATTGCTGTGTCACCCGTATCTTGAGAGTCCTGAGACTTCGAGGGTACACAGGTCCCTTGTGTGTTGGAGGCACACTGGATTCTGTACTTGTCCCCAGTCCTCTCCTAAGAAGAGCCAACCAAGGGAGGGGCTTGGTTGGCTTACTGTCCTGAATGCTATTTCTCCAATAAAGGTCCCAGTTCCTGCTTTGTACAACTGGTCCCAGACCTCAGTGACTTTACAGGGCCACTGGATCCCAAGACTTAGGGAGCTGGGTGACTCTCAGCCACAAAGCCCTCACAGGAAGGATGAACGCCAACCGTGCACTTCCCCTCACCCAGCATTATCCCCACTGAGCCTGGAATGTGGGCACCCACCCAGCTGCCTAGGCAGAGACTGTCCTGATAATGGGGTGAAAGATGGCTAAAGGCCCACAGGCAGCTGGAGGCCTGGCTCTGCCCCCTCCTGCTGAGTGTTCCTGGGAGTCACTCCTGTCTCCAAGGCCCTTGGAGTGGGAGTCACTCCTGCTGGTCTACAGGCCTGTGCCAGGCTTTACAGGCCTGTCATGCGGAGCCCAGGCGGCAGGGGCAGGACTGGAGGAGAATGAGGCAGACAACCTTCCTTCCCTGGATTTTATTCCCTTCTCAGGTCTGTTCTTGGCTGATTGCTGGTCAACTCCACAGAGGGGAGCAACCATGGGCCACCATGTTTTTGGCCTCTAGGGGGCAAGAGAGGCCTGTTCCTGTACTATAGCCAATGTCGCCACCTGGTGGTTGATGCTGTACACCTTGGGGTCTCAAGGAAAGAAAGGGAAGTGCAACACCTGGGTCCTTAAAGGTAAGGACCACCACCGAGGTCACCCAAGGCAGGGATGTTGGCCCAGCTGATGATCATCCAGCTAGCCCTGAAAGAGGCTATCACCTGTAGCCCGGGCCCCCAAACCAGCCTGGATGCTGCCAGTGCAGGCATCCTCTGTGGTAACATTTCCTTGTTCATCCTGCTAAGGCCAGAGGACTAGCAAGCATGGCAGCCTTTTGGGGGTGGAGAGCAGGTCCTGGTGATGGGATGAGGCTGAAGCAGGGTGCCATGGTATCAGTCCCACGCCACGCCATGAACTTGTCTTTGTCCTGTATAGGGCCTGCAGGTTTGGTACTTTCAAGGGGCAAGAGCCAAATGTGCCTCATGGTGTTCCCAAGGCCTGCACAGTGAAGTTGGACACAGGGTGGTGCTTGCCCAAGCCCAGTCTAGCCAACCTTGCAGGGTGATGGAGCTGTAGCTCAGCTGCTTGTGTGTAGAGTAAGATCTTGACTTGATTCACTGTAGTGATCACTGTTGATCTGGGCTCTGGGCTGCACATGTTGCTCCAATACTTAGGTATTTCTGACGGGCCTTATTTATGTGCTCGAGGGAAGGCTGGAGGGGCCTGAGGGGCTGCCACAGAGAACATTGCTCCCAGGGAAGCTGCCACCACAGTACAGCCACCTCTGCTGGCTCTGATAAAAGCCAGGGTAGTGGGGCGGATCATGATGCCACTAGGGCTATGGCCAGCACACAGGGGCCTCAACACAGGCTACAGAGCTGAAATAGATAAGGCAAAGCCGCCTTTTTCTGGGACCTCATGTATACCAGAACATTCCATCAGAAGGGCAGGAGACAGCTCTGGGGGTCCTGGCAGCTGGGTGGAGAAGATGCAAGGGCAGTCTTAGTGAGAGGCGGTGGGCTCTGCCACACCCACATTGGTGATACAGAAAAGACCCAAATATGTGGCTAATGGCTTCTGTGTCATGCAGCATGGATCCTTGCCTACTCAGTCTCTCACACAAATCAATAAAAGCCTCGTAGGTTGAACTGAGAGAGTAACTAAGAACCTCACCCAAGCTGAGTCCTTGATTGAGAGTTTTTAGGGGTGTGGTGGAGGAGTCCACTCTGTTTGCAGCCAGGGGTAAGAGCACTGATCTCCTCGGTCTGTCACTCGCTCACCCTCTCCTGCGGAAGGGCTGGACCCCTGCTGGACCTCTCCACTCTAGGCCTTGTGGGTGTGACAGTGACCATCTCGGCGGTATGTCTCTTACATGGGGTCATTTTGTTTCACTGTCTACAAAGGCCCACAGCTGCTTTGGGAAGGACATAAGCTTGGTGGAGAGGAAGTCAGGCTTCTGTTGAAAGCCCCTTGGTAAATCCCAAGTGAAGATACCAGCTTTGGGAAGAGAAGCCAGGAGCAGCAGCACTTTTGAAGGAGAAACGCAAACAAGTATGGAGGGAAACTCCCAGAGGTCGTTCTGCCAGGTGAAGACCTGAGCAGGCCTTGCCTTTTGGCTCAGGAGTGCTCACATGCGCACAGCTTCCATAGAAATGTCCCAGTAGCAGGATGAAGCGCGATGTCTTTACCCAGCCCATTTCTCAGAAAGGACTGCCAGCTGGGCTCACAGTCCCGGGTCTGCAGCCAAACCAGAACAAGCAGGCACTCCCGGACACGTCCAGCAGGTGGGGGTGAGCACGAAGGGACTGAACTTGGACCGTGGGACGTCGCCTCCGTGTCCCGCCCTCAGATGCCGTCGGTTCCCGCCTGCAGGGGAGGGCTGAGGGGCCAGTGGAACCAAGAGACTGAGCGCTGAACGCAGAACAGAGTGGATAGGAACGCCCACGGAGCCGGGCGCGGGCCATGGCTGTGTCCAGGGACCTGTCCTGCCTGGCAATGGTGGTGTTGGTTGCGCGGGTGTCCCTAGTGATCCTGGTGGTGCTAGAGGCGCATTGCGCAGTGGGTGCGGGCATGGGGTCTTGCTACGACAGCGCAGGTCGTGCACAGCGCTGTCTGCCTGAGTTCGTGAACGCGGCGTTCGGCCGACTCGCTGAGGCCTCGCACACGTGCGGACGGCCCCCTGAGGACTTCTGCCCGCACGTGGGAGCGCCGGGCGCCGGGCCACAGTGCCAGCGCTGCGACGATGCTGATCCCCGGCTCCGCCACGATGCCTCCTACCTCACAGACTTCCACAGCCCCGATGACAGCACTTGGTGGCAGAGCCCATCCATGGCCTTCGGAGTGCAGTACCCCACCTCAGTTAACCTTACCCTGCGCCTAGGTAAGCATGCGTCTTCCGCCACCTTGTCTCCATCCCATGGAGGCCCTGGCAGAGGAGGAGGGCTGTGCACCTAGGACAGGCTGCAGGACCCAGGACCTGTAGCCTCTGAGCTGCAGGAGACCACCCCGAGGGATACCACTAAGGGTTTCAGGGAGCACAAAGCCCCCCTCAGCTTTTCCAGAGCTGCAGATCTGGAAGCAGCAACAATTCCCAGGAAGAACTGTTAGGGAAGTTGGGGGATTGGGGATGACACCTCCTTGATGACCTGGTCTAGTCAGGGACTCCTAATTGGGTCAGCTTCAAAGGCCCGGTGGTCCTCTAAGGTTGTGAGCAGCCTGGGATGGGAGTTAGAGCAGCTGCCACCAAATGTGTATGCTGTAGCACCCTGGGCAGGGCAGCCAATGTCTCCCCACCACCGGATAGCCACCCCGGGCATTTGGCATGGCCCCTCTGCCCTGCTCATGATGGCGCCACCCAGCCTGGGCCAAGTTGCGGGAGCCTAGACCCCTGGGGGTGGGAACCCAGGGCCTCCCTGAAGTTGGAATGGCCTCTGCCCACTCCAAGTCCAGATGAGCCCATTGTCCTCCTTGGGTTCCTTGCTATATCCTGGACACTGCAAATTTTCCAAAGCGTTGATAACTTGGATTTGGTATTTTTATAACTCATGTTGGTACTAACCCTGACCTGAGGCTATTTATAACTTTGGGTATCCCAATAAGAGCCGATATTCACACATTTTGCTGCTGAAATCTCATTTGAATACAGCCTACGGCCCCAGAATGAAGCCCATTAGGTAAGCACCCCATCCCTTAGCTACAGACATCCTCATAATAATACCCCCAAGAAGTTCTGAATGCCAAAATACACTTGGAGCCCAAGTTTGGATGACAGATGATAAACTATGTCCCCATGAATAACTGGAAACTAAGAGAGGTTAAGTGTTACATGCACAGACACACAGTTGGCTGCTAAATAACATTCAGGACATAGACATTCCTGTGCAATGGAGATCAGGATACAAACTTGGCATGTGCTGTACCACTCATGACTAAGCTGGTTCTTCCTAGACAGGGGTGGCAAAGCCCTGGCAAGGGCTAGGAAATGTCCTTGTCCTCCAAAAAGAGAGGTGGGAAGGATATTTAACCCCTTCAGCAGCACAGGGAGACACATTCCTCTCCTATCCCAAACCTGGTTCCCAGGAGTGAGAACATGGTCTCTCTGACTGGAGCAGGAGGTGGGACTTGGGTGAGGGGGAGTCTGCCCAGACAGGAAGCAGGAAGCTAGGGGAGTTGGCTGATGGGGCTGGCAAGACCCCAAAGCCATGGGAGGAATCTGGGCAGGGTGGGGGACGGTGAGGGAGACATAGTGTTCCCTAACAAAGGCTGTCACACATACCCATGGAATCCAGATGCCAAGGAGGGAGGCTCAGGCCTCAGGCACCAGGGAAGGAGAGATAGAGACGGAGTGGGGAGTCTTGTGTTTGCCTTAGGGGCAGCACTGTTCATAGCAGTGCTTGTGCTATACTGATAAAATGTTCCTGCAATCTTTAGATGCTTCAACAAGTAGCCTCCAGGCACAACAGATCCTGGGCTGTGAATGTGAGCAAAGACTCCATATGCACACGCATGTACAAGGCACATACATATGTTGGGCCCTCCCTTGGGCCAGCACCTACTGACAGCACCTATCCTATTGGATGGCACCAAGCTCATAGGCAGAAAGACTAGAAGAGTTTGTACCATTAATGAATGAACAAATGAATGACAATATCACACTGCATCCTGGACACTGGGCCGGTTCATTGTTCTCTTGTGGTTCTGAAAGCCTGATAGGGTAGTAATCATGCAGTGATATTTTGGACTCAGGCACTGCACAGCCACTACTGGGAAGTTGGAACTCTGTGTTCACCTCAGTTTCCCTTCCTGTACCATGAGGACAAGAACAGGGCTGGGGAAGTAGCTCAGTTGGTAGAGTGCTTGCCTAGCATTCACAGGCCCTGGGTTCGAGCCCCATCATTAAATAATGCTGATAAAATGTAGAAGGTAGAGGCAGGAGAAACAGGAATAGTTTAGCCCTGTCTCAAATACAAACAAACAAACAAAAACAAAAAAACAAAAAAACAAAAAAAACAAAAGTTGCTGCATCTAAGGACAGTAATGCAGCTCTAGGTGGCACTGTATCAGGGAATAAGGGCTCACCCTGTTGCAAAAGACATCCGGATCCAGGGCCTTGTTGTGATGGCCCATTTGGGGGCCAAGTATCCTAATATTGCTGCAGCTAAGTCATAGACTCATGATATCCAGGGATCAGGAGTCCCCTGGCCATTAGCTGAGGTGGGCTGGTAACACCCCATCAGTCCTCTACTGCCCCTGTTTGCTGGGAGGGGAAAGTAGGAGGCAGCTCTGGCTAGGGTCCCCTGGAGGGGGTGGAAGTAAGGAGTGGGAGAAGAGGAGGCGGAGGTCAGCTAGGGATGGAGGTCACAGCGTTCCCAGCTCCCCGCAGCTCCTGACATCTGGTCCAAATCCTATCCCGCAGTTGCTATTGAGCCAGGCCTTCCTGTCTGTGATGAAAGGCCACAGTGGGGATGGTGGGGCTGGCCACTCTCCGTGCGTCACCGGAGCCTGGAGAAGACAGCAGGGCTAGGGAAGAGGAGGAAATAGAGGGCCCTGGGTGACAGACTGTTCAAGGACCAGATAGTGACTCTGCCTGCATCAAGACACTCCGGCCAGCGTTGGGGAGGGGAAAAATTCATTCTTCACATATGGGGAAACTGGGGCTCTGAGGATAAGGTCAGTTGTTCAGGGTCATCCAGAGCAAAGAATGTTTCAACTCCAGAGCTCTGCTGTTTTGCCCTTAGGACAGAGTAGAAGGGACAGGCTGGCTTTGAGCTTCTGCGCCTCCATCCTAGAAGAAATGGGTGACATCTTGGTGTTCTCTTGTCTTAGATTGTCAGGACTCTCCCTGACATCTCCCATAGAAAGATGCAGCTGGGTTCCAAGACCCCAAGCAGAGGGGGGAAGTAGCCAGAAAGGCCACTGACACCTACCTGCCCGGGACTTAGGGAGCCTGTGACTTTGGCTCTTGGCCACAAGAATACAGCTATGCCCCTGAGCGCGGGCCAGCCATATGACACTGTGGGAAGAATCAGCTCTGAGAATACCCATGTGGCACAGAACCCTCAGTTGGTGGTGGTGGTGGGGTGGTCAACACTTTTCAAGGCCTGAAGGTGCTTAGAGTTAAAAAAACAAAACAAAACAAAAGAAAACCTGCACTCCAGGCCTAAGGGAGCAGACAGAGGCAGTTCCATAGATCTGGAACCCTCCAAGCCTAGATGGCCCCAGAGAAGGGAAGAAGACGCTAGAGGTGAGGCAGCCACAGTGAAGGAAGGGCCTGACTCGACTAGGAACTGGACCTGAGGCCCTGCAGGACCCACAGAAGCCCCAAGGCTCCTGAGTATCCCAAGCTTCAGCTCAGTTGTTCCTCCTATGGAGTGGGTGGTATGTTTGCCTTGGCTAGGGCCAGAGCCTGGGGACAGAGTCCTCAATCCACCTCCTCGGGGGATTTGGCTGGAATGCTAGGCCCCAGGCAGGTCAAGAGTCATGGCCGTGGTCTTGGATAGCCTCCCTCCACCCACAGAAGTGGCCCTGGGCCGAGCTGGCTTTGCCCCCTTTCTCAGGGCCTCCCACAGTGATCTAGGAGTTGCAAAGGTAGATTGTCCTGCAGTGGGGAGGGGGAGAGAAGCGGCTTCTCAGCCTCCCATGATCCCTTTCCACCTAATCTGCTCTGGCCATGGCCGTGGCTGTCTCTGGTCAACTATGACTCTTTCCCTTCCTATGGGGCCTTGCTGTAAACACGCTCGCTTCTACTTGTTCACCTTCTCCTCTCAACTTCTGGCCACCCAGGCCAGCTCATAAACCAGTGGGCACCCACTGGGTGTCAGATCCCAAGTGCTGGGAATGTGGCAGAGAAAGTGCCTGCATCCACTTAGCCTAGGATGTCCTCCTTCAGGAACTTTCTACCAGACCTGCACTCACCTGCCTTCTTGCCTTGGCCCTGTATGCTACCATCCCCAGTTCTGAGCTGCTACAGAGTGGAGGGGGGTCCTTGTTTTCACAGCTCCCCCACACACCTGGCACCAGGCCCCCTGCTTAGCCTTCTTGGTCAATGTCAATCAGCAAGTCCCCAGAATGACCGAACAGTGGCTGAAGTTCACTTGCCAGCCAGCTGTTTAAGAGCCTTGACATCTGTTCACTTCACCTTCTAATTGTGATGCCCCTTTTGCAGACAGAGAAACTTAGGCACAATGCTTACCTACCCAGTTATCAAGAGCGAAGTCAGGCATTTGACCAGTGAGTCACTTGCACCCAGTGTCCTTTGCAGGAGCAAGGGAGGGAGCAAGCAGAGAAATGTCGAGTGAAGGTCAGCCCTTCTATAGGCATTGGTGAGTGTTCCGAAACATGGCCCTACTGAGGTCAGTCGGCCCTTACCCCACCTCATGGCCTGACTTCACCTGCTGGAATCATGATCTACCCCTCTCCAAAAGCATCACTCATCTTGGCCCAGCTCCCCACCTGAGCCCTAGACTGGCTCATTTTAAGCAGCTTCCAAGTGCCATTTGGTCCTTGAACTCATGCCAGGGCCTAGAAGCAAAGACCCCCACAGTACCCCGAGATGCTCCCAACATCAATTGTAGCATAGCTCAGCTGTGTGGGGACCATCTCCAAAGTACAGTGGTACTGAGCCCAGAAATGAAGCAGTGATACATACATACATACAACAGGAGCGAACACTCAGGCTATTAGCTAGTCATAAGGGGACAAGTGCTTCATGCTTCTGCTTTTAGATGGTTCCTAGAGCTGTCAAACCCATAGAGGCAGAAAGTAGACAGCTGTGGAGGGGATGGAAAACACGTGTTTAAGTGGACAGTGTTGGAGACTGCATAACAGCGTGTAGGTGCTTAATGCCATGGGCTGCACACTCAGAAACGGCTAAGAGTGTTGGTTCTGTGTAAGAAGTACAGTTTTTCCACCCGCCGCCTGGTATTGTTTTGCCACCGCTCCAGCCCCAAATAACACACCGAGACTCTGTATTTGATACAATGCTATTGGCCAGGTACTAGTTTTTAATCGGCTAGCTCTGTCTTAAGTATAACCCATTTGTGTTAATCCATGTATTTCCATGTGGTCTTCTTACCGGGAGCCGGTCTCTCCAGACTCTCCATCTTGGCTCCTCCTTACTACTTTCTCTTTCCTCCTTGTCTCCTAGTCCCTTCTATCTTCTTTTCCTATTAGCCAACAGTGCTTTATTTATTAACCAGTATGAGAAACATATACAGAATGACATCTCCCATCGTCTCCTCTTTTCTGTCTAAATAAAAAGAAGGGTTTTAACCTTAACATAGCAAAATATATCACATAACAGTTATCAAATAAGAATCACAGTTAACAATATTTAGTCCATTAACATTTAGCAAGATTTAAGAAAATATTCCACCATCTATTCTATCTTTGTGTGTCTAAAGTCTATACCATAACTATCTGTCTTTAACTCCTTTAAAGACCACAGAAGGATAATATATAAACTCTACAAATGACAGAGACATCTTGCCTTTGTCAGTCACCTGAAGTTCTTTTGTAATCTTCCATCTTTAGCCCATAGGCCATAGTGTGTCTGGCAGACTCTCCAGCAAAGCAGGAAACTTTAAACTGTCTTCTTGTATTGGCAGTTTGTTAGTCACTTTCCTCTGTGTCCTGCAGACTGTCTGGCAGACTCTTTCATGAAGCAGGAACTCTATAGCAATGTCCATCTTGAATCAGCAATCGCTTTTTTGTGGGTCCTGCATGTCTAGTTTATACAGCATAAAGTCAAACAGTCCAGACAAGAGCAGTATCTTGTCCAAATGGCTAGTCTTGCCATACTGGAAGTAAACTCCATAACGAGTTTCTTCAATGTCCATCTTCCTTTCTGGTGCAGGTGGTATTGCCAAGAGCAATTATGTCTCACTGTCACAAAAACCCTAAACCATTTTAAATGCCATATTCTGTAGGTCTTTGAAAGGTTTGAAGAATGCCTATCTATCTCAAATACATCTCTGTGTATCTTGAAAAACCTAATTAACTTAACTCTAAGCTTTGACTATCATAGATAATTATCTATTATCTGTACTACATTATACATTACATTTCTAAATGAGCTATATAAACACAATACCTAAACAAAAGGAGAATATACACATCACAGAATTGACCTCACTACAGTTCTGCTTTATGTACTTTTCCTAAAGACCCCCCCCACTCTCCATACACTTAGGAAAATATTTCTCAAGTCAACACCCTCTTCAGCTCCAAGACTTACTGTTTGCCAGAGTATTCAATCACTCCCTGGATTCCTGTTAGCCCTTCTCTCCACCATTCACTCTGCCCTTCCTCTGTTTATTTTATATGTTTATTTATGTTCAACTGTTGTCTGGAATGCCCATCCCCCTTCTTTGCAGACTTGTACTCTGTAGACTCCAATGACCACAGCTGGGACCGGACCTCAGAATGCTTCCTGACACAAAGCATTATGCAATCGCCAATAAGAGAAAACTTATTTCCTCTCCTAAACTAGACAACTGACTTGACAATCTTGACGTGTTATGTGTGGTGCAGGGGTGGGAGGGCTGGTTTGTGGCCAGACCTGGTTCAGTCTGGTTCCTGTGGCCTGTGGATTGTGATCACAGGGACCCCAGTTCTTTACAGGGATTTCAAATGCCCAGGGCTGCCAAAAGCTATCTTAGGAAATGGAGGACTTGACTGTGAATGTCAGGACCTGGGGCTCAGGCCTGGGATGGATCTCGCACTGGAAGTTTCTCCCTGTGGCAGGTATCAGTCTGGCAGGTCCATGTGTTCCAGCTCAAATCTTGCTGCCCCCTCTGGTGCCCCACCCACCCCACCCCTCCCAGATCTCCAGATGGCTATAATTAAAGTTTGTTGTTTTTCCATCTTCCCAAAATAAGCCTGCCTACCCACCAGGTCAGCACCGGCTGCAGAGCAGCTCAGTTTATGTCAGTCCCATGTCTCGTCGGGCTTTATGCCCTAGCTGGTAGGGTAGGTGTGCCTTAGCACCTCGTGCTTGGCTTGCCATGCTGGCTACTCTGTCTGCAGCCACCGAAGACTGGGAGGCAAATTTCTACATCTCCATGATCACCTATATTCCTTTCCTAGAAGCCCTGTCTCCTTGGGCACCCAGGAAGCCCAGGGGAAGGGTAGCTGGTTCTACGTAGCCTTTTTGAGGGTCTGAGAATCAAGTGATCTGCCTGTTTAATGTGTGGAGTTGATACCCCTTCTCTCTGAGCTGCAGGATTCTCATTAGTGGAGTGCAAATCATAATGAGACTTGGGGTCTCAGACAGTATGCAGATGTACTCGACTGGCACATAGTAGGTGCTCAATGGAACAGGCTGGGCTAGATGCATGGAAGGTAGTCAGGGAGTTGGTGAAAATAGCATTCTAGGTAGATGGACAGTATACTGGGTGGCCTAGAGCTAACTGGAACCTCTCTGGCACTCAGAGCTTACAGGAGCCTATCTGGCTGTGGTTTAATGCCTGTCACTGTATTCCTTTCCCAGCTTTCCAGGCTGCCTTCCTTACAGAGCAGGCTGGAGTTGCTCTTCTAATTAAATCTCCAAAAAACCATCCCGCTGGGCCCCTGTGATGTTGCCTCAGCAGCTCTCACCTCCTGGCTTGGCAAGGAAGGAGTCATGATGGTCCCTAGTGCAGAAGCCTTGCTTGCTTGCATGCAATCCCTGTGACCCTCTTTTTCCTAGGGCAGCTTCCCTGCCAGCCACTTTTGAAGTGTCTCCTGACTCCCTCCTGGGAGGTGTCTGACTGCTCACTGTTTACCTACCAGGCCTGCAGCACCTGTGTCTACCCCAGTGCATGCACATCTGGGTACATCTGGGCCTAGTGTCCAACCGGGGTGGGGATGGGGGGGGCGAGCCAGGCACCGCCTGACCCCGCCTAGGCCCCTGCACACCCCCTTGTGAAGGGCTCAGAAGCCTGGTGCCAACTGTGCTGCCACGGAGCTCTAGAAAACATCTTAAAACGGAACCTGGCAAGGCGGTTGCTTTTTAAAAAGTTTCGTAAAGCTGGGTTTTCTCCAATTTTAAATTAGAACAAGCTTCAGGAAAGAAAATTGGGAAAAACAGAGGGAAACTGAAGGAGGAACAGTTGTGCTGAGTTCCGAGGACAAACATGCTCGCCAATTAGACGGCTGTCTTTGGGGCCTGTGCCTTTTGTTTGGTTTTTCTGAGACAGTTCCCGGCAGCCCAGCAGGCTCTGACTTCACTGTATAGCCAAGGAGGGCTTTGAACTCCTGATCCTCCTGCCTCTACCTCCCAAGTGCTGAGACGACAGGCATGTGCCACATACCTGACTGGGACATAGTCTTTTAATTGTTTTTTGTTTGTTTATTCAAATTGTTTCTGTGCATGTTTTCCGTGTGTGTGCACGTGGTCAACTTCGGGTGTTGTTCCTTAGTTGCCATCTACTTTGTTTCTTGAGATAGGGTCTCTCACAGGGCTTGGAGCTCATGGATTCAGGTAGGCGGGCTGGCCAGTGAGCCCCAGGATTATTTGTGCCTACTCCTACATCTGCTTACAGGCACACACCCCGACACCCAGTTCTTTATGCTAGGACTTGGAACTCAGGTCCTCGTGGTGTGGGGCACACACTTTACCAGCCCTTTACCAGGCGAGCTGCCTCCCCAGGCCCTGGTACTCTTCCTGGTGTCTTTCCCTTTCGCCATTTTGACTCTGACTTTCCTGGGTGTCTTTGACTCTGCTGTCTGTCACTGGCTTTGATCACTGTGGGAACTGCTGGGCTGTAGATCCCTTTAGCTATTTCTTCAGATCCCCAATTTTCCAAGTCTATAAAATGCTGTGATGATTGGTCTCTGCGTAGGCCATGACCCCCTACCCACAAAGGCTTCTTTTGTCAGTTGCTGGGAATATTCCTGCGGCTCCTAATCCCTGTTCCCAGACTGCTTTCCCAAAGGGACAATATATTTACCCTACGTTTTTCTTTTGTTGTGGTGAAATACACATAGCTTATGATTGGACCCTCTTTCAGTGTGTGCAGTTGGGGGTCACAAACACATTCCCCCATTCTGAAGCTGTGCCAAGGGCTTTCAACTTAAGAAACAGAACAGACCCAGCAGCCACTTATAACATGTACAATCTTTGAACAATATTTATTTTACTGTCTAGTTGTGTATATGAGTGTGTATGTCTGTGTGTGGGTTTGTACATAGGAGTGGAGCTGCTGAGGAGGCCAGGGAGGATGTCAGGTCCTTGGGAGCTAGAGTTGCAGGTAGTTGTGAACAGAGCTGAATATGCTCCTAAACACTGAGCCATCTCACCAGCCCCTGTACTACTGGTGTGTGTGTGTAAGTATGTGGTGTGTGCATGTGTGTGGTGTGTATGTGGTGTGAATATGTGTGTGTGGTATATATGTATGTGGTGTGAATGTGGTATGTGTGTGTATGTATGTGTGATGTGTGTGTGTGGTATGCATGTGGTCTGTGTGGTATGTATGTATATGTGTGTGGTGTGTGTATGGTGTGTGTATGTGGTATGTGTGTATGTGTGATGTGTGTGTGTGTATGTTTGTGTGTGGTATGTGTACATAGTTAGTATGTGTGTAGTGTGTGTATGTATGGTGTGAATGTGTTTAGTATATGTGTGGTGTGTGTGTGTAGTGTGTGTGTATGTGTGGTATGTGTGTGATGTGTGTGTTTAATACATGTGTGGGGTGTGTGTTTAATATATGTGTGGTGTGTGTAGTGTATGGTGTGTGTGTATATGTGTGTGTGGGTGTGTGTGTGTATGCAGTGTGTGTATGTGTGGTGTGTGGTGTGTGTGCATGTGCATGTGTGTGTGTGTGGGCATGTGTGCATGTAGAAGCAAGAGAAGGTCAACAAGTGTCTTCTTTTATCATTTTCTACCTTGTTGCCTTTCAACAGGATCTCTCACTAAGTTCTCAGGATCTTTCCATTCTGGGGTTACAGGTCCATGCAGCAATACCTGATTGAGATTTGAACTTGGGCCTTCATGCTAGCCAAATGGGTGCTGCTATTCACGGAGCCACCCTCCAGGCCCTCCCCCACCCTGCACCCTGTCTCTGTGCGTGTGATGTGAGGCATGTCTGCAGTGTTGCTCTGTCTGTGACACATTTCTTCCATCCAGCACCACACCCTCAGGGCTTGTCTGCATTTTAGGCCCAAGAGTCAGGCTGTCCCATTTTTCCAAGTTGAACAGCTGTCCTTTGAATGGCTGGGCCAGATGGGTCAGTCTGATATGGGCTGGGCTGTTTCTTTCTCTTGGCAGTGCTGAACAATGGGTGCTGTGAACACAGATGTGTATGTGTCCTCCATGATGCCTGCCTTCAGTCTTTTAAGGATATGCCACACTGGGCATGCTGGGTTGTAGGGTAAGGCTGGCTTTCACTTATCTAGTGACCTGCTCCTCTTATCCACAATGGTGGCATTTTTGTTTTATTTTGGTTTTTTTTTTTTTGCATTTTGAGACAGGGTTTCCCCGTGTAGCCCTGGCTGTCCTGGAACTCTTTGTAGACCAAGCTGGCCTTGAACTCACAGCGATCCACCTGCCTCTGCCTCCTGAGTGCTGAGATTAATGGCATGTACCACCACAGCCTGGCCAATGGTGGCATTTTTAAAAAAATTTACCATCTCTGGAGGCAGAGGCGGGCAGATCTCTGTGAGTTTGAGACCAGCCTGGTCTACAGAGTGAGTTCCAGGACAGGCTCCAAAGCAATACAGAGAAACCTGTCTCGAACAACAACAACAAAAAGTTTACCATCATCAGTATACAGAGTGGCTTATTACTGACTGGTGTGTGTGTGTGTGTGTGTGTGTGTGTGTGTGTGTGCGCGCGCGCGCGTTCAGTAGGACAATGCTTGCTTATCTGACATGAAGTTCTGGCTTTGACTTCTATCACTTGAAAAATAAAAGCAAATAGGTTCATGTACCCACTATGGAGTCAATTGTAAGATTTTTCTTCACTACCCCAAAATCCTGTGCCCATTATGTGTCATTCCACTTATCCCAAAGTCTCACCCTGACATTCAAACACTGCTAGTCTACTTCCTGTCTGTGGCTTGGCTATTTCCAGGCACTCAGTGTAAGTGAGGTCAGCTAGCAGGGCCTTCCGTTTTAGTGGCTTCAGCATCACCTCTCGGGCCATGGCTGGGTGGCACATTGAGGGCAGGCATTGGACTGTCCTTGGTGCATGCACATCCGAGCCTTTGAGGGTCAAGCATTTTTGTGTGGTACTTGGCCATCTGCCTGTGACTGGATGTCAGCATGCTGACATGACACCAGCTTGCTTCCCAAAGCTCATTTCCACTCGTGCCACAGTTGTCAGGGCCTCTCGAACCACACATCCTCCATGGTACTTGGTGCTAGTCTCTATTTTAATCAATTAATCAATTAATTGATTAATCCATTTAATTTATTTCTTGAGCAAAAACAGATACTACCAGTCAGGGTATAATGTCTCAGATTCCTGCACAAAGGGGTGAGTTGAGCTACATAACAGATGGATAAGTGGAGAGGCTGGAGAGATGGTTCAGTGGTTAAAGGCACTGCCCGCTTTTCCAGAGGATCTGATTTCAATTCTCAGCACTCACATGGCAGCTCACAACTGTCTGTAACTCCTGTTCCAGGGGATCCAACACCCTCGCACAGACATACATGCAAAAAATGCACATAAAATACAAATAAATTATTTTTAAAGAAACAGGCAAGTACCTGGGAAGCCTGCTGTGTTACACTCCCCGTGTTCCACTGACAAGCATCAGCAGTCAATGGTGGCGCTCCCACACACAGCTCCAGGGAGTTTCTACCAGGCTGCCATACTGCTACCCCCCACACTCTGTTCCAGAGCTGTGTACCTGTTCCCTTCTATAAGATGGTCTGTATCTGCCTGGCTGCAGGGAAGGCGTATGAGATCACCTATGTGAGGTTGAAGTTCCATACCAGTCGCCCTGAGAGCTTTGCCATCTACAAGCGCACGCATACCAGTGGACCCTGGGAGCCCTACCAGTACTACAGTGCCTCCTGCCAGAAAACCTATGGCCGTCCTGAGGGCCACTATCTGTGGCCGGGTGAGGATGAGAGAGTGGCCTTGTGCACGTCTGAATTCAGCGACATCTCCCCCTTGAACGGGGGCAACGTTGCCTTCTCCACCCTGGAGGGTCGTCCCAGTGCCTACAACTTTGAGGAGAGCCCTGTGCTGCAGGTCAGGGGACAATAGGGCCTGAGAAATCATGAGGGGATGGGGCAGGTCTTGGATGGGGTCAGTAGGTAAGCCAGAAGAGGTAGGACCTGAGCGTTCCTTGGGACCTCTGGTTATCATACCTTAAACCCTAGAATCCTGTCATCTTTTGTTGGTACCTGGTTTTTATTTTTACTTTTTATTTTATTTATTTGTTCTGCTTTTTGAGACAGGGTTTCTCTGTGTAGTCCTGACTGTATAGGAACTCATTCTGTAGACCCGGCTGGCTTTGAACTCAGAAATCTGCCTGCCTCTGTTGGGATTAAAGGTATGTGCCACCACTGCCCAGCTACTTAACTTATTTATTTTTATGTTAATAGAAGAGACCCAGTGTTGTCCATATTCTTGGGGTCTCAGCACCTGTTGGCTGAAGCAGGAAGCTCATGAGTCGCAGTCCACCTGGTTCTTTCGGCTCTGCCTGGGTGCTAGGCTGCCTGAGGAATAATGTGTTCTCCTCGGTGGCATAGCCACAGGACTGCCACTGGTGGTCCTTGGAGGCCTCAGCGTCTCCAGGGGCATTTCTGAGAACCCAGAGCCCTGGGCTGTAGTGTGGCTTGGAGATGCCATGCTTGCCCAGCATGCACAGGGACCTACATTTGGCCCAGAACCACAAACAAGAAGAAATGCAGGGGTTCCGATCTGCATCGTTCATGCTTGCTTAGCAGGAAGGAGGTCCTGGGTTCCATCCCCAGCACCTCGTAGTCTGGGTGTGGTGCTGCACACACGAGCACCTAGCGCTTGGGAAATGGAGACAGAAGGATTGGGAATTCTGGCCATCTTGGGCTACATGTGAGGCCAGTCTGGGACGAATGTAACCCTGTCAGAAGAATAATAAAAGGAGGGAGGAGGAGAAGGGAGGGAGGGGAGGATAAGGTGGACTTCAGCCGCACCCCGACCTCACAGTCAGACCTGCCTTCAGCAGACCCCTGAAAGCACAGTGACCTTTGCAAATCCCAGCCCCGGGTGACTCTGAGAGTGACAGGGACCTGCAGCCTGAATGCTGTACAGAGTTCTCAGGACTGAGTCCTGCTGGGGTGAGGAGCAACTGTGCCAGGAGCTCATTTTCCATCCTGACGGCCTGATTGCTAAGCCAGGGGCTCCTGGGCTGAATTAAAATGTTGATTAATATTCAGCCGGAGCTGCCTCTGATTATAACAGCAGGCGGATGGAAATGTCACTCTCCACGTGCATCCCCCACTTCCTCACCACGCGCTTCCACGGGGAAGCTGCTCATCCAGCCCGTGATCAGCAAGTATTTATCAAGTATCTGCTATGTGCCAGGCTGAGCCCAGGGGCTCTGGCTTGTGCAACTCATGTTCTGGGGTGTCAGTCTGCATGTGAGGAACTACAGGGAGAAAGCAGAGCAGGAGAGAAGGCAGGCAACCTTCATACCCTGGCCTCAGATGGACTGCCTCAGCCACTGTCCACACACACGCCCGCACACACACACATACACACAATCACACGCTTCTATGCACATGCCTGGCCCTACACCCGGTGGTTGACATTGCCACTTTCCTCCTCACACCCTCAGGTGGCCACTGACCTGGCTGCATTTTACAAATGGGGAAACAGAGGCACCAAGGCACTGGGGCTTGTCACCAGAGTTGTACAGTCAGCAAGTGACCCAGCCCCAAGACTGACCCAGGCCTCCTGATTCCTGGCCTCTCCTCAGAATCTGTGTCAACCAGGCCTGTCCCTGTGCCCCAGGACCACACCCACTTTCTGGGGACCAGGGGACAGAGTTTCCCAGTGGAGTAGGCCAGGATCATTTGCTGATATTGTCCGTGTCCCCTTCCCCAGGAGTGGGTCACCAGCACCGAGCTCCTGATTTCTCTGGATCGACTTAACACATTTGGGGATGACATCTTCAAGGACCCCAGGGTGCTCCAGTCTTACTACTACGCTGTGTCCGACTTCTCTGTGGGCGGCAGGTAGGCTGCAAGCAGGGCACAGAGCCGAGCCGGAGGAGGCCAAGGGAGCGGGTGCCATACCTCAGGTCTGACAGGCACAGAGCTGGTAAGGTGCCCGGGGTGATCCAAGTGAGAGGGGGTAAACGGGACCCAGCCCCCTGCCTGCCTTTGAGGCCTTGCTGGTGTCTCCATTCTGCCTCTGCAGACCACCCCCAACATGTCCCCACATCACATAGCCCCCACCAGGAAATAAGAAGAGACAATAAGTTCCTAGCCCGGGCCTGTGGTGTAGAGGACATGAATCCAATGACTCTCAATAAACACACCAGTGTACCCCGGAATAAAAGCCCAGGGTGAGCTCAGGGTCAGCTGTGCAAAACAAATGCATGGGGCAGTCACACGGCCACCTCCATGGCTGTGAGGCTGGAGTGAGGGCAGAGCCATGGGCAGAGTCAATCCCCAACCCTCTGTCACTGGGGGGCCACTGGAGGCCTCAGACTGTCAAAACACTCAACTCCCAGTCATTAATTGATTTCCCCACTGCTGTGACAAGATACTTGACAAAGGCAGCTCAAGGAAGGGACGATTTATTTTGGCTCGCCAAAGTACAGTTTGGGGGTCCAGTCCGTCATGATGGGGCAGCAGGAAGTGAAGCAGAGAGACTTGAAGGCTGGCTCAGCTTTCTCCTTTTATCCACTCTGGGACCCCAGCCCAGGGATGGGTCGTCCTGCCTCAGTTAACCCTCAGAAACTGCCCCAGGGGCACGCCCAGAGGTGTATCTCCTGAGGTGATTTCTCCTGTCAAGTTGACAATGAGCGCTCACTGGTAGAGCAGTGTGAGAAAGGGAGAGGAGAGGAAGGAGACAGAGAGCCAGCTGGGACCATGCAGACACTGCTGGAGCAAGGAGCCTGGGTGACAGTTACCTAAGGTGAGAGAGCAGCTCACGGTGTGAGTCATAGGCTGCGGATGTGGGCAATGGTGAGGATGGCCCCTGGATGCTGGGCTCGCAGTGTTAAAGATGGAGAAGGCAAGGAAGACCCTGTGCCCAATTGCTGGCACTTTGAGATGACACTGATGAGGAACTCCAAATGACCCTGGTGACTTGCAAGTCAGGTCAAAGCTCCCAGCAGGACTCCAAAGGTGGTCATGACCTCCATCTGCTGTGCCTGTTGTCAGGGCCTGCAGGCCAGAGCACATCTGGGTCCCACAGCTGGGACCCAGACCACCCTCTGCTCCATAGCTGGCTGTGAAGGATGCCTTCAGGAAGGAACAGCACCTTCCCTTGGGCCAGAAGGATTCATGGGGGAGTGGGGCGCTTATGGCACCTTCTCAGGGATGGAGAAGTCATGAGTTCCATGCCACCCATCTTCTAAGACTGTCAGACTCAACCCTTCCAGCAGCAGTGGGATGTTGCTGCCTACCCTGAGCCCATGAGCAAACAGTACCGGGCCCCTGCATCCCCAAATTAGAGATGGCATTAAGGACCCTGGAGGTGACCAGTCATCCGTCACTGCCCTCTGAGGACAGAGGGAGGGTGGGACTTGACTGTGGGCAGCCAAGATGGGCTGTGGCTTCCAGCTCTGCCCCTTGGGTCTGCCACTGTTGTGTTCTACGCCTGCTTCACCAGCTATAAGCTGGGGTATAGAGTCCTTCCCACATCAAAGACTCAAGCAAAGTCTGGGGCAATTCGCTTTGTCTGGGTTAGGGTTAGTCATCACTCAGTGTTCCACACTGCCCACCCCACAAAGCACTTCCTGGTTCTCCCTGAGTTCACCCATCTCTTGACCTTGTAGGTCATGGGAGCATAGGTCCAGGGCTGCCTACCAAGGCTCAGACTCTGGGGGCTTCTTGGGAGCTGACCTTGAACAGGGCACTTCTTTCTTGCCCTTTTAGACACAATTAGTCCGCTAAGAACTGACCCTGTGGCCACCTGTGCACCCCTCCCAGGAGACTGAATTGGCTTCTCCCCAACCCCTGAGTTGGGATTCTTCCTGGGCAGAGACCTTCTGTGGCAGCCACTTTTTAGTTGGCAGCCATGGATTAGTGGCCTTCCAGGGCTCAGTTTCTGGGTCTGCTCAAAAGGGACAGCAGGAGGCTGAAGACAGTGTGCTGATAAGTTAGTGTTTTTGTCGACACAACACAGGCTAGAGTTGTTTAGGAAGAGGAAACCTCAATTGAGAAAATGTCTCTTTCAGACTGCCCTATAGGCAAGTCTCTGAGACATTTTCTTGATTAGTGATTGATGTGGGAGGGCCCAGCCCTCTGTGGGTGGTGGCACCTCTGGGCAGGTGGTCCCGGGTTCTATAAGAAAGCAGGCTGGGCAAGCTATGGGGAGCAAGTCTGTAAGCAGTGCCCTCCAAGGCCTTTGCTTCCATTCCTGCCTCTAGGTTCCCACCCTGACTGCCCTTCATTGTAGACTGTAATGGGGGTGTGTAAGATGAAATAATGCCCCCCAAGCTGCTTTTGGTCATGCTCTTTAGCACAGCAATAGAAAGCCAACTGGGGCAGCAGGGTTCATTCCATCGAGCATTTGGGAACCCCAGTGCTCTCTTTATCACAGTCCCCAGGGAACATAGTCAGGCTGCAATCATGGGGTGCCTGGCAGTGAACCCCTCGATTCTCCCAGTGGCGTGGCGACTGTCTCCAGGCCCCCTTCTCCTGGTGCTTCCCTCAGGTGCAAGTGCAATGGCCATGCCAGTGAGTGTGGCCCCAACGAGTCTGGTCAGCTGGCTTGTCACTGCCAGCACAACACCACGGGTGTGGACTGCGAGCATTGTCTGCCCTTCTTCCAGGACCGCCCGTGGGCCCGCGGCACTGCAGAAAATGCCAACGAGTGTCTACGTGAGTGTCCCTCAGGCAGCAGGCTAGTGATGCTGGCTGGGAAACAGTCCCCCAAACCTCACAGAAGGGCCTGCTCCTGGGTGGGCCTGCCATGCACTGTGGGGTGCCCAGCCGTGGGGAGAGATGGAGGGATGCTGAGGGAATCTTCCCTCACAAGCCTCCCTCCGGGACAAGTCCACCCAGAGAGGCGCCTGTGGTAGGAGGGCAGGAAGGTCCCCAAACTAGACTTAACCCTTTGTTTTAACTGTTCCAACCCTGGAGCTAATGAAATCCAGCCCCACACACACACACACACACACCCTCACCCACAGGGTTCTGACCCACCCACCCCGGCCTTCCCCACAGTTCCCAGAGTCCTTTGATGTTCCAGCTGTGTGCGGTGTGGCTCTGCCTGCCTAAGCTCAAAGACACACTGGTGAAGGGAGGAAGGGCCCTGGAACCTTCTACAGGGGCAGTGGGAAGGGAGGAGCCACCCCAGTACCCCACTTTTCTTGTCCCGCCCCTCACTCTGCCTCGGGCTTCATGTGTGAGTGCCTGGAGCCAGCGCAGAAGTCCACACACACACACACACACACACACACACACACACACACACACACACAGCCTCTTAGCTGGCCTCCTGGGCATGGGCCAGGGTCTGCCAGGAGTCAGCTTTTTCTTTGGGACAGACAGCTTCTTCCTGTCTGTAATAGTTGCCCCAGGGGGCAAACACAGTCCTCTTGGCTTGTTGGCCTGCCTTCCCCAGGCTCCCAGCCTGGCCAAGTCTGTGGCTGTCTGTACATGGTGGGGTGCTGAAGACCAGACGCACCCCCCCCACACCCCCGCCATGACCGAATTTCTGTCCTCACAGTCATCAGCCTGGAAGATGTGGTTTCAGGCCCCACTCTTCATCTCGGACTCCTAGCCCAGGCGCCCTCTGAGCCCCAAATTCTTTGCCTTTCACACCTCTATAATCCCTCTTGTCTCTGTAGGGCCCTGCTACCTCTCTGGATGGTCATTGTCACTCTCCTCTCCCCTTCCCTTACCCTCCCCCCTTCTCTCCTCTCCTCTCTTCCTCCTCCACCTGCAGTGAAGGGTCTCCAAAGAGTGCAAATACATTTATACCCTCTACTAATTGCATCTCCCACCCCTCCCTGAAGCTCCAGGCTGCCAGCCTCCTGGCACCTGTTTCCTAGCCACCTTGGTGTGATCACACTCCACTCACTTCACTTCCCAGTACCCCCTTCCCCTGCCCACCACATGCATGTTGCCACAGCCAACCTATTGGCACACATACCAAGCAGACAAGGCTTCTCTGGTCCAGGCAGCCCCCTCCTGGCTAGGATGCTCTTCCTGCTCCATCATCTTCCCCTATCCCAACGCCTTTCTGACTCCCTCCAGGAAAGCACTGTGTGGAACATTTATTATGGAGCCCACCTAGCTCTTCTGGAACGCCCTGTTTGGGAATATCAGATACCTGGGCTCTGTGTACTCAGCGTATCAGATACGCTGAGCCTGAAAGCCATCCTGGCCTTTGTGTTAGTCAGCTTTCCCATTGCTCTGACAAAACACCTGGCATAGTAGTATTAGGAAAGAAAGGTTAGTTTAGCTCACAGCTTGAAGTTTCGGTCCCCTCAGGATCAGGATGGTGGCAGGTGTGTGAGGCAGCTGGTCACATCGAATCTGCAGCCAGGAAAAGAGTGGTTAATGACGTTGATCAGCTTGCTTCCAAACTCCTTTCCCAGTCCAGGACCCCAGCCCGGGGATGGTGTCATCCAACTTTAGGTGGGTCTTGCCACCCTAGCCTAATGTAGAAATCTCTGAGAGGTTTGTGCTCTCGGTGACTCTCAATCCTGTCTGGTTGATAAGCACATCCATCTTTGAGATTCCTGCTCCAGAGATCAGGGCCCCTCCCCCAACAGAGCCAGTCACTCATACACACAACCCTCCATTCTCTCACAGCCTGCAACTGTAGTGGGCACTCTGAGGAGTGCACATTTGACAGGGAGCTCTTTCGGAGCACAGGCCATGGTGGGCATTGTCACCACTGCCGTGACCACACAGCTGGGCCACACTGTGAGCACTGTGAGAGGAACTATTACAGATGGGCCCCGAAGACGCCATGCCAACCCTGTGACTGCCACTCAGCAGGTGAGTGGCCCCAGCTCCACCCATCCCCATCTCCTGTCTCCTCTCTGCCTCCACTGCCCTGTGCTCCTCCTCCTCAGGCTCCCTGAGTCTCCAGTGTGACCACTCAGGCACCTGCACCTGCAAGCCCACAGTGACAGGGTGGAAGTGTGACCGTTGTAGGCCTGGGTTCCACTCCCTCAGTGAGGGCGGCTGCAGGTAAGGATGTGGGGGCAGGTGGCACGTGTTTGTGCTAACTACGGATGGGATTCTAGCTGCCCCCGCTCTGCATCCTCATCTTAGTTTCTCACCCTGTAGCTCCAGGGTCCCAGCCTTATGAGAAAGAGTGGGGGGCATGGGGATAACTAACCTGCCCACTGGAGGGGGCGGGTGGAGGCCTGGGAGGCCCACTTGCTGTGAGAGAGACAGAGTCCTAGGTTGAACCTGAGACCTGGTGAGTGAGGGACACAGAGGCACTCCAGGTGGGGAGTACCACCAAGGCTGAGGCAAGGGTCAGGCGAGGCTCAGGTCTGGAAGAAGAGGGCCTGGTGCAGAGGGGGCAGGAGTAAGAGGTTGGCCCTGAAGATGGAGGAAGGAAACAGGCAGATTCCAGAGCCCAAGTCTGTGGTGACAGAGACTGAGGAGGAGGAAGGGATGGAGGCTGGTCCTCCTGGCAGAGGGCCAGGTGGAAGCTGGGCAGGGAGCCAGGCATTATATACATGTTTGGAGTGCGTGGTACCCAGCCACGAGGAGAGAGACCAGCAATCTGCCACAGGCTGGATCTTAGAAGAGGGGCCAGACACTTTTACTGGTAGTTCACGATGGAATCCACAGTGACCAATACTGCAAATTCCGAAGCATTTTATGGGTGTAGTCTTACAGATCATAGGCTGGCCTCAAAATCACTACAGCAAGAAATGAGCTCCTGCTGGAATTAGAAATGTGTACTACTATGGCCAGTTTTATGTGGTGCTGAGGAGGGAACTCAGAACTTCATGTGTGCTAGACAAGCACTCTACTGTCCCCTGGAAGCACATTTAAACAGGCTTGTCAGGGCTGAGGAGATAGCTCAGTTGGTAAAGGTCTTGCTGTGCCAAGTGTGAGGATGTGAGTTTGGATCCTCAGCCCCCGGGGAAAAGCCACAAAAGCTGGGTGTAACATTGCACATCTGTAAGCTTAGTGCTGCTGAAGGCTGGAAATCGGGCTAAGACAAGTGGATCACAGCAGGTGGCTGGCCAGCCAGACTTGCCAAATTGGTGAGCTCCAGATTCAGCGAGAGACCCTGTCTCAAATATAAGGTGGATCACAAGAAAGCTAACTTTAACCTATGACCTACATACATACATAAATGCACACATTCCCGTGCACACACGTACACATGCAGGAAAAAAAAATAAATGAACTTGACTATAGTAAATAGTAACAGTGTTCCCATACATTTGAAAGGCAGGTGAAGCTTGTTGGGTAGACATGGTGGCACAGAAATGCCCAGTCAAGCCAGGCCAGGACTCAGTGGGGGAGAAAGTGCCTGCTTAGAGTGCAGAAGGCTCTGAATTCCATCCCCAGCACAACAACAAACAAACAAAAATCCTGGGCCTGACCCTGGCTGCTTCCCAGGTCTTGGGCTTAGGACCTTTGCACATGCCATTCCTCTCCTAGAGCATGTTCCTTGCCTGGCCCTGCCTCCTTGGCCTGTGTCTCTCACACTACTCTCCATTCTCCAGTTCTCAGCTAACGTATTGTCCCGTTGAGAAGCTCCTTGCCCCCCACCCCTCCCATTCTCCAAGGCTGGACCAGACCCTCCCTAGTACTGCCTCACCACTGTCCATCTCCACAGCACACACCGCAGGGCAGGGACCACTGTTTGTCTGTTCTCACTGTGTCCTGAGGTCTATGAGAACAGGAACCACATCTTACCAGATGATGTGTGGGTGGATGATAAGTGGATGGGTGGATGAATGGAGGTGAGTAGATGATGAACAGAAGGCTGATTGGATGGATGGAGGTGGGTGGATAGATGCATGAGAGAGTGGGTAGATGGGAAGCAAAGAGATGAGTAAATGGATGGATGGATGGATGGACTAATGGAGGGGCAAGTGGATAGATGCTAAGCAAGAGCATGGGTGATGGATGGATGAATAGATGAACAAATGGAGGCGTGAATAGATAGGTGGATAGTGTGCCCATGGTAAGTGATAACATGAGTGGTGGATGGATGGATGGGTGCACCAGTGGGTAGGGTGGATAGTGGGGTCAGGGACATCATTGCATGGGTAGGTGAGACACTTCCTAGAAAAGTGGGAACAGTGACACCAAGTACAGTTCTTGAATAGTCCTATCCCTTAGGAGCAGGGGAAGGCAGAAAGAGATCTTCTGGGGATGGGATGGTCCACTGTGGAGTTGCTCAATAGACTCAATTTCTTCGGCAGACCCTGTACCTGCCATGTTGCTGGCAGCTTGGACACCTGTGACTCCCACAGTGGAAACTGCCCCTGCAAAGAGAATGTAGAAGGCAGCTTATGTGACAGGTGGGTGTGCTGGTCTACAAAGAGCTACCAGAAGTGATCTTGGGGTCTCTGGAGAGGTACCCAAGCTGTGTAGTTAAGGGAGAGGCAGTGCAGAGTCCTCAGAGTTGGGCAAGTTCGCCATCCGTGTTCTTTCTGAAACCCCAGGGCCTGCCACTCAGGAAAGTAGCCAAAGACCCCATGGGAACTGCTTGTATTCTGATCCAACAACACTGAGGGTTTATTAGCTGAGGAAATACGTCATCACTTCAAGATCAGAATCCTGGGGGGGGGGGAACTGAACAGATAGGAAGAGTGTGTCTAATCCGGGCAGCAAATACCTGGTGCCATCTTTCAGCTCTTCTGTCTCACATCCACGGTAGATGTCACTGTGGAGAGTTATCACAGCCCTCCCATCTCACACCAAGGGCAGACATCACTAATGGAAAGCTGTCACAGCCCTCCCATCTCACACCAAGGGCAGACATCACTAATGGAAAGCTGTCACAGCCCTCTCATCTCACACCAGTGACAGACATTAGTAATGGAATACAATAATCTAAATCTGAGATCCTTCTCAATGCCTTGCTCCAACAAGCACTACCAACTGAGCTAAGACAAGAGTCATCCCTGCCCTTCGTGAAAGGGATAAAGAAGACAATCCATGGGAAATCTGAAGGCTGGAACTATTTGAATAACAAAATTAGTAAAGATGTAATTGCATTGTAACCCTAAGAATGGGGCAGATACCTGTAACACCAGTACATCATCAGATAAATAACAGTAGGGCAAATCTTCCTTCAGAATTCTAAATGACAGAGAAGGGTGGAGAGGGAATCAGGCTAGAAGAGGCACCCGGTTGTGACTGGGCTGCCAACAGCAGCAATGAACGCTGGTGGTCCTGGGAACAGGCATTTGCATAGACTCAAGATTCAGTTCTGGAAATAGTTACTAATTACAATGGTGGTTTTCCAGTATGTCACAAGCAAGTTGTTTGATACTTTTCTCCTCCTGGAAGGTTTTTTATTTTTTATTTTTTTAAAATTGTTTTGTGGAGTTTTGTTTTTGAGGCAGGCTCTCACTGTGCAGCCTAGTCTGGCCCCACACTCTTAGAGATCTGCCTGCCTCTGCCTCCTGATTGCTGCGGTCACTGGTATGCACCACCATGCCACACCAGTGCCCCACTCCAGCAACTGTTTAGACAAGGAACCTGGTGGCCAGCACGGCAGCTGAGAGATGATGATTCAGCCCCTGCCAACATCACATGGGAGGCAGAGACAGGAGGACTGGGAGGAGCACAAGGCCAGGCCAGGGTATAAACTAAGACCCTATCTCAAAAGACAAGGGGCTAAAAGAATGGACAACTCAGCAGTTAAGAGCACTTGTTTCTTTCAAGTGGCTCAAATCATCTGAGACTCGAGTTCCAGGGATACGACACCTTCTTCCAGATGCCACAGGCACCAGACAATCACGAAGTACACAGATACGCATGCAAGCAAAACACTCATGCATACAAAAAATTAAATTTTCTTAAAAAAACAAAACAAGCAAGCAACAACAAAACCCAAAGCCTGTTGTGGTACTGTACACCTTTAGTGTCAGCACTCAGGAGGCAGAGGCCAGTCTTGTCTACATAGTGAGTTCTAGGCCAAGCAGGGCTACATAGTGAGTGAGACCTGTCTCAAAGAAACAAACAAACAAACAAATGCCCAATAGAAATGAAAGTGTCAAGATCACAGGAGAGGAAGGGGAGATGTTTACAAATCAGGGCAACAAGGGCACAGTTAAATGCAGTGTCAGGGCCTGGAGCAGGGGGACATGTTAGTGAGAAAGAAAAGAAACCCTGGTGTAGCCTGGAGTCCCTTAATGTCAGGCCGTGCTGACCTCTTGGCTTTGAGGCTGTATATTAGCAGCAGAGACGATTTACCAGCAGGCACGGGAATGTCTGTCCTGTCTTTGTAATTCTTGTGTTTCTAAAAACAAATAGATAAATAAATAATAAAAATTAAAATGTTCTTAAATTTCCCCAGGATTCCGAACAGTCTAGTGGGATCCCAATCCTGTCCCATCCTGGCCTGACTCTCTTACAGATGCCGCCCCGGGACATTTAACCTGCAGCCCCACAACCCCGCAGGCTGCAGCAGCTGCTTCTGTTATGGTCACTCGAAGGTGTGTGCTTCTGCTGCCGGCTTCCAGGCACACCACATCCTCTCAGACTTCCACTATGGTGAGCAGAGCTTGGAAGCTGTCTTCCGGGGGTGGTTCCTTGCCCTGACGGGGGATCTCCCTTTGGAAGGTAGGATGAGGACAGCCCTTCCACTGAGGCCCCTTTGAGAGATGCCCTAGGCCACACAGTCTTGGTAGGTAGAGTGTGGAAGGACGCCCTCCAGCACTTGCCTTCTTCCCCGGGGCTCCTCCCCCAGCCTCTGCCCTTCTAGCCTCTAGCACTTTATACTGGTACTGGAAGGTTGGGTATGTCCACAGGCACTGAGTCCTGCGGACAATCTCCATTCACCCCCAGGAAAGTTAGTCTCCCTTAGCATATCTGAGTTCCAGCTTACAGGCTTGTATTAAGCACCTGCTGTATGCCAGGCACTGCTGAGCTCCACATTCCAGGGAATCTCAGCCTCGCTGAGGTGAGGTGTTCTCATTCCCATTTTACAGACTAAGTACAGACTTGTCTGAGATTGGTTCTGGCAGCCATGATTGTGTCTTTGGACCAAGACGGGTGGAACTCTAAACTCTGTAATCCATCAGAGCCGGTGTGTGCCCAGCCATACTCCTTGGAACATTTCCTCACACCTGAGAGTAGAGTCTGGGGACTGGTCCTTGGGCATCCAGATGCAGAGGCAGTGCGCCCTCTGCTGGACAGCATGTAGGAAGCAGGACAGCATGTGGCAGTAGCTGGCCAGAATCTAGCATAGCCAGGGCTTGTTTTCTGAACCCTGAGATAATGTGGAGAAGTCTAGGGATATAGCTAAGTTAACAGCATTCCTTCTGAGCATATACAAAACTCTACCAGAATGTGGAATCATGGTCTCATCTAGGCCTGGCCTCGTCTTCAGAGATTGTCCTTCCCCCACTGTTCCTCTCTGAGACAGGGTCTCAAAGTTCCATGTAGAGACCTGCTGGACTTGTGGCTGGAGGCCAGCCTTCGGGCTCTCACAGTTGGGATGAATAGTCCGTCTTTGATGTTTAGGGCCGGATGGCTGGCAAGCCAGAAGCATGGGGGCACCAGAGCGTCCTTTGCAATGGAGCCAGAGTGGGATCCTCCTGGGCCTGCAAGGAGGGGAGGGGCTCTCAGCACCAGGTGGGTGACAGTTCCTGCTGACCGCACCACCCAGCCCTGCCACCTGCTAATACAGTACTATGGAATGGATGAGTTCTAAAAGACAGATTAACTTCTGCTCAGTTCCTGTCCATCTTGCCGTAGTACTCCTGCCAACAGAGCCCTGCAGTGGCATGAGGCATCTCATTTCTGTTCCTATGACGTCCCCACCCAGATTCAACCATGGGGACCCACCCCAGTCATTTCACCTCATCCTAGTCGTCTCCCAGAGATCCCATCCCGACACAGCGGTCCGAATAAATTTCCACTTCTAAACAGCTTTCAAGAGGGATTCAATTTCAGTACAAGTCCAGAGGTACCCATCACAACAGGTGCTGACAAGCGGCCATGGATTCGGTGACTGAGAACACACAAGTTTATTCTCTCAGTGTTTTGGAAACCTGAAGCATGGAGTGGGTGTCATGGAACTGCGTTTCTTCAGGTCACTCCAGAGCAGACCGTGTCTCCCTTGTGGCACTCACACCCTCCCCATCTTCAGAGCAGCTGTCTCCCTTACATTCACAACTGACCTGCTGGATAATCCAATAGACCTCCCTAATTCCATGGCCAGTGGAACAACACCCCAACTCCATCTGCAGCCTTAATCCTTTTTGACTGACCAAACCCCTTCTGTAAAACCCATCTCTCAGGGTTTAGGGTTGGGGATCCCTCTGGGTAATATGATTCTTCAATCAGACCATAGCATGTGTGAAATCACCAAAATTCTCTCTCTCTCTCTCTCTCTCTCTCTCTCTCTCTCTCTCTCTCTCTCTCTCTCTCTCTGTGTGTGTGTGTGATACCTGTTTGCATGTGAGTGGGCACAGCTGTGTGTGTGGATGCAAGTGCCAGAGGTTGATGTTAGGAATCATCTTTGACCCCTCTTCTACATTGTTCATTTCAATCAAACCTAGGGCAAGCTGATATGACTAGTCTCACACCAGCCAATTTTGCTCTAGAGAGCTCCTGTCTCCCCTTTCTAAAGCTGGAATTACATTGGGCCACCATGCTCCAGCAGCATTTACATGGGTTCTGGGAATCCACTCTCTGGTCCTCTTTACTTTTGTGTCAAGCACTTTAAGAACTGAGCCATCTCCTGTGCCCAGGCCTTGTATTTTCTACCCACCACAGGCACACATTGTTTGGATGCTTATTGTTGCAGTACATACAGATGCTAGAATCAAGTTAAGCATGTGGTGCTATCAAAGCCTTTTCCTCTTACCTTCAGAGAAGTTCCTGGGAGATCAGAGACTCAGCTATGGACAGCCAGTCATACTGACCCTCCAAGTACCGCCTGGGGGCTCCCCTCCTCCTATGTACCTGAGACTAGAGGGGGCAGGCTTGGCTCTGGCTCTGAGACCCTCCAGTCCACCCAGCCCTCAGGACACCAAGCAGCCAGGACAGGTTCAGCTCTGGTTTTTGTAAGTGGCCTCCCTGTCCTGAGAGATGGGAGTTGACTGGGGAGGCAGGCTGGTATCTGAGGACTAGGCACACTGGGAGGCTCCTGAGGGTTCCAGGCTCTTAGCACCACCCATCCCTACACCAGGCTGTCCCACTGACTCCCTGTCCCTTCCAGCCTTCAGGAGACCTCTGAGGAGGCAGATCCCCCACTGCCTGCCTTCCACTTCCAGCGGCTGCTTGCCAATCTGACTGCTCTGAGCATCTGGACCAGGGGCCAAGGCTCAGACCATTCTGGTCAGTATGATGACAATAGGCCCCTAAGAACATAGGTCCTGACCCTGCATCGCTTGTGGAGTTCTCAAGGCACGGACTCTGAAACTGAGAAATCATGACACAAGGCAGCAGGTGTTTCTGAAGATAGAGGGAGGGGCTGGACTTTGGGGGACAGGGAGTCCTGTGGGAGGACTCTAGGGATCAGGTATATGGTCGTTGACAGAATCCAGCAATGCCACATCCCTCCATAGTATCTTTCTGTGGGCACTGTCCCCCCACTGCTGGGCAATAATGGCATTGCATCTCAGCCACACCATAGGCTGATATGGGTACTAAGCTCACCCAACTGCTTTTAAAACAGGGTCTCCCTGGTCTTGAACTCTTTATTTTCCTACCTCTGACTCCCAAGTGCTGGGATTGCAGGATTGCAGGAATCTCACTGCTCTGTCTGGTCTGGAAATGTTAAAAGCTTAATGATATTTACTTGTATTTATGTATATTAATGGGCATACATTTATGTGTGTGCCACGTGTGTGGAGGTCAGAGGACAATTTGTGGGATCCTGAGAATTGAACTTCTGTCATTAGGCTTGGCAACTTGGGCTCTTAACCTATTGAGCCCATCTTGCTGGCCCCAAGCATGAACATCTTTCTCTCTCTCTCTCTCTCTCTCTCTCTCTCTCTCTCTCTCTCTCTCTCTCTCTCTGCCCCACCCACCCAGGTTAAAATCAAGGTCTTGCAAAGGTAACATTCTAGCACTGAGCTAACCCACCAGCCCTTATCTAAAAATCATCTGTTTCCTTTCTCTTGATTTTTTGACTCTTGTTTTCAAAATTACACTTAAAACCTGGCATAGTAGCTCATGCCTGTAATCCCAGCACTTTAGAGGAGAAGGCAAGAGGATAGCAGTCTGAAGACTGCACAGGCTACACAGCAAGACTCTGTCTAAAACAAACAAACAAAAATAAGAGTTTCCTCACAGGCTGCCTCTGTAAGCATGGGCCTGTCTCATGGTTGCTCAGGAAGTGTTTCGTGGACTTGCACGGAGGTCTCTCCTTCTCGTCTCATTCTGCAGGCCAAGTGTTCCTGTGTGACGTCCGGCTCACATCAGCCCAGCCCCAGAGAGGGCTTGCCCCACCAGCCTCTTGGGTGGAGAATTGCTTGTGTCCCCAGGGATACACAGGACAGTTCTGTGAATTCTGTGCTCTGGGATACAAAAGAGAGATGCCTCGTGGGGGTCCCTACACCAACTGCATCCCCTGCACCTGCAACCATCATGGCACCTGTGATCCCAACACAGGTGAGTTCCCAGAATTCCATACCAAGGCTACCTCAGCCACACAGACACAGTGTGAGATGAGAATTGGCTCTCACTGATGGCTCTTAGGGACACAGGCACTGGTCTGTCCTTGCCATGCTACCTGGGCTTCTCCTGAGTGGAACCTAGGTGTCAGGCATTGTGAACATCTGAGAAGGCCTGAAGCCAGCCTCTCTGCAGGCATCTGTCCACAGCCAGTGGGCAGGCCTGGGAGGGACTCCTCAGGGCCCTACTTAGTGGGTGCTATGAGAAAGGGCAGAGAGCTTATCAGCACAGACAATGACAGGGGAAGACATTCAGAGGGCCATGCAGGTGACAGCAATGCCATGGGTGTCAACCCAGAGCCACAAGTCTACTGCCCCATTGCTTCATGGCTGTGGCCTTGGGACAGTCACCCCCTGAGTGCTCCATCTGTACAGTCCAGACAGTGATAGTGTGCACACAGCCCAGGCCATGGAGACAGGGCCACACGAAGGTCAGGAATTGTCCAGACTTTTCAAACAATAGCCCTGCTTTGCACCAAAGCTCAGGGGAAGTTGACCAGGTGAGCTAAAGGGTCTTTTCCTGGGAGAGAAAGATATGGGAAGTCGTTAAATAATGCTACCCCCTCCTCCCTGGTGTTGACACTCCATCTTTGACTCCCACAGACATCAGAGTGATATGTTCTCCATTACTGTCCCATGCTCTAAGACAGGGACCTGAGGTGCGGGGACCTCATGACCAGTAGGTGGCAGAACCACACCTCCCACCAGTCTGGGGTGGCGTGTCACTCAATAGAGCTATTTCCTACACCTGTAGAGGAGCAGAAACCTCACTGGGGATCACATGACCAGAAGGTGCTAGGGGGCAGACACAGGCTTCTCCACCTCAGTACCACAGGCCTTTCACCCTGCTGTCTGTCTGTCACTCCTGATACACAGAGAATCATCTACCTGTCCTGTGCCTGGCAGACATCACCAATTGAGCCTAAATGAGGCCTCACAATCCTTTCCCACATAATGCTCCCTGCAGCTCCTATTGAGGAAACAGAATCTTCTAATAAGACGGAACTGATTTTTCACTCCCATTGAACTCTTGACTTTGCCACAACTTTCCGTTCCATATAAGCAAGCCCTCGCTTGTCAAACGGGTGCAGCAGCTGGTCGGAGAAACAAGCCTGAGGGTGTGGGGCTGAGGTAGGAGCCCTGATCTGCTTATCCAGGGAATGAAGTTCCCTTTCTTCCTCCTTCCAGTCCCAGCTGGACACTGCTGGTTGCTCCTGTAGGGGTGGTCTTCACAGGGTGTCTCTCCCTGTGGCTAGTCACTCTGGCTCCGAGCAGACACCAAAGGTGCTGGACTGGAGAAGCGAGTCTGTAATAGCCCATCTTCAGGTACCAGCAGGCGGAACAGAGCTGCCTTCCTGATGGCCTGCATGTACTCATAGTCCCTGCACAGGTGAACCCCCCCGCAAGGCTGCAAGGCGGGGCCAGGGCCTGTGTTTGGTGGGACCCTCAAGATGAAGAGGACAGGGGAGCAGGGAAAGGAACCAGAGTTGCTGTGTCCAAGCTTCCTCCCTGGCTCTGGCACTCTGTCCTTGATTTGTAACAGTAGCAGAGTTACAATCATGAAATAGCAACAAAAATAATGTTATGGTTGGCATCACAACTTGAGCAACTGTATTAAAGGTCACAGCATTAGGAAGGTTGAGAAGTGCTGGTCTAGGGAATACTGGGCTGAGGAGGTGAACAGGAATTTGCCTTGCTCCTTAGGGATCTGCATGTGTGGCCACCACACTGAGGGGCCATCCTGTGAACGCTGCATGCCAGGTTTCTACGGCAATGCCTTCTCAGGCCATGCAGATGACTGCCAGCCCTGTCCGTGCCCTGGCCAATCAGCCTGTACAACCATTCCAGAGACTGGAGAGGTGGTGTGCACACACTGCCCCCCTGGTCAGAGAGGTGAGTGGCCTGTGCTCTATTCCCCAGGAAGACCGCCCCTGATCCTGCCCAGGCTCTAGTGGAACAGTCCGGACTTGAGTGTGATGGGTAGGAAAGAGCCTGACCCTAAGTGTAGCAAACATGACTTCTGGGGATAGAGTCTTCTTGTCCAGGCCCCAGTATGCTGAGACTTGCTACAGCTTTGGTCATGTATAACTGAACCTTGAAAGGCCCACATATGAGCCCTAAGAGTGTGGCTCATGGCTTGGGATGAAGCCAGGGGACCCGGGATCTTCACTACAAAGGTGGGAAACCTCAAGGCAAACTTTTCATGTTTCAAAGAAAGGCTCAGCTTGTAAAATGCTTGCTGAGTAAGCCAGGTGACCCGAGTCTGAGACTCAGAACTCATGTAGAAAAAGGCCAAGTGCTGTAGCACATGTCTGTACTCTAAGCACTGGGGAGGCAGATACAGTTCAGCAGAAACAGTGTGGTTAAATGAGAGACCTCCATCTCAAAAAAAAGTAGGTAGACATTGATTGACGATGACCCCCAACATTGACCTCTTGCCTTCATGCACACACAAGTATGCACACAGGCATGTGTATATACACATATACGTGCAGGCACATGTGTACACACATGCACACGTATACACACATACACGCAGGTACACACACACACACATGACTTTTCCAATTTAAGTTTTTAGGAATGTCTGTGAGGTAACATAAGGGAAACAGCCTTCCCTCTCCCAGGTCCCATTCTCCTTCACTCCGCTCCCTGCTGCAGGACTCCAGCTAGCCTCAGAGGTGCATTTAACAGCGTCTGAGATGTCTGCATGCCCCACAAAGTCACCCACTTAAAGTGGACAATTAAATGACTATTGGTATATTACATCATTAATTTTTTATCATAATAAAACCTATACCATAAAACTGTCTTCCTTGGCCATCGTTTTAAGCATGTGATTCATTGGCCTCAGAGGCCCTGGCATTGTGCACTATTCCCTGCCACCATGCACTCCAGTGAGCTCTGTGCCCACTGAACTGTTGTTTAATGTCCTGTCCCCCCCCCTCTGCTATTTGACTGTCTCTGAATTTGACTCTTTGGGGTCGTGTCTAAGTAGAAGCACATGTTGTCCTTCTGAGCCATTTAGCATCTGGCTTCGTGTGGGATTAGTGTCTGCACTAAACACTCTTGTGGAGTATCCTGCTCCCTGGAACTCTTCTGAAAGCAGCTTCCTATCCTCCAGTAGCCCCAGGCTTGTCTGGATGGACTATCAGGGAACACAGGACCTGGAGTGTGTGTGTGTGTGTGTGAGTGTGTGTGTGTGTGAGTGTGTGTGAGTGTGTGTGTGAGTGTGTGAGTGTGTGTGTGTGAGTGTGTGTGTGTGAGTGTGTGTGTGTGAGTGTGTGTGAGTGTGTGTGTGTGAGTGTGTGAGTGTGTTGTGTGTGTCTGTGAGTGTGTGTGTGTGTCTGTGTGAGTGTGTGTGTCTGTGTGTGTGAGTGTGTGTGAGTGTGAGTGTGAGTGTGTGTGAGTGTGTGTGTGAGTGTGTGTGTGAGTGTGTGAGTGTGTGTGTGAGTGTGTGTGAGTGTGTGTGAGTGTGTGTCTGTGTGAGTGTGTGTCTGTGTGTGTGTGTGAGTGTGTGTGTGAGTGTGTGAGTGTGAGTGTGTGTGTGTGTGAGTGTGTGTGTGAGTGTGTGTCTGTGTGAGTGTGTGTGTGAGTGTGTGTGTGTGTGTGTGTCTGTGTGTGTGAGTGTGTGTGTGTGTCTGTGTGAGTGTGTGTCTGTGTGTGTGTGTCTGTGTGAGTGTGTCTGTGTGAGTGTGTGTGTGAGTGTGTGTGAGTGTGTGTGTGAGTGTGTGTGAGTGTGTGTGTGAGTGTGTGTGAGTGTGTGTGTGAGTGTGTCTGTGTGTGAGTGTGTGTGTGAGTGTGTGAGTGTGTGTGAGTGTGAGTGTGTGTGTGAGTGTGTGTGTGAGTGTGTGTGAGTGTGTGTGTGAGAGTGTGTGTGTGAGTGTGTGTGAGTGTGTGTGAGTGTGTGTGGGTGAGTGTGTGTGAGTGTGTGTGTGAGTGTGAGTGTGTGTGAGTGTGTGTGAGTGTGTGTGGGTGAGTGTGTGTGAGTGTGTGTGTGAGTGTGAGTGTGTGTGAGTGTGTGTGTGTGGACTCTGTACCTCACTAGTACTACACTTTCCCTCCATTCCTCACCTTTCCCCATTTTCTGACCCCTACTGTGGTTCCTGTGCTTTGAGCTGTGAGGGAAGCCCAGAGTGAACAGTGAGAGATGCTTGCACGGTGGGTGGGACATTCCTGAGGGAGGACATCAGGGGAGCAGTTGCTGCTGCCAGAAGGAACCACCGCGGGGAGGGTTTGGGGTGGCTGTGGATCAGGGACCTGTGCTAGCCTCCTGACCCACATCCCCTCCCAGAACCTTGGGAGAGAATAGCATGCAACTCGTCTGGTCATCTGAGTTGAGCCTGACCGAAATCCTCATGATGCTGAGAAAGATGCTGGTGGAAGTGGGAAGGACGAAGATGGACGCATTGGCACCTGCTACTGCTGGGCTCTGAGCATTGAGTGCTTTGTACAAATAACCACATCGAGGCCTTAGCAGTGCTGTGGGGATATCTACAGAGCTGTCCTAACTACAGAGGCAAGGAGCACCTTGGGTTGAATCAGGGAATCACCATGGCTTACCTGGGATCACACTACTGAGGGTTGGTGCCTTAGGACCTGGCTGCAGGCCAGCTTGAGCTGTAGACCCTGCTCAGCTTCCCAGCAGCCAGGGTAACGGCCACTTCACCGTACCCTTGTGAGCCAGAGCTCCAAACCTGCCTCTTCCATACACAGGACGGCACTGCGAGAGCTGTGAAGATGGGTTTTTTGGAGATCCTCTAGGACTCTCTGGAGCCCCCCAGCCCTGCCGCCAGTGCCGGTGCAGTGGGAATGTGGATCTCAATGCTGTGGGCAACTGTGATCCCCATTCTGGCCACTGTTTGCGCTGCCTGTACAACACAACAGGGGCCCACTGTGAGCGCTGTCTGGATGGTTTCTATGGGAGTGCCTTGGCCACCAGACCTGAGGACAAATGTGCCCGTGAGTACCCAAGTCCCAGACTCATGAGTACAGCATGGGAGCCACTGTCCTCTACCCTCATCCGGGACCCAGTCAGGGTGGCCCTCTGCTAGGCCAGGCAGCCTTAGACAGGTCTCTTGCCTTCTCTGTCCTGTAAAAAGCATCAGGATTTGTTCTTCCCGGAGGCCCCTTCAGTCCTGACATCTCGTAAGCTCTGACCCCGCCGTTTCAGCCTGCACTGATAATTCAGTACTCTTCTCATAACCCTCCTGTGCCCCCTCCCTGCCTGGGTTGCACTCTGCCTCCTGCATGTTGAAAGGCCACAGCCTGCACTTGCCTGCATCAGGCTTCTGGAAGTCCTGCATCATAGCAGCCCAGCTCTCACCCTTCCAGTGTCCTCAGAGCCCCTACCACATGGCACCAGCCACCCTCACTGTCCCTGTGTGCAGCCCCCTCCGGGGAGCCCCACTCTGGCATTGAGTGCTGCTGCACTATGGTTTCCAGAAGAGCAGAAGTTTGTGGATCCAAATGGGGCTGCCAGGCTCTGCCTGTGGTCATTGACCACACCTCTGACCCTCTCCCCAGCCTGCAGGCTTGAGGCAGACTTGGGGAGGGGCCGTCTACATCCCCGCTCATCTGGACTGGGTCACCAAGGACATAGCAAATGGGCTGAGATCCGAGCTTGACCCTCAAGCCTTTTCTAAGAGTGTCTGTGTGGCAGTCATCTCTGGGGATCCCTTGGCTTCTCAGCTTCTGCCTGTACCCCTAAAGTTTAAGCACATGATTCCAGTACCCTTTCCTGAAACCCAGCCTGCAGCTGTGACCTGAGAGGCTCAGTCAGTGAGAAGACACCCTGCAACCCAGTGACCGGCCAGTGTGCCTGCCTGCCTCACGTCACCGGGAGGGACTGCAGCCACTGCAGCCCTGGCTTCTATGATCTCCAGTCTGGGAGGGGCTGCCAGAGGTAGGGGTGAGGCTGTAAGTGCCCTGGGAGGGGCTGCCAGAGGTAGGGGTGAGGCTCTGAGTGCCCTGGGAGGGGCTGCCAGAGGTAGGGGTGAGGCTCTGAGTGCCCTGGGAGGGGCTGCCAGAGGCAGGGGTGAGGCTCTGAGTGCCCTGGGAGGGGCTGCCAGAGGCAGGGGTGAGGCTATGAGTGCCCTGGGAGGGGCTGCCAGAGGCAGGGGTGAGGCTGTGAGTGCCCTGGGAGGGGCTGCCAGAGGTAGGGGTGAGGCTCTGAGTGCCCTGGGAGGGGCTGCCAGAGGTAGGGGTGAGGCTGTGAGTGCCCTGGGTGTCTTGCCTTGGGGAAGAGGGAACCATGGAGCCTCGGGGATGGGCTCAGTCTGAATTGTGTCGTCAAAGGCCCATTTCCACATCCACTGTGCCCTCCATCAAAGGGCACGAATGTTCAGTCTCTTGGCATCAGATACCTGGCTATGCCAGCCCCGGAGGTCTAGGCAGGCAGGCAGGTGGCTGGTTTGGTCTGATTCTCATCTCAGGTGACTCTTTGACCACAGCAACATCTAAGATGGATGTCTTGGCTTCAAAGGAAGACTCTGGGGGAAGAATGAAGGAAGTGAACAAACTTCCTTGTTTGGCCTTTAGTGTGAATTTTACGGTGACTTACCAGCTGTGCCAGTGGCCTTTCCCTTCAGTGTCTTATGTGACTTGTGCTTCCCCAGGCACAGGCAAATCCCATCAGAGGCTGGGTTAAGGGGTGGTCTCAACAATCTTCATAATTGCTTCTTGTTGCAGCTGCAAATGCCACCCTCTTGGCTCCTTGGAGAACAAATGTCACCCCGAGACTGGCCAGTGCTCCTGCCGGCCTGGTGTCACGGGTCAATCCTGTGACAGATGCCAGCCGGGTTTCTTTGGCTTCTCCATCAAGGGCTGCCGAGGTGAGCAAGTTGATCCTAGTGGGCCATGGGAGGGAGGGGCTGAGGTCCCCTGCTGGAGACAATCCACAAGAAGCAGGCCTGATGCGGGAGATGCTGGGTAGATGCTGATGGTTGCCTAAGCCTGGCCTTGAGACTGTGGAGTGCATGGATGTGAGGAACTCGGTGTCCTAGCGGCCCCTCTAATGTGACCACTGAACTCTTATGTCTCATGTCAAACAGTTTTCTCACTGTACATCTAGTACTTGGCAGGGCTGGGTCCCTGGGAACATTGCAGCGAGTGAGGCTCAAGGCTTGGTTGCCAGTTCCAACCATGCAGTCAGTCTCTGGCACGGAGCCCTGGTGTCTGCATTTGCGATGCTCAGGGAACTTTTAGGCGGGGCATGAGGATTTGGGGATGAGAGATCCTGAGGTCATCTTCGGGTCCCCAGAGCTGGCTGCTGTCCTCCAGACTGCAGGTGCTCCCCACTGGGTGCTGTCTCACCTCAGTGCCATGAGAACAGTACATGTGTGTGCCGGCCCGGCTTCATGGGCTACAAGTGTGACCTCTGCCAGGACAACTTCTTCCTCGCGGATGGTGACACAGGGTGCCAGGAGTGTCCCACCTGCTATGGTCTGGTGAAGGAGGAGGTAAGTTGCTATGCCTAGATTCCCCCACCTTCGGGGTCATTCCATACCTCCAGGGAACACCCGCTCCATGCTATGGACCAGAAACTCGAGCCTTACATTCCCACTGGCCACCTTCTCCTGAGCTCACACAGCCTCCTCATTCCAATCCACCTAATCTTCACCTGTCTTCCTGTCCTGGATGATAGAGGTGGCTCTTGTCACATCCCTTCCTAGCCTCCCAGGGCCGAGGCCTCAAACTTGTACAGCTCGGTGGGGATGGGATGACTGGCAACACAGACTGCATTTCAAGCAGGGAAGTCGGTAGGATTGAAGTCAAGAGTTGGAGTCCGAGAGACCCCAAGCAGAGAGATTCCTTGTAAACTTTAATGTCCTACTCCAGAATATCTAGTTCAAACCTTCCAGCCTCCTGGGCCCAGTGGGGCTCTGAGAACCTATGGTGCTGTAGGAGAAAGTGGCATGTCCTGAGCTCTAGCTACGAGCCCATGGGGCAAGCAGGCCAGGCCTGCAAGCAAGGCCATTTGTAGTTCTGCAGGACAGCATGCATTTTCATCACTGGGTAAATCAAGCTAACACGTGGCCTCCTGCTGCCTGGAACAGTTTTTCCTTCCAGATGAGTTCACAGTCCATTTGTCATTGAGAAAGGCACAGAAAGTTTGAAGTCTGTCGTTGCACTGGGGACTTTGGATCTAAGGATGGAATGTTGTGCGATGTTTTACTCTTTTGCCTTTGTTGGGGGCCCACCACCCAGCTCCCAATAATAAGAATAATAACTTATTCTTAGTTTGAATGCCCAACCTTAACTTGGCTTGTTGCTTGAAGGCTTTTCTTAACTCATTGTCCCGGCTGCCGTTCGCCTCTGAGCTTTTGTCTTTCTTCTGTATACCTCACTTTCCTTTTTACTCCATGACTGGCTGGATGGCTGGATGGCTGGGTGACCCCCGACATCCTCCTCTCCTTCTTGTTCTCTCGTTGGCCCTTTTCTTAGTTTCTCCTTCTATTTATTCTCTCTGCATGCCAGCCCTGCCTATCCTTGCTCCTGCCTTGGTATTGGCCAGTCAGGTGTTTTAGACAGGCAAAGAATTATGGCTTCACCGAGTTAAACAAATGCACACCTTAAAATAATCTACCACAATGGAGCCTGGGACATGGCCCCCTGCTTAGTGTGGTTGAAAGAGAACTGAGCCATGCCAGGCACTCATGTCGTGGCTGGCTCCTGATACACACACCATAAATGTGGTCGATGTGCATGTTGGTGAAAGCATGGGGCTCAACACTGTTGCACATGCTGGCAGCAGGTGCCCATAGCACTTGCATTGTGTCAAGCCCTGGAAACACAGTGGAAAGGATAGCCAGAATCATGAACAGGGCTGTTAAAATGCCTACCATACAGGCACGCGGGCCTGAGTCTGGTCTTCAGAAACCATGTAGAAATGAGACTCAGTGACAAGCAAAGGCTAGAAGACAGAGGCAACTAGATCCCAACCAGAGGAGCCTACTTGATGAGCTCCAGGCCAGTGAAGGATTCTGTTTAAAAACAAAACAACGAACAAACAAAAAACTCCAGGCAATGGTAGCAAACACCTTTAATCCCAGAATTTGAGAGTCAAAGGAAGGTGCATCTCTGTGAGTTTGAGGTCAGCCTGGTTTACAAAGCTCCAGAATAGCCAGGACTACATAGAGAAACCCTGTCTCAAAACCAAACAACAACAAAAGAGCCTGGTGGTGTTGGTGGCACACACCTTTAATCCCAGCACTCAGAAGGCAGAGGCAGGCAGATCTCTGTGAGTTTGAGGCCAGTCTGGTCTAATAGAGTGAGTTCCAGGAGAGCTGTTATACAGAGAAACCTGTAACACGATAACCACAGACTGATATTGGGATTCAAGCTGAAGATCAGAAAAGCAAAACAGCCAGCCAGCTCTTACCTTACCAAGGCTGAAATGGAGATCCCCTCTTCCCTATGACTGGACACTAATTCTTCTCTAAGACCCTGCTCATGTCTTATACACCTCTATGGTGCTGGGAATAAACGTATGAGCTGTTTCTCTTTTAGACCGATTCACTCTCATATAGCCCTGGGTGGCCTTGAACTCACAGAGATCCATTTACCTCTGTCTCCTGAGTCCTGGGATTAAAGGTGTGTGCCACCACTGCCCAGTTTCTATGGCTATGGCTAGCTTTGCACTCTGATTCTTTAGGCAAGCTTTATGAAATCATAAATAATATATCACCACAGAAGCCCTATCTTGAAAAAACAAACCAAACCAAAACTAAAAATAGCAAAGTAAGTAGTATCTAAACAAGAACAACTTCCAAAGTTAGCCTCTGACCTCCAACACATGCACCTCTGCATGCAAACATGTACACATATGTTGCACTTACACACACTGGCCTTCATGGGATTCCTTTCTCTCTCTGCATCCCTCAGTAGGGCAGGGGTGTTCCTGACAAGGTGTCAGCAGGTGCTAAGCTATGAGAAGGGAAGTGGCTAGTGAAGTTGGGCAGGCAAGATAGGTCCTCGGGGTTGGTGAGCTCTTAGCACTGAGGCACACATAGGATTGGAAGGGAGAACCTGTGGAAAGAGTGGATCAAGCAGAAGCCAAGGGCAGCTCCTAGCACCTAGAGATCCCAGCCTTTTACAGTTTTCCTTCCCAACTGTCTCCGGCAGGCAGCCAAGCTGACAGCCAGGCTGATGCTGATGGAGGGGTGGTTACAAGGGTCCGATTGTGGCAGCCCTTGGGGACCACCAGACATCCTGCAGGGAGAAGCCCCTCGGGGGGATGTCTACCAAGGTCACCACTTACTTCAAGGTACAGGGAACTTCAGAATGGGAGGTAAGGGGGCTGGTAGGGCCTGGGCAGGTTGAAAACTTTGGGAGCTCTGTGAATAGTCATGATGTCCACAGAGCTATCCACCCGTGTCCCTAGCCTGTCTATAACAATATTAACATGGGTCTCTGTTCCCTGCCTCTTGCCCTGCACTGACTATAAGCTCAAAGCCAACCTGGTCAGGGCTCATTCATTTAGCCATTTAACCACACCCTCTGCGAGCCTGAGGCGCTGTTCCAGGTGCTGAACGGGTGGAGTCCTCTGGGGTTTTGACTCTTGGCCTGTTTGATTGCCGCTGTGTTTCCAGCCTGTGTTTGGCACACTGGGGGGAAAAATAGTAACGAAGAACAGCAGATCTGTCATAAGCCAGGTAGAAGAAGCCAGAATATTGAGACTGGATTGGTCACTCTGTACAGCTGTGTTTGCAAGTAGCTGTGCTTCAGCTGCTGGCTAAAGGTGAGCCAAGTACCTGTGAGCTGGATGAACCATCAAATGAGAGAGCAGTCAGATGGCCCCATGTGAGCCTCAGCACTGAACTGAGTTGTGAGTCCCCTGCCAGCCCGGTGGTTTCAGAGGGCCCGCTGCCGAGTCCCTGTTTGTGGCTGATTGGCTACAAGTCCTGATTTGCTTCCTCTGGGCCTCAACCTTTGCAGCTGTAATATGGGCAAGTTTCTCCTTTGGTGCAGTGGAGGCAGAAGGCAGAGTAGCACTGGGTGTGCAGCTGTGTCCAGGCAGATGGAGACCTCAGATGAAAGCCTGAGTGAGGGGACTTCCATGTGGAATCTCAATCAGTGATGATCACTGATCCACTGGCTTCCCACAGAGACCCGGGAAGCCTTCCTGGAGCAGCTGGTGGGCCTGGAAGGTGCCATGAAGGCCACATGGAAGCAGTTACAGGTGCTGAGAGGGAGTGCCCGCTGTGCCCAGGCTGGAGCTCAGAAGACCTGTGTCCAGCTGACAGAGCTGGGGGAGACACTGCAGTCCTCAGAGGAGGGGGTCCTGCGAGCAACCTCAGCTCTTTCCTTTCTGGTACTGTGTTCTCCCTCAACCCTGCTTCCCCTGGAGCCTTGCCCTTAACTGATTGCCCATGGTGTGGTGTATGCTTTAAAGGACACTGGGTGTCACCTTCAGACTGGGTCATACTGGGTCTCCTCTACTAACAGAGAAAGGTGCTATTTGCAAAAGCAAATATATTTCAAGTAGACAGTGAATACATAATGGCAGGCAGCATCACTGGGTTTTTCATGTGCAGGAATGCTGCTCACTGACAGCTGTTGTCATGGTTAGTTTTGTGCATTTATGAAATTATTGACACCATTTTATTGTACCCAGTCAGCCGCCTGCAACCCTTTACCTTCCAGGATGAGCCTCAGTTTCTTCCTCTGATCTTTAAGGTGAGTCTTCAGGAAGGATCCAATCCATCCACCAATTGGAGCCATCTGGCATCAGAGGCCCATATCCTTGCCAGAAGGTGAGCCCCGAGGCGCCAGGATGTGGGGAACTATTCCCATACTATTGATATGGGGGCCAGGCCTTCTTGAACAAGCTCCAGAGTCAGGGTTAGCCTCTAGGATCTAGGACCAGATGAGCCCAAGAGCTGCTCAGTGGGGAGTAAATATTACCAGCATGGGGAGGGGTTGGGGTGGAGTAGGGATGGAAGTATAGACATGTAAGAAAAAGCTTGCTCAATGGAATGCATTTCAGCATCTGCTGGCTTAAAAAAAACCCACAAGTTTATTAAGATGTAATTACTGGGGCCTGGGGAAATGGCTTAGTCAGGACAGCGCTTATCACACAGGCATGAGGACCTGAGTTCAAGCCCCAGAACCCACATAAAAACCCGGGTGTGGTGACACTGACTTGTAATCTCAGCACTAAGGATACAGAGACAAGACAACCCTGGGAATACCTGGCCAGCCAGTTCAGCCTAGGAGAGACCCTGTCTCTCACCCACCCCATCCTGCCCCGCCCCGCCCCAGAGACAAAAGTTTCTCTGTGTAGCCCTGGCTGTCCTGGAACTTAGTCTATAGATAAGGGTGGTCTCAAACTCAGAGATCTGCTTGCCTCTGACTCCTGAATGCTGGGATTAAAGGGGTGTGCCACCACTACCCGAGAGACTCTCTAAAGAAACAAGGTGGAGCCCAGTGGTGGAGGCCAGCCTGGTCTATAGAGGAAATTCCAGGACAGCTAGGACTATGCAGAGAGACCCTGTCTCAAAAAAACAGCAATAAGGTGGGGGACTGGGGAGATGGCTCAGCATTTAAGAGCACCGACTGCTCTTCCAGTGGAGCCTGGGATCTATTCTCAGACCCACATGGTGACTCACAATCACCTGTAACTCCAGTTCCAGGAGATCCAGTGTCCTCTTCTGGCCTCCACAGGCACTGTACACACATGGTGCACATCTATACATGCAGAAAAAATACTCACATACATAAAATAAAAATAAATAGAATCTTGCTGGGTGTGATGGAATTTGTCTTTAATCCCAGCACTCAGGAGGCAGAGGCAGGCAGATCTCTGAGTCCAAGACCAGTCTGACCTACAAAGCAAGTTCCAGGACAGCCTAGGCTACACAGAGAAAACCTGTCTCAAAAAATGTAATAGTAATAATAATAATAATAATAATAATAATAATAATAATATCTTAAAACAGGGTAGACAAATCCTGAGGAACCACACCTGAGGTTGACCTCTGGCCTACACACACACACACACACACACACACACACACACACACGGGGTGGGGGTATAATTCATATACTTTGTAGTTCAGTATCTCATTTTATTCTGAGACACATGACCATAAGATGTAAACTTAGAACATTTTTATCATTACCCAAATAAACCCTGTGTCCAGTTTTCATCCTCCTTCATTTCTCTACTCTACTTTCTATTGCTATAGAGTTGCTAATTTAGGACATTTCATGTAGGTGGGATTATAGAACACATGGCTTTGGTTTCTTTTGCTTGGCGTCAAGTTCTCAGGGTTCATTTATGTTATAGCACAGGCCACTACTCCATTCCTTCATTCCTTTATATGGGTATAGAATGGTCTAGGGTACACATATATCACATTTTACTTATCCAGCCATCCACTAACAAACATTGGTCATGGGGGTGGTAATTCAGGCCACATGACAGCCTGGGGTGTCATTTCTTAAGTGAATGTGTGGCAGTTTTGGCGACACAGGGTCCCTCACTGGGTTGGGGCTCACCAATAGGCTAACTGGATGACCAGCTAGGCCCAGGGTTCCAGTTGTCTTCTTTCCCTGGGCTGGGATTTCAAGTCCATATCACTATACCCAGCTTTTTATATGGGTGCTGGGATCAAACTTGGGACCTCATGCTTGCAAGGTAAGCATTTTGTTGACTAAGCTGTCTCCCCAACCTTGCGTTTAGGTCATTTTTTTTTCTGCTTCCTGTAGAAAACTTAGGACCCTAAACACATAGAATTCATAGTAATTTTCCTCTTCCAAAATTTTACATGTATGAATATTTTGCCTGCAAGTATGTATGTGTGTGCATCACATGCATTTTCCTCTCTCTCTCTCTCTCTTGTTTTTGGTTTTTCAAGGCAGCATCTCTCTGTGTAACAGCCCTGGCTGTTCTGGAACTGTCTCTGTAGACCAGGCTGGCCTTGAACTCAGAGATTCTCCTGCCTCTGCCTCTCAGTGCTGGAATTAAAGATGTGCACCACCATGCCCAGCACATTTTCCTCCTTTTTTAAAAAACATATTTATTTGGGGCTGGAGTGATGGCGTAGTGGTTAAGAGCACACATTGCTCTTCCAGAGGATGTGAGTTCAGATCCTACCACCCACATTGGGTAGCTCATAACCTACTATACCTCCAGCCCTAAGGAATCTGACTCCCTCTCCTCCACCTCTGAGGGTACCTGCACTCACATGCACACAGATACACACTCATACTCATAACTGAAAAATAAGCAAGTGATAAATATTAAAATACATAGTAAATCTACCCATGGGAGCTAAAAGTCTCAGCTAGAGTCTGAGGCAGGTGTGAGCAGACCCATCTGGCCACTGAGAACTGACCTCTGCGCTGTGCAAGAGCCATCTCTCCAGCCCAGTTCTCCTCTTCAGCTAGAGGGACCAAACTCATTTTAGAGATGAGGAGACAGTTGCAGAGAATCCACTGACTTATAGACACGCAGCTTGGAAGGGACAGAGCCAGGGCTCAATCCCAGGCCAGCTTGTCCACTCCTGCTGTGTTGTCCGTTTAAGAGGCCATGTGGTGAAAGGCCTCCGCTAGTCCTTGTGCCAGGACCACAGGTGTAACTGCTGTGTGACGGGAGCAGTGTCACTAATGGGTGGAAAGTAGACTGTCCTACCGGAGACCCTGTGTGTGCTCTTAGTGACTGTCATGCCAATTCCCATAGCCACAGGGACACAGCCACCAAGATCGAAGCTGCTGCACAAAGGGCCCTGCTTGCCTCCAACACCAGTCACGAGTGCCTCTGGGATCTGCTGAGAGGGAGTGAGGCCTTGGCGGCCCAGCGGGAACTGGAGGACAGGTGTGTGGAGGACCTTGGTCTCAGCTTCCAGGAGCCAATAGGAACCAGCCAGAGGCACTGCTTCCAGAACCAGCTCCCTGGGCCTAAGCTCTTCAGGGTATCTTGTAGGAGTGAGGCTATGACAGAAGGAGTGAACAAAAACTGAACCCCAAGGTAGCTCTGTCCCTGCACACTCCCTGAGTGTGTCCCGTCAGTGCAGGGTGGCATATTGGCTCTCTTGCTGCTGGTCCCTAGCACAGCTTCCTTCCTTGCCTCTGGAGGCCAGTCATCCAGCATCCCTGTTCAGCCTTGAGCTAGATGGCAGGGTGAAGTCATGTGGCCCCCTTCCTAGACCTGACTGCTATGTAGCTGTCGCTCAGCTCAAGGGGTCTCCATTTGTCAGTGGAGGGTAACACACAGTATTAATTGTCCTTATCATTGCTGTGACAATACGATTTAAAGGACAGGTTTATTGAGAGAGTTCTTTTGCCAAGGTGAGGGGAACATTGCTCCTGGGGCTTGGTATAAAAACCTGTGCCCCAACATGCCAGGTTCAGCCACCTATCCTTGCTAAGTCAATTAAAAGGCCACATTAATTATGAAAAGCAGAAAAAAGGAGATTTATCAATGTGGCTACATTGGAAAGAGGGACAAAGATATCCAGTGGGGACTCCTCACTGCCCCTGTCAGTCTATCTTTGGGGTCCTGATGAGAGGTTAATGTTTAAGCACTCCTGACAAGGTGTGGCCCTGTCCATCAGAGACCCATCGTTGTTGCAGCACCTTTTCCTTTGATCTTTTGGGGGAAAAGGTCACCCTCTGGCTGGTTTGGGCAGTAGGCTTCCCCTCTGACTGGTTCAGACTGTAGGCCCTCCCTTCTGGATGGTTCAGACTGTAGGCTCTGCCCCTCTGCTTGGTTTGGTCTGTGGGCTTTCTCCTCTCCAAGCACTGGACTCCTGAGAGAATTCTTATTCCTGGGACCCACCGTTTCAGTAGTCTGATAATAAAGTGAGGGACATGACTCAGAATATCTTCATCTCTGTTGGGCCACACACAACAGGCTATAAAGCTCCAAGGCCTCCCCTGAGTGGCCCACTTCTCCAGCAAGTCTCCATCTACTATAGGTTCCACAAACCTCCAAGTGCCACTAAGTGGGGATTAAGTGTTCAAACACATGAGCGTATGGGGGTTAGTTCACATGCAAACAGGAATATATACCGCAGGTCAGCAGCAAGGACATGGTCACTCAAGATTACAGCCCAGGCAGCTGTCCTACTATCCCAGGGAGCTTCCTCTGCAGCTTTCCAAGAGGACACAAGGGTCTGCACAATGTGTGATTCTCAGATGCACAGGAGCCTGGAGCCTGGGCTGAGTGGTGTGCCCAAACTGAGTAAGGTGATAATGACTCTGCTCATCTGAAAGCTTCAGAGATTGGAGAGATGACTCAGCTGTCAAGAGCACTTGCTGCTCTTTAGAGAACCCAAGTTCAGTTTCTAGCACCCACATCAGGTGGCTCACAACTGCCTGTAACTCCAGTTCCTGGGGATCTGATACTTCCTGCTTCCCTGAACATCTGCACTCACAGGCAAGCAAGCACACACACACACACACACACACACACACACACACACACACACACACACACACGCACACGCGCGCCCTGAAAGCTGAAGATCACAGCCATTTTCCCAGGCCAGCTCCTAGGTCCTGACCTGCACAGGATGAGTCTGTGAGTCTGGCGGGAGATGGGAGAGGGCTTTGCAGGTTAACAGCTCCAGCCAGCAGCTTTGATAGAGATGGCTCACCTGATCTCTTTCTTTCCAGGTACCAGGAGGTGCAGGCAGCACAGACTGCCCTGAGCACAGCTGTGGCGGAGGTGCTGTCCAAAGCTGAGAGGGCACTCACCACTGTGAAGCAAGTCATGGATGATGGCGCCTCACCCCTGGAGCTGGTCACCCCTGGAGCAATGGTCAGTCCAGCATCCCTAGAGCTCCTCATGGGGTGACAGTGAAGGTTCTAGATTATGGAGAAGCCAGAGATCCAGGCAGAGGTGGGCAGGGCTTCTTGTCAACTGGGAAGTGGCCTACTGATGCAGGGCTCAGCCAATCTTCCACTCCAAGACTGGAATCGCGACATGAGCAAGGACATCAGAGGGATGGGGGTGATACACATCCCATTTCCTACACCAGCAGCGACCTTGACCAAGGAATTCCCTCCCTGAATTTCAGCCACCTGTGACCCTCTGTCCTGTGGAATCAGTCTCCTCCAGCTTAATTTTATAGGTGGGAGCTGGAGGGGATCTAGTGAGTCCTCCATTCGACACTCATCATGTCTCCACACCCTGTCCATCTGTCTATTGGGTAACCCTGAGATCTCCAGCCTCAGAAACCCAGCTTTAGCAGGGCTCAAAGCTGGCTCTTCGTGCAGCTCACAGGGAGTGTGTGTCGGGCATGCTCAAGGTCCTGGGTTCCACCTCCAACATCAAGGAAATTGAACAGAAAGCTATCCAAATGCATTTGGGACACAGGCTGCCTGCGGCTACTGCCTCATTGCTTCCCCTGCTCTCCTCACATGCAACAACCTGGACGACCCAGATACTGACGAAGGCTCAGGGTCATACACAGTTCTGCCTTTCTAACATCTGGAACACTGCACTCTGAAGCACATGGGTCAAGGAGGAACTGTGGGCCTGGGGAGGGAAGCTCACCTTGCAAGGAAGAAAGATGGTCATACCTGTGGGTCAGAACAATTCGCTGGAGTTGCTCAGGGCTGCAAAGCTAGAAATTGGTGAGGCTAGGGTCTGAGCCTGACAAGTTCCCAAGCCTGGCATCTCTGCAACCCTTCCTTCTTCTGCTATTGTCCTGCCCCTGAGGTATCTGAAGTTTCTAGGACAGCAGAAAACACTCTGGGACCAGGGTTAAAACTCCAGTTCTGGGCTAGTAGCCACAGGCTAGTCTCCCTTGCAGCAGAGCACAGGCTAGCCCTCAGCACAGCAGGGCACTTTTCCCAGGACAGAGGATCTGGTTCTCAGCCCTACCTGAGCCCACAATCTCCTTGCAGCCTCAGAACTCCCAAGCCAGAAATCTGGACTGGAAAGTGAAGGCCCTGGAGCAGAAGCTGGCTCAGAAGGAGCTCCAGGCAGTCCAGGCTGTAGGAGCCCTGCAGGTGGAGGCTAGGGCAGCCCTCAGGAAGATGGAACCCTTCACACAGGTCAGTTTTAAATCTGGGACCTGGGAGAGGGAGGGACTGCACCCAAGGAAACCTGGGGTGTGTGGGGGGGGTGCAAAGATGGAAAATAACACTTACAAAACACTTGCAAGTCCTCAAATGTCTCCCTCAAAATGTCTGAGAGTTTTAAAGATGCCAAGCCAACAGAAAGAAAGTCTGCTTGCTTAGAAGAGTTACTCTCTTCTAAGGGGTGGAGGGAGAGAGGATGAACAGACAAACAGGCAGGCAGATGTTTGATAGAAGCCATATCCATGCACCCTCTCTTGGGGTCAATCACAACTGGATGTCTCTTGTGTTTCTTCCTCCCGTCTGCCTTTAGATACCCCATGTTCAGAGGCACCCACTCTGAGCAGCCCATGGGACTCGGTGTTAAGTCATGGGGCCTGGTGTTCAGCCCAGAGACAGCACTAGATTAGTGGGTCCCAGAATGACCATTTAACTAGGACCAGCCTGTTAACATATAGAAGACTCATTTAAAAATAACTGCATTTTTCTTGAGGGATAATTTCAGGCTTATGGGAAGGTTCTAAGGACAGCACCTAAAGCTCTCATACCCTTCCCACAGATCCATTTGATATTGGTGTTTTAGCCAGCCACAGGACAGGTACTAAACTCAGGAGAGCAACATGACACCCAGGAACCCAAGCCACTGACCTGACTCAGATCCCCCACAATGGTGGTAATGGCTTCCCCAGAGGCTCCTGAGCTTCCACACAAACTCAGGAGACAAGGAAATATCTTTGAGGAGAAAGGTTGTACCAAGGATTGGGCCCAGGGCCTGACACACCACATAGTGTTCTCTGACCTGATCCACACTCCTGTTGGAAGCCAGGACGGGAGGCAGCCTCCACAGTCCTTCTGGGAGCTGAGTCCTGTGAGGGCCAGACCCTCACCTGCAAAAGCTCCACTCCCCACAACACTCACAGCCCTGCCTGCCCCAGCCTCAGGAGCAAAACCAAGCTTCCCTGGTCCTTCACACCTGTTGTTCATTTGTAGCAAATCATAGAAGAAATCTTTTTATTTTTCAGCCTCAAACCTTTTATTACTGAGTATCCACTTTGGAACTTTCAACAGCAACAAGTTAAATAAATATTTATGTATGCCAAGAAGACACAATAGAACATAAAGCTTGCTTTAAGTGTCCCACCATCCAGGGCTCCCCCTGATAAAGTTTTATATTTGAGCTGCACAAACTCACTTTAGAGTTTGGAAATAAAAACATACTCCCACCTCAAGGGACAGTTTAACGGATTTCAGTGACATTTAGCACATTCACCTTGCTGTTCGACCCCTTCTCTTCAGATCTCGAACATTTCATTCCTCCTGAAGTAACCGCAGAAGTGGTCACCTTTAGGCAGTGCCTCCACTTCTCCTGAGGCCCTGAACACCCCTCCACTCTGTCTTTACTCCTGTGAGAGCCTATGCCATGGTGTGCCTGTGGTGGTCAGAGGACAACTTTCTGAGTGCTTTCTTTTTCTGACATGGTGGTCCTAAGAATCGAACTCTGATTTGTCAGCCCTGGCAGCAAGCACCTTTACCACTGAGCCATCTTGCAGGCCCTGTGCTCTTTAATCCAGACACTGGCAGAAACTGAGTTCCCTTTTATTTTTTATTATCCATTTATTTAATTTTTCTGTCTGTGCATGGGTGAGAGCACATATTTACTACAACGTGAGTATGGAGGTCAGAGGACAACTGTGGAAACCTGTTCTCTCCTTCTACCATGTGAGACCCAGGGACGGAATTCAGATCTTCAGGCTTGGAGAGAAATGCCTTTACCCACTGAGCCATCAAGCCAACCCAAATTCTTTTCTTAAAAAAACTTTTTATTGGGGGCTTGAGAAATGACTCAGAGGCTAAGAGCACTGGCTGCCCTTCCAGAGATCCTGAGTTCAATTCCCAGCAACCATGTGGTGGCTCATTACCATTTGTAGTGAGTACCTCTTCTGTCATGCAGGCATACATGCATACAGAACACTGTATACATAATAAATAAATCTTTTTAAAATTTTTATTTGCATATGTTAATTACACATAGTAGGTGTTTCATTATGACAACTTCATGCATGTGACCTGATTATTTCAATCATATTTCCCCTGTTATCTGCTCTTGACTTACCTTCCCAACTAGTTAGCTTACAATCTACTTTGAGTCTTTTTTAAGCCAATGTGTTTTACTGGGGTTGCTTACAATCGCATGGGTGAGAATTTATTTACAAGGCATGACTTCTGTCTTAGTTATTGCTCCATTACTATAAAGAGACACATGATCAAAGCATCTTATGAAAGAAAGCATTTAATTGGGGCTGGCTTACAGTTTTGAGGGTTAGTTCATTATCTTCATGGCAGGGAGCTTGGTGGTGGGCAGGCACGGTGTTAGAGAAGTGCTCAGAGCTTACATCCTGATCCACAGGCTGGAAGCAGAGAGGGCAAGAGTGAGCCTACCATGGGCTTTTGAAACCCCAAAGCCCACCCCCAGTGACACCTCCTTCAATTAGGCCACATCTCCTAATCCTTCTGAAACCATTCCACCAACTGGGGACCAAGCATTCAAATATAAGAGCCTATGGGGCCATTCTCATTCAGACACCACACATGTGGGTACCACAGCAGAGTCTACAGTACTGAAGAAAATGTCTCCTTCCTCCATTAATCATTAGCTAGGTGTAAATCCACAAGGAGGAGCTGGACCATGTGACACCGCCCTCTTAACAGAGTGTTGCTGTTGAGGGCCCTAAAACACACAGATAGTCAGTCATAGCTGCCCTGAGTTCAAGAATTCAAAGTTGATGCTGTGCATGAAGTCAGCTTCCTGTGACTCTTGCATTCTTTGTGTCTTCTCTTGCACAATCAAACCTGAGTTCTTTACCGTGTAGTCACATCTGGTGGCCATGGGGGAACCGATGGCTATTCTGTTAGAAGAAGCTGTTCAATAACTACAGGCTGATGTTGCATTAGGGACTGAAGTATGTGGTTGTCTTTGGTTCTGGTTTTCTGGTCATCCTCCAGGTTTCTCCTGAAGATGGTGTTTTCTTGAGACTGATTTGAGGCTTGGCGTCCATATAACCAGGTCAGGGCTCCTAACATCAGGATAATCTCCTGTTGGAGTCATTCTGAGGTTGGGTCCCAGCCTGTCCATCTGGGGCCCATTGACCTGTCTCCAGGCAATGTCTGCCTTTCTTTCTCTCCTTGCAGCTACACTACAAGACCACAGCTGCCCTGACACAAGCTTCATCAGCTGTCCAGGCTGCCACACTGACCGTCATAGGAGCCAAGACTCTGCTAGCTGACCTCGAAGGTACGTGTGTCCTGCTGATCCCGAGGGTCTGTACAAGGCTCTGACAGCCAACTTGCCTCAGCCAGGGATGCCTGGTTACAGGGAACAGCACCTAGCTTTGTGGACTTAGCAAGTAGACCAGTCCTTCTGCCGAATCTCAGGATTTCCATTCTGTTTGTCTCTTCCTTTCTCACATGCCACTCACTGGGTACTGGCCCTCGTGGCCATAACAATGAGCCCCCAGCATTATCAGACCAAGTACAGAGTTCCTCAGGATCAATGGGGGAAAAACCTGTTGTCATTGGCAGGGTTATGGTTCAGGGGGAGTGAGCCGTCTAAAGTACACAAGGTTCCAAGTCCTATCTTCAGCACAGGTAGAAAGCAAAACCAGGGGCTGAGGGTGTGAGTCAGTTGGCAGAGTGCTTGCTGAGTGCACATAAGGTCCTGTGTTAGACCTCAGCCTCAAATAAACCAGGCATGGTTGTGTATACCTGTGATCTCTGTACTCGAGAGGATCAGAAGTTCAAATTCATTCTTGGCTGCATAATGAATTTGAGACTATACTGAGATACATGAGACCCTGTCCAAAAAAAAAAAAACAGCAAACAAAACCCCCAAATGGCTGGATGGTGGATCATGCCTGTATCCCTAATAGTAGATAAGCTGGGTGGGAAGAGTGCCTCAAGTTTGAGGCCAGCCTGGGCTGTCATAGTAAGTTCAAAGGCAGCTTGAGCTATTGAATGAAATCCTGTATCAAAATGTCCCAAACCAAACAAAACTCAAAACTATGTGTTATAGAGTTTCTGTTTAGAGTGGGCTAGGCTTTGATGACTGTCCAAACTTCTGAAACTTTAAGAAAATTAAGTTATGCTGAGTGTGGTGGTATAGACCTTTAATCCCAGCACTCAGAAGGTAGAGATAGGCAAATTTCCAAGTTCAAGGCCAGCCTGGTCTATAGAGCAAGTTCCAGGACAGCCTGAAGAAAGAAAGAAAGAAAGAAAGAAAGAAAGAAAGAAAGAAAGGAAAAAGAAAGAAAGGGAAGGAAAGGAAAGGAGGGAGGGAAGGAGGAAGGGAAGGAGGGAGAGGGAGAGAGAGAAGGGGGAGGGAGAGAGGAAGAGGGTAGGGGATAATCCAAGTGGCTTGTTTCACAAGTGAGTAGACTGAGGAAATCCATCATTCATCCATCCTTGAGTCAGCGCCTAGCACTCTCTCTACCTCAAGGTCCACCATCTTTGAGCCAGAGAGAAGCCTTGTGGTTCTTTGTCCACTCCACCTAGCACCTTCTCTCCATCCTTGTCCCTGCTGCAGACTGGAGACGCATTAGCTCAGTGGTGTTGGGGCAGGGCATGTTTTCTAGTCTCTTTGGAGCCTGGAGTCCTGACTACTCACTCATTGAGGCCTCCTAATAAAAGGATGTGGCTGTGTGCACGCTTATATATGTGTTATTTTAGGGGGCATCAGAACTGTAGAGGGTGGGTTGTAAGCCGCCATGGCCTGTCTCATGGCTCAGTGCCCTCAGCTTCCTTCTCTCCATTGAGATGCACACAACCTCCCAGGTGTCACCTTCTCCTTGTTGAGAACAAGGCTTTGCATGTGCTGGGTGGACATTTGTCCCTTACTCTGCTCCATAACCCAAAAGATTAACTTTGAACCTCAAGCCCAGGCCTTTTCCGTCCTTTCCCAGCACAGTCCGTGCTGTGACCACCGTGTGATAGGACTTCAAAAGAGATCACACGATAGGAACGCCATCATAGTATATGTGTCTTTGTGTCTTTGCATTTGCTGAGGGCAATGTCTCACTCCTTGTTATTCCCTGAGGTTGCCTTGAGAAGGGGACACACAGATCTCCTGTGTCTCCAACCTCTGCTCCCGTTGTCCAAACTCCTGGGGCTGGTCAAGCACAGTTGCCACCTGGCAGGCTCCCCAGTGTGAGTGTGTTCCTCCTGCCTCAGCCTTGGCCGGTTTTGCAGGAACGAAGCTGAGGTTTCCTCTGCCCAAGGAGCAGGCAGTGCTGAGGAGGAGAGCAGGCAGCATCAGAGCCAGGCTCCTGGAGGACTCCAAGAGGAAGACCAGGCAGGCAGAGAGGATGCTGGGAAATGCTGCAGCTCTCTCCTCCAGTGCCAAGAAGAAAAGCAAAGAAGCAGAGCTAGTATCCAAGGACAACGCCAAGGTCAGGTTCAGGACAACAGCCTGAAACTTTCTCGCCCTCCGTGCTGACGGCTGTGGGTTCCGGCTCTCAGCTCAGATGCTCATGTGGGTGACCTCACTGACTCCTCAAGGAAAAGGAGTCACTGGTGGGCTCTAGGCGGAGCCAAATTCAAGGCTTCCGTCATATGAGCCCAGTGAGATTGTTTAAAACTTCATCTTATTTGCCTTTTTATATAATTTTAAGTTGTTTTATTTTATGGGTACAATGTTTTACCTGCATATATGTATGTGTACTATGTACATGCCTGATGTGGGCAGAAGTTAGAAGGATCCCTGGCTGTGAGCTACTGTGTAGGTGCTGGGAACTGAACCCAGGTCCACTGCAAGAGCAATAACTGTTCTTAACCGCTGAGCCATCTCTCCAACCCCCACTTGGTAATTTTTTGACAGTCTCATGTTTTATCCTAGGCTAGCCCTGAAATCACTGTCTAGCGAGGGCGATGTTGAACTTTCAATTCTCCTGCCTCCACTCCTGCCACCCCCGGTTTATCCCCACTAAAGATCAAACTCAGAGCCTCATTCATTGAGGCAAGCAGGCATCTAACTGAGCGTAGTCCCTATCCCCCAGGCTCTCTCTCTCTCTCTCTGTGTGTGTGTATGTGTGTGTGTGTGTGTGTCTGTCTGTCTGTCTCTGTTCCTCAGATCAAGTGCTCACTCCTAAGTGAACTCTCCTCATGGGTACCTAAATTTCTGAAGGACTGGCCTGAAACTAGGAGTTCCAGGTGCAGTCTCTTGTCCCATTGCTCAGACTTTGGGCAGCTCCTTCTCCCCCTCCCTGCACCTCTATTTCCCCATATATAAAAATAGGTGGAACTTCTCCACCTAGGAGAAATGAGCAGTTTGTAGAAATTTGTACTGAAAACACACCCTGTCTCTATTAACACCTATTGATTGTGGGAATGAATGAATGAATGAGTAAGTGAATGTTCTAGGTTATATGAGGGGGTGTTCTAGGTTATGAAGTAGGCTGCTTGGCCTCATGTCATAAGAACTCTTGTTCAAGTCAGACCTGGTGGTATAAGCCTATATCCCAGCTACTTTGAAGGCTGAGGCAAGAGGATCTGGGTAACTTAGTAAACTCCTATTTTAAAATATAAGAACTGTCATGACATGCAGATCAATTGTGAGACTTGGGTTCCAAGTTCAGTCCTGAAGAGGAAAACCAAAGAACAAAGCTCTTCTTTACCAAGGGGCCCATCCTTTCCTTTCCTGCTTCTGTCCTACAGCTGGCCAAAGCTTTGTTGAGGGAGGGGAAGCAGGGCCACCGTCGTGCAAGCAGGCTCGCCAGCCAGACCCAGGCCACACTCCATCAGGCTTCTCGGCTGGTACTAACCTCAGAAGCGCGCAAACAGGAACTGGAGGAGGCTAAGCAGGTGGGTGTGCCCAGCCCTCGAGCCATCCCCTATGCCCAGTGTTACCTATGCCTGTGTTACCATTGCTGTGACGAACTACCATTACCAAAACAACCTGGGAAGGAAAGGATTTATTTATTCCACATATATTTCCAGTTAACAGTCTATCACTGACAGAAGTCAGGATAGGAACTCAAACAGGACGGGAACTCTGAAGTAGGAGCCGATGCAGAAGCTGTGGAGGGGAACCGCTTCCTGGCTTGCTCCTCATGGTTTCCTCAGCCTGCTCTCTTATAGCAACCAGGGCCACTCTCCCAGGGATATCACCCCTCAGCATGCCTGGGCCCTTCCACATCAATCACTAATTAAGAAAACGCCCTACAGTCTTGCCCACTGCCCAGTCATGTGGAGGCATCTTCTCAGCTGAGATTCCCTCCTCTTAGATGACTTTAGCTTCTTTTGAGTTGACATAAAACTAGCCAGAACTCCCAGTCATCCCAGGGAGCCACTAAGATGTTCTTTCTGGCCAAGGTGGCCTCTGGGCTGAACACGGTGGAACGCCAGATCCAAGAATCTCGAGGGTCTTTGGTGAAGGACATCAAGGTCTTGTCAGAGCTGCTCACCAAGCTGGGTAAGGAGACCCCCAAGGCAGTCACAGGATACATCGCTCCTTGTCCTAAAACCTATAGCTCCCACTTCATCCTGTCGCCTATCACAGGCTTTGTAGCCATACAGGCCCTGTGTAGGGCAGGGTGGGTGTCTGGAATTGAATTCACTGTGTCTCCAGGGGCACAAGGGATGATAGCTGCCTCCTCTAGTCTGGTGAGTCTGGGATGGGTTGGGGGAAACAGAAAACTCACTATGTTAAGGACACCCTTGGGTTCCCGATGGCTGAGTTAGCAGTTAGAGAGCAGACAGAATGACAGAAAAGCAAGGGGCACGTTGGTGAATAGGACTTGACTCTGACTGTCTCTTCCTGGGCGGTGGGATCTTGAACATGCCACTTGACCTCTGAGCTGGTTTGCCCACCTATGAAACAAGAGTAAAAGGGGGTGACTTAGAAAGTGCCTATCTAGGGAGAAGTCAGCAGACACTGGTTCACAGGAAGGAAGGAAAATTCCACACGAAGCCTGGTGTGACAGCATATGGTCATCAGCCTAGGTCTTGGGAGGCTGAGGCAGAAGGATAGGATCTAAGTCAGTGTTGGGTACACAGTGATGCCAGGCCTCAAGAAGGAATGTGGGGAGAAGAGCTGGCTCCGCTGTTAAAACCCACCAACCTCGGGCTCTCCTAGAGGACCGAGTTCAGCCCCAGCACCCACGTCAGGAGTTCACAACATCCTGTAACTCCAGCTCCACAGATCCAACACCCTCTCCTGGCCTCTGTGGACACCCTCATACATTCACATAGACATACTTATACACACTTAAAATTAAAATTAATCGCCAGGTATTGGTGGTGCCAGAGGCAGGTGGATCCTGTGAGTTCTAGGCCAGCCTGGTCTACAGAACAAGTTTCACAACAGACTCCAAAACAATACAGAGAAACCCTGTCTTGAAAAACCAAATAAATAAATAAATAAGTCTTTAAAATAAAAGAAGGGAAACTCTGGGTAGGCTTTAGCAAAGAGGACTTATATATATGAATGGCTAGGGCCAGGATAAAGAGCTGGTGGCCACTGGCTTGAACAACCAGAACAATGGTCAGAGAGGTTGAGCTGAAATTAACAGCACATAGTTTAAAAAACTATGCTAAGATAGACATAACATAAAGTGTGCTTTGTGAACACTAAACTTAAACTGTATACTTTTTGCTGTGCTTTTGTGTTTTTTCTTTCCTTCTACTTTTTTGTTTGTTTGTTTGTTTGTTTGTTTTTGAGGCAGGGTTTCTCTGTATAACAGCCTTGGCTGTCCTGGAACTCACTCTGCACACCAGGCTGGCCTTGAACTCACAGAGATCAGCCTGCCTCCACTTCCCAAATGCTAGGATCAAAGGCATGGCCACCACCTCCCAGCTAAGTATCTGTTTTGATGACTGTGTCAGTCAGCCTTCTGTTGCTGTGATGAACTTCCTGAAGCAATGATCTTAAGAGGAGAGAATGTGAGTGAGGATTGTGGCTCAGTGGTAGAGTGTCCATCTAGCAGGCACAACATCCTGTGGTCCATCCTTGGCACTGGAAGAGAGGATGCAGGGAGAGGAGGAGATAAGGGTTGACTTTGGCTTTGGTTTGAGTCCATTGGCTTTGAGACTTTGGTATCTCAGTGCTTCCTGGCAGCGGTACACGGTGGAGCAGAAGTGCTAACGTCCCCGTCAGGGCACAGACCTGGTGACCTAGCTTCCTTCCACCAGGTCCCACCTGTGAAGAGGTCCTCCAAGTCTTTCTCGTGCCACAGGCTGGGGACCCAGCCCCCTTTGTCATTAAGCAATCACATTGTTGTGTCACCATCGCCACCATCTATCTCCAGGACTTTCTTGATGGTGCAAAGAGAAATGGCCCCATTAAGCACTGAGGCCCATCACCCCTCCTTGTGCCTGCCTCCTTCCTATGGCCTTGATCCATCTCCCTCTGCTCCCCAGGTGTGTCACTGTGTTAGGGTATTTATTTATTTTTAACATTTTTATTTTATTTTGAGACAAGGTCTCAAAACTCACTGTGTAAATCAGCCTGCCTCTGGTTCTCAGGTACTAGATTAAAAGTGTGGACCACTGTAGCTAGCTTGTATTTATTTTCCTTTACTCATTTGTTTTGTGTGTTTCCATGTGTGCTTGTCGTGGCAAGCAGATGGAGGTCAGGGGACAATTGTAAGAGTCAGTTAGTTCCACAATGTGGGATTGAACTCGGGTCATTGGTCTTGGTGGCAAGCATCCTTTCTCCATGAAAGACCCTCTACCTCATATGTTGAGATAGGGTCTCACTGAACTCGGAACTTATTGATTTGGATAGGCTAGCTGGCCTGAGGTTCCAGTTCCAGGGATCCTCTTGTCTCTTCCATATACAAATACCAACACACACACACACACACACACACACACACACACACACACACACACCCCACTAAATGAATAAACATAATAAAAAATTTGAATGATACAGTCCCTAAGGGCTGCCACCTCAGGAAGTTAGGATTCCACCAATGGATAAGTTCACTGATGCTGTAAGGGTTTCCATGATCAAATCTTCTCTTGATGGTGGGATCCATTAGCTGAGGACCAAGCTTTCAGCCCATGGGCATTTTAGGAGGCACTTTATAGCGGTAAAACAGTCCTCTCCTGCTCCTTCGTGCCCTCAGATCCAGCACTCTTTGCTTGGGAAGTTTAGAAGAGTCTGGAAGGGTCAGAAACAACTTGAGGCCAGGGCAGTGGTAGCACATGCCTTTAGGCCCAGCACTCAGGGGGGCAGAGGCAGGAGGATATCTGTAAGTTCAAGACCAACCTGATCTACAGAGTGAGTTCCAGGACAGGCTCCAAAGCTACACAGAGAAACCCTGCCTCAAACAAACAAACAAACAAACAAACAAAAGAGCTAACAAAAAGAAGTTACTTGGGGCTGACTTCACCCTGTCACCCTCCCACTCAGTTGAGCTCCATTTTTTCTGTTGAATATCACACTTGATGACAAGGTGACAAGGGGACCTTGGGCTCCATGCTACTGTTGCCAAGCTGCATTCCTGTGTGAGCACCTGGCCCCACTCTTTGTCTCTTAGGGAGGCTCATTCCTACTAAGTGGAAGGAATTCAGCAGGGGCCAGGGTGAGATCCAGTGCCCGCCCCCAGGGCCTGCTGCCCTTCTGCACCCCATGGCCCAGAGTCTGTCTGAAGCTGGATACCCTCTGTCTACTCTGTGAGCCCATTTAACCAGCACACAGCAGTATCTACAAATTTGTGCTGACATTAGAACCAGCACTGATCCTAGGACTTCTCTCCCACAGTTTTGTAAATGAGGAATCAGGTTTCACATAGGCTTTAAAAAAAAATGTTTTTAATGCGCTAGGAAAAGGCTCAGTGGGTAAAGATGCCTGCTGCCAAGCCTGACGACCTGAGTTCCAGTCCTGGCCTCATTATGGAGGGAGAGAACAGACTTCCATCCATGCTTCAACAACAAATAAGTAAATATAGCTAAATTATTAAGAATTTAAAAATCCACTGTGTATAGTGGTGCATGGTTTTAATCCCAGCATTTGGGAGGTAGAGGCAGGTGGATCTCTGTGAGTGGGAGGCCAGCATGGTCCACAGAGTGAGTCCCAGGACAGTCAAAACTACACAGAGAAACCCTGTCTTGAAAAAACCAAACATAAATAAATAAAATAAAATAAAAAATAAGTGAAAACTCAACCAGACATGGTGGTGCACTCCTTCAATCTCAGTACTCAGGAGGCAGAGGCAGGGAGATCTCTAGGGGTTCCAAGCCAGCCTGGTCCAGGACAGCCATGATTACAAAATGACAAAAGATAAATCATTGAGACCTTGTGTAAAGATTTTTATTTTTATATTACATATGAGTGTTTTGCCTGAGTATAAGTGCACCATGTACATGCAGTGCCCACAGAGGCCAGAAGAGGGTGTGAGATACCCTGGCACTGGAATTACAGACAGTTATAAGCTACCATGTAGGTGCTGGCAGCTGAACCTGGGTCCTCTGCAAGAGTAACATGTACTCTTAACTCTCCAGCTCCAGTAATTAACTCTGCATGTGAACTCCATGAGATGGACAACCAGGCTTTTAACCCCTTCTACATCCCTTCTCAGTCCTTTTTTCCCAGGAGGTGGTAGACTGACCAGGATCTGAGTGTCTGGCCTGGGTATGGGTTCCAAGGCCTGCAGGCAGCTGGCCTCTGCTGACCCTGCCTGTGCTCCTCTACAGGGTCCCTGGATACCCACCAAGCTCCTACTCAGATCCTGAATGAGACCCAAAAGGCCCTAGAAAGCCTGAGGCTGCAACTGGGTTCACACGGAGCCCTGCATCACAAACTGAGGCAGCTGGAACAAGAGTCTGCACGGCAGGAGCTGCAGATCCAGAGCTTTGAGAGCGACCTTGCTGAGATCCGCGCTGACAAGCACAACCTGGAGACCATTCTGAGCAGCCTCCCAGAGCACTGTGCCAGCTAGACCCCGGCACACCCTCCCCACCTTGCTGTTTCCTGCTCACTCCCCGTAGGTGCCTGTAGGTGCCTCGTGTCTGCCTGCTGTGTGCTCATTTGAATGACCCTCTTCAGTGAGAGCAGCAGGGGTGAATCCATGTTCACAACTCCACAGGTGGCACTGCGTGGAGCCCTGCATGTGTGCTCACCCCCAGCATCAGTAAGATACTGCATCCGTTCAGATGCGGGCATGTGTGTGGGGGACCATCTGTGCGTGCAAGGGGCTGTCAAGGGGCAGCCATGAGCTTGGACACACTTTGCATCCTGGGTGAGTCCCGATATGAAAAATTCCGACATATCTACAACCCTCCCCTCCAGAGAGCAGAGCTCAAACAGGGGGGCACCTCCAAAGCTGAGAGGTTATCCACAGAGATCTTGAGAAGGCAAATCCCACACCCATGGTCACAGATCTGGCCTTGGGCCTACTATGCTCCCCCATCACCCACTGGTCTCCTAGCAGCTCTAAGAACTAAGGTGCTAGGCAGATCAAGAAATGTCAAGACTCTAACAGGATTCTCAGAAAGTGGCATCCAAAGCCATGGTATGGCCTAAAAGGCTCACAGGGCAATGACACAGATGCCATTGTCTTTTGTGGACTCTCCCCTCCATGGATCTGGATCTGCAGCAGACTCACTGAAGGAAGTCTCTACCCAGACCCATCCCTCCTCAGTCTTCTGATCTACCTGAAGAACCAGGTTCCTCAGGGTTTGGGTCATGAGGCCTCAAGCAGGCAGTAGGAACAGCCCTTTGTACTCTGCTGACCTGATCAGCCTTTGATTGGCACTTCTCAAACTGGCTCTGTGGCTCCACCTGTCATGAAGGACACCATAGGGTGTGGAAGCCTGGCTGTCATTCTAGGCCTGCTGCTCATGGCTGCCTCTACCCAGGAATCCCTGGCATTTCTTCCTGATGTTCCCCCTCTTTTTCTGGGCCATCTTAGTACATAGCAAGGCCTAGGCACTAGGATAACAGCCACCTTTGCTAGCCCTAACCCTTCCCCAGATCCCAGAAGAACTGACGGTGATGTGGACCGATTCTGATTATAAGGAAATAAAAGACCCTTTTCTGAGCCGGGTGTATGTCTTTGATGGGCACTGCTGGTGGGCAGCCAGGGCCTGCTGTGGGTATGCACAGAGCGCCTCTTTGTGGCTGGCCCTGCAAGTAGGTAGAGCCTACACTGGTGATCCCAACATGTGGGAAGGAAATTGGCAGAATTGGGCTCATGTCATGCCAGAGTCTGTCATGGCAAGTTTGCAGAGGCCATGTGACCACCCCCTTTCCTTTCAGATCCAGGGAACTTTCAAACACTAGGGGCCAGGGGAGAGGTGGCCTGTAAAGAGGTTTTCAACTAACTGATTGCTGCTTCAGGGGGAAATACTGAGGCAGGAAAACTGAACTTAAAACTGTCCTGTCAGTAGCTCTGCAGGGAGCATGGAAGGATACCATCAAGCAGGAGTAAGGCTTGGGTCTAGAAGGGAGGAGAGAATGTCCCAGATAAGAGGGTAGGCAGCAACCAGGGTTACAGGGAAGGAGCCTGGCCAGCATAGGCCATTACAAACCTAGGTTAGAGCAGGTTGTAAAGCACACTCTAGTCTACCATGGCTCTTTGCACAAAGCCAAAAGGATTTCCTGGATTAGCTTCAACCAGAAAGCAGAGGTCAATGGAAGGGTGATTTGGAATCTTGGACTAGAAAAGGCTGCCAGGCTACAGAGAAACCTGGAGACTGTAGCCTGGGGCTGCCGTGGTGGGTAGCTGCTTTCTTCTACCTCCTTCCTTGGGCCCCAGCTCTGCTTCCTTTGTTTGCTTTGGTCTTGCTTCTGCAAGTTGCTTTCCTTGTCTGTCTGCCCTTCCTTCCTTCCTCCCTCCCTCCCTTCCTTCTTTTTCTTTTTCTTTTTGTTTTGTTTTTGTTTTTCTTGACAGGTTTTCTCTGTGTATCCCTAACTGGCCTGGAACTCTCTCTGTAGATCAGGCTGGCCTCGATCTCAAAAATCTGCCTGCCTCTGCCTCCCAAGTGCTGGGATTAAAGGTGGTTGCCACTACTGCCCAGTGTGCCACTCTCTTTCTTGAGCCTGATGGGTGATGGCACTGTACAGCCCCCCCCAAAGCCCTGGGCTTGCAAATTATTGGTTATTATTTTTATTTTGATATTTATTCATTTTTATTTTATATGTATGTGTGTTTTTCCTGCATGCATGTCTGGGAACTATATACATGTTTCAGATCCTCTGGAACTGAAGTTATAGACAGTTGTTAGCTGCCATGTGATTGCTGGGAACCAAACCCAAGAGGACAAATAGACAATTCTTTTAACTGCTGAGCCATCACTCCAGTCCCAAGTCAAACGTCTGAGTGGTCAGGTCCCCAGCATGGTCAAAATAACAGGGACTCCTGGTCCTACACCTCCCTCCTAGAGCAATGGGGAGGGGGCTGGCCAGTTCCTCCAGAGAGAACCTTAAAGTCAGGGTGAAGGTAAGGCCGATGTGGTGGTTGTTTTAAGCTGAGTGAGACTGACTTGGTGGGTTGCCAGGGTCAGGGTAGAAAGGCTGAAGATAGGCAATTGAGTGAAGAGGCTCTGGTGTATATGATGCAAAGCGAATGGGGGTTCCAAAACAAACTCTGAGACGGGATCTGACATTCCTCTGGCCTTAACCCAGTCTGTCCTCTGACAGACATGTTCAGCCCCTACTCACTTGACCAATGATGCACAACAAAGCCCAGCCCCAGAATCCCCAGTGGGTGGAGGCCAGGCTTCCTCTCCGTCCCTGGGTGACAAGTCTCAGGCCTGACCTGTGACTCATGCAGTATGGTCATGCCTCGTGTATGCAGAGCCACTCGAAGCCCCAGAGGTGGGGCTGCTCATGACTGAGTAGGATGAAGCCACAGTGGAACATCTGGCTAACAAGGCATCCAGCTGAGCAGGAGAACACGGCAGGGCCCCTGCCTTATCCCATGGAACAGCCAGGAACAGCTGTTGTGTAACAAGTCTCCTCTGGGGTTAAAACATTCCATCTTGCAGGGGAGCATCCAAAGCAGGGAACTAAATAACCAAAGACAATAGCTTCAAAAACTCCCTGAAGCTGACCAGAATCACTAGCCTCCTCCCTGACAGGGTGAGCAGAGCCCAGCTGCCAAGCTCTCTGAAAAGAAGAGCTGCCCGGAGAGATTAGACCAACTGAGATATCTGGAAAGGACATTCTCCATGCAACCTTATTGAACTGTCTGCAGGCTGTGCAGTGTGTCCAGGTTCCCAGCTTTGTGAGCTGTCACCCACCCTGTGGTGGGCTTTGGTGATGCAGCTGTCTGTGAGTCATTTCTTTTGTAAGTAACCCCTCACCCCAATAAAACTCACTGGTTCACCAAGCTGGACTTCGGTGGTATCCCTACTTCGGTCTATCCTGGGTTCCCTAACTGGAGTGAAGGGGTGCATGGTACATGTGTGTGTTGTGCTTCCCAGGAAAGGTTTTGACCCAACTAGCTATGACAATAGGCAGTCAGAGACTGGACCAATGAGTACCCTATTCTGAGTACAGTTCCTGCCTGAGCTTTTAGAGGGAATACTACCATGTAGTGACCCAAGGGGTCCATGCCCTCTGCACATCTTTGCTCACCTTAATCCCTATGTGAGCCTGACCATTTTTCTCCCCTGGAGAAAAAAATAAAACAATCATCTGGTCCCAGGATCCCAATGTAAGGAGTCCAGACCTGAGACAAGTCTGGGGAAGGGGAATTCCTGGATCCAGTCCCCAGAGACATACAGCAGAAGTGGTGTCTCCTTCCCCTGGGCAGGAAAATCCTGCTCTGTTGCCCGTGCCCACATTTTAACAATTCTCTGGAAGAGTGATAGGACTGGACACTAGAATGCATGATCTCTTTCTTTATAAAGAACCACGTCCTAGTTTCATCTGGAGTCATTAACTGCTTTCTTTATCCTCCTAGAGGAGTTGTGCCCCAGCTTCAGCTTCCAAACTTTTCTTTCAAATAGGCATACCCGTCCTATTTCGTAGATTGGGGGATGAAATGACACACACAGTGTCAGGTAACCTTGGGTGCCCAATAAAGTCTTTATTACAATTTATCTAATTGATTTAATTGGTGTCATAGTGGCACTACTGGGCAAAGGCAACAGTAAGGTGACAGCCTCTATTGACACTTGATCTTCACAACCAGCTCTGCGAACGTCTCATTGAGTTGTGACATTGTCTCTTCTGGTGGACTAGGACCGGGAGAGAGGGCGGTCCCGTTGTGCATTTTCCGCGTCCTCCAGTAGAGGGGCATCGGCGGGCTAAGCGCTAAGCGTCCAGCGAAACAGCGGCTTTGATGCCCTGGGCGCGCGCGGCCGCGGGGAGGGGCGCAAGAGGCGGGCCGCCGGCTGGGCGGGGTGTGTCCGGCCGCGCGGTCCCTCCGCCCCTGGGTCCCGTCGCCACACGCCGCCGAAACTCTGGACCAGGCGCGCTTTCCTCCCCGTCGTCCCTCGCGTTGACCGGAGTCGGGCGCACACAATGTCGATCGCGGTCAGCAACAGGTTCCAAGGTAGGCGTCTGCTGTCCGGTGCTGTCCGGCGCCCGGCGTCCCCGGTCGTCACCTGTGCGCGCGGCGAGGCACGCGCGGGAACTCGGAGGGGGCGCGTGGCCCGGGAGGTCGCCTCGCTTCCCCGTTGCCTCTTTGTCTCCCACAGGAGGGAAGGCTTTCGGCTTGCTCAAAGCTCGGCAGGAGAGGAGGCTGGAGGAGATCAACCGGGTAAGCCGCGCCACAACGGGGGACAGCGTACGGGTTCCTTGCGCCCCACTGTGCCACTCCATTCCCCAGACAAAATCAGTCCTTTCCTCCCCCACCCCTGGCCTTCCCCAGTGGCATCTCTGTCCCCTGCCGTGTGGCCTCGACTCCAGGTAAGTCCACTCCACCCCTTAGCTCTCTGCCTGGCGGTCTCCGGTTGCAAGTTTTAACAGTCTGGCTTAGGGAGGTGGGGCTGGCGAAGGAACCCGGTGCCGGCGGGCAGTGGCTTCCCGGTAGTTCGCTGGGGACCACGTAAGGATTTTGGCGCCAGAAGAGACCCCTGGTCCAGTGCTGTCCCTATGGACCACAGAACTTAACACTGGGGGTTGGCTGGCCGATGCTGGCATTTCCCTGTCGCCTCACACCTCCAACTCCGACACAGCTCTTTTTCACCAGCTTTTTGAAAAGTTGCCCTAGGGACTGCCTTTTTTATTTTTTTAAAACCGGTCCAGGGAAGTTCTAGAAAGAAATCCTTCCGCTGCTGCCAGACACACAATAGCAGCTCCGTACGTTTGCTACTGAGTGTGTAGATCCCTGGAGATTAAGAAAGGTGTCAGGGCCTCCTGGATTGGCAAAGCACGGGGGTGGGACAGTCTGCAGCTTTACAGTTCTCAGGATCAGGGTTCAGACATGACTAGTGTCTATAGAAAGGGTTTCTCACCTCCAGCATGGCCACTTTGTGGGCTCAGTAAGGCATGGAGCTGGAATGGTCTGGGGTCTAGCTCTAGAGAGCTATCCCACTGGGGTATTAGAGTTTCTCTCTCTCTCTCTCTCTCTCTCTCTCTCTCTCTCTCTCTCTCTCTCTCTCTCTCTCTCTTTCTCTCCCTGTACTGGAGACTAAACTCAGGACCTTCTCCTTGCTTGGCAAGCATATTGAATTATTAATACATGGGGGCAAAGGTAGCCCACTGACACAAGACTAGGCATTTCCCCTTATTTGCCCCTCTGGTCTCAGTATACCCAGGGGAACAAACTAGGATCCCTGGTGGGGAGCTAGGACAACACACTGGAGGTCATTGGAGATGTGGGGGCTGTGATACCTTGAAGTGTTTCTTCCCTATTGCTGTCTTTATTTTCATGCATGTCATAGATCTAGATAGGCATCTCTTCCCATGACTAGGTCCAGGAGTCCCTGGAGGGCTCTGGGCTCTCTTATACTACCACCCCCTCCTCGCCCCTCAGTGCTTGTCTTAAAGCTTGGCTTCAGGGGTTGTGGACATCTGGCTGGGCTCAGGGCAGGCCTGCAGGGCTTCTGGAAGGTCCCTAAGCACCACCCCAGCCTTGGCTGCTTTTGCTTTCTGGACAGGAATCTGAGACCATGATCTCATACAGCCCACTGGGCCACTTGGTTAGGCAGGTTTTGTGCTAGCTGACTCTACCCATAGCCAAAGGACCCTAAGCCAGAGACAACTGGAGATGGGAATTAGGTGACCTTCGTTAGAGGAGTCAAAAAAGCTGAGATCTTGGGACTTTCTGTGCTGACCCGACCCTTGCGGGGTACTGACCAAAGCTTGGGATGGGGTGGGACCAGAAGATGGCTCAAAAGAGGGAGGGCCTGTGGCTATCAGGGGCTGATTGCAGAAAGTGGACCAGTAGGAGCTGTGATCTAACCATTTCAGGACTTCAAATACCTGGAGAGGGCAGGCATCTGAGCCGTTGCACACAGGAGCAACTGGCACAGCTCACAACCTAGTGTCTCTTTCCTGCAGGTGCCGTTTTAAGTTCTTCCACATAAGCTTAGGCAATATGAGGCTGTAGTATAATCCAGAGTGTGGGTTCCTAGAAGATTATGCTAGATGGCTGAGCTTCTCCCACATTACAATAGGCCAAGGTGACTACACTATAATCAGAGCCAGGAGGCAGGCTGCCAAGCACTGGCTGTGTGAGTTCACCAAGCTGCTTCACCTCTCTGATCCTCCTTGCCAGCAAGAGATAAGAGTAGTGATTTTTTTTTCAGCCAGATGATGTGTGTGAAATGCACAGCATTGGCTGTTGTGAGCATCACCATTTGTGTAAAGTCTTCAGGTATAGGGAGTAGGCATGGAGGTATGCTAGGGATGTACCTGCTGCTCCCTCTTTCCGGCAGTGGGTGCAGTGGACCCACCCCTTTTGAACCCCTGCAACAGTCAGTGGAGAAGGACAGACTCAAGAGTTTTGGGTGGCTCTGCTTGAGGGTCCCAGTCTGGTTGGCCCATGGCCAAGTCTGCAATGAAGTCCTCAGAATACAATACTCTAGGGAGCTGCGTTGACAGTTAGATTGTCTTCCAGTGGAGAGCACCTTCGCTGCCTACTGGAGTGGGGATTCTGAGATGCTGAGCTGGGCTGCACTGAGCAGTGCCTGATGGCCCCATCTAAGCAAGAACCCATGCAGGCACCACTTTGTGACTCAGGACATGGGGGTTGTGTGGCCAGCTGTTGTGCCCATTAGCTTGGGCACTACCAGCTGCTATCTGGGGCAGAGCCTAGCTCTAGGGAGCTTTTTCTGGACCAATACTCCAGTTTCCCTTAGGGCTTTTCCCCATCCCTGGAGTGAGTAGCATTTTGTGTTCAGCAAGGTAGCTCAGTCTTAGTAATTGTTATTATAAGGGTGACAAGAGTCGTCTAACACTCTGGTGGGGCCAGAGAACACTGAGGGGAGAAGAGGCAGGGAGCAACACAATGCAGCTGTTTAGGGGTTCGCTTTAGTTTTTTCCTTTAAAATTATTGTTGCCTGGCAGTGCTGGCACACACCTTTAATCCCAGAACTTAGCAGGAAGAGACAAGTGGATCTCTGTGAGTTCAAGGCCAGCCTGGTCTACAGAGTGAGTTCCAGGAAAGCCAAGGCTACACAGGAAAACCTTGTCTTGAATAAAAACAATAGCAAAAAAAATATTTTTAAAGTTCCTTTAACTTATTAGTGTATATGTAAGTGTGTGCAGCAGACACACCACAGGCTGAGTGTATGTGTAAGTGTATGCAACAGACACAACCCAGGCTGTGTTTGAAGGTCAAAGGACAACTTGGAGGTGTTGGTTTTCCTCTTCTACCATGTGGGTACCAGGGATCGAACTCAGGTCATCAGGTTTAGCAGCAAACACCTTTACCCACTGAACTCTTTCAAAGGCCCCATTTTGGTTTCTACTTTCTGGTTCCTTGGAGTGTGCTAATGCTACACCAGGTATGTTGAATACTCACTCTTAACACTGGGTAGTATAGGCAATATCATTCCCATTTTATGACCACCAGGCTCAGAGAAGTTAATTGCCTGAGATTAAACAGCCACAATTTAGCCAGAGGTGGTGGTGTGTGCCTGTCATGAAAGCAACTGGGAGGCTCAAGCAGGAAGGTTATGAGTCCCAGGCCAGCCAGGGTTACAGAGGGAAACCCTATCTCAAACAAAATAAACAACAAACAAAAACCAACCCAGCCACAGTAGATCTTAGACTATATATTTGCTTCAGCTCTGGACTTCAGTGACCCCTTTTGTGGATGCCCAGCCCCCTTCCACACTGGGGGTGTGTACATGTCAGCACTACCGGAGCAAGCTGGACCAGGCAAGGGCCTCCTACTCCCTCTACATAGCTGGCATTCCCCACGCCCTGATGGCATGGTAGGTGACCCCAGGCCAGCCAGGCCCAGCCTTATATGGCAATGGGAGAAATTTCCTCTGTCTTCCCATAGGAACCTAGAGAAGCCATGGGGCTGGGCTGGCTACCCCTTGGAGTGCCTGTGCACTGGGGATGATCTAGAGGAGCTGGGGGCTGGGAAGGGGCTACAGTTTGAGCCTGTGATTGGCCAGGATCTTTAAACACACAAGGATGTGAGTGTGGCGATGTTTCATGCCTGGTGTTCACCATGCATCAGCTCCCAGATCTGCCCCAGTGGAATGCTCCATCATGAGTGTGGGTTGAGTCTGCAAAGAGAATCCTGAACATCCTTCTAGGGCAAGGATGATGACCCCCCACCTTAGAGATTTAGAGGTGAGAGAACGCAGGGCCCAGCCTGGTGAAGCCATCTGCCCAGGTCACTCAGTCGAGGAAGGGGCTCAGATGAGCTCTGTCTGACCCTGGACATCATCCGTGGCCTGCTCTGGCCCCAGTCCACCAGGTGGCTGCAGCTCTGTGGTGACCCAGGCCTCCCTTGCTTATGTAGGATACGGATCTCTGGCTGCTGTCCCCATGTCTCAGCTCTCTTGGGTCAAATGAAGTACACTGCATTCCCTGTCCCCTTTAGGTGCCTACTGGGTATCTCTGTGCTTGCTTGCCGGAAGGGTGCAGGCTGGGGCACAGGGAAGTCTCTGTCCAGAGTGACTGTCTCCTGCCTGTTTTCCCAGCCACATGGGGCCTCTGAGACTTGACCCAGGAGACTATGTAGGTGTGTCTTTTCCTGTGTCCCTGGCAGTGCCGCTCTGTCCTTGCCCGTTGGCATTGAGGGCACCCGTCTCTCTTGCTCTTCCCTTAATATATTATAAAGGAGATGGTGATAAGGGTCACATGAGCCTCTGGGGATTCAGTGTCCCCTGCAGGTCTGGCCAGTTGTGACCTTGCTGTGGCCATGTCACAGGCAGCTGGAGATGGAATTTCTGTGAGGTCTGCTTTATGTGTGTGGTCACTGGGGTGTTTTTCTTTAGCTGCCTGACTATTGGCAAGAACACTGTGTCCGGATAAGGCCCCAGAAGAGCCCTGGGAATGTGAGCCTGCTGTCTTTGTGGGTGCTTGTTACAGGTTCCTGCTGCTCGCCAGGTGCCAGGCTGGGCATTTGTGGCCTGGCCCTGGCTCTTTGAGAGCCTGTGGGCCATGTCAGAGGCCACAGGATCCCAGCATGGTGCTGCCTGTCCTTGGCACTCATAGGGCATCGGCCACTAATTCGTTGGCTGGCTTCTAGGATGGTGATATCATCTCACCTTTTCTTTTTCTAATGGTGCTAGGGATCAAACCCAGCGCGTCATGCATTCAAGATGACACTATGTCCAGCACTCATGCAGCTGATATGTAAAGACAACTTGGGAGGGCCAGGAACAAGGGGTCTTCAAGATGCTAAAATGTTTGGGAAGAAGTTGAATTTGAGCCTTGTCAGGCAACTCCAGAGGCCTGATACAACTTGGACTGGCCAGCCTTTGGTGCTTTTGAGTTTTTTGTTTTGTTTCTGTTTTAATTTTGAGGCAGGGATTCATGTTACCCTGGATAGCCTCAGACTCACTTTGTAGCTGAGAATAGACTTGAGCTTCTAATCCGCCCACCTTTACCTCCGAGTGCTGAGATTACAGGTGTGTTCCACCACACCCAGCTGTTGCTAAATTCTTACTCCTGGACCTATCCCCTCCAGCCTCTAAGATTTTGGGGTGGGGCTAGGGTGAGGGAGAGATACTTTGTTTATCTCAGGTTGTTGACCAGGACAGCCTAGAGCTGGGGACTGCCAGCGTTGTTCCCTGGGACTGAGATGGGGGCACAGCACTGTACCAGGCAGGTCGTGTTAGCCAGGAGTTTGAGGACTAAGAAAAATTGCCTTTGAGGAGGGGTCACCAGAGGGTCCAGCCTCCTCTGGAGGTCTTCTCGTATGGGTGGGCCCTCTCTCTTTCTGGGTGTGGCTGGGGGTGCTGTTAGGTGGTGATGACTAACATATGACAGTAAGGCCAGCTTTATATATGTCATCTTCAGCCAAATGGAGTTCCTTTAATCCTTTAGCAGACCGTGAAGGGTCTGTCACTGTGACCTCATTTTATAAAGGAGGAAACTGAGGCCCAGCGAGGGAAAGTAAGTCAGGGCCACAGAGCACTGCTAGATGGAGTACCTGGGATAGCACCCAGGCAACTCCACCCACCCACCCCTTCCTTGTCTTAGCCATTGCCCTGCACCTGGAGTCCATCCAGTATGACTTTAGGGACCTTAGTCCCTGGGGGCCTCAGTTTCCCCAATTATTGGCCAAGGAGTACAATCCAGATGCCTTGAGTCCCTCTGGGTTCTTCTGCTAGGTGGTACTTCAATCTGCCACTTGCCCAATCCTCACCTGGAGGTCTTAGGCCACTCTAGGCTCCTGTTTGTCACCTTGTATTTTGGCTTCTTGTGTTTCCTGGAAAAAAAAAAATATATCTTTGGGGACAACAGGAACTCCCAAGAGCTTTGGAGGCATCTTCCCTGAATGACCTGTTGCTTCGGGGAAAGGTGGTGCCCCACCCATCCCCCACCCTTGTGGTTCGCTTTCTTTTCCCTGAAATTTGTGGCCTGGCCACCACCTGCTTGTTGGGGTCAAGGAGGAAGCTGGGATGACCTAGGGATGTAGACAGGGCGGGGTGGGGTGCAACTCTTTGGTAATCCTGAACTAGTTCAGTGTCCTGCCCAGTTTCTCATCCCATCTGTCAAGTATCACACCTAGAAGGGGGAATGAGAAGTCTGCAGCCCCCAGGTCAGGCAAAGTTAGTGATGATGTTTCAAGAATCTTTAATAATGGATGGTGGTCTGAGGAGAGGGAGTGACAAGCTGACAATTAGACACTGAATGTGTTAAATTCCTAGCAAGCCTTCAATACTGACTGGCGACAGGCAGTCACTAAGTCCCAAGACAAGCCTAGAAGACAGCTGGGATCTTCTTACTCTTCCGATGAGGAGACTGAGGCAGAGAAAAAGATAGAAACTTTCACACAGTGACTAAGTGAATTACATTCTGACCCCCAGTTCATCCCTTGTTATTTTGCTTTTCTTCCAAATATCAAGGCTGACTGTTATCTCTCTCCATAGCCTGAATTCAAGGTCCAACTCAAGGGTACCGGCCTCTGAGCAGAGCTTCCCCTGGAGGCTGAGTAGGGAAGTAGGGGAGGTTCAGGGAAGGGAACCAGAGCTGTGTTTGAGCAGGAACCAAGAATCCAAAGCTCTGAGCTGTGGTGGAAGCTGGCTCCTTAGCCTTTGACTTCCCACCCTGCCTCCTGAACACCTGTCTCCTCTGCCCCCAGCCAAGGACACAGCTGTCCCTACCCAGGGCTACCTGCCCACACATGAATTGGTCAGCTGCTTTTCCCATTCTGGTTATTCTGGTGGCTAAAGCATTTGTCATTGTTGGCTCCAAAGGAAGCTGTGAATCCATTCCCAGAGTCCACTCCAGTATCCGTCACACACAGACACAGTTTTGAGAAACTGCTTATTCCGCCCCCCCCCCAGGAGTCTGGAGGAAACAGTGGGAACAAATGGCAGGTTTCTGCATTTTATAAACACTTGTTGACCCAGTGAATGCTTGCTCTAGGCTGGCCACTGTAGGGTGCTGGCCACTGTATGTTTTTTTCTCATGACTGGGACAAAATATCTATCAAAAGCAGCTTAAGGAAGGGAGGGTTCATGTTGCCTCACAGTTTTAAGGGACACCCGTCCTAGCGGGAAGGCATGAAGTGGCTGGTCACATTCGTCTGCAGGCAGGAAACAGGCGCTGCCGCTGCCTCCTTTCTCCCTTTTTATTTAATCTAGGGCTCCAGGTCCCTCTGGGGGACTGCTCACATTCAGGGTGGGGTCTTCCTTTCTCTGCTTTACCTCTCAGGAAACACCTTCACAGACATTCCTTCTGAGGTGTTTCCATGGCAACTCCAAGTCCAGTCAAAGTTGAAGGCTGGCCAGCTAGCATCAGAGGGCACAAACTGATAAAGTTCTGGGATCCACATCTCCATACCTACTTCCAAATATGCCTTCTGCTCTCCAGCTGTGATCGAGCACAAAGGCTACCTGGCATGGGAGCTCATTCCCAGCTCAGCCACTTGCTAGTGATGAGACTGGGGAAGTTGTTCTCAGGGTCTCTGTCCACCCAGTCCTCCCCAAACCCTTAACTGAACACTGGCTCTGCATACCCTGTGTCCTCACAAGGGCAGCTGGGCAATGGGCAGTATCTGAAGAGAGCAGCAGCAGCTGTAGGGACCATTCATTCCATGGGACAGAAGAATCAGAGCACTGTCACGTGGATTGGAAGTGAAGGCAGACTGGTGGCCAGGCTGTGTCATGTTAAGTAGGTAGCTTGGGATAGAGCCTTGGAGATCCAAGTCTTGACATGAGGGGGAGAATCTTGCAGATGTGTGGAGGAAGTTCACTCTACAGAGGGACAGAGCTGGGGTGGGAATGAGCTCAATAGATAGGAGGTGGTGTGGAAAATAGGCTCGGATTATGGAGGGGCAAGAGATGGGAGGGCAACACATTTTGTTTCCTTTCCTTGGGGGAGGGGTTGAAATAGGGGTTTTTGTGTATCTTTGACTGTCTTGGAACTCTGTAGACCAGGCTGGCCTCAAACTCACAGAGATCCACCTGCCTCCGCCTCCCGGGTGCTGGGGTTAAAGGCGTGTGCCACCCCTGGCCGAGGGGCACACATTAATTGAATGATATAAAAGATGGAAATTTGTGCTTTTAAAAATGTTCTCTGCATAAAGGAGGCCATCAAAACACATACCCACCCCTGCTGCATCTTCTGAGTGTAATCTGAAAGTCCGGTGAAAGGGAGATGTTGTTGACCTCTTCTGCAATGTGTACCTTGCCCTTGCTCCCAGCCCTGCCTGACTGTCTTGTCTGAGGAGGTAGAGGACAGCTAGTACTGCAGACAGGCTGTGATGGGCAGAACTTCTGACTGGCCACATAGTGTAGGAGCAGGGCAGGCCCTCTGAGGTACCATATGCTGGTCCTCTGTGTGTGTGTGTGTGTGTGTGTGTGTGTGAGAGAGAGAGAGAGAGAGAGAGAGAGAGAGAGATTTGAGACAGGGTCTCACTGTATATCTCTCTAGGCCTGGAACTGTCTGGCCTTGAACCCATACAGGCCCCCTTGCCTCTGAAGTGCTGGGATTAAAGGCATGCACCACCACCTCCCTGCCCACCTTATTTTTTGAGACAGGCTCTCCCACTGAACCTGGAGCTCATGAGCCCCAGGGCGGATGAGCCCCAGGGATCCTCCTGTGTCTACTTCCCCAGCACTTAGGCTCCAGATGTGTGCTGCTACACCTTGGTTTTATCCGTTGCAGGGGATTGAACTCAGGCCCTCAGGCTTGCATGGCAAGCACGTTACTGAGCCGGCTCTTCAACCCCTCGCTTGTGCTTTTTTATACACTTCACTCCATAAGGCTTTCCAGGCATTGGTGATGCAGACAAGACACGGAGACACAGTGAGTTAGAAGTGAGCTAAGCAGATGCCATGTTAACATTCAGAACTGATTGGCGGCTGCACTCGTGGTAACTGTCCATAGTCATTGTTTTAAAAGCCTTCGCTTGGCAAAGGAGAAAGTTGACAGACCTAATTAGGGGCCCTCCCCTTTTTAATGCCCTTTGTCTTCCTTGCCTCGAAGTCTAAAAGCCACTGACCTAACCTGTCCTTAAATGTACAGGTGAGCGATCAGGGCCCTGAGAGTTACTTGGTTTGCTGGGGTCACCAGCAAGAGTGAGTTGTCCCACTTTTGGTATGGTAATGGGGGAGCTTGGCAAAAGGCTACGTGAGGGAGTGCAGAGGAAAAGCCACTCTCCATAAAGCCAGCAGGAAGGGGACGGCCCTGGCGTTTTAGGGAGAAGACTCCATCTCCAGCTAGGTGGCAGTGGGTGGAGCCGCTGGGTCCTGGGACTGGGCAGAGCTCCTCAGTGTTCATGTAACCCTCTTGTTGAGTTCCAGCCTGTAGAATCAGAATGTGCATGGCTGGGGGATTTAATAAGATAACGCGATGCCGACCGATCACAGTCGATGCTTAGCCAAATGAGCCCTTCTGGACCCAAGGAGGGGAGCCACATGCAGGTGGTTGTCCCCTACTCTGAGCATACTAAGGTAAGCAGACCTTCTGAGCTGCAGAAGGTCTGGTCTGTCTTCTTTGTCCGGTTCACAATAGACCTGAGGGACGTGAGCTCTCCTTCTCCAGATGTGTGCATACAGGCTGGCATCATTTAGTGGGAAATGACATCTGGAATTTAGAAACAGTTCGGCACATCTTATCTGAGTGTTACTAGGTATGTGAATGCATACATGTGTTATGAGCAGGTTTTCCCCCTAGCCTGGTCCCATAGCCATGTCAGCCCCAAATAACACACAGAGACACTGTACCAGATATAAAGCCGATAAGAAGCTAGAGTTTCTTATCAGCTAGCTCTGTCTCAAATATTAACCCATTTCTATTAATCTAAGTATTTTTACGTGGTCTTATCTTACCAGAGAGAGGGTCCGGAGTTCTTCTCTCTCAGTCCTACATTTTTAATCTCCCTCTACCTCTCCCCCAAATCCCCTTGTCTCCCAGTCCCGCCTATCTTGCTTTCCTATTGGCCAACAGGGCTTTATTTATTAACCAATAAGAGAAACATATTTACAGAATGACATCTCCCATCATACATGTATATGTACATGTATGTCCATGTGTGTAGAGGTCAGAGGTCAACCTTGCTCTGGAGTCTTTCCTCAGGAGCTGTCTCCTTTGCTTGTTTGACACCTGGGGCTCAGAGATTCGGCTAAGTTGTTTGGCCAGCAAGCCCCCAGAGATCCTCCTACCTGTACTTTAGAAGTGTTGGGAATTACAGGCACATGCTGTCTGGCCTGACTTTAGACTTGGTACCGGGGATATAACTCCAGTCTTCATGCTTGTGTGGCAAACACTTTACCAGCTGAGCCTTCTCCCTAGCCCCTCCAACCCTGTGTAGTTCTAGGATGGGAACTTTTATCCACCCTATTTCACTGCCCCTGCATGCCTAAATGCAGCACAGTATAAATGCATTCAGGCTGTGGTCCCTCAGGAGACGCCCAGTGAATGAATGGATGAATGGATAAATGGAGGTGTGGTCCACAGGAAACAGTGCATAACAGAGTCTAAACAGTTGGATGGGAACATGCCTGCTCTATCCAGATGCCTAGCTTGATACTGCCCCTGTCCTGTCAGGTGAAAGCACTTATAGATAGAATAGTTTTGGGTGTTGTTTTTTTTTTTTTTAAAAAGTGTGTGTGTGTGTGTGTGTGAATATTTGCCCATGTGTATGTCTGTGCACCATGTGCATGCAGTACTCATGGAGGCTAGTCAGATGGACTAGAACTGGAGTTACACGTGGTAGTGAGCTGCCATGTGGGTGCTGGTAACTGAACCCTGGGTCCTCTGCAAGGGCAGCCAGCACACTCAGATGCTGAACCATCTCTCCAGCCCTGTATTGTTGTTTTAAGTCAGACTCTTGATACATAGCCCAGGTTAGCCTTGAACTTGCTATTCTCTTGCCTCAGTCTCCCAAGAGCTGGGATAGCTTTTTGTTTTAAGATGGGGGGTTCCTGAGGGCTGGAGAGATGGCTCAGTGGTTAAGAGCACTGACTGCTCTTCCTAGAGGACCTGGGTTCAAATCCTAGCACCCACATGACAATTATAAACTGTCTGTAACTCTGGTACCAGGGTATCTGACACCTTCATACCAATGCACAGAAAATAAAATTAAATTATTAAAAAAAAAAAAAAGAGATGTGAAGAATGCCTGCACTCCGAATCTCTCAGTGCTGTGGCTTAAGGTAGCTCAAATGGTTGCCCTCGGCAGTTTTTCTTACTGTATGCTCATCAGTTTCCCCAGTTTACAACAGACCTCCTGAGGCTGCTGGGAGGTCTGAAGAGAAACAAGTGTACCTGAGCACCCCTGAAGGCTGCTGTTACCCTTGGGTCCTCCCTGTAACTGCCCACAGTACCCATTTGGCTCTGAAAGGAATGTTTGTCTTTTGTAGCTTCTGAAGGGAAGCAAAGCACACCAGGGATTAACCCTCATTTTACAGGGAGGGTGGAGGTAAGGGTCTCGTAAGGGTAACCTTAGTCACTGAACTCCACTCATTGCTCTCATGTTACCCTGCAGACTCAAGGACTAGATCAGCCTTGATGCTCACCTGAGGGTGGGGGGGAAGTTAATGGTCCGGTGAATACACAGAGGTCATTTGGTAACTGTCTCAGGAGTGCACAGCTTCCCGGATCCTGGGAGTTTGGTGTCCTGGGGATAGCACAGGGCACATCCTTAAAGATGTTCAGTCCCCTAGAGTAGAGCCCCTGGTAAGCCCTGCCCGCAAGCTGCAGAGAGCACTTCCTACCACCAGGGTGACTGTGGATCTGCCTTGACAAGTCACAGGAGGCTGGGATGAACCCTGCATGGGTTGCTTATAGGTGACCTTTGCCCCCAGCCCTGGCTCAGTACTGTGGTCTCACCTCTGTAGGAGTTCCTCTGTGACCAGAAGTACAGCGATGAAGAGAACCTGCCAGAAAAGCTCGCAGCTTTCAAAGGTGAGCCAGGGCTGTCTGCCCAACTGCCCCTAGAACTGGCTGCTCCCTCAGTCCATGGCACACAGGACTGGGCTGAAGTTCTGATTCATCCAGAATGCTGCACTTCCCATCAGGCTTTGAGATGGGTCCCCCAAGAGGCAGGAGCAGGCCTGATCTGACTGTGCCCTCTGCTCCGTGGCTGCCCAGTGTGGCTCAGGTTGTCTCCTCTCCTCCCATCCAGGCCCTGTGCACTCCCAGAGCCCAGCACACAATCTGCCCTTTGTGAGCTGTCCTTGCATCTCCCCCTCCCTGGTGGAGCCTCTCAGGAGCCCCTGTGGAGAATAGACATTTGTGTGGCTACAGTGAGGCAGGGGGGGGGGCAAAGTTTCTGCCCATTGAATCCCAGCAGCGCAGGATGAAAAGAAAACAGGGCTCAGGAGCCCGCGCGGGAAGAGGGGCAGTATAAAGGTTCCTCTGTTCGGGGCTCTGGTGCTTGGTCCTCTGCCAGTGGCTCGAAAGGAGAGGAGCCTGGGCATGCAAGGAGTGGGCAGACCCACCTTTCCTGCCTCTGGGGGTGCACTTGGGGGATGGGAACCCTGAGCTCTACAGAGGGTATCCAGGAGGTCCCATCCTTCTCCCAAGCTTGCTGTTTGGGCATCCTTCCCATTCCAAGGCCAAGTACCTGCCAATGTGCCTTGCCTGCCTCGTTTGGCTCACAACATAGTTATCTTGGCCAGGACTTAGATGACAGTAAAATTAATAATGGCCGGCAGGTGCTGCGTGTCAGCCCTGTTCAACAACAGCCAATGTGCCCAGCTGACCTCTCTTCCCCATCCATTAGGGGGCAGATGGTGAAACTTGATTTACAGACCAGTAAACTCAGGGTTGGGGAGGTACGGTTATTGGCAGAGGGCCACATAGCTCACTTAGGGCCAAGTTGAGATTTAAACTCTTGTCAGCCTGTCTCTAGAGCCCCAAGTCTCAACTGATAAGTCATGGAGTTGGGAGCATGGCAGGCCTGCAGGAGAGGTATGCAAAGGACACAGGGGCCCATCCCACATTGTGGGAGCATCTAGAAAGGAAAACAGGTTCTTCAGGTGTGAAGTCGCATCTTCATTGGGACGTGAAGCTGGGTGTGTTGAACAGGGAGTCCTAGGGAAGTATAGTTTAGTTGGAAGAGGAGAGACCCAAAGGTCCTCAAGCCATTCATTTATCCTTTTGTACCCAGATGGGTGCTCACTGGGTACCAGGCCCATTACAGTGGAAGGTGAAGTTCTGAGGAGGGGCCCGAGCATACCTGGAAGGACACTCCAGGCTGAGGGACCAGCTTGGGGGTGGGGGGCACGAGGGCCTGCTCTGTTGAGGTAGGGGTGACATGTCAAAAGCTACATAAGAGCTTGCTGACACACTCCCCTGGTCAGAAGATATCAAGCTGGCTCCCACCACCTTTGCTTGCTGTGGAGTTGCTATGGGAAAGTCAGCAGGCTTTGGGGAAGGTCCCACATGTGCATGTGCATCTCTGAACTAGGGTGGGCCCTGGATCCATCTCTCAGTTTCAGAGCCAGGTTTTCTGTAGTACCTGCTCATCAGCAGGTCCTGGGATTCTTGGAGGCACCCCAAGGCTTGCCCCACCACCCTCCCTACACCCCTAGGTCCAAGTCTCCAAGGGCATAATTGTTTCCCTTTGCAGCCTACTCTGAGGAAGCTGCCTTCTTCCTCAGGGTCAGCATAGCCCGTTGCTGCCTTTCCCTCGGGGTGCCTGCAAGTCAGTGGTGCAAGCAGGAATATCATATATTCTGCTTCTTTTTGAAAGAATTCCATCCTGTAATGACAAGATGGCTCAGCAGACAAAAGCACTGGCCACAACCCTCTCCCCCTCAACCCGAGTTCAATGCCTTGAACCCATGGAAACAGGGAAGAGACCTGACATCTCAAAGTGGTTCTCTGGTCTCCACACACATGCATGCCCAGACACACACATCACACACACACACTTCAACCAAGAGATGTAGACAGTTTAAACAGAACTTGATTTATCAAGGCGAAGCAAAGCAAACATTCCAAAGAGAGATTGGAGTGGGCTTTTGCTTTGTAGAATACAAAGAAGTTTATGAATATTCATGAGGTGGGTGGCATATTTATGGGGAGAGGAAATCCAAATCATTGCAGATCAAATCTGCATTTTAGGACATTTCTTCCCATGAGTCAATTGAAAATCCCACAAGGGAGGCTAGTATCAACACCACAATGCAGTAATAGTATGTATTATGTATATGGATAATATAATGTATATAAGTAATATAATATAATGTAATGACGTTTGATCTTTTGAGGATGCAGACCCTGTGTTTATGTGGGAGGGGGTGGTCTGTGGGTGCCATTGTACATTAGGAACAACTGAACTGGAGCCTCTAGCATATTTAGCCACAAAGGAACCCTGTGATCATTAGGAGACATGACTACCAACATGTACTATAGTTGCCTCATAGATGATTCTTGTCTGCCTGGTATTAGGAAAAGTTTTTGGTTCTCCCAAAGACAAGAGCTAAGATGACTGGACCTCTGGGCTGGGGAGGGTGTCAAGGGCTCCCCAAGGATTTAGTCAGCGCTTTCTAGGGAGTCACTGGACTGTGCAGGGGGAACCGTGGCTTCCAAACTAACAGCAGCTTTTGTTTGTGATTTCCAGAGAAATACATGGAGTTTGACCTGAACAATGAAGGCGAGATTGGTGAGTGAAACCTTGGTATCAAGGTTTGAGACCTAGAGAGTCTTGCTGGTCTGGTGAGGGGCACTGAAGAACACCCTAATATTTCCCTAATGGGACCAATGGCCCAGCTACCCTGTCACTAGCTGCAGGGGACACAAGGCAATACTGAATTCTTTTCAGAGACTTCCACTGAGGGGGGCACTGGGAGCTTGGTTAACACAGCCAAAAAAAAAAAAAAAAAATTCAGAATGAATTGTTGTAAGTGTGGGGACACACAACTCACAACTTACAGGAGTCTGTTCTCTTCTACCACATAGGTTCTGGGGATTGGGGATCAGACAGGTTGTCAGGCTTGGTGGCAGGTGCTTTCGCCTACTCAGCCATTATGCCAGCTATAGGCCCTTTCTTTCCTTCCTTTCTCTCCCCTCCTTCCTTTTTTTTTTTTTTTTTTTTTTTTTTTTTTGTTGTTTTTTTTTTTTGTTTGTTTGTTTGTTTTGTTTTTTAAGTTTCCACATGGTTTTGCTGTGTAGTCATGGCTGGCCTGCAATCATAGAGATCCACCTGTCTGTAGAAGGGTTTCCCACTGTACCTGATATCACCTCCTCTTGATGATCACGTTTGAATCCATGTTAAAAACCTTTTAGTAAATTCCAAATTCACTTAATTAAAAAAAAATAAGGGGGAGTGGGGTGCTGGAGAGATGACTTAGTGATTAAAGGCACTGGCTGCCCTTGCTCACAACTAGGGTTCATTTTCTGGCAGTCCCGTGGTGTCTCACCATAACTCTAGTTCCAAAGGATCTATCACCCTCTTCTGGCCTCTGAGGGCACAGCACGCACAGAGCACATACAAAACACTCACACACATAAAAATAAACATGGCTGGAATGATGTCTCAGCAGTTGCAGAGGAACCAAGTTTGGTTCCCAGCACCCATATAAGGCGGCTTACAGACAACTGTTATTGCAGCTCCTGGGGATCTTGCGCCTACTAGTGGCCTCTGTGGGCACTGCACTCGTGTGCATAAACACACACACAAACACATAACAAAACAGAAGCTTCCAAGAGAGGAGTAGCTTAACAATAGCTGTCTATATGATTTTGGTGACCTTTAAGATTGCTTTATTTAAATGGTATAATCAATATCTAAGTTTAAAGGATTAAGTAAAAAATATTTTTGCATACTTCCTACATGAAGAATTGGTCTTTTCCTAAGTGATTTTACAAGTTATATGAGTGTACTATACAGACTTAGTGGGCTAAAAAGATAAATTTGTAGGTCACAGAGGTCAATGGAATTCTTACTATACACAGGTTACTAGGCGGTCAAGACATGTTCTGACTGTGAACAAGGCTTGTGATCTTGTCTGGGAGAGTTTTCTCAGAACAAACAACAGAGTATGCTGCTAAAGTTAACCTCAGGGTTCACACACATTCTGATGGTGAGCATGGCTGGCTGGCTGTTCTGTGTGTCTGATAGGAATCTCTCAGGGAACAGAATGCTGCTTCTATGCAGACAATCTTCACAGAGTATTTTTTTTTTCTTTTTCTTTTTCTTTTTGTCATTTGGGTTGAAACTATTGACTCTGACACTATCTGACTTAAGGCATATCCTCAGGGCCAAGGGATTCCTTTCCCTCCTCAAACCCCTTCATCTTCTATCTTTCTATCCTGCCTCAAGCCAAGCCCACCCTGATTCCTTCCATCTCTTGGCCTAGCTCCACTACCTGAGACTCCTCATGGTGCTGGATTCCTCCAGCGTCCACCCTAGGGCTTAGAGCTTCATCCCAACCAGGCCTGTGGAGTCTCCTTGACTCCTGGACTGCTTCTTCATTCTCTCCAAATCTGTTTTGTGCTTGCTGTTGTCCCTTGTCCTGCAGTTGACAAGGAGTGGAGAAACTGCCTCTCACCTCCAGCAGAGCCCATTGCTTTCTACCACCAAGGTGCTGGGTTGATAGAAACACAAAAGTCCCAGGCACACATCCTGGTGGGAAACTGTAGTTTGATCTTCACTGGCAGGGCTGGGCCATCGTCCTGGATGCTCAATCACCCTCAGTTTGTAGTTGGGAAATTCAAGACTCAGAGAAGTGAAAGAATTTGGTGGGCCCCCAGTGTTGAGGCGTGGGCTCAGCCCCAGCATTTGCTGCTAAACAGGTTCTCTGTAGCTCTGTCCCTACTTAAGATATTCCATTGTGTGAATGGCCTCAAAGGCATTCAGCCAGCATCTGAAGAGCTACCATTTAGAATTTCAGACTTTAGATGAATTCATGTTTTTGTTTTTAGACAGGTCTCTTGGTAGTCCATGCTGGCCTGTAACTCGTATGTAGCTGAGGATGTCTGGGACTGTCCGATTGTTGTCTGTCCCAGTGTAGGTATTACAGGCATGCACTACCTTGCTCACTTTTATATGGATGGGGTAAGGGATGGAACCTAGGGTTGCATGTATACTAGGCACTCTACCAACTAAGCTGTGTCTTCAGCGGGTTTTTTGGGTTTTTGTTTGGTTTTTCTGGCCAGCGTTGACCTAGAATGCACTATGTAGCTTAGGCTGGCCTCAAGCAATCCTCCTTCCTCAGCCTTTCTGGGGCACAGGCGTGCACTTACAGGCATGCAGTGCCACATTTGGGTTACTCTTTCTGAATTTTAAAAAATTTAAATTACATTTATTGCTTGGTTGTTTTATGGTGGGGCTGGTTCACTATGGCATGTGTTTGATGGCCAGAGGATAACTTGAGGGAGTCAAGTCCCTATTTCTACTGTGTGGGTCCCAGGGATCAAACTCAGTGTGTCAGACTTGGCAGCAGGCACCTTCACCCATCTTGCTGAGCTATCTTATCAACCTACTATTTTCTAATTTAACTGCTATTGATCAGCTCACAGCGACCACCTCTCTAGATGGATCTGGTCCCCTCACTGGTTGTCTGTCTCACTGAGAGACAGACAATGGGAAAGGGCATTTGGCAGCCTCATGCCACGTGTCTCTTATCAGTTTGAAGTTTGGTGGGCGGTGTGTGTGTCCTGAGCTCTTTTCCACAGAAAAGCCTGAAAAGCCTAGCAGCTATGGGTCTTGCACAAGTGCTGCCAACCTCAGCCCTGCTCACAGTCCCAGGATCTGCCCCTGGTTTGGTGATCCATTGTTCACTGTGAACAATTCCCAGGAAATAGCTTCAGATGTTGGGAGGCCCTGGGGTGGGATGACTTTCTGGTACCTCCCTTATTTTCCTTCTATTTTGTCCTTTTGTTTTCCTGCTCTGAGGGGTATTTTTGGCTCCCTGTCCCTTCTAGCCTCGGGAGAGTCCTACAACAGCAGAATGGAAGTGGCAGATGGCAATGTTTTCTGCTGTGCTGTGCCAGAGAAAGTTTGACTTTCAATGCCCAGGATCAGGCTAACTCCCAGGCACCTTGACTCACCCTAATGCAGAGGACTTGCTGGGAGACCATGGAATATATCATGTCTGCATAAGCCTAATAACCATTTCTTCCCTTTTCTTTTTCCTTCAAACCGATTGTGTGTATGCATCTGCATGTGTGTTCAAGTGTGTGGGCACACATATACATGTGCACCTGTGTGGTTGTGTATAGAAGCTAGAGGTTGGCATCAGGGTCTTTTAAATTGCTTTCCTCTTTATTTGTTTGTTTATTTTGGACCTGAGGCTTATAGATTTGGCTAGGCTGGAAGGCCAGTTAGTCTGCTGGATCTCTTGTCTCTGTCTCCCCATCCCTGGGATCACAGGCTTGTGCCAGTGTGCCTGAGTATTTATTTGGGCTCTGCGGCTTTGAACTCAGTTCCTCATGCTTGCACAACTTATTGATTGAGCCATCTCCCTAGACCTTCCTCATTATGTAGCCTAGGTTAGCTTAAAACTTGCAGTCATCCTTCTGCCGCAGCCTTCCAGCTGCTGGGGTAATAGACATGTGTCATCTCTCATCCCAGAGAGATGAAGCAGTCTTCCTTAGGCATCCCAGCCAAGAGGAGTGAAGCTTGATCTCAGTCTGACTCTAGAAGCCCAGGTCCCCACGTACTAGCCTTTACTGTCTCCCCAGGGGACTCATCACTGGCTACAGTCCCACAGGGAAAGGTCACTGTTAACTGTGCTGTATAGAAATGGGTCATCTCTGGCTCTCTGCAGGGCCTCAGTGTCCTATCTCCACTCAACAGATCTGCTTTTCCTCCTTGCAGATCTTATGTCTTTAAAGAGGATGATGGAGAAGCTGGGGGTCCCCAAGACCCACCTAGAGATGAAGAAGATGATCTCGGAGGTGACAGGGGGTATCAGTGACACCATCTCCTACCGAGACTTTGTGAATATGATGCTGGGCAAACGGTCAGCTGTCCTTAAACTGTGAGTACCTCCTCACCCCATGGGATCTCAGAGACAAGGACATCCTGTGGGGAGAGACCTCAGGTGGAGGACACCTTTGCCATCTCTTAGTGGGTGGACAATTCATTGTGCTACCTGCTGAATGAGGAGCTGGAGTTTTCTGAGCCTGTTTTCCTTACTTGGAGAGATTAGCTTGCATTGGGGTGCATGGTAAACCCCAAGATTGAAGGCTTCACGAATGACAAAAATGATGTCATTTTTTTTGTTTTGTTTTGTTTTGTTTTTTTATGCAGCCTTGGCTGTTTCTGGAACTCACTCTGTAGACCAGGCTGGCCTCAAACTCATAGAAATCCACCTACCTCTACCTCCTGAATGCTGTGGTCAGAGGTGTGTTCTGCCTGGCTTTTTAAAAAAGTTTTTTGAGATAGAGTCTTCAGAGTCTTAACTGTACCGCCAAGTAACCCTGGTTGGTCAGTTACCATGGATCCCTGGCTTGCCTCAAAAGTTGTGTCAATCCTCCTGCCTCAGCCTCCCAAGTGTTGAAGTTATAGGCAATACCATATTAGACCTGACTATGGTTACCCCTCCCTCCCTCTCTTCCTCCCTCTTCTCTTCTCTTTCCCTTCCTTCCTTCCTTTTGTATGAGATGATTGGGATCAAATCCAGGGCCTTGTACATAGCAGGAAAATGCTCTAACCATTTTGTTACACCCAACCCCTACTGTTAACATGTTCTGAACCCGTTTCCTCATTTGTAAAGCATATTCCTACTCCCTTTGGTGTTTGGTAGTTGACAGAGTCTGTAATCAACTCTAGCTGGGCATGGTATGGCACCTCTGTATTCTTAGCACTAAGGCAGTAGATGCAGGAAGGACAGGAATGTCAAGGCTATCCTCACCTACATAGCAATTTTAAGGCCAGCCTGGGCTACCTGAGACCTATCTATCTTAACCCCCCTTCATCATTCCCTCCCTAAAAAAGTCAACTCTAGTTTTAATCCTGACACTGTTACTTGTTCCCTAATGACCCTGAACAGGTTATCTTTGGTCCTTGAATTTTGGCTTCTTTTCTTCTTGTATGTGTATGCCTGTTTATCCATGTCCATATTTGTGTGTGTGTGAGTGTGTGTGAGTGTGTGTGTGTGTGTGTGTGTGTGTGTGTGTGTTTTCCTGTATAGCTCAGGTTGGCTTCAGCTTTGGAATCCTGCCTCCACCTTGCAGGAGCCAGGATTGCTGGCTGATTCTGTGTCTTCTGTTGAAAGTGGTGATGGTTGCACATGAAGCATCGTCCTGAGGGCTAGTGAGGTGGCATGGTAATTTCTGTCTAGTGTTCAGCCGATGGCAAACATCTAAGCCTCTTTAGGACTATACTTTCCTCGATTAATGAAGGAGCTTGTTGCTAGGGAGACAGCTCAGTCAGGAAATGGAATGGCATGCATGAGTTTGGTTCCAGAACCAAACTGGTATAGTGGCATGTATCCTGGTGCCTGAAGACAGAGACAGGGGCTGGAGAAATGCTCTTCCCGAGGTCCTGAGTTCAATTCCCAGCAACCACATGGTGGCTCACAACTATCTGTAATGAGATCTGGTACCCTCTTCTAGCCTGCAGGCATACATGCAGACAGGATATTGTGTACATAATAAATAAAAGGAGAGAGAAGTATAACAAAATGCTATTTAAAAAATGGACAAGAATGCCATTTAAAAAATGGATAGCCGGGCATTGATGGTGCATGCCTTTAGTCCCAGCACCAAAGCAATACAGAGAAACCCTGTCTCAAAACAACAACAACAACAAAAACCAAACAAACAAACAAACAAAAAAGGGACAGAGACAGGTAGAACCCTGGGGTTTGGTCTCCAGGCAGCCTATTTGATAAGTCTCAGACCATCAAGAGACCCTGCCTTAAAGAAAAAGGAAACAAAAAAGGAAAGGAAAGGAGAGAAAAGAAAAAGGAAAGAAAAGAAAAGGAAAGAAAAAGAGGCAGTGACTGAAGAGTGATTCCAAAGACTTTTCTGGCTTTTACACACATGCACACACTCATTCAAGACATTCATTGAGGCCCAAGGAGGTCACAGTACTGGATCCCCAACCCATTTTGAATAAACACTCAGAGGTTGAGTGTTTGTCTTGAGTCACTCAGCATGAAGCAGTAGGCCAACACTAAAATGCAGTCTCCCTGAAAGGTTACGTTTTGAACCTATGAAGATGGAGGTTTCTGTTCTGCCTGGTCCCCCCAACCGATTAGCCCCAAATAAGCACACACAAACTTATATTAATTATATTAATTATAAACTATTTGGCTGATGATCAGGCATCTTATTGGCTAGCTCTGTCTTAATTATTAACCCATTTCTATTAATCTATGTATTGCCATGAGGCTGTGGTTTACCTGTAATCGGCATGTTACTCCTTCAGCAGCATGGTGTCTCTCCACCTTTTTTCTCTCTCCTCTCCCCAGAATTCTCCTCATCTCGAAGCCCTGCCTCACTACTAGCCAATCAGTGTTTTATTTATCAACAAATAAGAGAAACGTATATACAGAAGGACATCCCCCATCAATCCTACATTGTCTCCTTCACAGAGTGGACTGGAGTTGTAGCACAGTGGGGATGGGTTTTTTGTTTTGTTTTCTTGAGACAGGGTAGGTCTTCCTTCCTTCTTCAAGATGGGCCCTCTCTATTATGTAGCTCTAGCTGTCCTGGAACTTGCTTTGGAGATCAGACTGGCCTGGAACTCACAGAGATCTGTTTGCCATCACTACCACCGACCAGTCAATGGGAGTTTTTTAAAGACCTAATGGGATTCTTGAGCAGAATTCTGGCCCAACCCACTCTTCCCCAGACAGCTAGGATAGAGAAAGGCACAGGCTTGGAAGCCAGAGGCCTAAAAGGCTGTCGCTTCTTCTACTTGGGACTGCCTGAGCAGTTGAGGAGTCCCATTGCCTCTTCCTGATCCACTGTTTCCCTCTGTGAAATAGGATCACCAGCGCCTTCCACACAGCTGCCCACGTGACCTTTCGTGAGGTTCTTCCCAGAATAGCCTTGAGGGCATTTTGTTGAGTATCCTGCAGAATCAAGATTGGGGAGATCTCTATATGAGAGGAGGAGTTCTAACCCTTTGATTTTGTTTTCTTTTCTTCATCTCTAAACCAGGGTCATGATGTTTGAAGGAAAAGCCAATGAGAGCAGCCCAAAGCCAGCTGGCCCACCTCCAGAGAGAGACATTGCCAGCCTGCCCTGAGGACCCACCTGGACCTTCCAGGATGTCACCCCTCCCCCACCCACCCGACTTACTGTGATCTGTCGTCTGTGTTTTGTCCTAGCACATTTGTTTCATGCCTTAATGAGACTGGGGAATCCTGGCCTCAGGGCCCCTCCTCTCTGCTTCCTACTGCCCTGCCCTCCCTATACAGAAGGGCTGACATCAAACCAAAAACTGGAGAGGGCATGGAGGCTGCAAATCTGAGTCCCCATGTTTGAAGAGGGTCTTGTCCATCAGTTCATCTTTCTAGGTTTCTCTTTTTGTTTGTTTGTTTTCTGGTTTTTTAACAGCCCTGGCTGTCCTGGAACTCACTCTGTAGAGTGGCTGGCCTTGAACTCACAGAGATCCACCTGCCTCTGCCTCCCAAGTGCTGAGGATAAAGGCATTTTCCACTACCACCCAGCCTCTTTCTAGGTTTCTATGCTAAATACAGGGTCCACGCTTGACCCTGGTGGGTCGCTCTCCTCCCCCGACTCTCAGAAGATTCTGAGCAGGCACAAAGCTCCGGAACATGGCTTCCTGCTTGCAGTGTTCATGAGTGCCTCGCAGACTCAACTTTTTCCCCTTGGTTCCTGCCACTTTCCTCAGTGACATGACAAAGGTGGGGAGGGAGGGGCCACCATTGCAGAGTCCTTCAAAAGGAGCAGAAGGAACTTCTAGCTTCGCTCTCTTGACTACACCTTTACAGACAACTCAGACGGACAGTGCAGCTCCACTGTCCCTTGGAGGCAGAGGTGAAGATAGTGGCTTGGGGAGGATGCTGAGGGTGCCCAGGCAGAAGAGGAGTCAAGTGATCATGATGAACCTCAGAGTAACACATTGTCTGGTTATAAAATGCCCCCAATTCAGCTATTTACCTTTCTACCCAACATGTTCTTTCTTTAATCACCCACTCAGCAGTTACTTATCAAGTGCCTATTACAAGCCTTAAGTCCTCCTGCTTTGTTTTGGTGTGTGCTATGTCTAACTCATAGCTGCCTTTTCAAGTCACTCAAGACCTGAGTTCTGGGGATTGGACTGAGGTAATTTGGCAGATTTTAGCTGGGCCAGTCCTCTCGTTTCACTTGCTGACCTACAGGGGTTAAGTACCTTGCTGAAAGGTCAGGGGGTGCATCTAAAGATGGCAGAGTATGGACTGGAGCCCAGAAGCTCTGGCGAAGGGTGAAGAGGACTATTTCCCAGCTTGATACTTGAGGAAGATGGTATCTCTTCTAAAGACCTTATGTCAGGCCTCACCCTCCCGAGGGCCTCCAAGTTGGCAGTGGGGTTTGGGTAAGGGCCAAGCCTGCCTTTGCAGTTTTCTTCCCCACAGCTTCTTGACTGATCCTCAGAGACACTTTCCAAGAATTCTTACAGAGAAGTCTCAAACTTGACCCATCTTACTTGAGTGGGGACCCCAGCCTTGACTCTGCCTGTGTTCTGAAACCTTTTACTCTGGGCACTCAGGACAAGACAGTCGTTTATCAAACATATTTATCAAGCACCTCACTGTATGCCCTGAGTCCTGAACCCAGCAGTGAAATGGACTGACACATAAAACTTACATCTACTGGGAAGTCACATCAGTCAATGACAGTGTGATGTTAGGAAATGGGGGCTGGGAGTGGCAGCAAGGAGACAGTACCCTGTAGTCCCAGGGATTCCAGGGAGCTCACGACTTGGCAAGAGCGTTAGAAGAGCGTAAACCCTAAGTGGAAAAAGACTGGGAAGTGTTACGCTAGTGTGATTTTCCAGGGGCTCCTTAGTGTCCCACAGTCCAGTATCCAGGGTGCTGTCCCCACACCACCTTGAGGATGAAGCAAAGGTCATGAAATGGCTAGCTCTGGTCAATCCTCTGGTTTCAACCAGTCCGGCGCAGGAAAGATCCTTTCGCTATGACTGGCTGATTTTCAGCCTAAGGAGCTGCTTCAAAAGTAGTCTAGTTGATGTTTAAACCCCAGCATTCCTCCCTGTAAATATAAAATCCTGTCTACCCTCACCCCATCTATTGACTTAAAAAAAAAAAAAAAAGATTAACATCTCTCCCCATTCCTTCTGCATAGTTCTCCAGCTGGATTGGGACCTTGGACTCTATTCAATGTGCCCAATTCTCTGTGACAGGAAGGCAAAGCCAGGCAGGCTCAGTGGGTCTACAACTCATGAGATTACACACCACTTCCACAAAGGAGTGTGCCTGTGACCTCTGCAAGGTACAGGAAGAGGTTCTCTAACTGGGAGGGGACCCTATGAGTCCCTGGAAAGAATCTTAAGAATAACCCTTAGAGGGGAGGAGTTTGCATATATTTCAAACTGTATCCAGGGCTTAGTTTTCTTGGGATGTCAGCTGTCATTATTCCTGAAGACCAAATTTAACTGGTGTAACCAATCACATGGGGACCGCCAAGTATGGCTATGTTCCTGTGCTCAAAAGATGTTTGTCAGGTAGACATGGGTGAATGACGTTATGTGTTCGAGTGAATGTATGGGTGGGATATCGTCTCCTGCAGATTGAAATAAACTAGACCAATTTACCATTGTCTTTGTGTTTCTCAGGGCGCAGTAAATTCAGAAGAGCTAAGTGACACAAGTACTGGTTGAATGCATGGGTCCCGTTCGGCCAGACAGTTGACTCCATCTGATTAAGCCTAATTCCTACCTCTATTTTATGGGGGGTGGGGGTGGGGGGTTGTCGGTTTGAGAGGATTTCTCTGTCTAGCAGCCCTCGCTGTGCCAGCCTTGCTTTGTGGACCAGGCTGCCCTCAAGCAGAGTTCTGCCTGTGCTGGAACTGAAGACCACACCCGGCTCCACTTCTACTTTTATCGTTATGGTACAATGGGAAGAGGCCTGGAGCACATAAACAACTTGCTGACAAACAGCGCATGAGAGATTGTGTCTTCTGGAGCTGACACACCAGCTCCATGTGTGTCTTCTGGAGCTGACACACCACCTCTTCACTATCATTCCAGAAATTTCTTCAACTTCGTTTGTACATCCAGATCTTGACGCTTCCTGGCTGAGAGCCACTGGGTAATTTGGTAACTGCTTTGTGTGGAATTCCCTTATTTCATTAATTAACCAATTTGTTTTTATTCAAACAGGGTCTCTTGTAACCCAGGATAGCTATAGATTGCCATGTAGCCGAGGATAACTTTGATTTCCAAAACCTGTCAAAACTGTCCCCTGGAAACAGTTTCAAGATCCTAACTTCTCTAGGTCGGAAGCTACTAACAGCCCGTCAGATAAGCGCTGTGGGGAATTTTCCAGAGTCTTGCGCCACCCAATGAAAGAAACGCACACAAAACGGGCATGTGCATGCTGCCTTAAGAGTAGGAAGGACGCCTGCGCGCGCCTCATAGCCACACCCCCTACCCGAACTGGCCAATGGGGCCTGGTAGACTGGCAAGCGCGCGACTTCTGATGAAACCAGGGACGACTCTGTCCGACCACACTACAAACAGGCGTGGTTGATGTCATCCATGCGCGCCGGAAATACGCATCTCCCGCGCGCCGCTGGCGCTAAGGGAAGGAAGTTAGGGCCCGAGCGGCCTGGGCTGTATTGGAAAGATCGCAGGCGGCAGCGGTAGCTACTTGGTCACCTTGAAGGCGGCACGATGGGAGACGATATGGATGCCATAGTCCCTGAGCGGGAGATGAAGGTTAGAGATTGGCCGGGGCCTCCCTGCCGGCGGTAGTCTTGAGTTGCCCTGGAGCCTCCCCCGCCTCCGCCGGCTGCTCCAACAGTTTGCCGGGTGCAGAGCGCTCGCCTCACACAGCGTCTTCAGTGCTGTGCGTGTCGCGGGCATGAATTCTCACCAAGTGCAGCTCGCCTGTCCTTGGGTGGGCTTGGCCACACCTCTTAAGTTACCCCAGTTACTCTCATGTGCTGGCCGCCATAGGAGTAACAACGATGTTTGCTTATTGTGTGCAAGGCACTGTGACTGTCGTTACTATAGCTTCTACAACTAATTCATAAGAGAGCAAATTGAAGTTCTGAAAGTAAATTCTCCATAGCCATGTGACCAGAGCCTTATGTCTTATTTTTTTTAGGCAGAGTCTCTTGTAGTTCAAGCTGGCTTCTAACTCTGTCTTCTCCAGGCTGGTCTTGGATTCTTGATCCCCCTGCCTCCAACTCTCACGTAACTGGGATTATTGGTTTGCATCACCTCACTTGGCGTGACCCCTCACTTCTTAGTTGTCTGTATACTGATACTTGAAGGTGGTCCAGACTACGCAAGATGGGACCAAGATACACTTTCTGCCTTCCAAAACCCTTAGTTAATTGGAATAGACACAGGAAATCAGCTTGAAGTCAGGAAACAAAAGGGAAGGCAAGTGGCTCTAATGATAAGGTAGACACCCCCTCCCTCCTTCTGGATATGCTGTTAATAGTTGACGTATATAATCTGGCTGAATGAAAACACAGAATGGTAAACAGCTGGAAATGAATGAATTACAGGAAGGGCATTTATGTGAACAGTGAATCACTAAAATGAATATATGGGAGAATGGTTCATATTTGTGCTTAGAAATAGTGGCTCTTGAGCATCAGTGCCTGTGCTGAACCCGGTAATGGGCATGGGTCATGCTCTTCAGATATGCTTTGATAGAGAAGCCTTAGAACCACAGGGAAACTAGTGGTGTTTGAGTTACTCTCGGTACCAGAAAAGAGAGCTTTTTTTTTGTTACTGCCTCATCATACTGGCTCTCCACACAAAGTTCATCAAGACCTAGTAGTATAGTCATGACTGTTAGGATGATAATCACAAAAAGATAAATGATTTATTCCTTTATGACCCCATAGTGTGGTCCCACAGGGAAAGTTGTGTGAACCTTTGCCCACTATATTCAACGAGGATTAAGAATGTTTCAGTCTGCCTTTGAGTAAATATGCATTAAACATGGGCTACAAGGAAATTAGTATGTGTGCTAGATATCCTTTATGAAACCATAAGGCTCTATGAAAATAAGTTTCCTCTTGTATCTGTCACATTCTTTTCAAGAAAACTCTGACTTTAAGATAGGTTTGGGGAGTTGGGGGAGCTGGGGAGAGACAGATGCAGCTTAACAAAGTGATGAGAGATTAACAAAGTGTGAGGCTGTCTGATCCCCAGGAACTGGAGTTACAGACATTTATGAGCTTCTATGTGGGTTCTGGGAATTGAACCCAGATATTTTTGAAGAGCAACTATTGCTCTTAATCACTGAGCTCTCTCCAGCTCTCTGTATTTCATTCAACAAATCTTAGTGAATTTAGAGTCTAAAAACAGGAATTTGTTGGCCTCAGGGTAATAACTGTATTTTTGGTATATTGAAATTGTGTTTATGGACTATAACAGTAAACATGATTTAATTTCTTCCTTCCTGAAAATTGATCTTGTTTCATCCTCCAAAACAGGACTTTCAGTTTAGAGCATTGAAGAAAGTGAGGATCTTTAATTCTCCTGAAGAGTTGCCCAAGGAGCGCTCGAGTGTGCTTGCCATATCCAATAAGTATGGTATGCTCTTTGCTGGTGGCGCCAATGGCTTGCATGTTTTTCCTACTAAAAGCCTTCTTATCCAAAACAAACCTGGAGATGATCCCAATAAAATTGGTAAGCGCTTTAATTTATTTGACATAGCAGAAATGGGGCTGTGGTGGCATGCTAATCAATGTCTTTCCTTCCTGAGACACTTTTTTTTCTTGGTTTTTCAAGACAAGGTTTTCTCTGTATCCTTGGAGCCTATCCTAGAACTCACTTTGTAGACCAGACTGGCCTCAGGCTCTCAGAGATCTGCCTATCTCTACCTCCTGAGTGCTGCGATTGAAGGTGTGGGCCACTTCTGCCCAGCCTAAGACACAATTTTAATATGAAAATTAAAATTGGTTTTGGGTTTAAGATTGCCTTGCAGAATAGGGTGCTAAAGTTCAGGTAGGGTGCCAAAGCCTAGTTTTCTCTTCATTCCTCCATGCTTCTGTTTTTGTGAGTTGTTTCTCTAAATTCAGGGGAAAGAAGTTACTGTTGTGCCATGCTTTTCTTTTGCTCAGTTGAAGTTGGACTCTGGCTGTCTAAGAGAAGGCATGCCAGAACCAACCCAACAAATGGGAATGTGTATTTGGGGCATTGTAGCAAAAGCTTCTTTAGTAAGGGCAATAGGAAGTCTTGGGATATTTAATGCTACATTACCTCCATATAGGAAAGTTAAGCCGGTAGGTAGTAGCACATGCTTTCAATCCCAGCCCCATCTCTGGAGACGAAGGCAGGTGGATCTCTGTGAGTTTGAGGCCAGCCTGGTCTAGAGAGTGAGTTCCAGTATAGCCAGGGGTATACAAAGAAACCCTGCCTGGAAAGAAAGAAAGAAAGAAAGAAAGAAAGAAAGAAAGAAAGAAAGAAAGAAAGAAAGAAAGAAGAAAGAAAGGAAAAGAAAACCAGTTAGGAAGAAAATTATAATTAGTTCCTAAAACTAAGGATCCAAGGGCATCCTTATATGTTTATATAGATGAGAAAATGTTTCAAATTGACTTGGATAAAGGATTATGGCTGTATGCCTAGAACATTCTTTTTTGTTTTGTCTTTTCTGTGTCCGTAGTTGAGCCAGTCGATGGCTTGAATGTCGCTCTGAAATTCCCAGTACATCACCTGGCACTGAGCTGTGACAACCTCACACTCTCTGCGTGCATGGTGTCCAGTGAATATGGCTCCATTATAGCTTTTTTTGATGTTCGCACATTTTCAAATCAGGTAAGCTACTGTAAACTGTATTTCAACATGGGAACGAAAACATTTCCTCATACACATTCTTACTTGGAAGCTGTGTAAACAGATGACAGGGCTGCTCCATGGTATGGTTAAGGGGAAGGTTTTTATTACAGATAAAAGTGAAGAGCCAGAGGCATTTGGAAGAGTCCAGAGCAGAGAGAGAAAGAAGTAGACTGAACCTGGCCTGCAGATGGGATGTAGCCAGGGCTTCTGAGAGGGGGATAATACTGGGGGCTAAAAAATAAAGAAAACATAGTAAGGGGAGTGTGGGTAGAGCATATTCAGAAGAGCAGGGTTATAAGGAGAATGGGTAGCTTGGGGCTGTAGGGGAGGGAAATCCGTGAGCTGTAAAGAGTTTAGAATAGGGAAAGAGGTTAGATGCTAGCATGGACTCTGAAATGTATAACAGGTAATTATGATACTGAAGAAACCCGGGGCTAGCATGAGCTCTGATATGCTAATATGCTAGAGGTAAGGGAAATGATTCCTTTAGGTGGGAACCAGTTTCTCAATTTCATGAGGAGTGCTGACTTTCATCTAACCATCAGAAATACTCCTATAGTCCTGGTTGAGCACATTTCTGGATATCTGGTCTGCTTTTTGGAGTTTGGGGAATTGGAGTCGTTTCCTTTGAACCTAACAGATGCATCTCAGGTTGACATGTGAAATCTTTCTAGATTAAAATATAGATTAAAAAAAATACTCCTTAAATATACACTCATAAATCTTTGAGACAGAAAATATTTTAGCAAATTATTTTATAATATGTCCTGTACCAAGTTAACATTTCTCTTTTACCCACAAGACTACCACTTGAGGAGACTTATATTGGCTCTGTGGCAGACCATGGAGCTAACCAAGAAGGTTTGATCTAGGCTATGTTGATGTAGGGTTCTTCCCAGCCAGTTTTAAGTAGTTGTATAGTACACTGGCTATATATTTGGCATTAGATTTTTTTGTATAACTTGTCTTTTCTATATGCTTCCTATAGTAGGTACAGTTCATTTTACAGATGGAAAGACAAATTTCAAAGAGTTTAACACTGGCCAAGCATGCTAGCACACACCTGTAGTCCCTAGACTAAAGTGGGCAGATAGTGAGTTTGAGACCAGGCCAGGCTAAAGAACTTGACTCAAAAAAAAAAAAACAGAACAAATAAAACTCCCACCAAAAGCTGAGAAAGAAATCAAAAAGCCTAGCCAAGGGCATTAAGCAGATCCAAGACTCCTACTTTTACATATCCCTATCAGCAGTCTCTTAAGTATAGTAAAATAATTAATGGCCGTTTCTAAATTCTGTTGAATTGTTTGTAACAAATAGATTGCTATGCAGAGCCACTTCTTTTTTGACCCCCTGGCTATGAAGAAATGCAGTTTGATTTAAGAAAGAATGCATGTTCAATCATTTCCTCTGAATCCTAAGTTCCTTTGTGTTTGTTTATTTGTGCCCTTACTTGAACAGGCCAAACCACTGAAACGTCCATTTACCTATCACAAGCTTTCAAAGGATGTAGATGGTATGGTGATTGATATGAAGTGGAACCCCACTGTCCCTTCCATGGTGGCAGTTTGTCTGGCCGATGGCAGTATTGCTGTCCTGCAAGTTACAGAAGTTGTGAAAGTGTGTGCCACTCTTCCTCCCTCAGCAGCAGTTACATGTGGTGGGTAATAAATGTTCCCTACCTATAAAGTGCTGTAATGGCCAGCTGTTTAAAACTTAATTTCTAGCCAGGCAGTGGTGGCGCATGCCTTTGATACCTGCACTTGGTATCAGAGGCAGGTGGATCTCTGTGAGTTTGAGGCCAGCCTGTTTTACAGAGTGAGTTCCAGGGCAGCAAAGACTGTTACACAGAGATCAAAAAAACAAAACTAAACAAAAAATAATAATCTCTAGAAGTAAAGGTGGATGGCTTTCCTGTTTTGTGTAGATTGCTGGGGATGGGGAGGAGATAGAAATTGAGAATAATAATTTATTTCTATAGTTAATGGTATTGAAACCAAACAGCATAGCTCATTTAAAACTGGAGTTTTGACAATAAGTGTTTCTGAGTCTAAAAGAGTGCCATCTGAAAGTTATTTGTACCTCTATGAAAAGCACTAGAAGTAACAAATAGAAACAACAGAGTGATTGCTTGATCATTTAAACACCTTCATTCTCCTTGTCTTGTAATTCTACTGGAAAAGCACTCTTAGCTTTCAGTTAATGGCCTGGTGGTAAGTTATAATTGACTGTATTGTTAAAATGGTTGCACTTTCTCCACTACTTGGGGATGATCTCTCTTGGGATGATTGTGTAGCTGTCTAGATCTTGGGGTATGCTTTCTTTTCACTGGGTTTTTAATTGGTAGCATTGTCTTCTCAGTGTGCTGGAGTCCCAAAGGAAAGCAGCTGGCAGTAGGAAAGCAGAATGGAACTGTGGTCCAGTATCTTCCTGTAAGTTCCTGTTTTCCTGATTAACTCACCACTGTTGGGGATGGTTTGGGGACATCTTTGTAACTTTTTGACTGTTGGCTTTTTTTTTTTTTTTTTTTTTTTTTTTTTTTTTGCTATCAATAAGCTATTCTTGATTGGGAATATCTTAGTGTTAGAATGTATGAGACCTTGGGTTCAATCCTTAGCACTACAAAATAAACAAAAAGGAATTTAAATTCATGGTAATAAATCCATGAATGAAAAAAGAGTTACCCTTTCTGCTCTGTCACCCAGTCCTTCCAGAGAATCCACTGTTCTGTGTAGTCAGGCCTCCTTCCTTTTATGGGTGCTCATACAAATTGCTGGTATGGACATTTGCTGTTTTTGTTTTTCCTTTAAATGTGGTCCTATGTTATGCACTATTTCCCTAACTTTATAGTTCCAATTTTTCTTGCTCAGTCTTTTTGCTTAGCTTAAAAAGAAATAATTTTTAATCATGCCATTCAGAAACAATGATATTTTAGTAGAAAGATTTTTCCAAATCCCTTTTCCTTCCTTCCCCTTTCTGTCATTTTGAGACATGATCTCAGTATGTAGTTCAGTTGATCTTCAAACTATTCCTCCTCCTGCTTCTGCTTCCTAAGTTCTGGGTCACTGGCATGTGTCATGGTTTCTTAAAATATATCAGGAAATGTTGGAGTAAAGCAGAAGGAGGCATTTCTGCTCACAACCATTCTTTGTTACTTGGCTTCGTTGGAAACCTTTCATGTCTATGAATGATGTCTGTTTAGCAATCTGCATAGAGGGGCAATTCTGTGCAAACAGCTTATAAGGAAAAGGAGTTGATGAAAAGCTATTACCATAACAGATTCACTCCAGTTAAAGGACACTTGTTATCTTTGAACCATCTTAAAGGTTTCGTTTCTCCAGTTGTGGGCAACAAACAAAGCAAATGCTCTTGTTGTTGCATTTTCTCATCTTCTCCTTAGGGGGCCTTTTTGTTTTGTTTTGTTGTTTTGTTGGATTATTATTTTTATGTGCATTGGTGTTTTGCCTGCATGTATGTCCATGTGAAGGTGTCAGAACTCCTGGAACCAGAGTTAATACAGTAGTGACTTGGCATGTGGGTGCTGGCAATCAAATTCATGTTCTCTGTAAGAGCAGCAAGTGCTCTTAACCACTGAGCCTCCTTAGGAACTGGGAGTACAAGCAGTCACCTTTGCTTGTTGTCAAGCATTATGTGAAATTGGCTGCATAGTCTTTTGGGAGGCATTAGCCTCTAAAATGATAATGCACTTTATAGACTTTAATTGCTTGGCTGTTTGCTTGCTTGCTTTTGAGACAAGGTTTCTCTATGTAACTCTGATTGTCCTGGAACTCTGCCATGTAGACCAGGCTGGCCTCAAACTCACAGAGATCTGTCTGCCTCTGTCTCTGGGGATGGGGCTGGGATTAAAGGTATGTGCCACCACACCCAGACCTGCTTTTTATACTTTTAATATCTCAATATACTGAGGTCTTCTTTCCAGTTGTATGCAGGGAGCTACTCTCTCTTCAATGGCTCCATAGTTGTCCACTGTGTTGACACCATGTGATCTTATTGATGGTCATGTGGATCAGTACTAGTAGCTGTGGCACTGCGAATGCTGCTGCATTGAGCACTCTTATGAGCTGCATCTGAAAGTGTTCATGTGAGCATTTCCCTGGATAGGGTGTGCTAGGAGTAGGTGGTGCTGTCTTTGTTTGGGTGGTGGTAGAGGGGAGATAGAACACCAGTTTCTAGGGGATCTGATTAGATTTGAATTACATTGATTTAAGTACTGTTTCACTTGACATTTGTTAAATCTCTTTCAGACTTTGCAGGAAAAAAAGGTCATTCCGTGTCCTCCATTTTATGAGTCAGATCATCCTGTAAGAGGTAACAACTGCTTTATTCATTTTCTGACCTCTACTGTAGCCATTCTAGCCACATGAGATCCTCTATCTCTCTGCTCAGTGTAGGAACCAGTTTCTCACTTAATGTCATGAGTTATTCAGTGTAATACCTTGAAATGGATCTTGCATTTTTATAAGAATTCTTCATTTTCCCTAATAATAATAATAAGAAGAAGAAGCCTGTAAAAAACCCACTACTTTTAAGAAACTGGGCTAATTGATGCCTTTGTGTCCGTGAATTATCCTTATTCAATGTAAAGCCATAGTACTTTTTTGTCGTTGTTCATTATCTCTTGCAGAACATGGTTACTATTACAAATATATGATTCATTTTGTTATATCTTCTTGCTGAGATTGGTGACCTAGGAATTAGAGATGTGTGTTTTTCAGTTCTGGATGTGCTGTGGATTGGTACCTATGTCTTCATGATAGTCTATACTGGTGCAGATGGGACCTTGGACACCTGTCCAGATGTGGTGATGGCTTTACTCCCGGTAAGCATGTGAAAAGGACATCTTTGTTTTCTGAGAGTCACAGAAGCCTTCTAGTAAGCTAACTTAGAATTAAATTTCCTTTCCTTATTTGCTGTGATGATAGAGTCAGGTGGGCCTGGGACCAAAATTATGGTGGTCATTTAGAGCATTGTCTTAGTCATTGTTCTATTGCTGTGAAGAGGCACCATGACCAAGGCAACTGTTACAAAAGAAAATATTTATTTGGGTTCTTGCTTATAGTTTTATAGGCTTAGTCCATGATCATCATGACAGATAGGCATGGCACTAGAGCAGTAGCCATGTATGAACATGGCCTAGTATGAACTTTTGAAACCTCAAAGCTTGTTCCCCAGAGACACACCTCCTCCAACAAAGCCACACCTCTTAATCCTTCCCAAAGGGATCAAGCATTCAAGAATATGTACCTTTGGGAACTAATCTCATTCAGACCACCACAAGCATGGTTTAATTATGTAGTCTAAAAACAAACAAACAAACAAACAAACAAGGCTTCCGGGTAGTGGTGGCACACACCTTTAATCCCAGTACTCGGGAGGCAGAGGCAGGTGGATCTCTGATTTCAAGGCCAGTCTGGTCTACAAAGCTACACAGAGAAACCCTGCCTCAAAAAACAAAACCAAACAAAAAAAGGTTAAGATGTGTGTTTACTTATGCCGTAATTTAGAAAAGAAAGCGATTTCTTGATTTTTAAACAGTATTTTATGTGTATTTGCATGTATGTATGTGTATTACATGTGTGCCTGTTGCCTACAGAGGTCAGAAGAAACCATCAGATCCCCTGGAACTAGAATGTGATTGTGAGCCATCATGTAGGTGCTATGAACTAAACCTAGGTCCTCTGTAAAGGCAATAAGTACTCTTAACTACTGAGCTATCTCTCTGGCCTCTATCTTGATTTTATTTTATTTATTTATATATTTATTTAGGTTTTTCAAGGCAGGATTTCTCTCTGTAGCCCTGAGTATCCTGGAACTCGCTCTGTAGACCAGTCTAGTCCTGAACCCAGAGATCTGCTTGCCTCTGCCTCCTGATTGTTGGGATTAAAGGCATGCACCACCACTGCCCTACCTTTGTCTTGGCTTTTGACATTCATTTATTTATCAGATATTTGTGAGATATGGGTAGTTTGTTCCCATACAGAAGTGGCCAGGTCAGGAGTCCACATGCTGATGTTTGGGGTAGTGGATAATCTGTAGTCAGAATCATGGAGGAGTGGGGATGGAGAAAAAAAAGCAGAATCCACCAAAACACTTAGAAATAATTTATCATAGAAAAGAATCCTAAAAAGGCCATCTTAAAAACAGAACATTTAGTATTCCTCCTTTAGAACTTCTCCTATAATGAGTTTCTCCCAGTTCTCCCTTAATCTGTTTGCTCTGCTTGAGAAAGAATTTTTAATCCTACCATTCAGAAACAACTTGATATTTTAGTATTCAAAATTTCCAACTCTCCCCTTCCATTTTCTGTCTTGGAAATGGGGTGCTCACAGCATAGCCCAGTTGGTCCTCAAACTCTTAATCCTCCTTCCTGCCTCTGCTTCTAAGTGCTGGGTCAGGAAATAACAGAATAAAATAGAAGGGGCCTTTTTACTTGTTTACTGGGAACCTCTTGTGTCAGCGCGTAAAGCAACTTGTTCTATAAAAGATAGATTTGGCTCTTCCTGTGCTGTTCAGTTTTCCTTGGTTTTAAAGAGAGATCCTGTTCTGTCTATGTTGGGTGGCAATTATGTATATTAATTTTAGTATACATATTGACAAATGAAGTCTCTAGGTCAGGATATCTGCCTTTTTTGTTGTGTGGGTGTTTTATTGTTTGTATTTTAATGCTAAGGATTTAATCTGTGCCACATATACACAAGCAAGCATTCTGTCACTGAATTATGCACTAGCTGTTGGTTGCCTGAGAGAGGATCTTGCTAAAGAGTTCAGTTTGGCCATGAATTCATAATTCTTTTGCCTCTGCCTCCCAACTGCTGGGATTATATGTCTGTTCCACTATTTGATGTGTGCCTTTGATGAGCTTTAGAAAGCATGCCTGTCTCTCTTAGGAATGTTAGGGGTTAGTATGTGGCAGTTCCACACTTAATCCTTGGCAGTATGTGAAAGGGTGTCTTCATCTTTTTTTTTTTTTTGAGACAGGATCATCTTATTCTGTAGCCCAGGCTGAACTGGGACTCACTATGTAGCCCAGGATGGCCGTAAATTTTCAACAGTCCTCCTGCTTTAGCTATTCAAGTGCTAATATTATAAAGATGAGCCATCATACCATGCTGTTGTAGTAACTTCTTGGGAGTCTGCTGAAATTCCGTTTAAAATTACATTTATTGTGATGTCTTCTTTGACAATCTCAGTAACTCCTCTTTCTTGGGAGTAGTGATGATGTGAGTACTGGCTGATGTTTCCCATGGTGGGCTGAGTCCTCAGGGATTCTTAGGAAACTTGTGGGTCTGTTGTACAGCTGAGAAAACCAGGTAGCAAAAGGCTGCGGTGGGTCGCTCTTGTGTGTCCTGCGGCAGGCTGTGACATAGTGCAGTTCTTGTTGAGCTTGCCTGGTGATGGGGTCTCTCTTCCTTAGGAGTGACCTGAGTTCATCCCTATGTTTGTGCACAGATTTTGCATCAAATTTCTGATTAAGCTTAAGTGATTTTTGTCTTGAGATTGCGAGCACATAAAATGTACATAAAATTTCTCTCCCCTTCCTCGTTTCTAGAAAAAAGAAGAAAAGCACCCAGAGATATTTGTGAACTTCATGGAGCCCTGCTATAGCAGCTGCACAGAGCGACAGCACCATTACTTCCTCAGTTACATCGAGGAGTGGTGAGCAGAGTGTTTGTTCCTGGTGCCACTGTCAAGCCACACACCTCAGTCACTGAATCCCAACAGCGAACTGTTCAGTAGGAGAGGAGAGTACAGGCTGAGAAGCCTCAGTGTATTTTCAGTTGTTGGGTAACAATGCCTACTTCCAAGATGTCTGCCTGCCTCTGCATCCAGAGTTGTGTCTAGAATTAAAGGCGTGTGCCACCACACTCAGCACCGTAAAGTCCAATTTTCTCAATAACAGTGAGTGACTAATGAAAATACTGATTTTGTTTGTTTTGAAGAAGAGTCATTTGTAGCTCAGACTATTCTTAACTTTGCAGTGATCCTCCTGCCTCAGCCTTCTGAGTGCTGGGACTGCAGGGATCATCTATCACACCTGGATTAAAAATACTGATAGCTAAGGAACTCATTCAGGGTTTCTCCAAGAACAGCTTATCTTTGAGAACCCTTTGGAGCTTCTTGAGCTGGATTTCATGCTGTGGGGTTCTGTGAGCCTTGACTTGGTTCTGTATGTCCCCTTGTCTTTACAGGAATAGTAGTAGGCAAGTTTTCCAGTGCTTTTTAGAAAAAGCTCAGCACTATATCAAGCACCTTCCATCCTCTCCTCAGCCTTCTAGGAAACCATACTCTGTGTTGTGCTGTAGATCCAGTCAGGTTCATGCTATTGCTGGGCTTGAATGTAATAGCCTTTCGATTTTGTTCTTAAGGGATTTAGTGCTGGCAGCATCTGCAGCGTCAACAGAAGTTAGCATCCTTGCTCGACAAAGCGATCAGGTAAATTTCTCCTTTTTGGTCACTTTTATATTGAATGATGCTTTTTTTTTTTTTTTTTTTTTTTTGAGAAAGGTCAAGTGAAAGTGACTGGTTAAGACTATAAGCATGTAGCTGGGCGATGGTGGCACACACCTTTAATCCCAGCATTCGGGCAGCAGAGGCAGGAGGATCTCTGAGTTCGAGGCCATCCTGGTCTACAGAACAAGTTCCAGGATATGCTCCAAAGCTACACAGAGAAACCCTATCTGGAAAAAATAAAAAAACAAAACAAAACAAAAAAAACCCAAAAAACCTGTAATGCTTGTCCCTTTCAATGAGCTTTTAGTGTAAAGACTAAATGATAAAATGTTACAGACAACAATAGCATTCTCCCTCCCCCTTCCCTTTCATATACACGGTTTTACAGTGTTGGGGATTGAACCCAGAGCTTTGTGCACGTGCAGCAAGCACTCTGCTGACTGATACACATCCCAACCTTGGTATCTCTTCTTGTTATACTCACCTCATTTTCATAGTGCCTTTTCAGCTGTTCTCTCCATCTTTCTGTTTGTAGTCCCCATACTGCGACTGCCTGCATGCTGGCTTGTAATAGTTACCAGATCCCTTTTGTTTTGTTTGTGGGCTTATTTAATAGTTAGAGTCAGCTTGGTTTGCAGCATTGTTACTGTACCTTGAATACTCTTCAGCACAGCCATGTAGTGTGAGTGTGTGCTGCTGCTGTGTTTCCAACTTCATTACTTATTTCCTGTTCCCCTGACTCATGCTGCCCAGTTGGCCAAGACAGAATGGTAATGAATCATAAGACTCAGAAGTCATTTGTTGAATAGAATGGAGCCCGGCCAGGAAATCAGGAGTGTGAGGGATGTCACTGGAAAAATGTAGAAGCTTCTGGAGGGGTGTAAGCAGCAGGTCTAGCCAGTGTGAGACAGGAAAAAAGCCTTGAAGTTGCCTTCTGTCTCAGCGACTAGTGACATAGGCATCTGCATCTTTAGGAACTGCCAAATTGTGCCAGGCAACCTGGAACTTACAAGGCAGGGTGTGGCTACACCAGACCACTCACATGCTGGGATACCCCTGGCTTTTAGATGTTGTTCCAAGTGTCAGAGTCCCTATCAGCACAGGACACTGAACCATGCCACATATTCTCTGTTGATTGCAGTGCTGAGATGAAGCAGTGCAAAATGCTAAACAACACGAATTTTTCTACTGTGTCCTTTTTTTTTTTTTTTTTTTTTTTTTCAGACGAATTGGGAATCTTGGCTCCTAGAGGACTCTAGTCGAGCTGAACTGCCTGTGACAGACAAGAATGATGACTCCTTGCCCATGGGAGTTGCCATAGATTATACCAATGAAGTAGAAGTCGTCATTAGTGAGTGTTGCCTACTGTTTGCTCTAGAAATAGCTGTTCTAGCTGGGCGTTGGTGGCTCACACCTTTAATCCCAGCACTTGTGAGGCAGAGGCAGGTAGATCTCTGTGAGTTCAAGGCCAGCCTGGTCTACAGAAATAGCTATTCATAATGCTTGATACTTAGAAGCCATTAGCATATTTCTACGTGCAGAGTGGTGGAGGGTCCATCATGACAGTGTGAAGCTATCCAAAGATGACTACTCACTAATGAAACCGCAGCCAGATATGGTTCATGTGTCTGTGTTAGATTGAGTATGTAACATTTGGTTCCCTAGTGATGTCACAAGGGAGTGTCATCGTCAATTGACAGTGCACCCAACACTCAGTTAAGGGAAGAATGAGGGAGTAGAGCCCCAAGCTTATGTTTTCCACATAGGGCTTATGGGTGTTCTCTGAATATTCCTTTTCCCTTGTGGAGGTCAGCAGAGTGACTGCAGTGACTGAGATGTGATGAGGCAGCTTAAGAATATTTGCCTGCTTGAACATCACCATACAAAGCTATCCGGCTTAGGCACCTTGAGCTCCTTGTCCTTTCCTTGGTTTAGTAGGCACATTTGGTCTGATGAGGTTGCACTCTGATACTCTTGTGTACTCAAAATTCAACTGTAAAGGAGTATAAAATAGCTTAACTCACTGTGTGTGTGTGTGTGCATGTGTGTGTGTGTGTGTGTGTGCGTGCGTGCGTGAGAGAGAGAGAGAGAGAGAGAGAGAACGCCATCTTGTCAGTTCTCTGTGTGTGCATGTCTGAGAGAGAGAGACAGAAAACACATACTTGTCAGTTCTGTCCCAAACCTAGCATCTACCAGAGACTCCTGTCTTGTTGTGGTAGTGCTGAACTTCCCTTGTGAGTGGAGGGAGCCTGGGGGCAGTACAGGGCTATGGAGCATCCTCCAGGGCCCAGCAGGGTATGGTGATCTGATAGTGACAGGAGCTCCTGCTGTAGCTGCTGTATGAAAGGCTATTCACATCTGAATCAGCTGCTGTTGAAAGAGCCCCTCAAGACCTCTTAAGCAGGGCAGCCTGCCTTTCTAGGCCCAGGCCTGAAAGTTGACATGGCTCTTTTGGTAGTTTTGTTTCATTTTTTTTCAAGACAGGGCTTTTCTGTGTAACAACTCTGGCTGCCCTAGAACTTGCTCTGTAGACCAGGCTGGCTTCAAACTCACTGAGATCCACTTGCCTCTGCCTCCCAAGTGGTGGGATTAAAGGTCCACTGCCTGGTGATGTGGTTCTTTTAACGCGTTTGTTTTCCTTTTTTTTTTTTTTTTTTTTTTTTTTTTTTGACAGATGATGAAAAGACTCTTCCTGCTGCTCCGGTTCTCCTGTTACTTTCAACAGATGGTGTGCTTTGTCCATTTTATATGATCAATCAAAATCCTGGGGTTAGGTCCCTAATCAAGACCTTGGAGCTGGTCTCAATAGAAGGAGAGCGACAGCCCAAGTCATCAGGTGTGTGCCTCTGCCTGCTTTGGCAGTCTATGAGTATCTCCAAGGATGAAGGTATCTGATTTATACATGGTCAGTCTACCTTAAAAAGGCTTGGACTGATTTTGTCCTGGAACATGTGTGTACATTTTTGCCTCCTTTTATCCCTTGGTTCTTTCTCCAACCCTTACTACACTTGAGAGAGAAAGGTCAGCCATGTTGATCCTAGCTATGTTGTGTGGCTTATGTTTTATAGACCTGTTTAATTATGAAGGTTGGTCAAACGGGCAATTGTTCACAGACAGTGAAAAATGTAACTGAAAAATGTTTATTGAAAGTGAAGAGGTAGATAGATGTGTCATGAAGAACCACTGTGTGCTGTGTTATGCTAAAACTGGAATGTGCTATTAAACTCTAGTAGCTATTTCTGGCTAAGAGGAATATGGAGACTTTCATGTCTCTGATTTCTATTTCATCATCATTTGATTTGTTTTTTCCTCCTCTTTGAGAACATTGTCAGCTAATAATATCTGAATTGCAGGAAATCTGTATCCAAGAACAGATTCTATAGACAGTCAAGGAGGAGCATAGTCAGTATTTTGGGATGGAAACTTTGTGAACACATGGAGATGCCAATCTGTATTGTCAAGTTTTTGTTTGTTTGTTTGTTGTTTTAGCAGCATTATTTCATTTGGGGAAAAAAAGTGTCAAACTTGTTAGAAGTATTTTTCCCCAATATATTGGAATTTTGTTATTTACTCTGTAGTTTCTTGAGAATGTAACTGATACTTTTTCTTGTGTGGCTAAGATGCCCATAATGTCACTAGTTCTGCCTAAAGACTGTGACCATTAGGATGGGATACAATTGATCATGCTTGGTGATGTTTTCAGACTGTTCTGTAAGCCCAAGTGATTCATACGTCACAGAGCACTCACATACTTTGGTTCCTGCCAACTGCTGTATGTCCCTAAGTGATCCAACAGATTGCAGGCATAGACTTCCAGTGCTGTATTGAATTAATGTTCTCCCCTCACGATTTTTATGAGCACCTTTACCTAGCTTCACAAGTCTGCCTGCAATGACCAGGGCAGCCTGTCTAATTGATAGCTGTGGGGTAGTTGTTTCTGAGTACTGTTCTGCATCTTTGAATGCTTGAGCACAACCATGGGGTAGTGGCCATCAGCTTTTTCTAAAGACCTGTCTCCTTGCTTCACATGTGGTGCAGAGGGAACAGCTATGTCTTGATGAGTGAAAATAGAGTAATGAAAGTAGGAGATAGCCTGTTCTGATACCCATATGGCTAAGGTGTGAGTCTAGATTTAGAAGACATTGATAACTCTGTTTCCACATAGCACCTCCAAGGATGTGGTGTTGCGTGGCCAGAAGTAATAAATAACAGGGTGATGGTCTTCAAATACTCAGTTGTTATTTATTGCTCTGGGACAAGTGTGTACAGTTTCTTTAGGATGTGGCCTCTATTTTCCGTTCCGGTCTGTTCCTAATGGGCATGGAAGTGATTTATGTCTGCATGCTCCTTTGAAGATGTTTCTTGCTGGTTCCATAGCTATTGTATAAAAGAGGTATTTGAGTTAGATACTCATCTGGAAGTGACAATTTATATCAAAAGGTGGTGTTTTCACTCTTGTATCTTCTTGATATACTTAGTATCTCTCATGAAGACAAATCACCATCTTAACCTAACAGCCAAGGCCAACTAATGTAAATTGGAAATGTATTTATTTTTCAAAATATTTATTATGTAGTTGAATTGACAATTTGCCTTATAGAAAATTGGGGAAGTAGAACAAATTCTAAACCTGCCTTATTGGGGGAGCTGTTTTCCAGTGTTTCTGCATGAACACTCTCATAGTTACAGACAAAATGTGGACATCAGTGGAAGGCTGGCTTCATCTTTATTTATTTATGTGTTTTGATATTGCTTTCTTATTTATAACAAGATCTTTCTGTGTAGTCCTGTCTGGTCTGAGACTCACAAAGATCAGCTGCCTCTCCTTGCTCAGTGCTGGGATCGAGGTGTACACTGCTTTCCCCAACCTGGCTTACTGATTTTAAATATAAGCTATAAACTTTTTTTTAGGTTCTTAGCTAATTTTCATGGTTTATTCAAAAGAATAATTGTCTATTGTATCATTGGCTTTTTTTTTTTTTTTTAAACCATTGAAATTGTATTTACTTGCTGGGGGTGGGGACTGGTTACATGCTTTTAATCCCACCAGTCTGAAAGCAGAGGCAGGTGGAATCTGTGTGAGTTCAAAGCCAGCTTGGTCTACAGAGTTAGTTCCAGGACAGCCAGAGCTACCCAGAGGAACCCCCCCCCCAAAAAAAAAAACAATAAATAAATAATTGTATTCCCATTCTATATTTTTATAGGGTTTATTCTTAGATGGGGGATCACTGAGGCCATTTTTTATGGTTTTTGAGGAATGTTGTGAAATGTTTTCTAAGAGTCCTTAGTATGAGTGATCCCTGCCACTAGGCAAAGGCTTTACCTGTTCTCAAGAGCTACATGTTTTAGAGGGAAATCAAAACTTCGCTTTAAATTTACATGTCCTCTTTGGTTTTGTTTCTGTTTTGTTATTTGTATTGTTTTGTTTTTTTGAGTCAGGGTCTCAGTATACCCTGGTTGCCTGGAATTCTGCAGACCAGGGTAGCCTCAACGAAGTGATCTGTCTGCTTCCAGGGAGTACTGGGATTTAAGACCCTGGCTAACCTCACCTGGCTAAATTTACATGGCTTTGATTAAAGAGACTGGATATTTGTTTCTTTTTTGTGAATTAGACTGTGCATGAATGTAAAACAAGCTTGTTTCAAATTTAAATTTTAAAAAAGGGGGGAAAACCTTAAATATGACTTACAGCTTTTTTAGAAGTTAAAAGTTAGTTGGTTTACCTCAGTTATATTATCATATCTATTTATTGTTAAAATACTTTGTCTGACTTTATCTGTTTCCTACTGTGCCAGTTCACTGTTTGCCTCTTTCAGATAGAACGCCATCTTTAATATATTTGGAATTGCTTTTAAGTAGGGTTTTGAGGCAGAGACTTGAACTAGGGTTATTTCCTGGTTAATGAAGTAGCATAGAGTGAGGTTGACTTCTCACTGTTCCATTTGCAGCATTGTTTTCTAGCCATGAAGTCCTTTCTCCCACTTCTTCAAAATTTCACCAGGTTTTTTATGTTTTATTTTTGTTTTCTGTGTAGCTCTCCTGTTCTGGAACTCACTCTGTAGACAGGCTTGCCTCGAACTCAGAGATCTGCTTGCCTCTTCCTCCAGAGTGCTGGGATTAAAGGCGTGCACCACCAGCTCCCAGCAAAGTTTCACACATCTTGATCCTGTGGAATCCCTGCCATAGAGAGACCAACTGTCCCTTCTGGTTTTGTTTTGTTTGTTTGTTTGTTTGTTTTGATTTTTGAGACAGTTTCTACCCTGGCTGTCCTAGAACTGGCTAGACCAGGCTGGCCTTGAACTCACAGGGATCTGCCTGCCTCTTCCTCCCAGGTACTGGAAGTAAAGGTGTATGCTACCATGCCCACCTACACCTTCTGTTATCTTAACAGGCACCATTTCCAGCTTCCTCAGAGCTTAGACCCATGTCCCTTACCTCTGTCGTGTGACCACTAGTGTTACATTTTAACTTTGTTCTTTTGTTTCTCTTTGGTTTTCTTTGCAGGAAGTTTTCCTACCACCCCAACCTCCCTTCAAGCCCCGGAGAACCTTGATGTCCCAGCAGAAGCCTCTTTGTCCCTTGCACCTGTGACCTCTGCTGTTCCTACCACCACCTTCCCTTTGCCCTCTGCTGGTGGAGCCCCTTCTGTGTTCTCCTTTGGCCCTTCAACCTTAAAGTCATCTGCTTCTGTCGCTGGGGAGCCTCCTCCATTTCCCACTGGCTCTGACAGTTCCAGAGCAGCTCTGGGCCCTGGCACCTCGACCTTCTCTTTTGCTCCTCCTTCCAAAGGCTCCCTGGCCCATAACTCTGCAGCATCCTCCATGGCCACACCTGCTGCTCCCTTCACTTTTGGATCATCAGGTTTTAAGCCCACCTTGGAAAGTACACCAATGTCCAGTGCTCCAAACACAGCGATGAAACCTTCGTTCCCACCCTCAGCCTCTTCTGTGAAAGTCAACCTGAATGAAAAGTAAGTTACCTTGAAAGTCATATTCTTTGGTAGGATGGGTAGAAATATTGCATGGTTGTCACTGAGCTAGGGTCACTCTGAAAGGAGTACTGAACAGATTCTTTCTAAAGTCATGCTTAGCAGTGGGAATTCAGACAGTGTAAAGGTTTGCATCTCATCCGTAGGCCAGTTCAGAAGTGTCTCTTAAAGGGTGTTTTATTTCTGACTGTTAAGAATTTACACTTAAGTAGTTGTTTTGCTTTTTCAGACTATAAAGATAGGAGGTATCCTTTATTTTAAAAAAGGTGAAAAGCCTATAACATACATCCTGGAAATGAAACGGGTCTGTTGTAGTTTTCCCTCCTCTTATTCACCTGACTCTCAACTGTTCTCTGTGCAGCCACCAAGGTGACTTATGCAGTTAGGAATACATGAGGTGCCTCCTGGTTGACATTCCCCCAAAGGTTTCTTGTTGCATTTCCTTTACAATTCAAACCTTTTAGCATGGTATCTGGTTTCCTTCAGATCTAATTCCAGCCAGCTTGCTCATACCTTATTTATTTACCTCTTTATGTTCTTTTTTTCTGTCTCCCCACTAAACTGAGCATCTGAAAGGAATGCTCCCTTGTTTTGTAAAGCTTTTTCCAGTCACAGTGGCTGTGTTTTTGGTTCTGCTTGCTGGGATGTGCCTCTGCACTCACACTGTCATTGCTCTGACTCAGTCAGCATGTGGCCGCTTCTCTCTAGCCACTACTCAGAGTTCCGTTTTGACATGTGGAGTTGACTTCACATTCTTACTGGGCCCTGGTGTCTTTCACACCTCAGAGATGATCGTTCTCAAAACAAGTTCTCACAGTTGGTTGCACCACTCCCTTAAACACAAAACAAGCACTCAGCTTGATAGACTAGAAAATAAATTTTTCATGGGGAATTTGGCCTTTTGCTTACACTAAGTGCTTTGGTGGTGCTGTAGTCAATACCATGTTCCTAAGTGAGCAGGTGGTGACTGCCCTCCCATGAGTAAGCAGCAAATGCATAGTTTGTTCTGACTCACTTATTCTTGGTATCACTGCTAATGACTAGTGTGAAAGAATCCTCCAGCAGGCTGTTGTGATAGAGCTGCATTTCCGCTCCCAGGTTCACAGCAGTGGCCTCTGCACCTGTTCATAGCTCTACCAGTACACCCTCCGTGTTGCCATTCTCTTCCTCCCCCAAGCCAGCCGCTTCTGGACAACTCAGCCATCCCACGCCTCTGCCGGCATCATCCAGCTCCATGCCTTTGAAGTCCTCTGTCTCTCCCTCGCCATCAGGTATTCTCTGAAGCCAATGGCTTCTGTCCTCAGCTCTCATTTCAGATGAATGGGGTTCAACATGTTAAGAATACTTGCTAATGTATCAAGGAGAGTTTTGTTTTTCTTTTGTTATTTATATTTTATGTATGAGTGCTGTACATGTACAACTGCATTCCAGGAGAGGGCACCAGATCATTACAGATAGTTGTGAGCCACCCCATATGGTTGCTGGGAATTGAACTCATAACTTCTGGAAGAGCAACCAGTGCTCTTGACCACTGAGCCATCTCTCTAGCTCCTATTTTGTTTTTCAAGACAGGGTTTCTCAGTGTTGCAGCCCTGGCTGTGCTGGAACTCACTCTGAAGACCAGGCAGGTCTCAAACTCACAGAGATCCAGATGCCTCTGCCTCTCAGTGCTGGGATTAAAGCAGTGCACCACCATTTATATGTTTGTTGTGTTTTACTTGCTTTAATGTTTTAGGTGCTATGATTGTTGAGTCTGAATTGAGAGTTTCACAGGGTTCAGTTCTTTATTTAGCCTTTACTTAGCAGCTCTGGATGTCCAAAGACCTCCTCCTTTGGCTGAGTGCTCATCCTCACACTCGGCCTGCTCTAATGGAAGGATAGTGACTGAGGTGCCCTTCAGCTTGACAGGGACAGCCTTCGTTGACTCTTGTGTTTACTGCTCCTGAGACTCTTAAGTATAACCTCACCATCAACCCACTCTAAGCAAGTGATGAAATGTGAATAATTACAAACAAGACACCTACCCTGTCTTTCCCCCTTCCTGTCATGTGTACAGATTGGTTGCAAAAACTGTAAATACTTTGGTCATCACCAAGATTCAGTGCTTCTTAACTTTCTTCTTCTTTTCTTTTTTTGTGGGGAAGTGTGTTTGTGGGTGGGAGGAGACGGGGTTTCTCTGTAGCTCTTTAGCCTGCCCTGGCACTCGCTCTGTAGACCAGGCTGGCTTCGAACTCACATAGATCTGCCTGCCTCTGCCTCCCAAGTACTGGGATTAAAGGTGTGTGCCACCACTGTCTATCTTCTTAACATTTTTTGTGTTTGCTTATCTCTTTCTTTTAGAAATTTTAAAACATGTGAGAGTTAATTGCAGACATTGTGAAACAGTTGACCTCTAGATGTATGAGTTGCCATCTCCTAAACACTAAGGCTATTACACTCAAGAACTTAACAATGGTCAAATCTAGAATGCATGTCATATTTCCCATGTCAAGTTCATTCACTGAGTTCTGGTTTTTTGTTTGTTTGGTTTGGTTTGGTTTTGGTTTTGTGTAGTCTTATTAGTTCATTTCTTTATCATTTATGAGAAAGCCAGTTCAGTGGTTTGGGAACCATCCCTGTTTGGACTTGATTGTTTGATACGATTCAGGTTAAAGATTTGGAGAGCATAGGTTATGTGCATCACCATGCATGCTTGTATTCAGTCTGACCGCAAAGCATGTTTGACTTTGGGCTTGGGAGGAGTGTTTGCTATACGTATGTATGTGCATGTGAGTACAGTTACTGGGAGGCCACAGGTGTCTGCTATCATAGAGTTGGAGTTTCAGGAAGTTGTAAACCACCTCATGTGTGGGCTGGGAGCCAAAGTTGTGTTCTCTGCAAGAGCAGTATTCACTCTTAATTACTCCCAACACTTGATTGGCCTGCCTCTGCCTCCTGAGTTTTGGGATTAAAGGCTGGAATTACCACCAGGCCTTGGGTAGCCAGTTAGATTTGAATGCCTGGAATAATTTTATAACAGATAATGAATGAAGAAATTTCTGAAATCTTTGAGAAAGGGGTGTTTTTTTCCTTTGAAGTTTATCAAAGTCACCTTACTAACCCATCCTAGTGTTGTGAGGTCTCACGTGTGACCTCACCTTGCCTGTACTTGATATGTAGCCTTAAGTGACCTTGAACTCAGAAACTTCCCTGAGCCTCCTGAGTGCTGGGATTACAGGTGTGCACCAGCAGGCCCAATTTGGTCACCGTTCTGTAATACAGATTATAAAAGTGGAGCCAGGGACAGTGTGCAACTCCTTTTCTTAGGTTTGGGGAAAGAGGTCTGTAGTGTCAGAAGTAACAGGAATAGGTGTCTGTAATAACTGACTTCTTTGGTCATTTATGCTGGCAGGCCGATCTACTCCAAGTGTTCCAAGTTCAGTGCCATCCATGGTACAGAAATCACCCAGGATAAACCCTCCAGTGGTAAAGTCAGGATCTCCTCAGGTATGATTAAAGTCTCTTAATACACTTGCATGTTAGTAAAGTTGGCCTTTGTGCTTTAGAATTCACACATGGGAACAATAATTAGGACTGTACAGGAGACACCAAAGTATGTGCTTGAAGTTTGCAATATTTATTCACAAAAGCAATAATCTATTTACTTTTCTTTTTACTTTCTTGTTTTATTTTATTTTAGACATGATCCCACTATGGTAGCCCTAGCTGGCCTCCCACTTAAAACCAGTCTATTGTTGAGGGGATCAAGTAGGTTCACTTACTGTTCCACATGAGAAATTCACTTCACAGACAGTACTCAGGAAACATGGAGGATACTGCTTGCTTGCTGGCTGGCTCTCAACCTGGCTTGTACTCAGTTTTCTTACATAGTTCATAACTACTTACCTATGGTTACTACTGCCTATAGTAGGCTGGGCTGTCCTACATCAGACAGTCCCCACAAACACATTCATAGTCATTCTGATGTAGGTAGTTCTTCGGTCGGTGCTTTCCTCTCGGGTGACTTCTAGACAAAATGGAGAACTAGTACACTCGGTTCAAAAGAATGATGACACATGGTGTGGTCACCACGGTAGCTAGATAGGACTGGTGCTAGAAAATAGAGCTTGTGGTGTGGAACCTATCTTGAAGCCTTTTGCCTTCCATTTCAGGCCAAGCCACTTCAACCTCCTGTCACAGAGAAACAGGGACATCAGTGGAAAGATTCAGACCCTGTGATGGCTGGCATTGGAGAAGAGGTGAATTTGTTGCTTGAGCATTATTTTTCTGAGAGTAACTCTGACAGTGGGACTGGAGTGGCCTAAGTGCAGTCATCTGCATTGCCATTATTGTAACCTCAGGACTTGGTCTGGCCCTTGTACAGGTTTGTTCTGAAATTGTGGAAACAGTGTTGTTACTGCTGGCACTCAGAACCTGTTGTCTCTTGCTTCATTCATGGTCCTCACAGATTGCACACTTCCAGAAAGAGCTAGAGGAATTAAAGGCTCGGACCTCCAAAGCTTGTTTCCAGGTTGGCACCTCAGAGGAGATGAAGATGCTGCGGACAGAATCCGATGACTTGCACACCTTCCTCTTTGAGATTAGAGAGGCCACAGAGGTTTGTAACCGTGAATGTCTCTCCCGAGTAGAAGGGAGATATTAGAAGTTGTTTCATTAGTCCAGAACACTGGCAAGAACCACTGTGTTCTCTGAGGACCATCAGCGCTGCTGGGGGTGTTTTACCTGCAAAAACCTGAATTCAGGACTGTCAGAATTGAGCCTTAACAAAGCTATCCTAGCTATCTGTGTCAGTTTCCTCCTGTGTGAAGTGAGATCATAGTTTCTATGTCTTTAACACATACTAGGCACTCCATACAAATTGCTTATAGTTGTTTACTCTCAAATGTTTCTTTTACAGCGTTGAGATAAGATTTTTTTTTTTTTTTTTTTTGGAGCATGTACAGTACAAAAGGTCAAATATTTGCTGCTCACAGTATTAGTTCCTGTCACTCTGGTCACTGCATACTCCATCAGGCACTGTGATTTACCAAGATCATCTCACAGTGTCCTCACAGCTTCCTGCCTTGGTCATATTGTGACCCTCTCCATTTTGCACCTTAGGAAGGGAGGCTTTAAAAAGCAAGTGAGTTTTTGAAAGTCCCTGTTTAGTAAATGGTATTGCCAGACACATTTCCTTGTGCCTCCATTTTGTTTGTCTCTAGTCTTCCAGTCTTAAACAACAGCTTGGAGAGAGAAAATCCCTGGGGTGTTAGTGATGTCTTCACGCAGCTGGGTCGTGAGTCCTGTCTTTGCTCTTCTTAGTTTTCCACACGGCCAGCCATCAGAAGTGTACTGCTAAAAACAGAAAGGGTGATTAAAAAAAAAAAAAAAAAAAAAAAAAAAAAACGAAGTAGTTAAGAGCCCTGGCTGCTCTTCCCTCAGAGGACCTGGGTTCTATTCCCAGCACCCACATGGTAACCCCCAGCTGTCTGTAACTCCAATCCTAGAGCATCTGACACCATCTTCTGACCTCTTCGAGCACCAGGCACTCACTGTGGTGCAATAAGGCAGACACTTACACATACAAAGTTTAAAAATTAAAAAAAGAAAAAAAATTTTTTAATGACTTTCTAAGCAATGAATTTTTTTCAGAATTTAGGAATTTTAGTTTGTTCTATAGTCACTGAAACAAGAAACATGATAGAACATTTTTTACAACCCCCCAACACAGAACAAACAAAAAGAAACCATTTATAGGGGGAAAAAGGCTTTGTGCATGGGAACAGTGAAATTTTTAAGGTAACTAAAATAGTTGAGACTCTCCACCCTCCTGGGTCCACACACGTTTGGTTTTGGCAACAGTAATTGAATTGGTGCATCTATCTCTGCCTTTTCTAGTCTCTTCATGGAGACATAAGTACCCTGAAAACAACTTTGCTGGAGGGCTTTGCTGGTGTTGAAGAAGCCAGAGAACAGAATGGAAGAAACCATGATTCTGGGTATCTGCACCTACTTTATAAAAGACCACTGGATCCCAAGAGTGAAGCTCAGCTCCAGGTAGGCGAGACCCTTTCACTGTTGATAAAGAGTTCAGAGGTGATGACTTTTCCACAGTAGCTGTGGGTCTGAGGTGTGGGCTTGGGTGATGTCCCCTTACCAAGCTGCTGATTTTCTGCTAATAAGTTGCTGTGCTTTTCCATACAGTTATTAGTAGTTTGCTGTTTTTGGGGGGTGTGGGTGGGGGATTCTTGAGACAGTATTTCTCTGTTTAATAGCCTTGGCTCTTATGGAACTTTAGGCTGTCCTTGAACTCACAGACATCAAATGCCACTGCCTCGCCAATGCTTAGATTAAAGGCATGTGCCACCCAGCCATAAACTTACTTGTAGCAAAGTAAATAGTATGCTCTTTTTTTAATTTAGTTTTTTTGTTACACAGCTCTGGTAGTTTTATTAAAGGAAAGCTTTCCTGGTTTACTTTTCACCAGTCTGTTCTGGCGTGGTTCCAATAATGTGAGACTCACCTGGGTCAATGATAGCCAGTGTGCATGCTCTGTAGGATTTCCACATGCCATGCCCAATCCAATGTTATTGCCACTGTAGTAGTGATGGACACCGGTTCTAGCCAATATGGTGTAATATTCTATTTCAGATTTCCTCAAAGTCTGGGCAGTTGTTGGCAAGGATAACCAATTTCACTCTGTCCTGTCTGCTCATCTTCAGAGTCTGTTTGTATCCCAGCATGTACTTTCCACTTTTCATAACAAGCTGGAGCCTAGAGTTGATTGACTCCAGGGACTTGTTGATCTTCTTTGCAGTACAATCTTCCTGCCTTAGGTGCAGGACGGCTCCCAACCAAGACCAGCTGCCAAGATGGCTGGGGAGGAGATAGACTTAATTTTTAAAATTTTGCTTTAAAGGTAGACTTTTTTGTTTGTTTTGTTTTGTTTTCAAGACAAGGTTTTTCTGTAGCTTTGGAGCCTGTCCTGGAACCCATTCTGTAGACCAGGCTGGTCTGAAAATCACAGAGATACACCTGCCTCTGCCTCCTGAGTGCTGGGATCAAAGATGTGTGCCACTACCGCCTAAGATAGAATTCTTTAAGCCTTGAACTTGGTAAAGTTCTCTTTTAACATGGGAATTTATAAATCAAATCATGAATATTAGTACAGTGACAGCCTGTCAGGTGGTCTGGTCTATGTAACAGCTAGTAACTGTGTGGTGGCATAGCTCACACTCATGAGACAGAGGAAGGAGGCTGGTGAGTTTGAGGATAACCTGGGCTAATAAACAAAGACCTTCTCAAAAACCGGAATAGAAACAATGCAGTTGTTCTCTGAGTGTAGAACTGTTGGTTCTACAAATCGGTTACACTTCCTAAGCTAAGAAGGCCTGTGGCCTGAGCTCCTGCTGGCTACGACTAGCTCTGTGGGGCTCTGCCACCTTCTGCGCTATAGCAGAGTTACAATTCTTGTTCACTTTAGTCTTCATTCCTGCTTTAGCTAGTTGGATTTTATTTGCGTCAGTGTGCTTGGATCATCTTTCCCTTCCATTCATTGAGAATACAGAGTGGCAGTGTACAGGCAGCCCCGATTCTCCTCACCCCAGATGGATCTGTGGATATGCTGAGTTCCTCTTGCTACAAAGGACTTAAGCCTCAGGTCTCTGTTCCTAGTTTTCTGTCCCATGCCCCGAGACATTCTAGTGCATGGAAGGTGAGAGAATGACCTCTTCTGGAGGTGATTCCCTGGAATCACGGGCAGCTCTTCCTTTCCCTGTGGTACTTATTGCAGGGCTGCTCTCGGACTGCAGTCCCCACTGTAGACAACTCCTTTTCCAATCCTCACAAGCCATCACCTCTGCCCCAGTTGCCTGGCCAAGAGGAAAGCATTCAGCTTCCACTCTGAGAAAAGAAAAATTACGCTTTTCATCCCACTGAATAGATACCGAACTGCAGGAAATGTCATGGACACTTAACTACATACAAAGCAGCTTTGCTATGCCTGCCAGGGTTCATAAATAGTAAAGCTTACGCCCATGCTCTTAGCCACTGTGCTGTCACCCTGAAGCTGGGTAAGGGACAGTCAGGAAGATGGATGTAGAATTATCCTGTGGTATGTGTTTCCATGGGATGAGAGCAAGGAAGCCACTGAGAACTGTTTGCAGCAGGCCTTTGAAGTGTGCTGATTTTTGTAGCTCCACCCAATTGGGAGGCATTTGGAAGAAAGGACATCAGCTAGTGTGGACCCAAGGCCAGCACTGAAGTGGGTGAAGGAAAGCCTCCTGTAGTTATCAAATGCCTTTGAGGCTACTGCTGCTCCCTGGACTCAGTTTGGCTCTTTTTAAGTGACATTTTCTCTTTAATGCTTATCCAAGAATATTTGTGAAATGCATTTCAGCACAGTCAGGTCTGTGCCATGTGTGTTGCACTTACTTCTCCAGGGGCTGCTCAGTGTCTGTACACTTACTTGACTGGATGCTTCATCTGTGTTTTAATTTTTGAGAGTCAGATTACTTAGCCATGTAGGTTAACTATGCCCCCAGCTGAAAGAATGCTACTATAGGCTTAAAACCTGGTAAGAATTGTGGTTGTGGAGACATGCTGCTCAAGTATGGGAGGTCTGTGTTGTGAATATCGAGGGTCAGAGTTATTTCCAGCACCAATTGTCACATCATCTGTCTACATACAGTTCATTTCATGATGGGAAAGAACTAAATGTGTGCACAATGAACGAGTGCAGCCAGGCATCTCTCCCTGCCCCACCCTTCCTAAGGGAGGCACCAAGAGGGAAGTGGGTGAATCGGTTCCCCAGGCCCAAGGCTACCACACCCATTCTCTTTCCCTTTCTCTTGTTATACTACTGTAGAAATGGTATTTCATTTTTCATTTTATATTTAATGGTTTTAGTAGAACCTGATGTTTTCCTTGTTCATACAGTTCTCAATATAGAAATATTTCAAAATTATTTTTTTACTACTTTAATGCATCTTCCTCCCTAGCTGCCAGAAAAGAGCCATTTTTGTTTTAATTTTTTTCTTGTAGGAAATTCGTCGTCTTCATCAGTATGTGAAATTTGCTGTTCAGGATGTAAATGATGTTCTAGACCTAGAGTGGGATCGGCATCTGGAACAGAAGAAAAGACAGAGGTGAGTGAGATGTGTTGTTGCCATTGCCTTTTGTAGGAGTACAGGTAAAAACCTTACGGGGGCGCTTTCTCCTGCTTAGTTTTCATTTTTAAAAGTTATTTACAAAAGCACTAAATGATGGTCATAGAAACCAATTCATATCACATCATTTCAGAATGATAAGAATATGAATTTCATTAGGGCTGAGGATGTAGCTCAGTGATAAAGCAGTTGACTGCTAGGTGTGTATACCATATGTTCAATCCCTAGCATAGCAGAAAAACGCAAGCAAGCATCAAGAAAGTATATAAAGACTGGAGAGATGGCTCAGTGGTTAAGAGTATTGGAGTTCAGTTCCCAGTAAATACATGCTGGTTCACAGCCATCTATACTGGATGGAATCTGATGCCCTCTTCTGTCATGCAGGCAGGCATACATGAAGATAGAGTGTTCATATACATACATACATACATACATACATTTATTTTAGAAAAGTGCATGAAATACCATGTAGTCATTGGAGGGAAGGGGTTCCCACACCTTTAATCCCAGCACTTGGGAGGCAGAGGCAAGCAATCTCTGAGTTCAAGGCCAGCCTGGTCTACAGCATGAGTCTACAAGGGCAGCCAGTACTATGAAAACAAATCCTGTCTCGAAAAACAAACAAAAATACTGTGTAACCATTAGTGTGAATCTATCACAGTTCGGCTCCCTCTTCCTACATTTGTGTCTTTCCACTGAAGTCATCTGAAATGTTTTTCAGTTACTTTATCCATTTTATACAAGATTAAAAGCATTTAATGTAATTTCTGAGAACATGCTATTCAGTGGCTACACTGGACTTACAGGCTGCTACAAGGTACCCAATGTGGGTGCTAGAAACTGAACTCAGGTCCTCCAGAAGAGCAGCCAGCACTCTTAATCACTGAGCCATCCAGCCTCATTAGCCCCAAGGAGATTCTCTTTCTCTTTATAAATTTTTATTCAAATTAGAAAAGTCTTATTTTATATATCAAACCCAGTTCCCTCTCCTTTCCATCCTCCCTTGTCCCCCACCCCCCATCCAATCTCCAGGAAGGGTGAGGTCTCACCATTTATTGTAGCCAATTGAAAGGATTTGACAAGGGGGCTGGAGAGATGACTCAGGTTTAGAGCACTGCCTGCTCTTCCAGAGGTCCTGAGTTCAGTTCCCAGCAACCACAGGGTGGCTCACAGCCATCTGGTGCCCTCTTCTGTCATGTAGGCATACATGCAGGCAGAACACTATGCACAATAAATAAATAAAGTTTTATTTAAAAAAAATAAAAGGATTTAACAAGTGATGGTGAAAAGAGAGGAAGGGGTTGCAGCCTCGTTGCCTATCCCTGTCTGGTTTGTGCTTATGTTTTGTGGAGAGAATGGACTTCATAAACCTGAGAACAAGGAAGTACTTACAGAAATTTGAGTATGTCAGCCCTTAGAAATGGTGGCTTTTTGATATACTTAATTAGTAATTAGCCCAGTATGGAAACAAAAACTGGTGTGTTTTGTTTATAAAGCTATGGGATCGTGGAGCTTTTTCTTTTGACAGCTGGTGTCTTGTCAGGGACAGGACTAGTATAGTTTAGTAAGCAGAAGTAAGTCAATGTCTCCATGCTGTGTGGAGCAAGCTGAAAAGGACTCTCAACTTAGAGCAGAGGACTCTCAACTTAGAGCTCTCCCTGACTCTGCCCAAGGAGGCTTTTGAGGACTGGAGTCCTTGCCCCTAGGGGCATTTGGACTCATTAGAGAGGTCATAGCTCACTCCACTTTCCCATGAGACGGGTGTCTGCTGTCCTTTCTAGCTGCGTTTCTCTTTGTTCAATAAGAAGACTTTTTGACAAGCAGTGGTGGCACATATCATTAATCCCAGCACTTGGGAAGGCAGAGGCAGGTAGATCTCTGTGAGTTTGAGGCCAGCCTGATCTACAGAACTAATTCCAGGACAGCTAGGGTTACACAGAGAAACCCTGTCTCATAACAACAAAAAAAGTAGACTTTCCAAAACTGCACACACTAGCAGAAGCCAGCTTTCTTTACTGTGACAGTCCTATGCACTGCCAACTCACTGCACTCACTGTTCGGTTCCCTTTCTGCAGAGTTCAAGTACTGGGCATGGTTTCTATTTCTTGGCACTTCTCTATTTTCCGCCTTTCTCTAATCTTAACTTATACCAACTAGAAAGTCCTGGAAAATACTCACTTGGCTGCCTTGTTCTTCTCAGTGGTTCTGAGAAAAGGAAATAAAACTGGAAGTTTCTGTTGTGCATCAGCAGTTTTCATTCTGTGATCAGTTGTGTGGTGATAGACAGATGGACAGACAGAAAAGGGAACCAGGTGGCTTGTACCTCATAGGACCACCCATTTTTGTTTTATTTGTGTATTTTTTCCTCAAGTTGATAGAAACATTATAGCAATACTTAAAGGCTTATGATGAAAAAACTAAAGAATCTAGACTGGTGTCTCTGACCTTAGAGCTGCCATCCAGCAGCAACCACTCATCTGTTTCATTCTTTGGGGGAAGCGGTCTCCCAGCTGCCAGCACCTGTAATATCTCCACCAGCAGTCTAACCAATGACTGGCTCACACGCACTTCCCGGGATCCTGGTTTATTTCCTTATTGAGTCTAATTTACATACAGAAATACATGAGTTCCAATGGATAGCTACAGAGGTTTGCCTATGTTGTTGGTTCTTGTCTTCTACCATTGCCCAATTTGTACTGTGGTCTACTACAGGCTCCCCTCTTCATTCCCTCCTACCCTCATGAGATTCTCAGGTCCCTGGTCTTCGTATTTTCTTGTCAACTGGTGGTTCTCCATTTTATTATTTTCCTTGTTAGAATTGCAGCCTTGTGTGTTGTGGTTTAGAAGGGAGCCATTTGTATCTAATTCTTTTCCTTATTGCCAGCAGGCGCCTGCTTGTGCCAGAACGAGAGACACTTTTCAACACACTAGCCAACAACCGGGAAATCATCAACCAGCAGAGGAAGAGGTTGAATCACCTGGTGGATAGTCTGCAGCAGCTCCGTCTCTATAACCAGACGCCCCCATGGAATATGCCCTCAACGCTTTCAACTCAGAGCAGCACTCACAGGTGTGCCAGAGACTGCTGGTGGGTGGGGAGAGAGCATGTGAGCATGTGCGGCATGCACTTGAAAACAGTGTTGCAGTCGGTCTCATGTGCTGTTCTGGTCAGGTTCTGTAAGATCTCTGACCTTTGGTTCCTTTGCTTGAAAGTATGGGTGCCAGTGCCTGCCTTCAGCATGTGTGTAGGCTTAAATCTATATTGCATGTAGTGCTGTGCCTGGTGCTCAGCAGGCCACCACAGTTTCCATAGTAACACTAATAGGGTTACATTGTCTAACTTCCCTTAGAAGCCTAGATTTGCCATTCTGTTCTAGTGTGGAGCAGTGGTAGACACTTGCCATTATCTAGTTCACCCCAACTTACCCTGACAGTGTCTGCTTTAGGCATGTGTAATTTTGTTGTCCTTTCTGCTAAGGCTTAGTGCGTTGTACTGAGGTTGTTAGCTTTCTGCCTGTGTGTTGTTGGGCAGCTCTTCCCGTAGTGAATGCTCTCTAATCTTTTGGGCTTAGATATTGAGAAGAGTGTATACCACATAGCCTCAGCCTTCTTGTGGTTGGTGTGGCTGTAACACTGCCCTGTTTCAGTTTTGACAGTGACCTTGAAAGCCTGCTAAAAACTACCATTGAATCTCACACCAAGCCCTCTTCCAGAGTACAAGGTAAATGCTCCCACCCAACCTCCCAGCATAGTTTGTGATCTAACCTGGCTAAATCTTAGCATTTATGGATTGGTGTTTTTTTTTCTCCCCCCCCCCCCCAAAGCTAAACTGTCCCCTGCAAAACAGGCCCAACTGAGGAACTTTTTGGCCAAAAGGAAGACCCCACCAGTGAGGTCTACTGCTCCAGGTAAAGAGAACTTGTCCTGAAGTTTTCAGTATTAGTTGTGTAGTACTAGGGCATAGTGTGGGTGGGCTGGCTGCTTTTGGCTTGACTAGAAGACCCAAGAAAATGTTCCCAGAATATATTGTCAGTCTGAGTATTAGAGTAAGGAGCAGTTCATATATTTTGGATGAAACAACTCAAGGTGATTCTTTGGGCTTGGATATCATGCATTCCCTAGGTTATATGATAATGATTCGGAATGGTGTGGGGTTGGCTGAGTTGGAGCCTAGCCTCAAGCCTTACATGTTTGGTTTTTTTTTTTTTTTTTTTTTTTTTTTTAAAGCAATGTTATACTTCAGAAAAGTTTTTTTAAGGAAAAACTATAGGCCAGACAGCGATGATTTAAATACTTGCTAAGGGACTGATGAGTGGCCTGGTGAATAAAGGCATATGATATCTGTCGAGCCTGAAGACCTGAGTTTAGTCTCTAGGACTCAATTGTGAGAGGAAAGAACTGACTTTTATAGTCTTTGACCTCTACAGGTTCATTGTGTTTCATGTACATATGCTGCACACCACAGTTAATAAATGTAATATATAAACTTGCTGAAAAGCAACTGTGTAAAAAGTGAAAGGTTGTTTAAATTTTTATCTAAAATTCCTTAATTTTTTTTTTTTTCTTTCGGTGCTGGGGATAATACCCAGAACCTAGCACATGCCAGAGGTCTCTACCAATATCACTGAGCACTGAGCTATGTCCTAGCCCCTAATTTTTTTTTCTGTTTTTTTCTTTTTTTTTAAAGGTAGGGTCTCATGTAGCTCAGGATAGCCTGACACTCATGTTGTGTGTTTCATTTTTCAAAGCTAAGATTACATTGTGTCATTTCTCTGGTGACCTCCAGCACAGTATGTTTTTTAGTCTCTGTCATTTTAGTCCTTTTCTCTAGAAGCTGCTGCCTCCCCCAACCCCCCAAGCACACACACAAGGTTTCTCTGTGTAGCCCTGGCTGTCCCGGAACTAGCTCTGTAGACGAGGCTGGCCTCAAACTCACAGAAATCCTCCTGCCTCTGCTCTCTGGTACTGGAATCAAAGGCATGCACCACCACATCCAGCATGGAATTGCTTCTTAAGTCTTCTGCCTACAGATTTCACCAGATGCTTTTCCTTGGCTTCCTCTTCTCAGGCCACCATTTTTTGGGGGAAGGAAAATGTAAGCATTCATTCGTGCACTATTGAGCATGCTGAACACACAGCCAGAGGATGCTGGTCTTGTCTGTCACTCTATCTTACTCCCTTGAGACAAGGTCTCTGAACTGGAGCTAGGCAACTCCATCGATCCTTCCATCTCCACTTCTCTGGGGATTTTACTCTAGGTCCTCATGTTTACACAGCATGCACTGTTGGCCACTGAACCATCTATCTCCCTACTCCATTAGGCCACCATTTCTGTTGTCGTTCCTCACATTCTAAGGCTTCGCCAAACTTGCACCTTCTGGGTCTGTGGGAAAAAAATACCTTGGCCAAAATCAGCTTGGAAAAGAAAGGGTTTATTTCATCTTACAACTTGTCATCTATATCTGGGGAAGTCAGGGAAGGGGACTCAAGACTCTAGAGGCAGAAATTGATGCAGAGGCCATGGAAGATTGGTGCTTCCTAGCTTCCTCTTGTACCTTGCTCAGCCTGCTTTCTTGCAGCACCCGTACCATTAGCCGGTGGGTGGCAATGCCCACAGTCAGCTGGGCCCTCCCACATCAATCATCCACCAAGAAAATGTCCCGCAGGCTTGCCTACAGGCCAATCCTGTGGAGGCATTTTCTCAAGTGAGATTACCTCTTCACTTATAGCTCCAGCTTATGTCAAGTTCACAGAAAACAAATGAGCAAACAAACAAAAAACACCAGGACAGACACTGATGCCTATTATCTGGAGCTAACACCACTGTGATCAGACTTCTCAGAAACTTTTTTCTAGTTTCTGTTTGTGCTCTTTGAACATGTGCCTGATGCTGATTGTAGGACACATCCTTGTATTAGAAAGCTGCCACACATTTGCCCAATCTTGTTAATCCTGTTTGTTGCCAGGAGGTTATATGAAACATCCTTATTCGTAAATCTGATTATATCTTTATGATTGAGTCCTTAGACATGAGGTTTATGTAATTGTTTATTCAGCAAATGTGATTGCCTATTTTGGTTCCAGATAGTGACAAATAAGATAACAAGGTCTGACCACTCAAAATGTGAACAAAGAAGATAAACTATGCTGAGGCCGCACAGTATACTTGTTTAATAATAGCACATGCACTAGGAAGGATAACTCGAGATATGGAAGCTTTGTTTGTTTTGGAGCTAGGGTCTCATGTAACCCAGAGTGGCTTTCAACTCTGTGTAGTGGAGGATAGCAATGAACTTATGAACTCTGAACAGTGCTCATTATGAAGAGTGAACTCTATCTCTACCTCCTGGAATGCTAGGACTTCAGGCATTGCCACCACCCACAGTTTACATATACTTGTTTTGTTTTGTTTTTTGAGACAGAGTTTCTCTGTATGCCTGGCTGTTCTACAACCAGCTCTGTAGACCAGGCTGGCCTCAAACTCAAAGATCCACCTGCCCCTGTCTCTGATTGCTGAGATTAAAGGTATGCACCACCACCTCCCGGCTACATATAATCTTTCTTAAAACTTTAAAATTATAATGTAATACACAAAAAAGGTACAGGAAATAAAACTAAATGTGTAACCTCTACTGAAGTTAAACAAACCATGGAGGCCGAGAGATGTCTCAGCAGTTAAGAGCATTGACTGGTCTTCTAGAGGACCTGGGTTCAATTCCCAGCATCTACATGGCAGTTCACAGTTGTTACTCCAATTCCAGGGGATCTGACACCCCCACACAGACATTCATGCAGCCAAAACACCAATGCACTTAAATAAATCTTACACATTTGTAAAACAAAAAGAGAGAACATGCCCGCTTCTTAGAAACCCCTGTCTTGGGGCTAAAAACTAAAAACGCCTGCTCTTCTTGTGTGCCGCCCTGAGTTCACATCCCCAGCACAGATTAAAAAGACGGGAATGTTTGCCTGTGCCCATAATCCCAGCATTACATGGGGGAGACAGGCTAATCACTAGATGTCTCTGATTAACAAGCCTATCCAAGGTAGCTATTGTGACTCAGTGAGAAAATGCCTCTGAGTAATGTCCTGTTCCAGCTTCTTCATGCATGCTCGTGCACAGGTGCACACACAAATCTCACTTCTACCCACCACATTTGTTTTTTTTTTTTTTTTTTTTTTTGTTTTGTTTTGTTTTGTTTTTTAATACATTCCAATCCTAGTTCCCCCTCTCTCCTCCCACTTTTCTTATCCCCTCCCATCTGCTCCATGGAAAGGGTAAGGCCTCCCATAGGAAGTCTGCTAAGTCTGTCCCATCAATTATCTAGTTGAGGCAGGACCAAGGCACCTCTCTACTCCTGAACCCCTCCGTCTAGACTGGGCAAGATATCTCTCCATATAGAATGGGTTCCACCAAGTCAGTTTGTGCATTAGAGTTAGATCTTGGACCCACTGCCAGTGGCCTCACATATTGTCCCAGTCACACCATTGTCACCTATATTAAGGGAGTCTAGTTGGGTCTTACGAAGGTTTCCCGTTTGTCAGACCTGAGTCAGTGATCTCTCACTAGCTTAGGTAATTTCTGTGAGTTTCCCCATCATGGTCTTGACTCCTCTGTTCATACTGTCGTTTGTTCCTCACTTTGATTGTACTCCAGGAGCTTGGCCCATTAGTTAGTTATGGATTTCTGCATCTGCTTCCATCTGATTCCAGGATAACATTTGCTCTTCTTAAAGAATGTTATGTGGATATGTGGAAGTTATATCTTTGCATGTATTTTTTAATTTTATGTTTGTGTGTCATTTTTAATTTATTATTTTGAGAAAAGAGTGATGCCTCTAAGAATCTAGTCACAGCTGGGCGGTGGTGGTACATGCCTTTAATCCCAGCTCTTGGGAGGCAGGCAGATCTCTGTGAGTTAGAGGCCAGTCTGGTCTAGGTCTACAAATCAAGTTCCAGAACAGGCTCTAAAGCTACACAGATAAACTCTGTCTTGGAAGGAAGGAAGGAAAGGAGGGAGGGAGGGAGGGAGGGGAAGGAAGAAAGAAGAAAATAATCTAGTCACGGAGCACCTATTACCCTTCACCTGTGTGGAATGATCCATAACATTAGCATGGATTTGACTCTTCTACTTTACTGTGGGGAAAAATGTGCTCCTGTCTTCCAGTTCCAAGGCAGTGTTCAGAACTTTATACAAGGTACTTGATACTTGCTTATAAATTAAGCTTTCTGTTGGGTGATTTTGCCTAACAGTAGGTTACTATGAGTTTCTGAGCACATATAGTATAGATCAGACAAAGCTGTGGTGTTTGGCAGCCTCCATGTATTGGCTGCCCTTATGACTTGTTTCTGATCTTATAGCAGGTTATCCATCGTGACCCTGTTGTAGCTAAAGGAGCATCCATCTCTATTTAATAGTTAATATTATCACAGTTGCATTACTCTCCCGTCCCCAGTACACTATAGCATACTTGGTGTTAGGACTGTTTTGGTACTGAGGATCAAACCCAGGCTGCACACATTAGTCAAGTGTTCTATGACTGAACCCATACCTGCCCTGTTCCTTTTTGTTTTTCCTGACTATTTAGTGAGAAGACAGGTAATAGGGCTTCATGGGGGCTTTTGTGTTAGTTTCCTTTATGTGCTGCAACAGATCACCACAGACTTAGTGGTTCATAATAGCATCTGCTGCTGCAGCTTGTACAGTCAGTTCAGGCTCAGCTAGGTCCTCTGCTAGGGCAGAAGCTGGACTCAAAGGTGTTGGCTGAGCTGCTCTGTTGGAGTTATGGTAAAGGTGCACTTCCGAGCACTTTTGTCCCCTTTGTTGGTGTTCCTTAGAATTTAGGAATGCAGCTTTAATTTTTTTCACTGTATGTCTTGACAAGGTAACATTGTTAAATGTACAAAGACTATAAAAATAATAGCTCTGCTGTATAACATAGATAAATTAATTCAGTTAACTTCCCCAGGGCCCCGCTGAACAACTTTGGGTCAGAAATGTAAGACATGGGGAATCTACATTCTTGATGTTGAACCATAAAAATATCAAGTTGTTTGCAGAAAATAAACTTTAACATTTCAAATTCTGACATCATATACTTAAATGGAATTTCTAAGTGATCTACCACATAGTTGTTTGCCTCAAAATACTTGGAAACAGTATGGTCCAGATTGTAAAGTCTGCTGCCCATTGAGTACTTGAAATGCGCATCCGAAAAATAGAACTTTCTATTTCTTTACACTTAATTTACTTTTTTTTTTTTAATTACTTTATGTGCGTTGTTGTTTTGCCTGCATGTGTGTATGTCTGTATGAGAGTGTTGAGTCTCCTGGAACTGGAGTTCAACACAGCAAGGAGCTGCCATGTGGGTGCTGGGAATTGAACCCAGGTCGTCTGGAAGAGCAGTCAGTGCTCTTAACCACTGAGCCATCTCCCCAGCCCCCACTTAATTTATTCTTATTTGTTTGTTTGTTTGTTTATTTTGAGGCTGGGTCTCCCTTTGTAGTTCTTGCTTACCTAGAAGTATGTAGACCAGATTGGCCTTGATTTCAACAGAGATCAACCAGCCTCTACCTCCTGAGTGCTGGAATTAAAGGCAAGTGCCACCATACAGCTGTAGTTAACTACTTTAAATAGCTGTAGTGTCTAGCGGGCAGCAGGACCCTGGCATGTAGCACTGGTTTGTAGTTGCATTTGTTGTGTCACACTTATGCTAGGACATGTAGCATGATCTGCCTACAGGACAGACAAGCAATAGCAGAAGGAAAGGGGGGCAGGCATTTTGTTTTTCCAGTGTACAGTAAAAATACCTGTTCTGAAGTTTGAGGTAGACGTTGGCATAAATAAAAATAAAGAAGGAAGAGCAGAGAAGGCCAGAGTTAAGTTCCATGTTGAGAATCACTGGGCTCATATAGAAGTGTTTGAGACACTCAGACTGAGGTCATTCCCACTCTGATAGGCTATTGTAGGTGTAGGTCACTGTTGGAAAGCAGTGGTGATATGTGATCCTTATCCCTGCCCTATGAGCTTGCCTGTTATCTCCCACACTGCTTTTGTACTAGGATTGATTCTGTCTCTTTCAGTCTTTTGTCTGATAGTTATCCATCCCTGACCTCGAAGCTTAGCTTCTGAAGACCCCAAACCATCATCATTCACATTCATCAGTAGCTGTTTTCACCTAAAGTATAAAATAATGAAATGCTTTACAAGTTGGATGAGTCTCTTAGCAGTGAAATGACATCGCCTTTGCATTTGCTCTGTCTGTTGTATTCTTGTGGGGCTTCTGTAGCCAGCCTGTCTCGGTCGGCCTTCCTGTCTCAGAGATACTATGAAGACTTAGATGAAGCCAGCTCCACATCCTCCATCTCTCAGACTCTGGAGGCAGAAGATGCACGGTCACCCTGCAAAGAGGAGGAAGCCGTGGTCCAGGTCCATCGGCATGCTCCTGTGGTTCGCACACCTTCTATCCAACCCAGTCTCCTGCCCCAGGCAATGCCTTTTGCTAAGCCTCACCTGATTCATAATTCTTCACCTGCTGTGATGAACTCTTCAGGTAAGTCAGCAACTAAAACTGACCATGGGCCACTGTGGCTGGTGAGCCACTGTGGCAGTCTTTCACTGTGCTGTCTCCATTGTGTGTTCACTGCCTTTGTGTCATGGTGACTTCTAGCAGAGACACAGTACTAAAACAGTTCCATTTTACAAGAAATCAAGCTCTGTACTGCTCTAAATGTTCTCTTGTAGTGCTTAGAATTTTTAATTTTAGCATTTTTCCCATAGCCTAATAGAATTTACCATTTTAACTTTTCTGTGTTCCCTTCACTGACCCCATTTTTCTGGTAAATTTTCTTTTCCCCTCAGTCTCTACATCAGCCAGCAAAGTTATTCCTCAGGGAGCCGACAGCACAATGCTGGCAACCAAAACAGTTAAGCATGGTGCCCCAGGTCCTTCCCACACCGTCGCAGCTCCCCAGGCAGCAGCTGCTGCAGCCCTGAGACGGCAGATGGCCAATCAGGCACCAGGTAAAGGCTGTAGCCCCATTCCTAGGAGAGTGACTATGATCTGTCCAGGTCAGAGGCGTGGGCTTTGGGGTGGAAGACATCTGTCTCTTTTGCTGCTTCTCAGAATAGAAGGCTAACTCTATGGCCTTCACCCCTGTGAGTAGATCTCCCAGGAGCCAGAGAGTAGGTCTCAAGTGTTTTGCTCTGAAGGGTAGGTATTAGATGTGACACGTTTAGTTTCTGGGAATTGAAGGGTTTTGATGCTGATAATTCCCACTTTTGATTGGTGATCTCTGCTTTGGTCCTAATTTGATCTTGGAAATTAGACCATCTAATATCATTACAACAATATTTTAAGGTTCCCAGCCACTGGGAGGGTGGCTGTAGTGTACCTACTTGTGTTCCAGTAGTGAGAGAGTCAGAAGAGAAAGTTACCCAAGCTGTACATACTAGAGCTCAGCCTTCACAGATGCACCGTTTTGTGCTGATGTTGTCACTGGTCTCTAGTTAAGACTTAATGACCGTCTAGGGCTTGGACTCAGGGCTGGTTATCAATACTTGTCAGCTTGGCAAGCCAGTGGTTCTCAGTCAGAGGCTGTTCCTCCTTCCACCTGGCCCAGACAATTGGCAGGAGTGCTGCCTGGGGAAGTTAAGGTAGAATCTTAAAACACAAAGACACCCCCCCCACACACACACACACACACACACTAAGGAAGGATTACCTGTTCCCAATGTGAAGTACCACAGTTGAAAACTGTTAGTGCCATATATTTTCACTTAAGTAGACTCAAAGAGACATGGTTGTTTCATATAGGGAAAAAAGAATTGTGAGCCAGACAGTGGCTCATACCTGTAATCCACACTCAGAGGCTTAAGTAGGCAGATTGTTCCAAGTTCACAGCCAATCTGGCCTATATGGTGAACTTGGGATCTGTGTGGCCTACAGAGTGAAACCCTGTCTCAAAACAAAATAAAGTGGGGGCTGGAGAGATGGCTCAATGGTTTAGGAGCACTGACTGCTCTTTCAGAGAAGCTGAGTTCAATTTCCAGCACCCACATGGCAGCTCACAACTGTCTGTATTTCCAAGATCTGACACCCTCACACAGAGATACACACAGGCAAAACACTAATGAATATAAAATAAAAATAAATTATTTCTTAAAAAGGCAAATAGCAATAAGTCATTTAAATATAACCTTAAGATACATACAATAAATAATAAAAAGTAAAGACAGGCTAACTCTTTAAGGTACATTTAAACTTTCAGAACACATAGTGCATATGTGCAGATGGGATCTGGCGTTACACTGATGAGGTTCCAAGTCCAGCAGATGATTTATGATGTTAAGATCTGTCAGGGTTTAGGATGGTGTGTTCAGCAGGAAATGCTCTGAGCTTCACTGTCTCTTAGAGCAAGCCTGTAAGATGGAGACATCTTCAATTGTTGAGGTGAATTGTGTACAGTGTAGGCAGCATTCCCCAGCTCTTCCCCAGGATGCCAGGTTTGCCCAGGAGACCAGAGAGCTTTGCTTAAGCCTTTCCAGTTGTTAATAACAGAATGTCATTAAGGGTTATAAAATATGGTGGAAAATTAAGACAAAAAAGTAAAAAGCTGGAGATGGTGGTGTATAACTTTAATCCCAGCACTTGGCAGGCAGAGGCAGGAAGATATGAGTTTGAGGTCAGCCTGGTCTACATAGGGAGTTCTAAGACAGCCAGGGCTACATAATGAGACCTTGTCTCAAATGAGGAAAAAAAAAAAAAGAGAGAGAGAGAAAAAAAAAAAACATAATAAAGCTGATGAGGTAAGAAATAAATAGGTCCATGTCAGATGTATGTACTTCAGGCCTCTTGGCCTCTTCTGGCGTTATTTTCCAAGCTCTGTTTTCCACTTTGCTCACTGTGTCATCTGTCTGTTTAAGCCCCGGTGACAATAAAGAAGCTGTACTTTAGGAAGCTTTTGTATTTGCACACTTACACAGAGCCTGTCACATCACAAGCCTGTGGGGAAAGACGGATAGATGAATGAATGGCAGCAGCCCTGAACTGAAGGCTGTTAATCCTCTGGATAGATGAGCCAACAATGTGGCAGGTACCTGGGTTCTGCTGCAGAAAGCTGGCCAGGGAATTGTTCCTCAGTACCAATGTGTTTTATTAGATGGCATCAAGTCCATTTAATACGAGTCAGCCAGGTGCTCTGTTGACTGCATTGCTGAGTATATTTCCGTTATATAAGGTTGCTGGCTGCTCAAGGTTATATCCTTGATAATTCATTTCTACAAAGATAGGCTTTTTAGTCCTTTTCAGGAATTAATGTGTTCTCTGTCTTCCTTGTTTACATAGCTGTGAGCACGCTAACTGAATCAACTTTGAAGAATGTTCCTCAAGTGGTGAACGTACAGGAACTGAAGAGTAACCCTGCCGCCCCTTCTCTGGCCATGGGGTACGTCACAGCTCTTTTGTATGTTCACCCCACCGTTTGCTGTGTGGAGGCACTTTGTCTTGAGGGAGCACTGTTGTCATGTCGGGTTTTTTTTTTTTTTTTTTTTTTTCTCCCTGTGAAGGAATGGGCAGCCACAACTAAGTTTTTTTGGAAGGTGGACGTTTCATCTTGCCAAGAATTGGCTGCAATTCACAGCCTGTAGTCTGTGAATACTTTGCTGGCTGCAAAGTTGCATGGGCACCCACTAAGCTATCAGTCAAGTGTGAAGTTTGATATATCTTCCCCCTTTTTTTTCTTAGTATTCCCAGGGTTCCGATATTGACATTTCAAGTCTAGTGACTACTGAGCAATGAGTTTGCCAGTGACTTTCTTCTCTCCCAGAATTTGCTTCCTTTTAATTTAACTTGTCTTCTTCAAGAAAGAACAGTATTTAAGAGCAAGCAGCTGCACTCGCAGAACTTCTGCTTTTCCTCCATGTTGTTTTAGACAAGATACTTGCCAGCGCTCACTTGACTTTGGTCTTCTCCAGGGCTCAAGGTGCTTGGGGCCAGCCAGCCCCATCCTCCATGTACGTGCGTGTGTTATGAATGCCACTTATGCCCTCCTCACTACACAATTTTGAAGCCACATTTCCTCTAGAGCAACTAGCTTCCCTTTGCTGTCTGGAAGTGTTGGGGGACATTCCTTTGGCTTGTATGGGGGATTGTCAAGGACCAGTGTCTTTAGGGGACCCAGTGTCTGGTGCCCATATATAGTCAGTGGCAAGGGGAGCAGCTATAGGCCCCTGTGTTTTATATTGCACTCCAGTTCTCTATTGCTACTGTGAGCAGACCTGCCTACCCAAGACTCCATTTTCATTTTGAGTGGCCTTGCCACACTGTCTGCTGGACGGACTTCAGTTGTTTACATGTTGGTCTATTTACCAACACTGCCTGCTACAAAAATGTATAATTAACTCAATGTCATACTAATAGCCAAAAAACCAAATTTGCCCTCTTTGCTGTCTTGGAATGACTAAAGGCTGGTATTTGTGTTTGCTGTGAATTCCCCAGAGAACTGAGCACCAGAGTTTGGGAACTACAGCAGATTACCATCACAGAGAAGGCAGAAAGCCACTGACAGGCAGAATGCTGTGTAAGACAAGGCATGCGGGCACAGTGTGACATTGACCACTCACCAAGGAAGAGAAGCACCTTTGCCCGTCTGTGTTCAGCTCACCTCCTCACATCTCATGCTCCCACTTTGACAGCAGGCCTTCTAGCTCTTCTCCAACAAAAATACCACAAGTGTTGGAGGAGGGTTTTAAAAATCTCTTCTTCATTTTCTCTCTCTCTCTGTGTGTGTGTGTGTGTGTGTGTGTGTGTGTGTGTGTTTGTGTGTGCGTGCGCATGCGCGCGCGCCTGTATGAGTTGATGTGCACTGTGTGCATGCAGGAGCCTATGGAGACCAGAGAGAGTGTCAGAGCCTCTTGAAACTTGGACTTACAGGTGTTTTTGGTGAGCCCCCCTGCATGGGTGCTGGCAACTGAACCCAGGTCCTCTGCTAAGCCATCAGAGTTGGACTCTGATACAGTTATTTAACTTGTGCATCCAGTGCCTAAACCATATTTTATTTTCATTTTAGCTTTAAATTTGTTTTCAGATATGTTTTGTTCATGTGCGCATATGTGCCAAAGGCACATGTGTGGAGATGAGAAGACAACTTGTGGGGAGTTGGTTCTCCTTCCACAGTGTGGAACATACAGAGTTACAGACATTGAGCACCTCTCACAACTATGTCCCCAGGAACTCGCTAGCCCTTTTAAATAGTCATTCCCATGGGGCATAGTGATTGTGAAATGACTGGTTTTGAGGGTCTTGCAAGCAGCCATCTCTGAAGTATATTAATGTTGCACTTAACTGCTCTTTGGGGATCTACCCCACTGTATTGTATAGTTGTGAGGCTGTTCTTTCTTTCCTTCCATATTTAGCTGGACAGCTCCATAGCTGTTCACACTCAGTAGTGCTTGGGTCACTTGCTTCTGCAGCTTCCTGCAGAGCATCAGTTGTGTGAGTGGTACTGCCCTGCCTGAGGTTAGGGACAGGAAGTAGTAAAGAAGATATTCATCTCTGCTGCCGTACAGAGATCTCAACAAGAAGACCACCAACCAACCAGTTGCATAGTTTCATTTCAGTGTCATGTGGGTGCAGAAGAGATTCCAGGTGCTAGAAAAACAGAATAAGGCACTCAGGCAGATCTGGGCTTGGGGAAGAGTTAAGAAGATACTTTAGCTGAATTTGGAAGAATGATCAGAAGGTGCTAGGTAGAGTAAACAGAGTAATGATGCAGTGTGCAGAAATCAAACCTAGGAAAGGGCAGAGCACATTTGGCATTGTCGAAAGGCCAGAATAGCTAGAATCCTAGTAGGAAGTGGAACGAAATGGGTACCAACAAGTGGTCGGATTTGGGGGCGGGGCAGGCAGGGTTTTTTGGTTTTTTTGGTTTTTTTTTTTTTTTTTTTTTTTTTCCTTTCCTAGACAGGGTTTCCTCTGTGCCACCCTGGCCTCCATCTACAGACTAAGCTGTTCTGGAACTCACAGAGGTCCTCCTGCCACTGCTTCCTGAGTGCTGGGATTAAAGGTATACACTTCTACCACCCAGCAAGTGGTAGGCTTTTGACTTATTTATTTGTTGTTATTATTAGCCAAAACACACCAGACACATACTTGTTTTAAATTCTTTCCACAAATTCTTTTTGTTGTTTGTTTTGTTTTTGAGGTCAGAAAAGACAAAACAAACCAAGACTTTGTGAGTTCCAGTCATGGGCATGTATTGTAGGAGTGTGTCTGGCATGTTCCTGTGGCACCTGGAGGTCTCTGGTAGCCGGAATAAAGGAAGGCAGAGAGGAAAAGGGGCCACTGGGAGATCAGCTCAAGGAGTTACACTGGTAGACAATATCTGGATTGCTATTTTTTAACATGCTTATAGTGGTATATTTGGAGGCCAGAGGGCAACTTCAGATGTCATTCTCAAGATGTCATCCACCTCCTTTGAGATGGGATACCTAATTACGGATCATAAATAAAATGGACATTTCTGTTTGTTCTGTAGCTCTTTAAGTCATTTTATTAGAAAAATTAGTTCTCATACATAAACAAATGGACTTGAGATTCACATACACTTACTTTGCTTTTAGCTTGATCTTCTACAAGTCTTCCCATCACTAATTTGGGCTGCTGTATAAGGAGACCCATCTTCCCTTGTCTGGGTGGTTTAAGAGTGTAATTCAGAAATGAACATCTTTCCTTTACTGGCAGTAGGGCTCACACCTTGTTTCAATACTGCCTCCTGTTTTGCCAGTTTGGAGTCAACTACCTCTCTCTATTACTCACCACTGAAGACAGATTTTGGTAGACTTCAGGAAAATGTTTTTATTTGAGGTTCCATATACTTCATATAGCTTGTAAAACATAATGACCTGAAAATCCTGCAGCAGCAATCAATGGTCAATACTACTACTACCCCTGCTCTGGACATGACTGTGTCCCATTGCCCAGCCCACCTCACTGCCACTCCATATCATCCACATCCAATCCTTTAAGGGTCTTAAGGGTTACTATATGTGTTTTAGAGCCTGCCTTGAGTTTACTCCTGTAAACGGTATGAGATGTGGCCCACTTCACTCTGTTTATTCCCAAAGCATTGGTTAGTCTTTGAATGTTTGATCAATTGCCCTTTAAGTATGTGATTCTAATTGGTTTGCTAACATTTTAGAAATTCCTCCATCTATCTAAATATTAATTGATAGCCTGTAGAGATAGTTCACATCCATGTTGGATGGCTCATAGCTACTCGTGATCTGACCATTTCTTCTGACTTCTTGAGGTACCTGCACAGATACATACATATAAATAAAAATAATCACCAGGCAGTGGTGGTGCATGCCTTTGATCCCAGCACTCAAGAGGCAGAGGCAGGCAGGATGGATCTCTGTGAGGTGGAGGCCAGCCTGGTCTACAGAATAAGTTTCAGGACAGCCATGACAGAAACCCTGTCTCAAAAAAACAAAAACAGCTATCTTCTAGAGTTATTTTGGGGTTTGTTTATTTGTTTTTGTTTTTTAAGCATATTAATATATAATTTCCTTTTTTTTTTTTTTTTAAATAATGTGTCAAGATAATCTCTTTCCTTGTCTACAGAGCAAGTTCCAGGACAGCCATGGCTACACAGAGAAACCCTATCTCAAAAAAAAAAAACAAAAAAAGAGAAAAGCTATCTTCTGGAGGGTTTTTTGTTTTGTTTTGTTTTTTTTTTTGTTTTGTTTTGTTTTTTAAAGAATATTAATCTACAATCTACAGTTTGCCTTTTTTTAATGTGTCAAAATAATCTCTTTCCCTCTCTTTCTCTCCCCCTCCCCCTCCCCTTCCCTCCCTCTCAAATCACTCTTAAGTCTCATAGCCCGGGCTGACCTTGAGCTCAGTATGTTGCTGAGAATAACCCTGAATTCCTGACACTACTGCTTCTACCTCCCAAGTGTTCTGCTCTGTCTTTCTTTGTTCACTGATAGCATAGCATGCTACTTTTAAATTCAAATTTTCTTTATTGATTAAAAAGTTCTTTAGCAGTTAGAAAAAGTCACTGTTTCAGCCACTGAGCAGAAAGTCCAATGCATGGAAGCAGCATATACTCACAAAGCTGTTTGGGTTTTATTTGGATGCTGTCAGGAAAAGAAGTCCTGCTTCTCCCAAGTTAATGGTTAAAGGTGTCATCATTTAAACCTGGATTCTAAACTACTCTGAAGGCATGCTTCTTAGCTAACATCTTGGGTGGTGTCGGCTTAGCTTGAACCTATGGTGCTGCCCCTGTGTGCACTGTGTGTAAGTTCCAGCTTACATTTCTTCTTTTGGTTTTCTGACTGATTTGTGGTTACTGGATTTGAGGCCTTAGTATATATTTCTTTTTCTAAATTCATGGCAAGGAGAGACTTGTTTGTGGCAGCTCCTATTAGCCTCTCACATGCTGTACTTGAGTATTTGTATAGTGTTTAGTCTTTTTGTTTGGCTCATTGATGATAACTCCATTAGGCTATAAAGTATATAGTCTACCTCAGCCCAGGGCTGTTTCTCCCTCCTGTGTGTTGTTACTATACATTTTATTTCTGCCTGTCTCACACCTTGTGGTGCATTGTTATAAACATCTAGCTGTCTTGTAAATGGATTTCTTATGTACTTTTTTTTTTGTGTTTTGAGGCTGTCTCACTGTGGCCCTAACTGGTCTTGAACTCAGAAATCTACTTTGCCTCTGTCTCAAGAGAAACTGCAAATCCATTGAGGAGACTTTTGGAAAGTGCTTTGTCTTCAGAAACATGAGGGTCAGCAGAGGGGACAATAGCTGATAAGTATTTAGCCATGGGCAGGGTTCAGGAATGTCTCGGTAGGTTTGGATTCTATGAAATCAGTGGTTCCCAACCTCCCTAATGCTGTGACCCTTTAATACAGTTCCTCATGTTGGGGTGACCCCCAATCATAAAATGATTTTCATTTCTACTTCATGACTGTAATTTTGCTACTGTTATGAATCATAATATAAATATTTTTTGACTGTCTTAGGTGAGTCCTGTGAAAGTGTCATTCAACCTGCAACACCATGACCCACAGGTTAAGGGCAGCTGTATTAAATAAAAGTAGCATTCACTTGGCATGGTGGTCCATACTTTAATCATCCCAGCCCTTGGGAGGCAGAGGTGGGCCAATCTCAGTTTAAGGACAGCCTGGTTTATAGAATGAGTTCTAGGTCAGAGAACCCCTGCCTCTTTAAAAAAAAAAAAAATACAAGAATACATAAAATAACATTTTCATTAATTTCTCTTTTTTTCCTCTGTGTTTATTGTTTCTTATTTTCTTGATAAACTCTCATCTTTACTTACTTGCCCCACTTTTGAAAAAAAAAAAAAAAACAAAAACAAAAAGAGAGGCTGGGGTTGGTGGCACATGCGTTTAATCCCAGCACTCGGGAGGCAGAGGCAGGTGGATCTCTGTGAATTTGAGGCCAGCCTGGTTTATAAGGTGAGTTCCAAAGCTATACAGAGAAACCCTGTTTTGGGGGGGGGGATTTACTTGCCCCACTTTTCAAAAATTTCATTATTCATTACATAACCCAGTAGATGTAGTTTGGTTCTGCCTCCTCATGTTTATTAAAAGATATGCTAATAATTAAAATTTTCTAAAAGAAGGCATGTGCCTCATGCTTTAGGCCATTTAAGCTGTTGAAACGGATGAAAGAATGAGTCATTTCTGACCCTTTTTCCAACAGTGTGCAGAATACTTCAAAACACTGGAGTGCTTCACAGCAGCTCTGGGTCTCATTGTGTCCTTTTTTGCTCTGGTCCTGTGATAGTTGCTTCCTCTTTTAGATCGTGTGTGTTTTCCAAGCATGTGTGTGTGTACATCATGTGTGTGACAGATGCCAATATAGACCAGAAGCTATTATATTCCCTGGAGTTAGTTACAGGTAATGGTGAACTGTTGTGTGTATACTGGGAATTGAACCTAGGTCCTCAACAAGTGCTCTCAGCCACTGAGCCGACCCCCAGCCCAGTTGTTTCTCTTGAGGACAGAGTGCACAAGTGACGTCAGATCTTGCTGGAAAGCAGAATAAAGTTACCCAAAATATGGCAATTCTGAACCTGGTTTTCCCATATATTCTCATGACCATTTCTAGCTGCTGTGCTCCTTCTTCTGGCACAGCTGTGTTTGTTTCTGAGCCTGTTCATTTGGGGGTGTGCTGTTCTTTGCTGTTGGCCCCTTTGAGTTGTGGTAGAGATTTCTTGGAGCTGGCTTATGGGTTGGTTTATTGGCTGCTTGTGCCAAACAGCATTTCTCTACAGAGGTGTCACATGGCTAGTCCTGTGCCTCCTGGTTTTGTGTTTGGGGATTTGGGATGCCCAGGAGACATGTAGTATGTCAATAGAACAAGTAAATAGAACAATAACTGAATGCAACTGAGCTGTTGGGATTTAATGTACCATCATGTTGTCATTAAATTTTAGGTATAAATATTTTCCTAGATGTAGATAAATTGCTGTTTTTAATCTTCATTTCTAGTTTTACATAAAAGAGGCTTATTTCCCTTGTGGGTCCCTGAGCTCAAACTGTATCTGTCAGCAAATTGACTGAATCCACCCTGGGTTCTCAGGTCCCAGCAGTCTGGCCAGCACATTCCTTCTCTCTGTTGGAAATGAGCAGAGCTGAGGGTAGGTGTGGTACCTAAGGACCTGTGTAGTGGAATGTCTCAGGGGCACTTTTGCAGCTTTTGTTCTGGCAGAATCATCATGGGGGTTTTGTTTCATTGAAAATGAGTATGTTTTTCTTTTCCAGTCTAATCAAGTCAGGGAAGGGTCTCTGTTATTCCCACAGAGGACCCTCACGGACTATAAGAACTAAGCTGTTTATTGATGTTTCTCAATGAGCTGTGAGCTTACCTTCCCTCTTTAAATTCTTTTCTTTTCTTTTTTTTCTTTTTTTTTTTTTTTTTTTTTTTTTTCCGAGACAGGGTTTCTCTGTGTCCTGGAATTCGCTCTGTAGACCAGGCTGGCCTTGAACTCAGAGAACCTTCTGCTTCTGCCTCCCAAGCATTGGGACTAAAGGCGTGCACCACCAACGCCTGGCATCAAATTAATTTTTGGTGGAAAGTGATTACTATTCCTCCCTCAAATCTGAAGTTCTGAAAAACAGATCCCATAACTACAAATGCTACTATCCATTTCAATAAAGTAGCTTTAGGCAGAGGACAAAAAAAATTGAATAGCTTTCCCTAACTGCTAAGGACTTGTGTCTGTGATTGTACTGATAGTTGGATTTCCTTCATATGCTATCACTAGCTAGGGAGTGAAGCAATGGTCCCCTGGGTACAGTGTTTAGGGTTGGGATTGGGTGTGCCTTCATAGAGTAGCCAACACAGGTGCAGGCTGGCCATAGAGCAGCAGAGCTGTGGAGCCCCCACAGCTGCCCTGCAAGCATCCAGTCTCAGAACACCTTTGTTGTATGTGCAGCTGATCATTTATGCCCCACAGATCCCACTGAACACCTTTTTTCAGTCTTAAAAAAGAATTGGAACTTCCTTACCTGGTCTGAAACTAGGGAGGCAGGAAGGAAGAATGCCAATTGTCCCAATAAGAATAGCATCTATTTGGAAATGATTACAAATTGTTTCATGGAATTGTAGAAAGGAAAAAGCTAACAAGGTCATTGTTTTGGATTTTATGTTTGAAAACCCAGATTTTATTTAATAACCAGTTCATCAACAAAATATCTAGTGCGTTTGCTTGGGGTCTCAGACATCTATGTTCTGCCCCAAAGTGTTTTCTATTGAACAGGGAGCCAGCTTGAGGACGAGCATGTTTGTCCTCCAGTCCTGTATCTGAGCAAATGCTTTGTGTGTTTTTCAGTTCTTCGGTGCCGCACTCAACAGCCAAAACACCAAATGCAGTGTTAGCCCCGGTGGCTGCCAACCAAGCTAAGCAGGTATCTTATTGATGTGTTCTTTAGCAGTTGTGCGTTCTGTCTCTTAAAACCGAAGGTCACTTTATGGCTTGACTTTATTTAAATGAATGTGATTCTTAAAAAGATTGTTACTTCTTTTCCATAATTGATGCCAGTCTTGCCATAGTTGACCACTGTCTTCACAAACCATTTACATGCTAATAGAATGCTTTTGAATGAGGTGTTCTAATTTGCAGGGATTTTTTTTTCCTGTTGTCGGTTTATTTGTTTGTTTATATAACATTATCTCAGTTCATGCAACTCAACGGTAGGCATTTAGATGTGCCCCTTTTGAGGCAGCTGAGGTCAGGTGAGTCATGTGGGCTCAACCAGTCAGTAACTGGTAGGAACAGCTGGGTCCCCAAGCTGACCAGTCTCTGCCCTTTACTTCTCCCACTGTACTGTCTAGAGTCAGTGTTGGGTATGGATTATCTGATTCTGCTTTTCAGAGTTTGCAAACAGTGCAAAAGAGAATAATAGAGAGCCTGGTTGTGTGTAGGGGGGAAGGCGGGAGGAGGTTAGTAGAAGGGAAACCAGACTGTCTCTGGAACATTCCCTGTAGTCTTAGTTTCTCTCAGCTCTGCCTTGGATGAGCTGCTTCAGGTTGCACTTGAAACCAGAGTTTGAGACTGTGCCTTCACAGCTGTCCAGTGTGAGCTCCCAACACCATCTTGTTCCTTTGTTCTTCATGGAGAGTGTATAGTTAACTCATACACCTTGGCAGGTGAGGACAGAGGTGCTGCAGATGGAAAGCCCAGGTGGTTTTTCTGCTCACTCTACGCTTACTAATTGCCGAGACTGCTTTCCTCATTTGCCCACTCATTCTTCTACTGAGTATTCAAGTGCCATTTATGTGCAAACACTGCTCGGCACTGAGATGTCATCTTTGAGCCACACACTTGTCTCCAGTATGATGGTATAGGTGATTGACTTAAAACGGTTATTATTTTTCCTTTCCTCCTCTTTTGGGTAATTAAGTTGAATTCCAGTATTTGTGCTTACTTAGTTTATGTTTTTGCATTTCCATTTTACATGGCATTTATTCCAAGATGGTTAACAGTTTAACATAAACTTTTACTTTTTTCTTTTTCCTTTTTTGTATTCTGTACAGGGGTCTCTGATAAATTCCTTCAAGCCATCAGGGCCCACACCTGCATCCTGTCAGTTGTCCTCTGGAGATAAAGCTGCAGGTGAGACTGCATGTTTGTTTTATGAGAATGAAGCTGAACGATGTTCCTGATAGTTCCTTGTGCAGATCACAGAGCCAGCATGCAGGAGGCAAGAAGAGATGCTGTATTTCAAAGGCCTTGGCTATGAGGGATTGTTAAGCTCTTTTAACAGTTTCTGAAATTTGGAGTTGAATTTGAAAGCCTTTACACTAAACACTTAGAAAACTTTTGATGTTCTTTTTCTAAAAGAAGCAATAGCATGATAATTGTTTAGAGAGAAGATTGTTAGACAGTTGATTGCTGTCCTCTCTTCTCAAAGGGAAAAGATTGGCATACTTCGTAATACCCTTACAGGTTATAAATTACTCTTTCGTTCCTTTCCATTCTCCCTCATTCCCCTCCTTTCCTTTCCCCTTTCCCTTGCCTTCTCCTCCCTCTTTTCACTTCTTTCTCACCCCCAGGGGATCTCGTGTAGCTCAGGCATGACACATCAAACTTAATATGTAGCCTAAGATGATGAGCTTGTGTCTGCCTCCCCAGTGCTGGCCTTCTGTGCCCGTGCCACTGTCCCTGGTTTTATACAGTGCAGAGCTTTCTGCGTGCTAGGAGAGCACTCTTCCAACGGAGCTACATTCCCAGCTCCTTTACAATGACTTGTAGCTCGAATTCTAATTGGTCTTAATAATAAAAACCCAGGAGTCAGAGGGGTAAATACTGAAAGTCGAGAGAAGCAGAACAGCCAGCTACTAGGTCTTACCTCTACTGAATCTTCATACCAATGGTGTCCCTATGCATCCTCAAACTGAATACTCTGAGCACCTGTCTCCTCCCAGCCATTTCACTCCTGTCTCCACCTCCCTAGGGCTGATATTAAAAGCATGTGAACCCACATGCTGGAATCAAAGGTGTGAGCACTGTTTCTCTTTTAAACTGTTTCAGTCTCCTGTAACCCAGGGTGGCCTTGAACTCACAGAGATCTATTTGCCTCTATCTCTCAAGTGCCGAAATTAAAGGCGAGCCACCACTGCCTGGCCTCTATGGCTAACAAGTGCCTGGCTCCATACTCTGATCTTCATGATCAACTTTCTCTGATCTCCTTCTGGTGAGCATCCACAGCTTCCATTTGAATAGCCTGTGCTGGCATCCTTCTACATATTGCCTCTACAGCCTAGCTTTTATTTTCATTCCCGTTCTCAAACAGGTTCTGTGAGAGACTGAACATCACACAGCCGCTGCCCACTTCTCATAATGGCCACTTTCTGTCATCCAGAGCCTTGATCTGAAACTCGGTGTCCCTCACACACATGAAAACTACTATTATATAGACCACAACAACTTAGTGGGTTAAGCAAAAGCTTGATTCATTTAGGATTAAAATAAGTTTGGCTCTTGCTAGTTAATATTTCTGAAAACGGTTCAGAAGAGCGTGTGTCTTAGTTGTCTAAAGGACATCCTTGCAGAGCCTTTTGTTCCATTTAAGGTTAAGACTCGGAGACCAACGGCCTCTGAATCGGAGTTGTCTGCAGCAGTGTGGTTCGCATCAATGCTCAACCACTCGCTGTCTGTTGCTGTCTTCCCTTGGGAGCTTATCTAGGCTTAGAGAAGAACTTTTCTCTTTTAGGCTGAAAACACTGCATGTCTTTGCAGAAACATTTTCTTGTTTACTTGAAATAGATTCCCTATAACTCACTATTAGCCCACTATACTTATAACTCAGGCTAGCCTTGTCCTTGAGCTTATAGCAATCTTCCTGCCTCAACTTCCCAAGTGCTAGGGTTGTAGGCATGAGCCACTATACCTAGCCCGCTCTTGCGCTCTCACTCTCTCTCTTACTCTCTCTCTCTCATTGGCTCTTCTTCTTTCCCCACCGTCTTCCTCTCCCTCCCTCCCTCCTTGTATGTATATTTCTGAAACCTGTAGAATAATTCCTCCTACTCATCAGTAATAGAAATACTTCCTTGATTTGCTGATCATAACATGGTCACATATCAACAAAAAGTCAGTGTCAAAATATAACAATAGAAAGTGGCAGCTGCCCTAGGGATCTTTTTCATAGGTACCCTTAAGAATTTTATGTGTACCTCTTGAGGTTACTACATTCTTTTTGTTTGTTAGTTTTTAGTATTGTTGCATTTATGTAGTAGAAGGGGGTGTGCATGCCATAGTGTTCATGTTAGTGTCAGAAGACTTGTAGAAGTCACTCTCATTCCTGCATGTGGGTTACAGGGACTGAGCTCAGTCTTCAGTATTGACAGCAAGGGCCTTTACCTGCTGGGCCATCTCACCAGCCCACTTTATTGTTTGAAACATGAACAGACATTGCCTGGGTGTGCTTCTGTAACTGTTTACCCACTCTCAAGCCCCATTACAGTGAACATCCTGTTCTGTTCCTGGCACATTCACCTTAGTCATTTTAATGGCCTTATCATCTTAGCAGCACTCTGCTGACAATCCAGATGCCTCTATGGACAGTTATGGACAAGGCGGCTCTGAGCATGTTTCTACAGCCCACATTGAATTTAGTATTGAGTCAAGCTTAACGTGGGCTGATGGCTACTTCCCTTAGTTTCAACACTTCTGTTTTCTAGAGTGATCATATATAGAGCAAGTGTCCCTTACCTCTATAGCTAGGAAAAAAGAAAACTGGTATTTGCTGAATTTTTAAAAAAAGAAAGAAAGAAAAGAAAAGAACCAAAGAGCAAAACTAAGAGACCTTAAGCACAAGGCAGGCTATAGCACACAGTCTGAGCTGTAGGGAATTACAGATCAGAACAGTACCTCTAACTGACTTTCGGTTGTTGTTATTTTGTCTGTTTCAGGTCCAGGGACAGCCAAGACAGAATCAACTGTGACCTCGACTCCATCTTCTGTGGGGCAGCTCAACAAACCTTTCTCATTTGCTCCATCAGGGTCAGTGGTGAACTTAGTGCTAAGTCACTATCAACCACCTGCACACAAACCCTGAGCTCTTATATCTGTGGCAGTGCATCTACAAACAGTGGCAGCAGTTCATGTTTTAATGTGGATCTGTTTTCCCTTTGCAGTTCAGGGTTATTATATTTGCTCTTTTTTAAACCTAAACCTCATTTTTTTTCTGGCAGAGAGTGTTCACTTCTGCAGGTCATCCAGTGTATCTGGTGTTTTTATTCTTACATTGTTTAGTAGTTAGTCAGCATGACTGTGGGACACTGTGCTGATCTGGATCTCTTAGCCATCCTGAAATTCTGATCTGTAAGTAGATGATAGGGAATGGGGGGATGCTCAACAGAGAGACTCATAGTTTAGGCTGGTCTCAAATTTGCTGTGTAGGCAAGGATAGCCATAAGCTCCTGAACCTCCTGCCTCCATCTCCCAAGCACTGGAATTGTAGGATAACCTGCTATGTTCAGCAAGGACATCTGTTTTCAAGAAACAGTGGCAGCCGTTAGGCTGACGAAATAATTCAATGAAGACTGTCTGTGTGTGTGTGCCATGGTATAAGCCAGGTAAGATGCTGAAGGTTTTCAGGACTGAGACTCTGACTTGTTGCCACTGAAAAGCTGTGTATTCATTTCTGTTGGTAACACCCCTGATACTTTCACTGTCTGCTTCTGTACCTGGGCTCCACTAACTTCACCCATTTCCCCTGAGTAATGTGCTCTCGAGCATCCTCCAGCGCAGAGGAAAGGGCACTGACATTCAATTGGGAGAAGTTGTGCTTGTTTTCCATTGTTGTAAATCATTACATCCATACCTCTCAGGGGTAATTGAAGAAGACTTTAAAGAGTAGTTCAAGGCCAAGGGTTACCATGTCCTTTACATGTCTCTGAAATGAAAATACTCTTCCAGTTTATAAAGAAAGCTGGAAAGATTTGGGTCAGTGAGCCACAGTGGCCTATCTATTTCATAAACTTTTCTTGCCAAGGTTGAGGCCAGATTTTTTTTTTTTTTTTTTTTTAAGGCTTTTGCTTTTTTAACATGATAAAAAAAAATGTAGCACATCGTTAGAAGGTGTTTGTCCATTTGAAGATGGCAACAATAGATGAGAAAATCTGAATCCTGGCCTGTTTATTATATTTAATGGGCTTGGTGCCCTGTGTATTCCATTGAAAATATGCCTTTGCTGTTGCCTTACACTGCGGCCACATTCCCTGCACAGCAGGTCTTCTGGGATGCTCTTGACTGGAGGTGAGCCCAGATACTCCCTGCTGTCCCCCTGCTACCTTGCCAGACTTCCCAGCCACTCTCTAGGCAGGCATCTGCTCCAGCGTCTTCCCGTGCTCATTCTTACTCTCTTTTCACTGCTGCAACTTAAATTTTCTTAAAATAAGTCTCTGCCCAGGCCTCCTGTGGAAAGCTCAACCAGAGCCTTCCTGCTGCTCCTCCCTCTCTGCTTGGATATGCTGGAGTGGCCTCCCTGCCTCTGGGATGTGGATTTTCACCCCGCTGTTGCTTATCACCAGTTGTCAATTCTCCAAGGGCAGATTATGTGAATGATTTATGAGGAGGAATATTGAAAGTGTGATGTTGTGTCTTAGGTTTGTCCCTTTTTAACTTCTCTTTTTCCACTCCTCAGGACTGCCTTTACTTTTGGGACAATCACATCAACACCACCTTCTAGTTTCACTGCCACACCAGGTACAGTCCCCATGTTGCATAGTGCTCTTTTGTGTTTCCTTAAGGAAAGGTCGTATGTGCACGTGTGTTGACACTGTGACTCTTTGTGGGTTTCCTGCACAGTTCTGCAGTCAGGTTGATAGTGATGACATTAGAGACGTGTTACAGGGCTGGGGGTGGCTCAGTCACAGAGCATCTTCTCGGCACACAGAAGGCCCTGGGTTTAATTTGGAGAACCAGAGCGAGAGCAGAATGCTTGATCTGGAACCTGATATGGGGCTGAGCACCTGCTGCCAGGCTGAGCACGTGGTAGAAGAAGAGAAGTGACTCCTGAAAGGTGTCCCCTGCCTGCCACATGCTCTGTCACACATGCACACACACAGTTTTTAGTGTAGGGGTTTTTTTGGGGGGGGTGTGGAGGGAGATGTTGTTGAGGGTTTTTTGTTGTTTTGGTTTGATTTGTTTGTTTTGCTTTTTTCTTTGTGTACCCCTAGCTGTCTTGGAACTCACACTGTAGACCAGGCTGGCCTAGAACTCAGAAATCCACCTGCTTCTGCCTCCTAAGTGCTGATAATACGATAGTTTAGAAAATAACCTGTTGTGAGGGAGATTGGCCTGTTCAGGGGAAGGAAGTCTTATTTGATGTTACATTCAAATGTGGACCCAGAATAAGGTAGACATGGTACTATGGAAGTAAAAGACCCAACCTGGTCCTTCTCGAACACTGGTCTGTGTGTGCTAGGAGTCTATAACCTCAAGTTGTAACTCTAGACCCACCCAAAAGAGAACATTTTTGTCAAGTTCCTCCAAACTCTGAATAGTTAAATATATTTTTATTTTATTTAAAAGGAAGCCTTTATCATGAAATGAAGTGTTTCTGTTAGGAAAATATAAAGGTTAGCTGCATGATGGGGTTCAGAGTCACGTATGAACATAGCAGCCACATAGTTCAGTTATATTTCCTTTGCAGAGTTTTGTCTTATTTTTATTTAGCCCAGTGTCTTCTGTCACCTTTTCAGTGTCTGGAAACACAGGGTTATAATCACAGCTTCTTGGGAGTCTGAGGTAGGAAGATCACAAATTTAAAACCTATCTAGGCTATAGAGTTAGTCAAGCCCAGCCTGGGCAACTTTGCACTAGCCTGTCTCTAAGTGAAAGAGGACTGGGGGATGGAGCACAGTGCTAGAGCTTCAGCCCTGGGCTATGTGTGTGATAAATAACACATCCATCAGTTTTAGTCTTTCACTCAACATCTCCCCCTCCTTTGTGTTGGGAATAGAACCTAATACTTTGGTGTCACTGTTGCTTAGTCTGGTCTCAAACTTTCTTATCTTAGCCTCCTTTCAGTACCTGGGAACACAGTCGTATGTCGCTGTGCCCAGCAACAGATTGCCTGGTGCTTCCTATGTGGCACTCAAATACTAGAGTTTCCTGGTCAGAGGGATCTCTCCTAATGTCCAGATGGGGCTGGGGCATTGAAAACTAGCAGACACTCTAATTCTGGTCTGGGTGTGGCTCTAACATTTTCAACCTTTGCTTGCTTCCGTGTAGCTTACCTCCCAACTTTGTCTCTGTGTGTGTGTATATGTGCACACGTGTGCGTGCACGCGAGTACTCGTGTTGTTCATCTGTGTAAATGCAAGCATGCTTGTGCCATGGTGCGTGTGTAGAGGTCAGATGATGACCTGGGGTCTCAGTCCTGCCTCCCACCTTGGTTGAGGTGAGGTTTTTTGTTTGCTGTTACATACAACATGCTGGTTGACCTATGTTCCAAGAATTATTCTCTCTTCAGTTTCTCTTATTTTAAGAACCCTGAGTGCATACTACTGTTTCTGGTTTTATGAGAGTATTGGGAGTTCTGACTTGGGTCCTCACATTGAGACTCAAGCTTTGCCCACCCAGCCTTCTCTCCTGTCCCGCCCACTCTCACTTGCTAGAGTAAAAATCAACTCACAAGGGTGTAAGCTTGGAGAGCAAAGCCATTGTCCAATTCATAGGAAATAAAAGTAGGGATAAGATGTCATAATAATCCTGTATCAACTCTGAATCAGTACAATGGTAGATAATGCAAAAGCCATGAACAACATCTCCAGTAGTAAAGTGCCATACTCAGAACCCCAGGAAATAATTAACTGTAATAAAAATTATCATCTGTGGATTGACATTCTGTGTCCTTAAACAATGAAAAACTTCCAGCCTGGGTCCAATTAGCCTATCAGGATTATCCATCAATTAGCTGATACTCAGGGCGGGAAGGAATCCATTACCCAATGCACTGTTGATAGCAGTTGAGAAAGTATAGATAGGTGCTTTTCTACTTCTCTGGGGATAACTTGTTCATTTTGTGTATCCTGGATGCCATATGTTCACTGTGATGTAATGGTCAGAAAAGACTCTTCATTCCTTCCTACCTGAGAGCTGACTCCGGCAGAACTAATGTTCCTATGGAGAGTAGTCATTGCGTTTTTTTCTCTGCCCTAGAACCAGCTAGCCTGACTGAAGAGAGGAGAGGGAGTGCCTTAGAATGGCACCAGTGTGATGCATGTTTTGCTAAATCCAACTCTTTTCCTGGTTTCTTTTTCTTGCTAGGGTCAGTACCCCCCACTAAAGAGTCAAACCAGCTCGAGGCATTCTCATTTGGCGGGGGAGGCAAACCTTTCTGTGAGACCATTCCTGGAAGCTCCCCTCCCACAGGAGTCATATCGGCACCCAGCACTTCTGTAACGACTGCCCCTCCGGGAGACTCTGTCCCGCCCAGCAGCAGACCTGCAGCTTCTTCTGGAATCAATGTGTCCACTGCCTCCAGCAAATTGGAAACTCCAACGACCAAGCTGGGAGAGTTCCTGTTCCCGGGCTCCCTAACTGGAGAAACACTAGGGAGTTTTTCAGGACTTCGTGTTGGCCAAGCTGAGGACTCTGCAAAGCCAGTCAGTAAGGCCTCATCCACGAGCCTAGCCGGAGCCCAGCCAGCCAAGCCCTCGGGATTTAGCTTCCCTAGCACTTCAGTGTTAGGGAAGCCTGTGGAGCCCACTGTGACATCCTCTGTGGCCTCTGCCCCAGCGGCACCAGTCTCATCTCTGAGTGTGAGCACTAGCATTTCCTCTGCAGCAGTCTTTGGCAGTCTGCCCCTTACCAGTGCCGGACCCTCCGGGCTCATCAGTTTTGGTGGGGCATCTCTGGCTGGTGGCAAAGCTAGTTTCTCATTTGGAAGCCAACAGACTAGTAGTACAGTGTCATCAGTTGCCCCAACATCAACCTCAGTTGCCCCTTCCCTTCCGGCATCTTTCCCCACCTTATCATTTGGTGGCCTCCTGAGTTCAACATCCACTTCTTCCCTGCCTGTGTCCTCTGCTAAGAGCACAGAGGAGGCCACACCAGCTGCTGTGCCTGAGAAGTCAGGCCACAGTGAAGTCTCAGCATCAGCACCCTCCCTTCCTGTACAGCCACAGTCAACCCAGCCGCCTCCCCAGGCTTCTCTACAAACTGCTGACCCTGTCAAAACAGAACCCGTTCTTGTGCAGGCCACAGACAGTAGCCCCAGCCCGCCAGCATCTGCAGCCAGTCTTGTGGCATCTACAGAGGCCACTCCAGTAGCCCCAGGGGGCCCTGACAGCAAGACAGAGGCTGCAGCTCCTGCTTCCACCTTTGTGGGGCCTCGGCAGGCTGCTGTTGCAGCAGCTGTTCTCCCAGGGGCAGGCTCAGCAGCCATTGAAGCATCAGGGACCCCTAGCACCTCCAGCACAGTCTCCAGCAGTGCCCCAGCTTCTGCCCCAGAGACAGCCGTGTTTGGGACTGCTACTTCTGGCTCCTCAGTCTTCACACAGCCACCTGCTGCCAGTTCTAGCTCAGCGTTCAGCCAACTCTCCAGTAACACGGCCACTACATCCTCTGCCACCCCCATGTTTGGGCAGGTGGCAGCCAGCAGCACAGCCGCTGCCACACCACAGGCCAGCAGCTCAGGATTTGGCAGCCCTGCGTTTGGTGCTTCAGCTCCAGCAGTCTTTGGACAGAGCGCGTTTGGGCAGGCCCCAGCCTTTGGGCAAGCACCAAGCAGCCCTGCAAGTGGCTTCTCTTTCAGCCAGCCCGGGTTCAGCTCCGGGCCTGTTTTTGGCCAGTCTGTTTCCTCTACCCCAACATCCACAAGTGCCAATGTCTTTGGAGCCGCCTCGAGTGCCAGCAGCCCTGGCTCCTTCTCCTTTGGACAGGCCTCCACCAACACAGGAGGGACACTGTTTGGCCAAAACAACCCTCCTGCTTTTGGTCAAAGCCCTGGCTTTGGGCAGGGAGGCTCTGTGTTTGGTGGCACCTCGGCCACTACCTCTACAGCAGCACCTTCAGGGTTTAGCTTTTCTCAAGCCTCCGGTAAGAATTTGCAGAAAATTTTGACTTTTTTCTCTTCTGCGCTATTTAAAACATTCATAACAAGCCTCTACTACTTTTGTAATTAAATTGAGAGGAGCTAAGTGTTGTGGTGCAGGCCTGTAATCCCAACTCTTAGAGGGCAAAAGCAGGAGGGTCAGGAGTTCAAGGTCAGCCTTGGCTACATAGTAAATTCAGAACCATCTCAGTCTGCATGAACTCCTGTCTCAGAAATACAAAAGCAAGTAGAAAATGTAAAAGAAAGAAAGAAAGAGCAAAGAAACAAAAACTAATATCCAATATAAAGGAGGGCACTTAGTGCCGGCAGGGTAGGAACTTGTTTTGTCCTGATTGGCTGCCCCCCTGTGGCTCAGTGCCACTCTGCTCCTTTCCTCAGCAAGCTCTCTACTTTGCTGGCCACAAGACTGCCAAGTGCACAGGTTAAAAAGTACACCTCTTTGTATAAGGCCACAGCAAGTAATTTAAATGTGGAAGGCGCCTTAGAAGCCTAAAACTGGCAGCCTGACCTCACAGGTGATGGTGCTGGAGAGGAGGGAGGGCCTGGGCCTCCTGGTGTAGTCCTTGCTCTGGGAGAATTGTCTCTTCTGATGCAGTCTTCTTGTGGGAATTGGGCATACTGCCACTTGAGTAGCAATTAAACACACAGACACACATTTCGCTATTTTTGAAGAGAAAACTGAATGCTTCACGCTGCTGTTGCCAGTAGACATTGAAATGTGGAGATCTGTTCCAAGTTTGGCTTTGTGGTGGTTCTCTTATGAAAGCTAATTCTTGATGGGCAGTAGTGGCACATGCCTTTCGTGGCAGAGGAAGAGGCAGAGGCAGGAGGATCTCTGTGAGTTTGAGGGGGGAAAAGGTAATTCTTTAGCAATCACTCTGGGGAGGGAGGGGACACAAAAGATCAATGATTTCTTGGTAGGCAAGATTGCAAATCATTTCTGATTTATTTCTTCTGCAATAGTTTATTTGAAATGGCTTGTAATTTGTTAAAAGGAATTTTTTTTCTTTCAATGAATGTTAAAATGTTTACAAAAAAACAACTATAAAGTCGTCAGTGGAAAGAAAATCACAGCTCTGAGCCCCAAGTACCTTGAGGCTATGCAAAACAAGTAACCTATGGATGATGGACTCGTGATGGCTTAGTCCCAAGAATGTGCAGGTAGAAGGCCTGTGACTTAAAGGAGAACACAATCTTTACACTGCCCGTCCTGAGCATGAGGACAGGACTTTAAGTCTGTTCAAGTTCCAGCAAGTCAGCTCACCAGATTGAAGCCTCCAGAGGGGTCTTGTTTAAACATAGAGGGTTTACATGGGAAGCTCCTGGGGCTGTCACCTCCAGGCCTAATGGAGAAATTGACATGTGTCTGCATTTCGCCATCTAATCAGCTCCTGAATGAGTGTGAGACCCAACCCCACACTCTTCTCCCCTCCCCTTCTCCTTAGTTGTAGGCCCGGTTCACTTGCCTCATTTGTGGTTATACCTGGCAGGAAGACTATCCATCCTGATGGGATCCAGTACTTGAGTGTAGGCGATCAGGGAGAAAGATTCCTAGTGTTAGGTTAGCCACACCATGTGGTGAAAGAGACTGGTGCAGCTCAGGTTTTTGTATGAGGGTAGACTCAAGAGTCTAGAACTGATTCCATACGAATACCAATTAACAACTGTGTTTACATAGAATTTTCTCCATTTCCTCACTGGGGAAACAACTTTTAAAATAGTTGTTATATACTCATTGACATTTTCATGAGTGTGTGTAATGCATTTTGATCAGGATCGCACACGCACCCGCCCCCTATTCTGTCTGCTTCTGTTCCCTCTGGACCACTTCTCAATACACCCTCTCCTGCTTCCTTTCCCTTCCTTTCCTTTCCTTTTTTTTTTTTTTTTAATGACTGACTTGAGTTTGACAGTTTGACTAGGATACTTTCATGATCATGGGTATGGGATTGTTTACTGGATTGTGGACAACTTACCCATAGCTACCCTTCTAAAGGAAGATGACTCCCCTCCTCCAGTAGCCATTATCAACCAATAGCTTCTCAGCTAAGGGTAGGGCCTTATGTGCTCTCCCCTTCATCCTGGTATGTTAGCAGGCGGATAATCATCGCTGCTAGTTTCACTGCACTCATTCCTGTAGTCCTGCTCTTAAATTTTTCCACTCCCTTGATCTTTTTCCACGGTGTTCTCAGCCTTTACTCCAGTTTAGGGTCAAGCACTCAGCCGTCACTTAGCCTCAGCAAAGTTGTGTTTCTCTTCATTAACTTTTGCCTGTTGCACAAAGCTTCTCTCACCAAGATCAAAAGTACAAATATTTAGAAGGAAAATTTAATTGTCTGATTAACAGGGCAACAGTAATAGTTTTCCTGCCTTGTGCCTGTGACCTTCTCAGCCTGGGCTTTTGACCAGGTTGTCCACAGCACCAGGAATGAATTCCCTCATATGGAATAGTCCTCAAATCTAAGCAGAAAAGCTGTTAGTTACTCCTATAACATTCATGCCGCTGTTGCATAAATAGGCACATTTTTTATGGTGGGTCAGTATTGTAGCATGCAGGATAAGAGCACCCACCGCTGGATAAGACCAATGATGACTTTTTACCCCCAGCAGCATCCATAAACATCTGAAGGCTATGGGTGTTTGGTTTGGGTTTTAATTTTGATGTTAAAAACGTTTTGTCCAAGTTGAACCTTTGGCTTTATGTCTTATAGGTTTTGGGTCTAGTAATACTGGTTCTGTGTTTGGTCAAGCATCCAGTACTGGTGGATCAGTCTTTGGCCAGGTAAGTATGATGATTATTTCTATTTGTGTCAGGATCTACTCAGTTTTCCTCAATATAATAGACTCAGTTCACTCTCAGTTTCCAGGCTAGCGAATACCCACATGGAGTTCTTTTTCCTCCTTCCCTCCCCCCACCCTCCAACAGGACTTACCTGTGTAGTCTTGGCTGTACTGGAACTCACTGTGCTATAGATCAGGCTGGCCTTGAACTCAGAAATCCGCCCACCTTTGCTTCCCAAGTGATGGGATCAAAAGTGTGTGCTACTACACCTGGCTGCACAACTGGTCTTAAACTCGGTCCTCAGCTGCTTTCAGGATGCAGAATACCCCACTGCAGATTAAAGAAAATCACTGCATGGCAGTACTCTGAGAGAAAACACTTACTGGGCTCTGTCTACCTGTTCTCTTAGGTCAAGGTTGACAAGCTATAATCCACAGACTAAAGCTACCTGTCAGCCTTGCTTTATTTATAGTTAGTGACCTAACGGTGGTTTTTACTTGGTTCACTTCCTTACTTTTATAGGGACTAAATGTAGGACCTTGTTTATGTTAGATAGGTACTCTACATATCCAGCCTCATATCTTCTTTTTTTTTTTAAGTCAGGTCTGAGTTGCCCAGGCTGGCCTTCACTTGCCATCCTCCTGCTTCATCTCCTAAGCAGTTGGAATTTGAGGCCTGTGCCACCAAGTCTGGCATTTCATTATTGTAGTTGTTTTTAGTCTTTGAATGGTTGTTTAGGAAGAAGACTATGTAGCAAAGACCACAACATCTGACCCTGTGCCGAGCTGTCTGTGCCCCTAAGCCTCCTGGTGGCCTGAGCTGTGGCACTTGGTCAGGTTGACTACTCCATAAGTAAGTGCTATTACTATCCCCACTTAAAGAAAAGGACAGTTGGGGCCAGTGAGACTTGAGTGTGCTGTTACACACTACCAGCTGCTCTCCACACAGCAGCCTCACCGGGGCCCTGAAGGGCAGTGAGATAGGTGCCTGTGGCATTGGGAGTAAGAGCTGGTAAATCCCACAGTAGATGCAGTGGTGGGTGTCCTTCACATCCTCAGGAGCCTTTGTTGGTATCTTTCCCTTGGGAGGTGATCACCTTACCCTAGCTAGTGATCTGTGTAGAAGAGAGACATGATCTCTGGTAATAGAAACCTACTAAACAACAATGGGGAACACTTTATAAATATGGAAACCCTATTTTTAATGACTTATTTGTTTTTATTTTTCCTGCATTGGTGTTTTGCCTAGATATGTGGAGGTGTCAGAACCCCTGGAACTGGAGTTAAAGACAGTTGTGAGCTGCCATGTGGTGCTGGAAATTGAACCCAGGTCCTCTGGAAGAGCAGCCAGTGCTCTTAACCACTGAGCCATCTCTCTAGGCCCTGGAAACCTTGTTTTTAAAAGCACTACCAAACTAACTTACCAAGCCAAGGTGGGGGAGTGCGAGTTGGGAAGGTGGGGACCTAGAAAAGGCAGGTGGAACTCAGAAGCCAGTTCCTTCCTGAGCACATCCATTAACTTGAGAAAACAAACAGGGTGTTTGTAGTCAGTAGCTCCAATGGTAAATGGTGAGAAACCAATAGACAGAAAGAAACCAAGGTGTGTACTGAGTAGAGCGTCCAGAAGGGACCTGTCTCAGGTCCATGGGGCTTGGCCTGTGCGGGTGGCCTGATGTTCCAGTGTGGCAAGAAGAGCACAGCTATTGTAGGTTAGGAAACTTTCACTCTGTGCCTCAAGTTATTCCTATGGACACAGCCAAATCAGTCACGAAAGGAAACCATAGTTCTGAACAAGAACAGCGTAAACATAAGAAGTACATTTACAGACACTTCTAGACTGTTAGACAACTGTGTTTCACATGTTTAAAAATGTAAAGGAGAACCTTGAAAATTCTGGTAAAGAATGGGAAACTCTAAGAAGTGTCATAGCAGCTTTCTAAAAACCAAATAGCGCTCCTATAAAGAAGTATACTAATTGACACCTAAGAGCACTGTAGATATATTCAATATCAGACTAGACCAGTAGGAAAGCAACAGTATCCAGGGTACTCATAGCTTTGCAACCATTCAGCTCTGCCTCAGCAACACTGAAGTAGCTGTAGACAATCTGAAGAGACAGCAAGCTATGGACTAGAGAGATGGCTCTGAAAGTAGGAGTGCTGGCTGCTCTTACAGAGGACCTGGGTTTGGTTCCCAACACAAACAGTAAATGGGGTTTAGCCTCTGAGTGCTATATTGGTTAACCTTTGAACTAGAAGTTAGGGTACACTTGTGAATAGATCATGGAGATAGAAAACATGGAAAACTGCTGGGCAGTGGTGGCACACACCTTTAATCCCAGTACTTGAGAGGCAGGCAGATCTCTATGAGAGTGAGACCCACCTGGTCTACAGAGCAAGTTCTAGGACAGCCAGGGCTACACAGAGAAACTGTCTCAAAAAGCAACAACAAAAAGGAAATGATGGAGGGCTCTGGAAATAATGATCCTCTGAGAAAACCCAACACACGAGTGTACTGAGCCATTGAAGGAAGAGAATATTTGGCAATATTTAAAAGGACAGACATTTTCAAACTCTGTAGACTAAAGTAACCCAAAGAGTAAAATATCCAGACAATGTACAGCTAGGCACATCAAAGGTAATGAACCTAAGACCCTGGTGAACACAGAGCAAGCACAATAAAGATGAAGAGTTGCCAGAGGAGGGAGCCTGCTATCTGCAGAGCTATAGTTGGACTGACAGCGTAAAGAATGCCAGAAAAGGGACTCTGTCTTCTGCACATTCCTAATCCAGCGGGAAAGCCTTGTCATGAATGAAGTGAAGCCAAGAGCTTTTGAAGTAAACAAAAATGCTGAGAGATTTCACATCTAGCAGACGTAAAGGGAACATGTGAGATATTTTTCAAGAAGGAAAAATTGACCTTGACAAAAGTATGGCTTTCACCTTAAGGTAAATCAAGGCATGAATGGGTAGATTTTAGCCTGTTTAACCTGTGGAGTGACTATTCAGAATGTGTTAAAAAAAAAAAAAAAAAAAAAAAAAAAACACAATAATAATAATAACCTACAAAGAGGACCAAAATGGCTTTTAGAGGCCAGTTTCAAAGTACCAGGTGAGGAGAGAGCTTGGCCATAGGAGTTGGTATAGCCTTGGAAAGCTTTCTGGCATAAATAGCTGAACAGATATGACCTCTGCTGACCCAGAGAAATAAGTGAGTCCCTTTGTCCAGCAAAAATAGCAATAAATCACTCATAGCCATGCATCTGTGATAGCAAAGCCGGGAAGCAATCCAGCTTTACAAAGACACAGAATAGACAAGTTAGTGCCATGTTCTTCTGACAGAAACAGACAGAGCTGCTGCTAGCACCACAAAGGGGATGGACACCCACACACCTGTGGTGATGGGGATGAGCAGGCCTGCTAGAGTCCTTGCCCTTAGAGTGCACGTATTTACAGGGGCAAGGACAGGCAGGCTGCCCCACTTGGGGCCACTGCAGCTCCGGTAGCAGTCGCTTTATTATGAGATGTTGGGGAGCCCTATAAAGCACTAAGTGTGTGCTGCCTAGAGTATTGAACTTACTCACACATAGGTATAATCATCCCTCAGAATTTAGTGATCTTTCCACAATGGAGAGATGGCCCCAGGTAAGAGCATTGGCAGCTTTTCCAGAGGTCCTGAGTTCAATTCCCAGCAACCACATGGTGGCTCACAGCCATCTATAATGGTATCTGTTACCCCTTTCTGGCATGCAGATGTACATGTAGATAGAGTACCATATACATAAAATAAATATCTTTTCTTTAAAAGGTTTTTAAAAAAAAAGAATAGCACTCACACACACACATTTATAAATGTTATTTTTAAAAAATAAAACAGCCAGAGCCTGTTATGTAGCAGTATTCTATCTCAAGGGAATAAAAGCAAGAACATAGCTCAGTGACAATTAGAGAAGATGACAATGATGTTGTACAGCATTATCACTGCTTACTATACATAAAAATATCTAAAGTGAGCCAGGGATAACAGTGTAGCCTACAGTTCCAGCACTCAGGATGCCAAGCCAGGCAGAGCACAAGACTAGTTCAAAGTCCATCTGGACTATATAACAGTAAGATCTTGTCTTAAAAATAAATAAATTTTAAAACTGAAATGGGTCTTGCAAGGATAGCTAAGTGATTAAAGGTGCTTGTAACCTAATTTTGATCCCAGGAATGAAGAGAGTCTATACATAAAGAGAGAAAATTAAAGATAAAGGGCAGGCCTGGCAAGATGTTTCAGTGCATAAAGGGCACTTGTTGCCAAAGCTATTGCCCTGAGATCAATCAGTCTTTGGAACCCACATGGTGGAAACAGAAATTTGATCCAATCAAATTTGTCCTCTGATCTCCATGAGCTTGTCATCACACAGATAAATATAAGTAAAAGTAATTTTTAAAAATTAATAAAGGGTAGACAACCAGTAGATATAAAGATGTTCAATTTCAATTAGTAAGTACAAATTAAAACCACAGGAATATATACCATTAATACTGCAAAAGTCAGGGGGACTGCCAGGTGGTGGTGGCACACGCCTTTAAACCCAGCACTCGGGAGGCAGAGGCAGGCGGATTTCTGTGATTTCGAGACTAGCCTGGTCTACAAGAGTTAGTTCCAGGACAGTCTCCAAAGCCACAGAGAAACTCTGTCTCAGAAAAAAAAAAAAAAGTCAGGGGGACTAAGGAGTAGCTCAGTAGCTAAAATACTTGTTAGGCAGCGGTGAGGATCTGAGTTTAGATTCCCAGCATCCTAAAAAACTGGGTGATACCTGTAATCCCAACACTGAGAAAGCAGAGACAGCAAACTCCCCGGGGCTTCCTAGCCAATGAGTGAGTTCCAGGTTCAGTGAGACCCTGTCTCAAATAGTAAGTGGAGAAGCAATTGAGGAAAACACTCAACATCTAGCCTCACACACAGGTAAAAGTTCAGTATATTACAGGACATGCACATGCTCCTAATGGGAGCATAAAAGGGTCACCAAGCTTGGACAGTATTCTGGTATCATCTAGTTTTTAGTAGTTCGGAGTAGTCCTCAGAAAACCTAACTGACTAAGATGTGAAAGGATACAGAATTTGTTCATTCACACCATAAATTGCCAAGAAAACTCCAGGGGGTGTGAACAACACTTATTTAAGGGCTTCATAACAGATCACCTCACACCAGTCATTGAAGTTAACTGTTGCAGTCATCCATCATATCCATGGACTCTGTGTACCATGAACTCAAATTGGCAGATGGGGCTGGCTTGCCTTGTGCCTGCCACATTAGCTGCAATGGCTGCTGGAGGAATGGAGACTGGGGGCCAGAATCACTTGTTGGCTCTGACTCTGACAGAATACATACATCTGGCCTTCCTATGTTCTCTTCTCACATTGTGGAGGGGTACTCCAAGAGGAGGCTGTATTGAGGCTATAGACCAGTGGTTTTCATCTTCCTAATGTTGCAACTCTTTAATACAGTTACTCATGTTGTGATGACCCCAACCATACAATTACTTCTTTGCTACTTCATAACTAATTTTTCTACTGTTATAAATCGTAATGTAAATATATGATATGCCACCTCCAAAGGTGTCACAACCACAGGTTGAGAACCACTGCTCTGTAGAGCCTCCCAGGATTCGGTATCTTGGAATGTTGCAGAGGCTTCATCATCTCCTCAGACAGATACATGTCCAGGAAGAGGAGAACCTGACACCTATTGCTGCCCTAGAAGAGCATGTGGGCAGAAAGTGGTGATGGGCTGATCTTTGAAAACGGGTTTTCCCTAAAGGAGTAAGGTTGGCAGACAGCCTGGTGAGCTGGCTCCAGAGAGCTGGGGGCTGTAGGCAAGCACAGTGGTCAGAAGCTTGGTCATGGAGGTGAAGCCTTGACAAAGCCTGAGGAGTAGCTGTGTCAGTGGCATAAATGGCCAGTGAACATGGAAAGACAAAAAGTTCCTTAAACATTGGAGAAATTAAAATCCAGCAGTCAGGCTGCACTACTACTTTAAAACTACATGTTGTCAAAAACAGAGAGAGATCCAAGCCTTTGTACTGGTGGGTCTATATATTGTACAATCATTGTGAAATGTAGTTGGAGGCCTCCTCTAAAGGCTAACAATACTTCTGCCATATGGCCCAGCAGTTTTGATTTCAGGCTTACAAACAAAAGGAATTGAAAAAAAGAACTCAAGCAGATGCTTATGCCAGTGTTCGTTGTAGGTGAGACACCTGTGTGTCAGTCACTGAACATATGAGCAGAGGAAATGTGGAATACATCAGTGGAATATTCAGCCATACCAAGAAATGAAGTTCTAATTCTTGCTACATATGAGGAGCATGAGCAAAGCAGATTAAGCCAGCTGCAACAGGCCGTTACTAGATGGCTCTACTTGTATTAAATACCTTCAGTGTATAAATGCATCAGTGCAGGTTGAACCTGACAAGGGCCAGAGGAATGGTTCTCAGTTTTCCCACTGCCTGACCCTCATAGTTCCTCATGTTGTGGTGACCCCAACCATAAATTTATTTTTGTTGCTATTTCATAAGTGGAATTTTGCTACTGTTTTGAATTATCTGTGTTTTCCGATGATCTTAGGTGACCCCTGTGGAAGGATTGCTTGACCTCCAGGTTGAGAATCAATGGACTAGAGAGAGAGAATAGAAAGCTGTGGTTTAGCAGTTACAGAACTTCCGCAATGGGTCTTGAGTTCAGTGCATACTAGTGGTTGTGCTACTGTGAGTGTAATTGCTGCCACTGCCCTAGGAGCTACAGATGATCAAAATGTAGTCATTGCTATATATTTCCCTTAATTTTTAAAAGTTGATAATGACATGCTAAAATCCTTTTTGGTTTAAATTTTAAATCATTGTACCGAATTATGTAACATTATATGGGCTAGAAGATAAACAGGTGCTAATCCCCCCCCCCCCCAACATAGACACACACCATCTTTTCTAAGAAGCAAAGCTGGAAGCACTGTGGTCGCCAGGCTCTGCCTTGGCCAATGACCTTGCTCCAGCTTAGCTAGGAGACAATCCAGTGCCATCAGAGGTGAGGACAGCACCTGAAGTAGACACCCTTCCTGGATGCACCCCACTTTAGGACACAAGGGTGCCTCCATCCCTGTTGTCCTACTAGTGCAAGGTTCCGTATACAAGGGAAAGTACCAGGTGAGTTACACCCAGCAGCGGGAGGTGAGCCAGCCTGGACTACACAGCAAGAAGAAAAGCAAGTGTGTGCACATATCTGAGGAAGGTGCAAATCACTCAGAATGAGCAGACCCCACACCATTCATAATGTAGCCGGTCGACTACTGAGGACCCACATGTGGGACTGGAGTCAGACTTTAAGTTGGAGCTCCAGAGTTCATGGGAGAAAGCTGACAGCAGCGGGATAGAACCTAGGCAGAGAAACAGGGGAAGAAGCAGGCTTGATCTGCAGGAAGTTTGGGTCTACTGCCTGAGGCAGCAGTGAGGTCTGAGGGAACTGCAGTCAGTCAGTTGCCCACTCCTGCTCATTCTGTGGGTGGCCAGCTCAGGCTGTGTTGAGAGAATTGGATTTTCTAGGGCAGAATGTCCATATGTGATGGTTTCCTGTGTTCCAGCCTGATGTGTGGAGGTTATAGGGACACTCCATGCATCAGACACTGAGTTGTCATGCTTCCTGTCCTTGCAAAGGCTGTCACTGATTGTCCACTATTGCACATTTTGAAGACATTTAAGGGTTGGGGACTAAGAGCAAACTTAGTTCTCTGTATGCAGAGCAGCACAGACATTTGGAGGGCTTCAGGGAGAAGAGTGCTCAAATGCTGGCCAAGGGGCCAGACCACTTAGCTTGTGAACAGGAATGAAGGGATTGGCCCGAACCTGTAAAGCAGAGGCTGTGTTGAAGGTGAGCTGTAGATAGTCCTGACCAAAGGCCCAAACCAGCCTAGCGAGAAGAGGTGGTGTTGGAGGTAGGATTAGGTGATGACCGCAAGCTGTGCAGAGCAGAGCAGCTCTAGTGCCCACGAGGGGCTGCAGGAGCCGTTTCTGAGTAGGTTGTATTTCAGATCCAGTTCTTTAAAAAAAAAAGAAAGAAACAATAGGGGATGCTTCACATCCTCGCACAGGGGCCACACTAGGCTTCTCTATGTCGTTCTAATTTTAGTGTGTTGCTGCCTGAGCAAGTGCTGCTGCACTTGGGTACAGGTGCAAGCTCTGCTCCCTTCCCACCATTTGAAGTGGGCAGTTTCTCTGTCTCACGTGAGGGACAATAGCACCACTGCATCGGCAGCATGCGGCCCCCATCCTTCCTCTGCGCTCCTGCTCTTCCCTAAACCCTATCTTATTCTGTACTGTCAGTTTAACTAACATGAGCAATCCCTCAAAATGAAAGCTGGTCTATGACAGGGCCAGCCAGTTTGTCAACAAATTGAGTGCCTGTCGCTTCATGCATCTCTGAGTCAGCATGTGCCCTGAGTTAGTGGTCCTCTGAATGCTTGGATGGAATCAACCATGGTCATCTTTTCAGCAATGGGGCTAATATGGACTGCTCTCTGCAGCACTGGGCAAGTCGTTGTGAATTACAAGTGCATAAATGGATAGAAATGGCTGTAAGTCACGTAATCATTGCTGATGACCTTAACAAACACTAGCGGAATCTGAAGACATGATAGCTCATCCCTGTTTTTAAACCTGGCATTCGGTCAGTCTTTGGTGCTTGATTTTCCTGCTCCTGGGTGTTGAGTCATACAGTGCCGGCAGCATGGCAGATAAGTGTTGAGCACCACCTACTCTAAATGCAGTAATCCAGGAACCTCAGATCTGTAGGAAGTCTTCCGGAGTCAGCCAGTCGCTTTTTTCCATCTGCACCAGCTGTGAGCCCCTCCTGCCAGGATGTGGACTACACTTTTACATGATCTCTCATCCTTTCTTACTTCCTGTTCCCCCTCCCCCATTTGTTTTTTTAGCAGTCATCCACTTCCAGTGGTAGTGTGTTTGGGTCTGGAAACTCTACAAGAACGGGTGGTTTCTTCAGTGGCCTTGGAGGAAAACCCAGCCAGGATGCTGCTAACAAAAACCCCTTCAGCTCAGCCAGTGGGGGCTTTGGATCTACAGCCACCCCAAGTAAGTTGAGTTCCCCAGCCTCTGATGCGTTGTCAACCTCTGGTACTATCAAAGCTTCAAGAACAAATAAATACATAAAGGGGCAAAACTAGAGAGGGTCTATTTGAACTCCACCCTCATTGCTCTGCTTTGGTTTTTATTTTTGTTTTAATGAGGTGTCCTCTGCAGTCGTGAAAGGACAGCAGAACTGCAGACAGAGATGAGTCGGATGGGCTGCTTCTCTCTTCTCTACCAAGGCCCAGATCTCTCTCTCTCTCTCTCCATGTACTGTGATTGTATGAAGGCAGTGTGACCAGACAGGAGCCATGAGCAGCCCCACGCTGGCACCGTGCTTCCTTCTGCTTGCCTGGCTCTCTGACCCTGAAGTGCACTGGCAGTTGGCTGGAGCCTGCATGTCTCTCGTCACTTACCTTTGCTGCCTTTTTCCCTGAAGCTATACTTCCTAGCACTTTGTTCTCCAGCTGATTTTTCACATTCTTGAGCTGACCTGTCTGTCCCAGTTGGAAGTGTAAGATGGTGTGTGTATACTGCTGCTGTGGCTAGGATTGCAAGTTAGGTTCTTGTCATCCTCGCCTCTCCTGCTTCCACTTAATGCGCTACAGTGAGCTGAGTCTTGCACTTGTATCCTCTAACTGTCTTCATAATATTAAGGCCAGTGGAATTAAGAGCAATGTTTTCTGTGTCAGTTTTGGTCTCTGCCTGTATAGATCAAGGACTGTTTGTTCTGCACTGATAACATGGAAGGATTGCTGTCAAGGCATTTCCCTCCTAAGTCACCAAGCTACCCCTGGAGGGATTTAGAACCTAGAGTGAAGGGATCTCAGAAATTATATGTTCAAAAAGTGTTTAGCAGACGAACAACAGACTCCTGATAAGCATAACAAAAATAGGTGCATGCCAGGGCAGGGGCTGAGAACCCTGATGTAATGGAAATGTTTGACTAGCTATCTCCAGGACTGAAGGGCTGTGTAGTAAATGCTGAGAAAGTATGGTCCTTTCAGATCAAAGCAAGAAAACAGCAGGTGTGGGCTCAGCTCAGATACATGTAACAGGCCAAACAAGCACTTGGCACATAGTCACCTGGTGTGCTAGTTAGAAATGGGTGGGTCCCAGCTGTAGGTCATCATCTGTGCGGCCTTGCTACCAGCTAGTTTTGCTAATGGCTTAGATGTGTAATATCCCTGTAAAAGTTCCTCCCTAGCCAGTTCATCTCTGATACCCTAGCTTTGCTTGTCAGCTGGCCTTCCCCGGAGGTTAGTCTGAGCTGGTGTCGTCTTGCACATCCCTCCCCACACCCACATTCAGTGCCTGAAGTCATCCAAAGGGAGTGTTGACCCAGTGGGAATGAGAGCACCTCACTCCAGGACGCTCCTGTCTTTATGACTTTTTTGTGGTTTAAGAGATCAGGAACTTCTTAAACCCTATGACCAGGTAAGTGCAGGTTAAGGAAGAAGCAGGAACAGTGGAGGAGCTGGGCTGTGATATAGGGAAGGGCTATAGCCTTGAGAACCTGCCTTTCTCCATGCTGATGCCAGCATCCATTGCTTTCCTGGACTGAATTCTGCCCATCTTTCACATAGATCCTTTTCTACTGCCTTATCTCCATTGCTGTGGGCCGTGTGTGTGTGTGTGTGTCTGTCTGTCTGTCTGTCTGTCTGTCTGTCTCTGGTCACCTGGTTTGTGGAAGGAGTCTGTACACAGTCTCCTCCCACCTCTATTCTTCTTTGCCACGGTCAGGAAATCCACCTCAAATCATTTTTTGTTTTGTTTTTTGAGATAGGGTTTCTCAGTGTAACAGCTCTAGCTGTCCTGGAACTCACTCTGTAGACCAGGCTGACCTACAGAGATCTGCCTGTCTCTGCCTCCCAAGTGCTGGGATCAAAGGTGTACATCACCAACACCCAGCTCAAATCAAACACTTTTAAGCTATTTTTATTTTGCCACAGTTCCCAGGCTGAACCGTTTTGCAATTTCCTACCAACTGGAGGATAGTATCCAAGTTCACTTCAGCCTAGAGTCCTGGCTATGTGAAAACTGTGGCCATGACCAAGAAAGACACTCTGAGAACAATGTAGCCAGAAGTTGATGTGTTCCCTTTTGAGAAGCTCTTGTCCCTAGAGATGCCACCAAAGACAAGTGGGGGATGGAGGAGATGGACCCAGTCTGAGACCTGAGAATTTGTGGGTTGGGGTAGGCCAAACCTTCCAGCAGCTCAGTTTTGAAAGTGAGTGCACCTACCTCACTTCTTTGTATCACACCAGGAACACCTGGTAGCTGGGGAAAGGCTGGGCTGGGCTCAGCTCTGTTAAGATGTGGCTGTCACCAATACATCCATTTTGGAGGGGATTGAAGCCTGTGTTTTGGAGCAGTACTCCCTTCCCCATTTCAAGGCAGCTTCCCCTGCCTTGCCATGGTTATAAACAAATTCCAACAGAGAGTCATCAAAACACTGTGGACATTGGGGTTCTTTCTGACCCTTCCTTTCTCCCCCTCAGGACCCTGCACAGCTCAGACTACAGCTGGCATGCCGGCATCCCCTGTGCTGGGCCAGATTCTGTTCTGGCTTTGATTCTTTTAGTTTGGCAAGAGAGACAAATGAGACCAGGCCTTGTCCAGAGGAGACAAGAAACCGGTTGTCTTTGGTAGGCAGCCCAAGGCCTCTAGGAACACTACTGCAGACGCTCTTTTCCCCTTTAGTTTTCTCCTTGTAGAGCTGTGCCAGGAAGTCCTGAGCCTGAGTATTTCAGACTCATTGTCATGAACTCCCCTAAATCCTGGGCTGCACCATGGCTTCTGGCTTCCACACACTCAGCTGATGTGTCTCCCTTCTGTCACCTGAGAAGGAAATGACATTGCCCTCCTCTTCAAACTCCCTCACACCTGTTCTTTGTCCCTTTAGATACCACTAATCTATTTGGAAACAGTGGCGCTAAGACATTTGGAGGATTTGGCAGCTCATCCTTCGGGGAACAGAAGCCTACTGGTACTTTCAGCTCTGGTGGTGGAAGTGTAGCATCCCAAGGCTTTGGATTTGCTACTCCAAATAAAACAGGTACCCCACAATTATGACCAAGCTTTTGTGTGTGTGCGTGTGTGTGTGTGTGTGTGTGTGTGTGTGTGTGTGTGCGTGCATGAGTGTGTGTGCACCCCACATAGATGCACACAAGAGCTCATGTAAGTAAGGTAGTATCTGGAGGCAATGTCCTTGGGTGCTTATCCCAGGGGGGGATTGCAGTAAGAAGGAAGTTACTTTGCTCTCCAGTTTGTTCTTGCATTTATTGAGCATCTATTGAATTTCTAACATGTAAGACATACTTTAAAAAAAGAGGAGCCAGACATGGTGATGCATGCCTTTAATTCAAGCACTTCAGAGGCAGAGGCAGGTGGATCTCTGTGAGTTCAAGGCCAGCCTGGTCTATATAGTGAGACCCTTACGAAGAAGAAGAAGAGAAAGAAAAGAGAGAAGGGGGAAAGGGAGGAAAGAAAGGGAACCTCCTGAAGCACAGATTCAGTTCCAGTGTTCAAGTCTTGGACCCTCTTCCTTATGCCAGCTTTCCCTTTCAGGCAAAGCTACCCTAGACTTATGATCCTCTGGCCTCAGCTGCCTGGGGACTAGAATCACAGGCCTCTGCCACCCTTTTTAAACTTTAGTTTGAAATACACCTCTATAGCTGGTTGGTGGTAGCATACACCTTTAATCCTTGTATTCAGGAGGCAGAGGCAGGTGGATCTATATGAGTTCTACAGAGCATATTCTAGGACAACCAGGACTACACAGAGAAACTCTGTCTCAAAAAACAAACAAAGAAATACACCTCTGTGAACTTCTTAAAATACTTTTTTACATATTTTTTCATTAAAAGTCTTAAAAGAACAATATGCATTAATATGAAATGTGCTATTTAATGTTTGTTTATTTTGTGTGTGGGTGTTTTGCCTACATGTGAGTCTGTGTACCATGTGCATTCCTGGTGCTCTTGGAGGTCAGAAGATGGTATTGGATTCCCTGAAACTGGGAATTGAACCCAGGTCCTAGAAGAACAGCCACTGCCCTTAACTATTGAGCCATCTCTCCTGCCCCATAAAACATGTTGTTATTAATTTCTGTCACCTGCCTGTCTGAGGTCTATAGCTGCCTGCAGTGCTGGTCCTGCTGGTGGGAGATTGGAGTAAGTTTCTCAGGAGTGGGCAGGGATGCTTGCTGAGAGAAGGCTCTCTGGAGCGCCCTCCCTTGGGGACAGGTGGGATGTTTGGAATAGGCCCCCTGTCTGAGGAGGTGACACTGATCTTAGAGTGCCTGACACAGATTAGGAAGTGACCCTGAAATGCAATGGCTTCTAGATACATGCTGTATCTGTTTTCTAAGACCTTAGCTTGGCAGCTTGGTTCTAGGTTGCCAATAAGTATCTTTCCCCTAGAAATAAATACTGCAGCTTTGTTTTAGACATACATACACAGTGGATAATTTCAAAATTAAAAAGACCACAAAGCTTTTGGCTCTAATTAAAAGGACAAGTATTGGGGCTAGTGCTACCAGTAGTTCAGTCAACATGGCCCACTTGGTGGTTTTTCTCAAAAACCAAGGTGGGTGGCTCCCAAGCAGTGCTCTCCCAACACAGCAGGCTGTATAGCATACACACTAAAATCCAAGAAACATTGCTTTGGTAACCATTGGGTCTTTAACATCTTTTTAGGTGCCCAATGTTTCCTTGCTTATTCTGTTGACTGGTGTGTGGTTCTGTGCTCCGAATTGTGTCCCAGCTGATCTGAATTGACAGCCTGGTGGTTTTGTGTCTTCTGTCTTAGAGAAAATACACCTCACACCTTAAAAATTAGTTTCCGTCATTCTGGATTTTCTGTTTGGGAAGACCCTGAGTGAGGACTGCCAGGGAGTTTACCCTCTGTTGCACACATGGAGCCTTCTAAGTGTCTCTTCCTCCCTTCAGTAAAACTGCATCGCCACCAAGGCCACCAAGGAAAGAGGGGATATGAACCTGACCATGGCCTCCCTGCCAGCCAGCCCTGGGTCTACACCCATTCCATCCTCGGTTATTAAGCAGTGTGACAGAGAGGAAGCAAGGACACATGACAGAGCCATGAGAGGTTCCAATCCCAGCTCTGCCATGTACCCATGCTGAAGTTAGATGAAAATATTCCAAGAGTTCAGTGACCCACTGGAGGAAGGGGGCCAGGCTATGGAGGAAAGGATGGGAGCTGCCCAATCAGCTGCCGCCACACCTGAAGCTCAGATACCTTAGTATGCATCAGTAGATCTGCTTGGTGGCTAGCTCAGACACACCGGCCATCTGCCGCTGAGCTTCTCCTGTTTGCAGTGAGTTGCCTATCCCAAGGACTAAGACAAGAGCAACCATTCTGTTTCATTTAGTAGACCCAGGTTGTCTCTCTGTGTGTGTTGTCTGTCTGTCTGTCTGCCTGCCTGCCTGTCTCCTTTCCAGGTTACTTTCTGTGTCATTATAACCTTTCATTTTTCACTCATATTCCAGCAAGAAGTCTAAACAATATTGCATACAAGGTACTAGATGAAACCTTGTATGTCTAGAAAGAAAGTGCAATTAGACCCATGATCAGTTTTAAATAATTAAAGTACAATGGTTTTTTAGCACCTTTTTTTTTTTTTCCATTCTGTCAATGTTTGTAGTCTACCAGTCTCTGTAGCACAGCTTTGAATTTCACTCAAGGTTTTAAAATACAGAATGGTAACCCAAACATGAGCCATGGCAAAAGGTATCTCCTCAGTTGTGCAAAGACAGACACATAACTCAATCGCAGGTAACAGCCAGTACGCTCACCTGCAGCGTTCACCCAACCTCCTGCTTGTCCTATATTTGGTCTCTCCTGATCCGGTGGTACAAGGAGTAGGGTGATTACAGTAAAGCCAGATCCACCTCTTAGACACTAGACTGCTTTCAGTAATAACCCTGCCTCCTTGTGTGATGCTGTCCTGGGTGGTGTGGGGCCCACATTACTCCCTTTAGCACATAGTTCAAAAACAACATGTACTTTAGATGACTGAGGAAGGACCCCCTCATGCCCGCAGGAAAGAGCCAAGCATCTCCATCTGTCTCAGCATACCCTTGTTACCTTTCTCCTCTGAACCTCAGAACTAGAGTAGTATCTTGAGGTTTGGGGACATCTCAGGAGCAGGGGATTGACTCACTTATGACCCTCCCCACCAGTCAGAGGCTGCCTGGTGCTTAAGCTGACCATACCTCACATCTCCACCCTGTTAGTATCTAGAGTCCTGATCCGGGCACTCAGGCCATCCTCACCACTGACTTAACACTTGGTTACATTTATGCCATAGCTGTCCTCAAAATGGAGGCTCAGTGGTGTGCTTTATAGTGACGCCACAGAAGCAAGCACTTGAAAAAACTCCTCTGTACCTCAAGTCAGGACACTGCGATAGGCGTGCAGCCACCTGGCTGTAAATAAGTAAAATGCACATGGCTAAGCGCCAGCATGCATCACCCTGCTTCTGCTGTGACCCAGTTTGTGGGTTCTGCCGGGAGAGACTTTGGGCCTTTATTAGTTGGGTTTCCCTGAAGCCTGGAGCCTAGTCAGTGTGGTAATAAATAATAAATCCTGTGACTGCTATGTTGGGACACAAGCTTTGGGGATGGAGTTTTTTTAGTTTTTTTTTTTTTTTTTTTTTTTTTTTTTTGAGGAGTCCCAGATATTATGGGGCTGGAAAGAACCCCAGGATGGGCCTGCAGAGCTCAAGAAGGGGCGTTGGGGTGGGGGTGGGGGGAGCCTTCTCTCAGAAAGGCACCAGATGCTCAGGTTTTAGTGGGGGAGGCACATCAGCTGAGGGATTGAGGTTGGGGTATTGTGCTTTTTGGGTTCTTGTGTTGGAATTACTGACAGCTTATCTCCCTTTCTCCTCTTTTGATTTGGTTTCTGCCTACTTGATGCCTTCTCTGTCTGTCTCCTTTTCTTTCTCCCTGTTTCTGTTTGCCTCTGTTTTGCTCAGGTGGCTTCGGTGCTGCTCCAGTGTTTGGCAGCCCTCCTACTTTTGGGGGATCCCCTGGGTTTGGAGGGGTGCCAGCATTCGGTTCAGCCCCAGCCTTTACAAGCCCTCTGGGCTCGACGGGAGGCAAAGTGTTCGGAGAGGGTACTGCTGCTGCCAGCGCAGGAGGATTCGGGTAAGCTGTAGGCGGGACCTGGGGAAAACCACAAACTTGTACAGCCGGAAGCACTGGGGCCTGGAGTTCTTACACTCTGCATTGCTAGGATATTCCTTTTTTCTCTAGGGCAAGGCTCAGTGTACATAAGTTATTAAACATGTGGGTAGATGTTGGCCACATTGCTGGGTGCCAGTGTATAGCTTGCAGGTCATTGATACCTTTGAACTGGGTTTGGCTGCAGCCAGACCTGTGCCTCAGGTGGTCCTTATGTTAGAAAGTCTAAAGAAAGAGGTCTCACCAATTCTTCCTCTTAGGATTGTTCTCTTGAGATGCTGTTAGCCTTTAGCAAACAACTCCAATGTCCCTGTTCCAGCCCTGGCCCAGAACTGGGTGACCTTCACACAGCTGCTGTCAACCAGCTGTTCTCATGTCCTGTACACATCCTCATCAGAAAATGCCATGTCAGGGATTTGCTTCTAGACCCTAGAATTTTAGTCTGGTTGCCAAAACCCCGAGGAAAGAAATAGCCTTCGCTCTACCGTAATGACTTAACAATGTATGTGGTGATGGCTACAAAATCCTTCATTTGAAGGAGATGCTGATGCCTAAAACAGTCCTGGACAGGCTTGCCCTTGGTGCTCGGCTCAGAACAGAGAGCTGCAGGTTAGGAGTAATGTGGGTGTCTGTCCAGGAAAACCTGCTCTATCAAATGTGGCTCCACAGAGAGGTGCTAGACTGCTCTTCCTTAGATTGCTGTGGAGGCTAAGGGACCTTCAACATTTCTCCTTGAGAAACTCCAAAAAAACAGAGGGAACTTTCATAAGAGAGTTCGGAACCTCCCACAGCACGTTTTCCGTAGTCTGGGAGTCTTGAGGCTCTGTATTTATTTAAAAGTAGCACTTAGCTTTACTAGTAGCTTTACTAGTTGGGGGTTGGAAGTGTAGCTCAGTGGTAGAGGCTTTCCAAGCAAGCTCACAGTCGTGTCATCCCCAGCACCTCCTCAAAAAGCTAGCTGAGGAAGGAAGGTTGTAGAATCTGAGGCCAGCATAGGCTACGTAGCAAGGCCCTGTCCCAAAATAGTAATAATAAAGAAATAAAAACAGGGCTGGGGCTAGATCAGTCAATAAGTATTTGCTACAGAAACATGAAGGGCTGAGTTCAGTCCTCACCACCAACATAAGACCTGAGCATGGTGGCACATGCTGTGATCCGCACTGAGGTGGTCCATTTCTGGGGTCTGCCAACATTGAATCTCAGTCCCAGGTCCCAGTGAAACCCTGTCTCAAAAAACAAGGTGGCAGGCTCCCAAAGCATGACACTTGAGGCTGGTCCACACACCCAAGAAGTTGAAGAGTGTCCAGAGTATCTTAGGTCATGACTAGCTGGCACATTTCCTAGGGCTAGTAAGTACCAATGCAGACATTAAATCTCTGGGAAGAAGCCACTAATGTGCCCGACCCTGGTGCCATCCTCACTCTGACCCTGCCAGAGAGCAGAGCTCACCCTGAAGTAGGAGTACAGGACTGGGAACTGCGGGTGCCCTTTGTAATACAGGCATTTATCGGGTCCTCGCTCTTCTTCCAAGACACCCTAACCCTTCCTTACCCACCTTCTCCAGGGGGCCCCCCAGTGAGCCCTCGGTGATGCCACTTATATCCTCAACCCCATTTTCTGGAACAAATCTGGAGGGAGAACCCTTGAGTGAGGATGTCCGAGAGAAAGTAGCAGAGGGGAGAAAGTGATGTTGTTTCTACATTGTTTTATGTATTTACTGATTTTTATGAAACAAAATTCTGAGTGAAATATTTGGAAATTGTACACACACACACAGAATATGAACAGATGACTACCTTTATATACAGAATGCCCTTTACCCATTTGTTAAATACAAATAACCAAGGATAGGGCTTAGTGAGTAAAAGCACATGCCATGAAAGTTAATGCTTCAGACCTATGGTAAAAGGGAAGAATCTGCTTTCAAAAATTGTCCCTGAGCACCAGCACACACTGTCACCAGCGTGCCTGGCATGTGGCAGCCACACATGCACGTGCAAACACACAAATTCTTTTTAGAAAGAAAATAGAGGGCTGGGCATGTAGCCCAATGGTAGCGCTCTTGCCAAGCACTCAGGAAGCCTTAGCTAGGCTCTTCCTCCCACACTTTATAAGCCAGGTGTGGTGATAAATGTCCTACCACTGAGACATGGAGATGAGAGGGTCCCAGGGCATGGGGGCATAGGCTTTAATCCCAGAGACAGAAGAATCTCTCTGAGTTCAAGGCCAGCCTGGTCTACATAGCAAATTCCAGAACAGCCAAGAATATATAAAAAGACCCTGCCCCCCAAAAAAAGGAAAAAAAGTTCAAGATCATGCTTGGCAACATGGCAGTTTAAAGGCCAGCCTGGGCTACATGAGACCCTCTCTTGGGAAAATAAAAACAATAAAGTGAATAGAATCACAAGACTCCATGGCACTAGCTTGTGAAAGCAGCCTTCAGTAGGCTGGAGCAGGAGGAGCGTTTTTGAAGCCATGACAGAGTCAAGGCCAAGGAAGAGCTGGGCAGGTAAATGGGGCAGAACATGTGGAGGATAAAAGAGCTCTGACTTAGTGGCCTGAAAGTGAAGGGTGTCAGGGACACAGCAAGCAAGAATTGTGCTGTGTTTGGTTCTCAGTGACTGGAGTTACTGGCTGTGGCTAGAACTGCTGCCCTGGCTGGGGTAGATTTCACACTATACTCCTGATGTCTCCTTCCCAGAGCCAAGGTAAAGGCTTACTCTAGGCTAGAGCCCTTTTCTCTGAAAGTCTTTTGGCTCAGTCCAAGCCTGTCACCGTGAATCATGTGTGGTGCATCCAAGACTGGTGATGGTAAATGAGGTGTGTGGGTGGCACGGAGACTAAGGGCTACATTAACCCTGCCCATTTCTCACTGGAACCCAGGTTTGGGAGCGGCAGCAACACAGCGTCCTTTGGTACCCTCGCCAGTCAGAACGCGCCGACCTTTGGGTCCTTGTCCCAGCAGACCTCAGGCTTTGGGACCCAGAACAGTGGATTCTCTGGGTTTGGATCAGGCACAGGAGGTAAATGGCTGTGCTTTTCTCCCCTGGCCACTCAGCTCAGTGGCTGAAGTGGCTGAAAAAGACAAGATTCTTTAATTAGACTGGCGGCCCTGTGCCATTTCTGATCAGAGAAATTACTGAGTTCATTTTCTCTCAGGAATTGAGAACTCCACATAGTAGCAGCCTTACCAGGCTTTGGATTCAAAGGGCAGGTGTGGCGACCTCCGTGCCTTGTGTTTGCACAGTGCTCTGCATCTTCAGAGAGCAGGAATGTATGTCAGACTGAAGAGGCATGCACGAACTCAGCAGAACCGGTGGCAGGGGCTAACTGACGCCCAGACGCCATGTGACGTCTGAGCCAGACCTAGAGTGTCTGCTGCTCTGGTTGGGAAAGGAAAGGAAACATGGGTATCAATAAAAACGAGGGCAGCTCTTTCCCCTCATAGAATGGTACCGGGCAGCTCTACATGGACCCTCCCCCTGCAGCCAGAGCTGGGGAACCCTAAAATAGTGAGGGACTCTTCTCCCAGTAAAGCTGGTGGCTCAGCCACCCTGTAGACAGGGTCAGGGAAAGCTGGCACAGGACCAAACGGGAAGGATCCCCGGCTGCAGGACTGTAGGCTCAGTGTTGTGACCTCCTCCTTTGTGTTTTCCAGGATTCACCTTTGGATCGTCGAACTCGTAAGTGCTTTTCTCCTGGGTTGAGTCTGACCTTAATTCCTGCTTGGGCTTGTGTGCTCTGTGGTCTGCTTTCAGAGCTGTGCTGAAGTGCCAGGTTGAGCAGCTGGGCTGGGGGTTGGGGCTGTTGGTCTGCTGGGGGTCATGAAAAGCTAAGTAGCCTTCCAGTGGCAGGGCTGGGAGACACTGTCCTCGTTCCCCTGGTAGCACCCCCGGGTGGCCTCTGCGGCGGGCCAGGCGTGTGTGATGACCCTCTGCATGTCCTGCAAGGAGAGCAAGTGCAGTTGGAACCCCAGCTGACTCTCCGAACTTCCTACAGGTCTGTCCAGGGCTTTGGTGGCTGGAGAAGCTGAGCCAGTGTCCGCATCCCTTCAGGTTCCTGTGACACTGTGGACATCCCTCCACTCTCCAGAGCACACAGGAACAGGCTGTCAAACGAACTTTCTCACGGAAACACACACAGGAGGACACATTGGAGACCAAAGCACGGCGAAGCCTAAACTGCTCGTTTGCTCATTTCAGATTTTTACGCCGGGGTATTTTTTGTTTGTTATTTTTTTTCTCTGCTATTAAAGTGTTTGGGCTGGTTCTGTGTGCAATGTCTGTGGATTTATTCAGGTCACAGAGAACTTTCTGTGGGCTCTGTTCACTGTTGTTCCGGGTAGAGCCCTCCACGTGGGAAAGGTAGCATGTGGGGGACACCTTTCAGAGGGCCCACCTTCTTGTCTATCTGTCCTTTTTCTGTCAGTCTGGCTCCTCTGAGGGCCACTGCACAATTGGGAAGAGGCTTAGAGACTCACCCCCCCCCCCCCACATCATTGTTTCAGAAGCAGTGGTGCCTTTTCCCAGCCAGTTGTGCGGCAGGTATGGCAAGCAGACCAGTGGAACAGCAGCTGAGCCGCCTGTCACCTGCCACCTGCCACCGTCTCTGTTCCCGTCTGCCGTGCATTAGCTGCCAGTTCTTATGAGTGAGGCAGTGTGAGGAGACAGTCTTCATACCCAGCATGGTAGTTCACTGTTTGGGACCCATGAGTTGTGAAGGCACCACCAGCGGAGCACTGCAGTCTTGGAAAGAGTTTGCCAGGTGGCCTTGCCTGTACAATTCCATTCTCGTGCCACGCTTCTCTCTCTGGATGCATTATCCTTGAGGGCCTGGCATGCTCTGCTCCTTGGGCTGTGAACTCCCTGACAGGTGCTACCAAAGCCTCCCCTCTGCCGACGGTCTCGTCCTCTTTCAGGCCCACACCATGGCAGCGCGTCGTTCGGGTCAAGGGTAGAGGGAAGGAACCGTGGCTTGGGGTTCTGCAGACTGGAAAATCCTTTTCTGTAATACCCTAACGTCATGGCGCGGCCAGTGTGACTCCCACATCATAGTCTGCTCAGGCGTCCCCTTCCGACTCAGCCTTGGCCTCAGGCAGGGACTTAGTTCTTTGAGCCCCCGTCCTTACTCAGTAGGACATCAGGGATGGACCCTCACCGGCATGCTCAGTGGCTTCCTGTCATCTCCAGAAGAACCTATCTCAGTGCCCCCTGCTGGGGTCTGGCAACCCCTTCCTGAGCAGCCATCATCAGAGCCACAGCCTGGGATTAGGTACAGTGGCTGTGGGGACTGTCATCCTTCTCTGTTTGTGACCACAGACTTGTCAGCATGCTTCACTAGTGAGGGGCTCTGCCTCGTGTGAGGGAGCAGCTGGGACCTTTTGGTCCTGAGGAGTTGAAGCGCCAGTCGCCACTTGAGGCCCCTCTGCCCTGAAGCAGGCTGTCTCTCCATCGTTTGTTACTTTGCACACCAGGGTCTCGAGTCCAAGGGGACACCAGTTGTGATTGGGAAAGCAGAGAGCCAAGTAACCAGGAGACTAGTTCTATTCTGCTCTGGCATGTCATCCTGTTGACCCCCACCCACCCAAGCCATTCATCTGCCCTTCTGTTCCTCTACAGGCGCCTTTTTATAAATAGAAGCTAGTTCAGCCTAAACCCTTGACCTTAAATTCTCCACATTAATCCTCCACTGAGTTGGCATGTGACATCTCGACATAAGGCCATATCAGCTGTGCTCAGCCAGATAGCACCCCGCCACTCACTGTCTTCAGTGGCACAGGAGGAATGTGCTGCTGGTATCTGAGCCCCTCTGAACTCCTTTTTTGGGGTGGATTACAGTGGTAGGTAACTTGACAGCACCCCATGTTCCTTGAAGCCTGTCATGCTGGGCTGGGAATGCACAGTGGTTCTTGCCTGGGCCAGGACACACTGTAAGGGTCATACCTCAGTGATGGACCACAGCTGCCACATAGGCCCTGAAGGACGTCACCGTCTCGCCAGCTATGCTTCATGGAGCTTGGGAACGGAGGGAGAAAACAGTGTATGGGTCTCCTAAACTCTCAGTTGTGTTTTTTTGCTTTTCCAGATGTAAGATGAAGTTAGTGCTGAAGTTGGTCACTTGGGGTATAAAAGCCAGGTGTTGGGTTTCTCAGGGACAGACTCCCATTAACATGGTGACTCCTTCCCTGTACATGAGTTAATGGCTGGACCTGTCCCTTTTGCACTGTCCCATCCTTCCCTGTGTGTCCCAGGCCTTGCATCCTGCTTTGACTGGGTTTCTAGCATTGCAGAAAGGATGTGGAACGTGCAGACCAACTCAGCTCTGAGCCTCCCTGGCTGGTGCTTGGCCTGATCAGTGGTGCCTGAGGGCATTTGCACAGGGCCAGAACTCACTGGTATTCACTGCCATTCTTGTGCACAGGATCTTGTGTGACATTGAATTTGGTTCCAGAGTCTCAGTTTAGGGGGCAAATAGTGACTTCTACCCATTGATCAGCAGGCCCCCAAGAAGCACAGCACGCAGGGCCTTGGTGAGGGGCATTGTTGAAGCGGCACAGCCACGGTGGGCCCACCAGTCTGCCTAGAACGGGCAGGTTGTGAGAACAGGTGTGGCCGCAAGAGCAATAACATGAGAAGAGTCGGGGAGACAGACTAACTCCCTTGGCTGGAATTGCCAGCACCTACTTAAAGAAAAAATCTGACCACAAGTGGCTGAGTCGCCTCACCTCTCAGACTCTGTGAAGCGCCCTGACAGTAGAAAGGGCCTGCTGACCCTCACCCTGCCTGAAGCAGCTTCCTGCCACCCGTTCTCTGTCCTGTCACTCAGTCCTGTGTAACCCTAACCCCTTGGAGGAGCCCTCTCAGTTGGTTTTTCTCTCAGTACATTGGGTCCTTGCTTCCCACTTTTAACTCCTTGCACAGGACATCTCAGTCTTCCTCTTGAGCAGACAATGGCTCCTTACCCATTACAGTCATCATCAAAACCAGAGAGCCTTCAATCCCAGCATGGGGCTTGGAAACTGGTTGATAAGTGGGAGTTTGAGGACAGCCAGGGCCACATAGGGAGACCCTGTCTTGGGGAGGTGGGGGGAGACCTGGCGTCCCCTTGGACTCGAGACCCTGGTGTGCAAAGTAACAAACGATGGAGAGACAGCCTGCTTCAGGGCAGAGGGGCCTCAAGTGGCGACTGGCGCTTCAACTCCTCAGGACCAAAAGGTCCCAGCTGCTCCCTCACACGAGGCAGAGCCCCTCACTAGTGAAGCATGCTGACAAGTCTGTGGTCACAAACAGAGAAGGATGACAGTCCCCACAGCCACTGTACCTAATCCCAGGCTGTGGCTCTGATGATGGCTGCTCAGGAAGGGGTTGCCAGACCCCAGCAGGGGGCACTGAGATAGGTTCTTCTGGAGATGACAGGAAGCCACTGAGCATGCCGGTGAGGGTCCATCCCTGATGTCCTACTGAGTAAGGACGGGGGCTCAAAGAACTAAGTCCCTGCCTGAGGCCAAGGCTGAGTCGGAAGGGGACGCCTGAGCAGACTATGATGTGGGAGTCACACTGGCCGCGCCATGACGTTAGGGTATTACAGAAAAGGATTTTCCAGTCTGCAGAACCCCAAGCCACGGTTCCTTCCCTCTACCCTTGACCCGAACGATGCGCTGCCATGGTGTGGGCCTGAAAGAGGACGAGACCGTCGGGCAGAGGGGAGGCTTTGGTAGCACCTGTCAGGGAGTTCACAGCCCAAGGAGCAGAGCATGCCAGGCCCTCAAGGATAATGCATCCAGAGAGAGAAGCGTGGCACGAGAATGGAATTGTACAGGCAAGGCCACCTGGCAAACTTATCAAGCCTACGCCGTCGCAGAGGTCAAGCAGGCCTCTGTGCTCGAGTGGGCACGGGCTTGCTATACATAGATAGCCTCCATAGAAGCAGCTGGCTCCACAGCCTCAGCTGCCCAGTCTACTCTTCTTCCTTTGCTGTCTCTGGCTTGGACTTTTCCGAGTTCCATAAAGATCAGCCCACAGACACTTTTAGGCTGCAGTTGCTACTTTATCCTCTTTCAACTTATAAATAGAAGCCATCCACACCGAAGCCCTGACCGGAGACACTCAGCGTTGTTTGGGGGGTCCAGGGTTGGCAGCATCTGAGAATCTGCAAGGGTGGGGACTACAAGGCAAGAAGTCAGCAAATCTCAGGGTTACCCCTGTCCTGCTCCACAGTGTGGCCCTTCAGAGTCCGGGATCACAGACGCAGCTTTCATCCTGACCTCTGACCTCTTCGTGTGTTAGCTCTCCGTGTGGGTTAAAGGAACCTTGGGTGTCCGTGACCCCTCTTTCCAGGCCCTGTGGTCTAACCCTCCTCCTGCCTCATCCTGTCTAGCCCCAAAGGCTGGTCTAAACTGTCCCCTCCCATCTCAGGCTCTGCTGGTGCCTCGTACCTAGGGCTCAATATAGCTTTCAGCCTCTCCCAGAAGCCCCTTGGGCCACCTTCACAGCTCTGTCCTGTGCCCTAGCTGATAAGAGGCACACTGTGTTCTACTCTGTGTCCTTGGTTATTTGATTTATTCACCTACTGTCTCCTTGAGGTCCTGCCCTTATGAGTCAGCCTCATGAGGGCAGAAAGATTCTGGCCTTAATTGTCCCTAGTCCCTTGCAGTGCTGAACAGGGTAAAAAGCTAGGACTAACTCAAAAGTCACACCCCCAGTAGGTTCCTGGTTGGGGTGGGGTACTCTTAAGATAGTCTAGTGACCCTGAGACAGCCAACTGTGTTCTGCTTTTGGAGAGTCTGCCTTTAGGGAAATGTGAGCTCTCTGGGTGGAGCAGACAGCTTGTGTTGTGAGACTGAGCTAGAACCACGAGTTTCACCTGTTACGTGTCTCGGTGTCTTCCCCGGAGAAACCCAGGATGGAGCAAACCACTCCACCCTTGCCATGGACACACTCCCATAAAACCCCTTCCTCGTCTGCCCTCACTCTTTTTTAGCCTAGGAGGGTTCAAGGCTAGTCTGCAGGACAGGGTCCTTGCATCCTGTCCAGCCTTCAGGTCTTGGTTTCTGCAGGACAGAAGAGGGTCTGCTAAATCACCTACCACCAGATCAGCTCTCCATGCCGGTCCTACTGCAGCCACAGCTAGCCAGGACTGGCTTAAAACATTGAGTCCCTGGTTGACCGTGGCAAGTGGGGCTTCTCGAGCTGATGGAGCATCGTAATTAGCAGCAAAAGTCTCCCATCTTGAGTTCTTGGTTTTACATTGTTTTCACCCTTCCAGGAGAGGGAGATGGTAATATAATTATGCTGCAGAGACCTCTGCAAGAATGTTCCACAGTGCAGCCAGCATCCCGTACTCCCACAGACCCTGGAGCCAGCTGCCTGGAGCCCCGGCTTCTACTTATCAAACTGAATCCCTGTGCTGCAGGGAGCCCTGGGGTCCTTCCCACAGGGGTTTAACCCTTCCCAACATGCTCACCACTTGCTGTGGTCTTCATGGGTCCTCTTCTCTTGTTGGACCTCACTGAAAACAGAACTTACTACCCTGAGGTATTCAAGCCAAGTGGTGTCAGGCTCTTATACAGTTTTCTTTACAGCAATCATTCACACATGTTTGTGAATGTACTGTGTTTCTTGTGTGTGGCCCCCAACAGTCTACTATGATAACATGTACAATATGCACAGAGTCTGTCTGAACCACTTGGCCACATACCAGTCCTTTTCTCTCCGAGTGAGTTGCTAGCTGCAAAGATGGGGCTAGCCCACAAGAGAACCAAAGTTTACCTGTGTTTGAAGACCATACTGATCAACTCCTTACATACAGAAAGGACTCAACACAAAGATGGTTTGTCTCAGTCTAGCAAATGGCTCAAGCTAGCAAATAGTAGAGTAGGCCCCGGCCTGAATGGCCTCCTTGCTGTGTGATACTGGCCATTTATGTTCCCTGAGTCCATTTCATCTTTCATCAAAGGGGGCACAATTACACCTAAAAGAAATGAGAAGGCTTGTAGCATGATACCGTCACCAACAGTGGTAGCATGTGTTGCCAGCCTGAAAGCAGGGCAAAGGCCCCACTCTGGTCCTTTGAGATTCCTGCACAGGATGACGCCTGGATCGAGTCATTCATTGTAAGGAGTTCTGAGTCACTGAACTGTCTCACAGAACCATGCTTCAGCAGCAGAGCGCTCTGTTGTCCATCTCTGAAGGATAAGGAACACATGTACACTCTTGTGGGTCTACAAAAGTTGGTCTACAGTGAAGACCAGCCTAGAGGGCTGGGCTGTGGCCTAGAGAGCTGGGGTGTGGCCTAGAGGGCTGGGGTGTGGCCTAGAGGGCTGGGTGTGGTTCCGTTGAGAGTGGACATTCCTAGCACATATGAAACCTGAGTGCCGTATGTGCAGTACTACATACCAGGTCTTACAGCACAACATTAGGCAGGAGGGTCAGAAGTACAAGATTATCCTTGGCTATATAGCAGTTTGAGGCTAGTCTAGGGTACATTAGACCCTGTCTTTACTATGGAGCTCAGCCCTATTGAGATGGTGTCTTTTGCAATGTCCTTCCCGACAGCTCAGCTTGCTTATAAAGAGCAATCGGTAACCCAGTAACCATCCGGAAAGAGGAAGGCCCCAGGTCTGCCTAGTGGGTAACTCGGGGTAGTAGAGTCAGTCTAACCTAAAAGTTATATTTACTTTCCAATTGGATTCTTAGAAGTTTTGTCTTACTGCTGTACTGTCAAAAACAAATAGAGCATTCAGAATACAGCGGCTCAGCTGCCTGGGAACTGGAAACAGGACCTTGAGGATCAATCACTAAGTCATGGATGCTGGAACACTGGCACCTGGCTTTTCCCAGGGACTAGTCTTAAGAAGTATGAGAGGCAGAAAGCTCAAAGACAGAGCAACCTTGTCTACTCTTTGTTTGAACCCAGGGCCGCACACGTCAGACAGGCACTTTCCCACCGAGCTACATCCCCTGCTCAGTATAGTGCTTAACATTGCAGCCACACCTCAGCCAAGAGCGGCAAAATCACCCCTCCATGGACCAATCTGGAGACACAGGCCCTGCGATTGCACAAAGCTCCACAAGCCCCTCACAACCGGGAAATGCTCAGACATAGCAGGTGCTCATGGGAAAGTGGGGAATGTCTACGGAGAACTCTTAAATCCCTGTGGTGGTGGCATGAGGCTGTGGTGCAACTTCAACATTCAGGCTTCCAGGGCAAGAGGGTACCTGGCGAGGGCTGTGGTTCTGCAGTCTGGGGGGAGTCCGAGTGTTGGCAGCCGGCACCAGCACTGCCCCTGCGGATGAGGGTTAGTGGCTCCTGTAACGTAGCATTGCATTCTTGGACAACTGTTAGAATCACCATGCTCTATTATTATTATTATTAAAGTTTTTCCTCTAAGCCCTAGTTATTTCATTCAAATACAAATTTTTTCTCAATTTTTGGAGACAATCTCTTATTGTGTGCCTGCCCTTGACCTCAACCTTTCAAGGGTTGGGATGACAGCTATGTTTTTTGTTGTTGATTTGTTTTCTAGACAGGGTCTCTCCATGTTGCCCTGGCTGTCCTGGAACTCACTCTGTAGACCAGGCTGGCCTCAAACTCAGAGATCCACCTGGCTAAGCCTCAAAAGTGCTGGGATTAAAGGTGTGCACCACTACCACCAGCTACCTAGATTATTTCTAATTTAGCTTTCTTCTGGAAAATCTGGGGGATACTGGTCCATAAACTGTTTCTTCGGTGAGGTGAGCTGTATTCACCCTTTTCCAGCAAGATGGTTTATTGAGAGAGTGGTCTGCCCTCTTGCAGGAGGATCATTGACTTCAGACCCAAGAGGGAAAGGAGGGGAGTCCTGCAGTTGCTGAGGTTACAGCTCTGGAGAAAATTCCAGACTACGGTGCCGGGAAGGGGACAGGTGGAGCCCAGCAGCCTGGCTGGGTTCATAAGCAGAGTCCTGGAGAGGACAGCTCACACGGAACACGGTATCTGCCCAGCCCCCACACAATCAGCTAAGGGCTGGTCAGCGCATGCAGGAGAGAGAGGAAAGGTGACTAGAGGGACAGATCTTCACCTCTCTCTAACCAGACTGGCAGAGCTACCAACTCCCTCCCCACTGAGTACAGACTCAGGTTTGCTCAGCAGCTAGGCAGGGGCCAGTCTTACACAGCATGCCACTCAGTCTCAAAGGACCTTCAAAGCAAGACACAAGTGAATCAAACTAAACTGGGCTGTGAGTATGGTTTGCAGAGTGCTTGCCTGGTGAACCAAGGTCTGGGTTCAGGCCCAGCACCACACATACTCGGCATGATTGCATCCCTGTAATCCGGGCACTTGGGATGGAAGCAGCTATGGTCAAACTCAGCCACACAGTGAGAGAATCAAGACCAGCCTGGGCAACATGAGACCCTGTCAAGAAAGAAAAGGAAGGAAAATATATATATAAAGAAAGCAAGCAAAAGAGTCCAGAACTAAATGTAAGAACATTATGGGAATACAAAAAGAAGGCCTACGAGCTGGTCAGAGGTGGCACACGCCTTTAATCCCAGCACTCAGGAGGCAGAGGCAGGTGGACCTATGTGAATTTGTGGTCAGCCTGGCCTACAAAGCAAGTTCCAGGATAGGCAGGACTGTTACACAGAGAAACCCTATCTTGAAAACAAAAACAAAAACAACCTACTATGTAACTTGGTAAACTTCACAGTGTCTAGCACCAGACAGACCAGAAATTATCCAGGGTTCAAAGCAAGAGATACACATTTTCTATAAGGAAAACAAAAAACATTGTTACAGTTGAAACTCTGTGCTTGCAGGAACAGTAGAATCAAGTTTTTCTTCAGGCCTAACATGACAACAGGATCGCAAAGCAAAATTGCCTTAATGGCTCACAGCACAACTTCCTCCACGGCTGCTAAGGCAGTACCTACAAGGTTTATAGCTAACCACATTAACTAAACTCTCACAGAGCTGTCTTAGACGTTAGAATGGGAGGCTGGGTGTGGTGCACATGCCTGTAATCCCAGCTATTAGGGAGGCTGATGTAGAAGGGTCCAAGTTTGAAGTCTGCCTGGACTATGTACTGAGCTTGAGGCTAGCCTGGGCATAATGAGGGAGGGGGGCTGGGGTATACATGTCTAATCAGTAAAGTGCCTATTGTACACAGAGTGCTGGCTTCCATCCCCATCACCACCAAAAAAGAAGGAGTGGAGGAGGAAGAGAGGGAGGGAGGGAAGGAGGGACAGAGAGAAGGAGAGAGGGAGGGAGGGAGGGAGGGGAAAGGGGGAAGAGGAAGGGCCAAGAGGGGGAGAGGGAGAGGGAGGGAGGGAAGGGAGGGAGGCAAAAGAAAATGAAAGCCATAATAGGCAGAAACAAAATCAGAGCAGAACTCATTAAGCCAGAAAAAACACAAGACAAAAGAGAATAATTATCAAAGCCCAAAACCTAGATCCATGAGGAAAACAATGGATAAACTCTAGCCAAGATGGCTCGGAGAAATAAACAAGGAGATGAGACTCAGGAATGTCCTTATGCCAAAAAAATCCAAGAACTTTGATAAAACACTTGCGTTCCTTAAAAATACACAAACTAGAACAATTCACTCAAAAACTACTCACCTTAGACTTGCTAAGGAAATTCAATTTATCGCCAAAACCTCCTAGAAAGGCCCAAGCCCAAATGGCTTCCCTGGTAAATCTAGCCAGATGTTGAAGGAAAAAATGAAATCAGTTATAGACTCTTCCAGAATACCAAAGATGCCACACAAATCTCAAGGCCTATGTAAAAGTTCTTCAGAAAATGTTAGGAGTTGCTGGGCATGGTGGCGCCTTTCTTTAATCCCACTTGGAAAACCGATAGCAAAAGGCTTCAGTTCCTGCCAAACTGACCGACAGATTCTGGACATCCGAACAAGAATTTTTTTTTTTTTTTGAAACAGGGTCTCTTTATGTAGCCCTGGCTAGCCTAGAAGTTTCTATTTACCAGACTGACCTTGGACTCACAGAGCTCCATCGGCTTCTGCTTCCTGAGTGAACCACTACTTGATTTGGAGACTTTCTGGAATGACAACTCTGGGACTGAATGCTCGGCTTTGGTGTCCAGCAAAGATAAGATGCACAGAGCAAAACAGTGATGCGCATGGACGGCCCAGTGTGATGGCGCACACCTTTAATCCCAGCACTGTGGAGGCAAAGGCAGGTGGATCTCTATGAGTTCAAGGCCAGCCTGGTCCACAGAGTTAGTTCCAGGACAGACAGGGCTACACAGACAAACCCTGTCTCAAAGAAAAAAAAAATCATTAGATAAGATACTCTCGCACTTCTATATGAATGTCTAAAATTAAGAAGGCTGGCATGGGGAAGTGGTTGATGAGTATCAGGGTCTATGGCACAAGATTATGGTCACATAGCTATGGCAGGCAGCTGCACACACAGCAACGGTGTGTAATAATGGCCCACATATTTCAAAGAGCTGGAAGAAAGGATTTTGAATGTTTCTACCAGAAATAAATGATCCATATTAGAGGGCATGTACATGCGCCACCTGAGTTGAACATGCTGTGGACAAATGTGTGAGAACTCCGTGTGGTGCCTGTGGTGGTTACCAGTGATCAGATCACCAACTTGATAGGCTCTAGAATTGTAGGAGGTTTGACTCTGGGCATGTTGGTTAAAGATTATCTTGATTAGGTTATTGCCTTAAAAGCATGTGGTACCTTCCTCTAGGTACCTGTTCTGGGGGCATAAAAAGGAGGAAAGCAAGCAGAGGAACAGCATCCACAGCTCTGCTTCCTGGCTGTGGCCACTGGGCGCAGCCCTGCTACCATGCCTTCCAGCTATGACACTTATCAACCCTCCATCAAATGGCTTTTTCAGGGTCTGTTTCAGCAGCAGGAAAAGCAATGCAATGTTTAGGTTCCTATGCATCTGCTAAGGTTTCCTACATTAGAAAAGGGGGCTGGAGAAATGGCTACTAGAGTAAAGGGGCTTGCCAGGCCAGCGTGAGGACTGTTTGTCGCCAGTGCCCCCATAAAGAGCCAGGTGTGATTGTGTGCTGTTATCCCAGAAGTAAGGAGATAGAGACTGGTGGATCCCTGTGGCTCCAAGGTCAAGCAGCAAAGTACATTAGTGAGTCTCGAGTCCCAGTGACAGACATTGTCTTAACAAGATGAGCTGTTCCTGAGGAAACACACACACACACACACACACACACACACACACATTTTCATTTTAAACTAAGCATTTGTCAAATCTGTGTTGCTGACTGAAATATAGAATGGTCCAACCACTTTGGAGAGCCCTGTTCCTCTCTTTAAAGCTTACACACACAACTGTCCCAGGCTCAGCCACTGTACTCCCAGGAGAACGCACTGTGTGCATCTCAAGCCTTCATAATAATTCAACTGCCACAGCCTCAGAATGAATGAAGCCTTGCTGTCAACAACCACTGAGCAAAGGGGCCACAGTGGTGAAGCACACTTGCTGTTCTGGAGGTGACCAAGCCACGTAGTGGCTTGCAACCATCCATAACTAGTTCTAGGGGATCCCAGTAAGCCCTCTCCTGACTTCCGTGGGCAGCAGGAACACAATTAGTGCACAGACACACATGTGCAAACACATAAAGATAAAAAATTGAATCTTAAAAAAATTATAGTGAACAAATACAGTAACTGTGGCATAGTCTGGCAGCGAGGGATGGTGTATACAGCCTTGTCAGCAGATACAGACAGTATCACATGACTTGAAGGAAGGAAGCCAGACAAAAAAAAAGTACATGCTGTTTGGCTATACAAATCTAGAAAAGACAAATACATTGTAGTAATAAGTCAGGATTGTGGGTGCTAGGGAGATGGTAGAGGCAGAGAAGGGCAGGAGGGAAGATTGATAATGGCTAAAAGGAACATGTGTGTGTGTGTATGTGTGTGTGTGTAAGCATGCAGTGCCCACAGAGGCCAGAAGATGGTGTTGGAGCTCCTGGAGCTGGAGTTACAGGTAGTTATGAGCTGCCCAGCATGGGTGCTAGGGATGAAACTCTGGGAAGCTGTTTTTTTTTTTTTTTGTTTTGTTTTGTTTTTTTTTTGTTTTTTAAAGAGCAACATGGCCTCTCTGCTACTTTAAGCAATTCTAATAAGATTAGTAAGATTCCAGATGATTAGGGCCACATGTGCCATTCATTCTAAGAGAATCAGGGAATACATCTCTTCCACTGTCTCCATGCAGCAAGAGCGATGCCCTGTGTCCTGGGGTTCAGCAAGGTGGGATTCACAGGAGCAACCAGCTTTCTGGACCCTACAGCTTGGATCTTATGGACCTAACAGGAATATGCTTTCTCTTTGGAAACATGGTCCCTCCATGGATGGTGAAGTGTCTTGTAGGTAGGATCAGGAATTTCTGGGTTCTCTGGCCTACCAGCCCCATAGCTACAGCTCCCATGAGATGCCTAGCTCTCATGAGGAAGACTGGCATGCTGTGTGCTGCTCTCTCAATCAGAGGGCAAGGGCTCTGTGGACAGGCAGGAGTGTAGAGGGACTTGGCAGAGAGTCGCTACAGGAGCCAGGCAACTGCCCTGCCTCACCTTCATAGGAAGTAGTAGGTTGTTAACAGGAAATCCCTCAGCCTCATACCTAACGACATCCACAGTCTTGGTTAACCACTTGGTCTGATGGGCTGCAGTGATAACTGGTGTCTAGGCGCAGGCACCCTGCCACCAGGCGGATAACCTCTGCCTACTACATAATTGCTCAGTGTGCAGACACATAGTGCCCCCCCAAGGGAATCCTTTTTCGACTCTGACAGCTAGATTAGAGCTAGATTAGAGCCACTCACAGGGACTACCATGTGGGGTCTCCATTCCCTACCACACCTTGATGATGAGCCACATCAATATCAAAAGAATCAGGAACACCCAGGTTTATGCCTGTAAACGTTCACCCCAAAGGTATCATGAAACACCTCAAAAGTGAGTGAAGTCCAGGTTGCCATGGCACCCAGCAGATACTCCCCTGCCCACACCCCAGCACCCTGCCTGTACACAGGATGAATGCTCTAAGAGCCCTGTCAATCACGAAACCTGCCTGGCCTGGCCTGGCCTGGGTGGGAAGGCTGACCAGGTGTGCACGTCTCCAGTCTGAGGAGACCAGACAAGTGTGATTGCCTCACCAGCCCTCACTCAGCAAGACAAGCAGCGGCCAGGAATAGCCCCGGGCGTCTGCTGCTGTCCCCAGAGATCCACCTTTCACCAGTCTGGTTTAAAATGTCACCTGATAAAGTACAAACCAAAGCCAGAACTGGGGTAGAGATAATCCTGTCTCTGCATTCCCAGCCATCATGTCTGGGGACCAAGTGGACAGGGCTGCACCCAGACAGCAAATGGGTTGGCTTTTGGCAGGACCCAGAGTGATCAGAAGCTTGTTTCTCTGGACACAGCCTAGAAGCAAAGTACATACATGCACACACCTGCTCCTTCTGGGAACAGTGGCACACACCTATCCTCTCAGCACTCAGGACTGAGGCAGGAGGATTGCTGTAAGTTCGAGGCCAGTCTGTGATATATATGGAATCCCAGGCCAATCGGAGAACAAGGTGAAAGTTCTGTCAAGGCACAGATGTTCCCAGTATAAAAGGGTTAGTAAGCATCATGCCCAACCTTCCATGCAAGGCTCGGGCTGCATCCGGGAGGCAAAGGGCAGGTGGAGGCCTTCTGAAGCCTCCCAGCCCGGTGACTTTCTCAGGGCCACTTTCTTCCCTGAGAAAGGGAAAAGGCTCTTGTGATTCACAGGCAGGAAGGGGTGGGCGCTGGGGCCATGCAAGGCTACAAAGACTATGGGCTGTGGGGCTTCCCTGTGGCTGTTGTATAATGAATGACTTGGTACACACACACACACACACACACACAAAGGACACATGGAGGCCAGTGGTCAACCTCAAGTGTGGTTCCTCAGGAGCCATCCACCCTAATTTTTGTTTTGTTTTCTTTTGTTTTCACAGGTCCTTATTCTTATGTGGCAAGCACATTGCCACTGCCTCTCCACCATCCCCTAATGGGCACTTTGGGGGGGGTGCTGGGACCTATTTCCACCTCCAGGGCCTGGACCCCAACCAGATGGGAGCCAGTGTCTGTGGAGGACCCCGGGGGCACTGAGGGCCAGGGAACACAAAGCCACAGAACACACCATAGCTTCGAGAAATGTCTGCAGGCCTGAGGGTTCCACTGCAGCCCCCAGCAACAGTTGTCCCACTGGGACCTGGCTGCATTTCCTTTGTGGCCTCATGGCTGATCTCTGATGAGTTTCTGGGATAGCAGCAGAGCAGAGGCTGGGCAGCTGTCACAGCAGCAGGCAGGCAGAGGGTCACTAAGCACCTGCTTCCCAGAAATGCTCAGCGGTGGGCTCGCCCGTTCCAGACACTTGGCTCCAGGCCTGGGGTCCTGGAGGGGACCCTGCCCCCACCTGTCTGAGACTCCTCTCTCTCAGCCTAGCCTGGACTTCTGAATTTGGGCTTTCACTGAGCCATCAGATGCCACTTGACTCCTTGCATGTTCCACTCCCCAAACTTGAGCAGCAAAGCTGGCTTCCTGAGCAATTTGGTTCTGGCCTTTGTGATATGATGAGCTTCTCTTTTGATGTATACACGAATGTGGATACAGGCACGTGCACACACACAAAACCACAAAAACCAGAGCCCCTTGCACACAATACTCAGGAGCTAATTCCACGATCAAAACCAAACTCTGACACAGGCACTACCCATGAGCCATCTGGGTGGAGAGTCCCAGAGAAACCCATGATGCAACTTCCTGCTTTAGTGTCTCAGCCTCAAGAGCAGATACAGCATACTCACATACTGTTGGTGCCACAATGTAAAGAACCCAGAGAAGCCATGCCAAAGGCCTAGATGGGTGAATGGGGGTTCCCTGTCCCTCATAGCACTACAGAGGCCACACCCACCCTGGGGAGCCTGCAGGTGAAGAAAGCCCCTCTTGGAAACCTGCTTTTTATGGGAAGTGAGGTGGGGAGAAAGGCGGTTTGTGCCTGAGGACCCTAGATGGAGGGTGTGCTACAAGCTAAGAACTTTCTTAATAAAAACTAACAATTATTTGGCACCAAGTTAGGCCCATAGTCATCTGCTCTGGCTGAACGTGTAGTGGTCAGTGACTCAGGCCAGGAGTGAAATCTTGGCTCTACCTCTTCTAAGACATGAGGTCTGTCAGTTCACTCACCCCCACACCCCCACACACACTCCCTGCTTCCTTATCCATAAGATAGGGAAGCCCCGGGGACCATCATGGTGGGTTCACTCTAGCATCAGAGTCCAATTTGTTATTCACACCAGCCGGCAGGCCGTGCCCAAGAGCCCCTTTCCACAAAGGTTTCATCCAAGTGCACACAAGTGACCTTGCAGCAGGCGTCCACTGTCAGGACACAGGCACTCACCCCACAAACCTTCCATACAGACTTTCCAATGGGGTTGCAGCTTCCTCCTGGTATACCAGACCTACTTGGCCTCTTCACTAGCTAGGGAAGGGACAGGTGTATAGCCATGCGACCCACCTTGTCCTGTATGTTTCTACATAGGGAAATTGCAGGTCCATGAGTAACTTGAATAAGGACCTGATCTAAATAAACACTTGTCACCCTTGATACACAGTTCTACTTGTTCTAAAAAAAAAAAAAAAATTAAGTTGGAGGGTTAGGTGTGGTGGTACACACCTTTAATCCCAGCACTCAGGAGGCAGAGGCAGGTGGACTGCTATGACTTTGAGACCAGTTTGGATTTCCCGTGGCCATTTCCAGTCCTATCAGGGATATAATGATAACCTCTATCAAAAATAAATAGATAAAGCTGGGGCTAGGGAGAGGGCTTAGTCGAGTGCACAAGCTGAAGGACTAGAGGTTGATTCTCAGAACCCAGGTAAAAGCCACACACAATGGTATAAGCCTGTGACCCCAGCACTGGAGCCACTAAGTCCTACTGGGCAACCAATCTAACCTACTGGTAAGTTACAGATTCACCAAGACTGTCTCAAAACTAAGGTAGAGAGCCCCAGAAGGCATTGACCTCTGGTCTCCACACAGAAACATGTGTGTACACAGGAGTGCTTATGTGCACGTATACACCACACACACACACACAAACACACACACAGAGAGACACACACAGAGAGAAAGACAGAGAGGAAAAACCAAAGCTGCCCCAAGTCTACTCTTGTCCAGGGACACTTGTCAGGAATATTTCTGCAATCCTAACCCAGTCCCCAATAAAAACAGGACTGTAAGGAAGCGCAGGTAGAGACCGCATCTTCCAGCACTTAATGCGGGAACCACAGCTGCACAGCATCTCCCCAAATACGCTCACCCTGGCCAGCCACCGTGAGCCTGAGACCCCACTTCACCACCACCAGAACCAGAGGTGCTTTAAAATTAATTTTATTTCTCTTTATATCTTTTATTTTAAACTTTAAAAAAAAGGTTCATTTGACATTGTCTTCAAGAGTCTCGAGCCTGCTGGTAAGTGCACACATGGGCTGTGTTCACAGTATCTCAATGACCAAGTACAGTTGGTGCTTATTGCTGGAAAGGGTGAGTATCCGTGCCTGGGAAGGCATGGGTGTGAGGGACAGCAGGAGAAGGATGGGGACCCCAGAAAGCCTGGGGTCCGTCTGCAACAGGAGGCAATGGGCTGAGGAGGCCAGCCCAAGAGAAGCCTCTCTGGGAGTCTCCTCGGCCCTGTCTGGGGCCAGCAGGAGAGTAGAGACAAAGGGTATCCAGAGAAGCCAGGTGGGCAAAGTCAGGCATGCAGTGAGGAGGGATCTGAGGAATTATCTAGAGCAGTTCAGGCCACCCTTAATATCATTCCTATCCCCCAGCCCCACGTCCAGGAAGACACCCTTAGTGACCACCCAGCTCAGGACAAGGGCTAGCCTCCACCCTCAGGACAAGGGCTAGCCTCCACCCTTGCCAGAGCCCATCTCCTTTCTGCAGGGCAAGGAAATCCTAAGAGCAGAGGGAGCCTTTCCCGAAGGGCCAGTACTGTCCTAGAGTGCAGGGCTGGGACCCCATGGCTCTCCCAGCTAAGGTGACAGCCTCCACACACACAAAGGGAAGGTTCCAGGGGAGGTGCAGCCATGATAAGTGGCTCTCCAGCACCCACTGAGTCATCTGCTCAGCGCACTGTACTCTGGGTGACTACAGCCCCAGCTCTCGTGGCCTGAGAATGACCGGACAGTAAGCACCCCTAAAGGAAATACATCACAAGTGTAGGGACAGAGCTGGGATCTAGCCGTGTCCTCCCACGCTGTCACCACAACTCTACAGGTGGCTCAGCAGCAGCAAAAACATTTACTTTTCTTGGGACGGGTTTCTGTGCTTATTACTGGTTGGAATCTAGTGATGCAGTTGCTGGCATGCTTAAAGGAATGTCCCTCAAGCAGGCAAAGCAGACATTTCTAGAAACCTTGGCATCACTCAGGGCCAAGTTCCAGGGCTCCAGAAGGCAGACCCCCAAGACTGGCTACCATGTGTTGAAACAGCTTCACAAGCTACCTCTCAAGCATGGGGCTCTGCAGCCCCCACCTGGCCTTCCTTCTTCAACAAGAAACGGGGTCAGCTGACTGTTCCCCGACCTCCCCACCCCTGGAGCACCTACGATGGGGAGGGGAGGGGCCCAAGCACCCTCCAACTGGCACTCAGAGCCTACCTATCTGCAGCCCACCCCCAGAGAATCTGGGAGCCGCTTCCCCTGAGAATGAACCAGAAGCCCCTATCAAGGCTTCTTTACAGTGTGCTAGCCGATGGGCAGCCCGGGGTACTGGAACCCCAGATTCAAGTGTGACGATGCAAGTCAGGAGGAAAGGGCACAGCTTCTTTACCTTAAAACAGCTGGGGCTGTCCAGATTTAGTGGCAATGTCCCCAACCCCACCCCACCCCACCCCACCCTGCCAGGCATTTGGGACCAAGATAAATGGAAGAGAAAAAGCCACATACTTAGGGGCAGGCTCTGGAGACAGCAAAGGTCAAAGTTCCCTAGCCTGACCTGCCCCTTCCTTCGGCCAGAGTACCCCCACCAGGCAAGTTAAGGCTACTGAGGAGAGAGTGGGGGCCAGGGGTCTAAGCTCAGCTGGCTCCCCTGGCAGGTATTAGGGAGGGGTTCTACTGGGGTGGAGAAGGGGCTCTAGGCAGAGTCTGTAGTTTTGATTCTGCCAAAACAACATAATAAAACAGCTGGCTTTAGACTTGAGTCCCCACTCCTGCCCCTCACCAAGACACCCAGGAGGAGGAGCTAGGTGAGCCTCCCTCTGGGCCTGCCCCTCTCTCCCTCTGCAGCAGAAGGGAGGGCCTGCAGGGAAGATGCCCATGACCCTTCCTTTCCTCTTCTCCTTTAAATTCAGCTTAAGGCAAAAGTTTGGCAAAGCAAGTCTACATAAGGCCGCATGGCAAAGGACAGACAGACAGACGGGAGGCGGGAGGGGCAGGCTGGGTCCCCTCACAGTCAGCCTCCTCCCCTGACTCTGAATCCCATAGAGGAGGGGGGAGCAGTGTTTCGGAGAACGAGTGATTGTGAGGGGAGAGGAGGTCAGAGGTGACATGGGAGAGGGGGTCACCTGCTTGTGCCAGTGTCCCCCCTCCCCCCATGGGGTAGCAGATGGAAGAGGCAGGAGGCCAGCAGGGTATTAGCACAGTGAGATCCGCCCCCGGAGAAGGTAGAATGGTTGTATTTTCTGAATGACCGGAGAGGGCATCTGGGTTTCCTTCTGAGCAGTAATATTGTTCCGTGAGTCTCACCTCGCAGCGACCTGGCTGTTACCGGTGCTTGGGCGGGATCACCACCAGCGGTTGCCCATACTTGGGCCGCCACATGAGGACCTGAGCATCATTGGCATTGGGCTTCACCAGGGCGCTGGGTGGGATGGGCTCATTTTTGCTCAGGATTTTAGGCTGGTCCTGGGCAATGGGCTCTCGAAGCCTGGCACGCTGGCCCAGGGGCCGGTTGGGATTCACCTCGATGCTGAGCTGCATGCGCCAGTGCAGGGTCTGCAGGATGATCATGTCATTGGTCGAGGTGTTGGTGGCCACCAGCCATGTGGTGAAGCTCTGGTCCCGGTAGATGTTAGTCAGTTTGGCCACATTACTCTCACTGACGGGCACCGCCCACGTGACGCTCGGGTAAAAATTATCGTTCATGCTGATTATGAACTTGGAGTCTCTTTTGGTGGGGCCCACAATGGTGCAGGTCTCAGTGGTATTGCCATACCAGGGATAGTTTACCCCATCCGAGTCACTGATGGCCTCGATTTTGCCCTCCTGGAGATCAGGGAGCTCCCAGCTAGACCTGGGTGGGGGGCAAAGAAGACGAGGTTACTTTCTCAGTACACAGTTAGGCTTTTCTGCATTCTCATGGTGGGACTCTCCTGGACCTTGGGGACAGAAGGTAACTCAGCAGACTCAGCTCCCTTTGCTCATGGGGCTTATGTGGGGCAGAGCAGACAATAAACAGGACAATGGACTCTGGGCAATCAGAGTCCAGTCCCAGCCCCCTTCAATACCCAGAACTATTGGGTTGCAGAGATGGCTCAGTAGCTCATACACTGCTCTTCCAGAGGATCCAATTCCAGTTCCCACATCAGCAGCTCACACACCTGTAACTCCAACTCCAGGAGACCTGATGCCCCCTGTTGGTCTATATGGGCACCTGCACTCATGAGCACACACACACACACACACACACACACACACTTTATGTAAAAACCAAAAAAATAATGTGAGGGGGCTGGAGAGATGGTTCAGTGGGCAAAAGAGTGATCCTGAGTTCAATTCCCCAGCACCTATGTGGTGGCTCACAACCATCTGTAACTGTAGTCCCATGAGATCCAATGCCCTCTTCTGGCATGCAAATGCACACATAGACAAAACACCCACATACATAAAATAAATAAATAAAAATTTAAAAATAGGCCCAGACTATTTGTTCAGTACCCTCACAAGTCAGACCCAGCACTGAAGGCCATCACCCCTTAATGAGAGCCAAGACTCTTAAACTAGTACTACTACTAGACACCAATTGGGATTTAGAACAACCCATTGTACACTGAGTCTACAGTAATGACAAACTGTCAAAGATGTGATGAACACATGAAGCCACACAGTTCTAAGACCTCTTAGAGGCTAGGGGCTCTCCAGGACTACACAGCTCTTGAATATGGACCAGGATGAGAATGTGCTCGGTAGACCTTTTTCCTGCCACATCTGACCCTAGTGACTTGTGAGTTGTTCCTCTGCAACTGTGGGAACCAATATGCTACGGGGTCAGCTGATCTGGGGATGACTCTTGGCCCTTCCACTGGCTAGCATGTGACCTTAGGCAAATGCCTGCCCTCTCTGGGCTTCAGTGTCCTCTCCCTCCCAGCCAACACGCCTCCTCTTTCCATGCCATCTCCACCACACCCAGCAGGAACCAACAGCTGGTGAGGCTGCCCCCACTCGCTTGCTGTCAGACTCTTTTGCACTCTGCTATCCTGGGAGACTGGCTTCTTCGTGGCTGCCACTGACCAGTCACCTTTTGGTATAACCGAACCAAAGCAAACCTGACAAAACCCTCTCTAAAAGGCCTCTCTCTTTCTCGGTTTAGAGGTTTTTACTTTCAGACCCAGCCAAAAAGCCTGCTAATAAAAACCAGGCCTGGAGACCCTGTATCAGTGGGGACTGGTGTACCCTTCCTATAATGTGCTCAGCCTGACACACTTTACCTGCCAAGGAGTGGGGTCTGCTACCCATTAGCCCGACTGAAGCACCGGATCTCCAGTGAGTTCTGGTGACAGCGCTGCGCACATCCCCTCCCCCACCTTTCCGTGCACACACCCTCATCCCAGCTAGCCAAGAGCCCACTCCTTTTAAAAGCACATTCCTAGCCAGGCACCTGCCTGTGATCCCAGCCCTTGGGAGATGAAGGCAGGAAAATAAAGAGTTCAAAGTCATCCTCAGCTACATAGCAAGTTCAAGGCTAGCCTGGGCTACATGAGGCTTCTTTCACAAATAAAAGCTCTTCACTGCCTGCTGGGCGAATAATTTATGAGAGCCAAAGGGAGAAAGCTGCCAAGTATGCATGGTGGCTGAAAGGGAGACAGAAAACACAGTTCCTACGCACAACAGAATAGCCTTGAAAGGAAAGAAAAATGCGACACATGGTGCAACATGGAGATGCCCAGGGACATTGTGCTAACTGAAAGATGCCACCACACAAAGATAATTACTTGAGAACAGCACCTGAATTCTGACACAGAAAGTGGAGCCAGGGCTGCCAAGGGCAGGAAGTGGGGATGGTGACTAACGGAGCACAGTTTGGGTTGGCAACAACAAAGAGTTCCAGAGATGGATGGCATGATGTTTGTGAGTGTACCAAATGCACTGAACGGCACACCCCAATCACACCTCAGTCTCTCTGCTGGCATGTCGGCAAAGATTTTGTGTGTGTGTGCGCGCGCACTTTTGTGTGGTGCATGTGTGTTTGGGTGTGAGCGCACATGTGTGCAGGTGCACCTGTGAGAACCCAGAGTTGGCATTGGTGTCTTCTTCAATCTCCCTCCAGCTTACATGAGACAGGGTCTCTCTCCATGTTAGTCTGGCTGGCCTGCTTGCTCTGGGAATTCCCTGTCTCTCTCCAGCTGGAATTACAAACAGGTCACCAAACCCAGCCAGCTTTTACCCACTCTCAAGGGACCTAAACTCTGATCCCACAACTGTGTGCAAGCATTTTACAAGCTGAGTTGCCTCCCTGGCCCCGGGCTGCTAAAAAGTTTCTCTTCTTCCCATTGCTAAGTTCAGTGACAGGCCAGGCCCTGAGCACATCTAGACACAACAAACCTGTCTCCCCCACCCTGAAATCCCTCCAGCCCAGGTCTGCAGCAGTGGGTCAGCGCTCCAGAATGGGGCTGCTGATTTCCTGAAAAGATGCAGACCAGAGAGGGTCCTTGGCCTTCTCTGAAGCTCTCAAGAGCTGCCTCTGTCTAACTCCCCTGGGTTCCAGTCCCTGATTTGTCTCCCTGGAAGTCTTTTTAGTACCCTGGCTGTTTGCTTTGCTACATTGAAAAGGGAAGCCGGGGCCCCAGAAAACCTACACAGTGCTCTAACCACTAAACCACACACCCCTAGCCTGGAAAAAATGGTGGTGTTCCTTTTGATGTGCGGGTTTTGGTGGGGAGGGGTTTACAAGATTACTCTCCAGGATGGGCTTACACTTGAAGGAGATCCTCCATGAGCTATCATGCCCAGTGGAAAGGCGTTCAAAAACGAGGGCCATCCACATGGCTCATTAGTGAAAGCCCCCTGCCACCCAGCCTAAAAGTCAAGCTGCATCCATGAGACCCACATAAAAAAAGAAAAAAGAGACGCTATTTCTGTAAGTTATCCTCTGACAGCTACAAGCTCCTAGTGGCACAAATGCTCATATGCTCCTATCCCTCCAAAAAGTAAGTAAATGTAAAAGGTAGAGAACAAACTTGCAAAAAAACACTACCCCTTTGAACTTCCAAGTTACAGCGGAGGGAAGGGGATGTGGGGGAGACACACACGATTCACACTAGTGTGGCCTTGCTCTGTGACCCTACCCCTGAAAGTCTAAGTGCTGGCCCAGTCACAGACAGGTGACAGTCTTCATGAGCTGGCAGCCAGCAGAGTCTCGTGAGAGACATTACTCAGATGCAAGACAGAGCCAACTGCATTGTCTCACTGTGAACCATCAGGGGAGCCTGAAGAGCCAGGGGCATAGTGTGAGGAACCCACAACAACCTGGGATGGACACTGAGACCCAGACATTAGCTTCTGCTATTAATACACTCTGTGCATCTGTCTCATCAGCAGCCCATGGCTAATTGCACACATGCCCCTTCCCAGGCTTTCTTGCTGAGACAATGTACTAATACTTGCCACCTGCCACAGCTGTGGTCAGAAACTTGGAGAGACCCTTAAAAAGGGGGCCTCAGCAATTGTAGGTGTGGCTCTTGGCTCAGACCTGAAGGCTTCCTAGGCCTCGATTATATTTTCATATTATACACACTTTTTTGTTGTTGTTTTCAAGACAGGGTTTCTCTGTGTAGCCACAGCGTATGGAACTTGCTCTATAGACCAAGCTGGCCTCATCGAACTCAGAGATGAGATCCACCTGCCTCTGCCTCCCGAGTGCTGGGATTAAAGGCGTATGCCACCACCTCAGCCTTTCATACTATGCACACTCTCACAAGTAACAACATGGTCACTGCAAGGCCACCTCTGTAGGTTATGCTTGGCTCTGGAATGACTCCGAGGCTACCTTTATTTCTCTGTTCTCAGACCTCAGCCTTCTTGCACAAGCAGCCTTCTTGACTTGTGTAGGATGACACACTAAGGCCTGAAGTCCAAGCCTTCAGGGAGGAGGAGACAAAGGGGACCAGGGGTTCAAGGTCAGAAAGCTTGAGGCTAGCTTGAATTAATGAGACCCTCTCACAAAAAAAAAAAAAAAAAAAAAAAAAAAAAGCCACACACACACACACCCAGAACTTGAGACCTTGTGCAGAATGAAAAGACCAGGGTTGTTCCAAAATGTAGAACCTTGATGTGGTGACAGCAAAAGCAAAACCTACTGGAGGCCTTCTCAGCCAGGGCTGGTGCAGATGCATAGATGTCATCAGCTTCCCAGGCCACCTGCCATCCTTGTCCTTGTCCTCTGAGGTGTGGATGGCAAAGAGTAGCAGGCAAGTCCAGACTTGATCCTGGACTCAGCATGCTTCCAGAGCCCCTGGCATGTCTGAGATGGCTGTCCCCAGGTCCTCTCAACATGGCCACCAACTCAACAAATGCCTGCAGAGGGCCTGCCTTAGAGCCAGCAAAGGGGGAAGACAGAGCCTTGCCCTGGACACTCAGCACCATCCTGACTCCAGCTCCCTGGCAAAGACCCTACTTCCCTGCAGTGAGATATCCACCCTGCCCACCTGGTCTCCCTGATTCTAACCTGTTCTCTCAAGGTCCCCAGATTCTTTAAAAACACAAATCTGGCCACATTGCTCTGACCCTGCTAAGCCTGTCTGGGCTCCCCACTGACACAAACCTAGTTGTAGTGGAAGGCCAGAACTCCACAATCACATATGCATAAATCTGCCCATCTAATTCTCCATCCCTCCCACAGGCCCTACCCTTCCCATTCCAGGCTTTGGGCCGGGGCCCTCTGTGTCCTGCTCCCGTCCTGGTTAGGAGGGACCAACTACAAAGCTTTGGCCACCACCCTGGCAAACTCTGATCCTTACACAAGTCAGGTGACTCTGGCTGGTGTTCAGTGCCATTAGGTCATTGTAACTGTCTCCTGCCGCATGCCCCAGGGCAATTAAACAGTAATGTGAGCGTTTGTGGGCAGTCTTTTTCCTAGATGAACCATGAAGGCCAACAGTACAGCCTGAGGAGGGGCAGGTCCACACGAGGACTAGCTAAGAAGACAGAGCCATACCTGCCTTGAACCTCATCACATATACAGGACTCAAAGTGCTGGGCCTGCCTTCGGCCCCAGAAAGCTTGAAGCCTGGCTCCATGATCTCAGCACCATGCTGAACCACAGAGCAAGCTCTGAGGACCCAGAGTTTCCCAGGTCTCTGGTCACCTTGTCGAGCTGTAAATGGAACTATCAGGACCCCATTATCACCAAAGCAAGGGTGACAGTCACTACCATCTAAATAGGCTAAGAGCCACCCCTCACACATTCATGTACACACAGAAACTTAAGCAAGTGGCTGGAGAGATTGCTCAGGGGTTAGGAGCACTGGCTGCTTCTTCTAGAGGACCTAGGTTCAATTCCCCGCAACCACAGGGCAACTCACAACTGTCTGTAACTCAAGTTCCAGAAGATCTGACACCTTCACACCAATGCACACAAAATAAAGTTAAATAAATACTTTTTAAAAAAGAAACAAATGTACATGTGTGTGCATGCAAATTCTACATATGACACACCTATATGCATATAGATACATATGAGCACAGACATATATGCACATACATGCATGCGCTTACAAAAATGCATGTACATACAGAGAGGGGCACATAGAAGAGTGAATGGGGTACAAAAAGCCTTCAGTTGGGGCTGATGGTGGGTCATCTATTGGTCAAGGAGGCCACCATGGTGCAGAAGAGGGTCATCCCAATTCAAGGTCTCAGACAAGCTAGCAACCAAAAGCCAGTCTAACGCAGACCCCCTTCAAGGCCATGTACACTTGCCACCCCCATGGCCCTGAACTAGAACAATGCAATAGCCCTTCCCTATTTCTCCAGAAAAAAATGTGGCTCTGACAAGGGTTCTAGACTTTTCTTGAATATGCAGATTAACAAACAGGAGACCATCTGTGGGGGCCTGGCTTCATCCTCAGCACAGCCCCCCACAAAGGTCTTCATTCTCTCCTGTTTATTCTCAGGGTCCTGGGCTCACTGACCACAAATCCTCACTCCTGGGCTTTAGAGCCAGTAGGCAAAGTTTAACCTATCAGGGCCAAGTTCCTCAAGCAGCATATATTTTTGTCACTTTGCCCTGAGTGTCTCTTATATTTCTATTCATTTAATTTACTCACTTTTTAAAAAATGCAACTGAGACCAGGCATGGTGGCTCACACCTTTAGTCTCTGTACTTAGGAGGCAGAGGCAGGTGGATCTCTATGAGTTAGAGGCAAGCCTGGTCTACATAGCAAGTTCTATGCCAGCCAAGGCTGCATAGGAAGACCCTGTCCCAAAAAGTAAATAATTTTTTTAAGCAAACGAATCAGTGATTTCCAAGAAACACTTCTTCTGCAAGTGCAGACTGGCCACACAGAGACACAAAGCCAGTTCTACATATGCTTTCTCATATGCGTTACATATGCTGCTTTAATATGAAATTTGGGGGCTGGCAAGATGGCTCAGTGGGTAAACGCACTGGATATTGAAGCTTGATGACCTGAGTTCAATGCTCAAAACCCACCACAAGGTGCAAAGGTTGAAGGAACTAACCCACTCCCTAAAACTGTACCCTGACCTCTCTTCTGCACATGGGTATCAGCATGCACACACACACACACACACACACACACACACACACACCTATACCATGTACACACACATACACATCTATACCATGTACACACACACACCTATACCATGCACACACACCTATACCATGCACACACCTATACCATGCACACACACCTATACCATGCACACACACCTATACCATGCACACACACACCTATACCATGCACACACACCTATACCATGTACACACACACACATACCTATACCATGCACACACACACACACATACATATACCATGCACACACATACATACCTATACCATGCACACACAACACATGAACACACCTATACCATGCACACACACCTATACCATGCACACACACCTATACCATGTACACACACACATACCTATACCATGCACACACACACACACACACATAATAATAGGTTTTATTTTTAAGTTAATTTAAAATGAAACTTTAGCAAAAAAAAAAAAAAGAAAGAAAGAAAGAAACTTAGCTTACCACCTCCCTCATGATACATGACACTTTAGGGACACCTCCAAGGAAGACACAGGTTCTGGGCTGGAGGCATGCAGCACTCATAGCTGTCCTGCTTAGCCCCGGCACTACAGTCAGCTAAGCAGCCTGGGAAAGTCAGGGGTTAGCTCACCTTGGACACCAACTGAACAGTTTCGCAAATTTGTAAAATCCCCAAACAGCACTCACTCTAGAAAAGTTATGTTACAGAAAGTGAAGCTAAGAGACTCCCTTCTACATGGGCTAAAATGCCCTAGACTGGGCCTGGGCTCTCCATGGCCCACCACCAGCTCCTGCCTTCATAGCACCCAGCGACTGCCCACAGCTCAAGCAAGGAATGTGCTGCCTCTTCCCACAGGCCCACTTGTGGAGCCTGCCTCCTCCTGTCCATCCACTCCTCTGGGCTCACACCCCAGCCCTGGCCTAACCTGAGGAGGAGGGACCCAACAGTGCCTGCTTCATTTTAGCTTCAAGACCAAATACTACAGTCAAAACTGCCCAGCACTGGCCTTTTGCAGGGTATTCAATAAACTATTCTTCCTTTTTTAAAAAAAAAAAAATATTATTTTCTAGTAATAAAATGTGTCCTTTAAGAAAGAACAAGCCATTAAGAAATTAATAAAGTAAAAACTAAAGCTGTGTATCCTCTGCTCCTCCTCCTGGAGGGTTACTCATGATGTTACACTCCAGTAAACATCCTTCTAGTCGTTTCTGCGTATACACACAGGATGCACCCCCATGTTTAGCATTTTCCTCACAATGAATGGTCTCCATCAGATTCTTGCATGTTGTTTTTTGGGGGAGGGTTCTTGGGGATGGAAGCCAAGGCCTCTCAAGACAAGATCTCTGCAGGACCCTGGGCTCATCTTCCAGCCTTATTTTAACAAGACACTATTGTTTCCATGGAAACCTGGTTGTTTGTAACAGCAGTACTCTCTTCACAGTGGACAGATCTTAATTCTCTCTCCCATCTGCAAGATGCCTGGGTTATCTACAACTCCCTGCTGCCATAGTTCCAGGGCAAGATCTTCACATAGTGGCTCCTTTCTTCACATGTATGTACTTTACCTGCTTACTAGGTTACCTATAGTGTCTCCAGAAACCAGGCCCAGACTAGGGCACAGTATTCTATAAGCCAGACCCTAAAAGCAGAAGCCCTGGACTAAAGGCACAGCCAGCAATAGCCAGGCTCAGCAGATAGCGGATCAGATCGTGGTGCCTAGACTCTGCTCCCAACACAAGAGGTCCTGAAGCCTTCTCACTCACACTGTGCCCAATCCACAGCAGAGGCCCCTAGCATTTCCTAATATCCCTGGCTGCTGGGTATCTGTCTGTGTGTCCCCAGAACAGGTCCCTTGCTTCCCACTTTCAGAAGGCAGATTCAGCTGGAGCCATCACTTGGTCACTGCTAGCCCAAAGGGAGTTCTCCCTGGCTAGGTCACCACCACCACTTCCCTCCCACCCTGAAGCTCGGAAGCAAGGACTTCCCTCTCCTACTTACCCCGCCCTGGCCTCCACCATTGCCCGGCAGATGGGGGAAGCCGCCTTCCGCCCCAAGACAGGAAGCTTAGTCTTCAATTGTTCTGTGAGGCACTCAGGCCCTGGCTCCGGGAAGAGGCCACATGCTAGCCAGGACATTCCTCCTGGGGCCATCCCCCAGACCTCAGGTGCTGAGCAAACATCCTTGGGCAAGCTTTATAGTCTGAGTTTTCATCCTCAAATTAGAGTCTCTGGGTCCTGGGGTGCACCCCAGAGATAGCAAAGTAGAAGAAAGCCCATGTCCCAGTGTTACCCCATGAGTCTCACACCAAGGCTGTCCTGCTATGAAAAGGGACCTAGACACCAAGCATGCGCCTTGGTTTAGTTCTTAGCCACACAGTATAGAACAATAATCCAATACTAACACTCGGGATTTGTAATCCTAGTATCTAAGGAGATGGAGCAGGGAGTGTCCCAGGGAACAGGCTCTGTGCCAAGTGCTACCTTATTCATCCCGCAGAGCCAAGTAAGCAGGGAGGTGCTTGCATCCCATTTCAAAGGTGGAAACAACGAGGTCCAGACTGCTTTCCTCCGCTCCCTACCACATCAGCTGATTGGCTCAGCTATATATACCACTCCTGGCCTTGGCCTCAGCCATGGGCCATGTTCCAAGAGAACCACCAAAGAAGGGCAAAGTAGGGACAACATGCATAGTGTCTCCCACACAGGCAAGAAACTGTGGCTTGTCACTTAGAAGGCTCTATATCAGCTGACAGGTGGCAGTTGAGGAATTGCGGGGGACAGCTGAGGAGGCAGGTGTCTCTAACAGTTTGGAGGGGGGTTGGCTTTGAAAGTCCTATGAGCACAAGAGCCGCCATCTCCCAGCATTTCCCTGCACAGCTAGGCTGTGACTGAGGTGGTAGCTCTCCGGATTTCAGGGTTCCATCTCAATGCCATCCAACAAGTCATCCTCGCATAGAGATTGATTTCGAGCAGGGATAATGCTTGGGGATATTACAGATTTCAGATAAGTACTCAGAATTAATATTTTTAATAAAAGCCCATTTGTAAAGAGCACAAGTTCTAATCCAGCCTGGGCCACCTGGCTGTCCCCTCCCCAGGTCACTTTGGTCTGGACTGAGTCCAACAGTAATTCCACACCCCTCTCAGGGGACATGGGGGGTTTTAAGTCCCGTTTGAGGACATTTGTGGTTGTTAGAAGTTAGGGGTGGGTAGGATACTCAAAGAGGTGGAGCCTTGGCTCCTCTGTAATGTCCCCAGCTGCCAAGGAGAAGGATCTGACCAGGGCACAGGCAGGGGAAGAGACAATCACCCATTCACTTGAGGCTTAAGGGCTCAGAGACAGCAGTTAACACAGGAAGGTGCTGTGCTGTTTTGTTTTGTTTTGTTTTTGGAGACAAGGTCTCTGATACAGTTCTGGCTGTCCTGGAACTCACAACGTAGACCAGGCTGGCTTCCAAGTCAGAAATCTGCCTGCTTCTGCCTCCAGAGAGCTGGAATCAAAGGTGTGTGCCATCATGTCCAGCCTGGAAGGTTCTTTTAATAACCCCATCTAATTGTTTCTGTTTGTACTCTGAGCTATGAGAGGTGGCGTTTAGGCTTCCTGCAAAGCAGCCCTTGTATCCATGGACAGGATGGGTACAGCACCATGTGCAGTAGGACCACGGGACCGCATCACTCAGCAAATCCAAGCTTCACAGTTTTGCTGACCAGTGGTGAAGAGAGATGTGGCTCCATCCACCGCATGTTCTCCATAGGATGGTCACCTGTCCCTGACCCCACGCTGCAGCTGGCCTTGCCCCACCTGGAACTTAAAAGCCAAGGTGCCTGGGAGAATGAGTGGAGCCAGGCACTAACAGAAAGCAAAGAAAATGGCCTTGGCCTCTTTAACCATACCTGACTGGTGCTACTTTTTTTTTTTTTTACACTTTTAAAAGTGTAGGACCCAGACCCGGGTGAAAATTCATTACAAGGAGTAGCTGGCATCTTTTCTAATTCAGTGGCTTCAGCCAAGTGTTGGCTTCGTAAATACCATCACTTATTTCCATCTGGTAGACTTGAAACTGAAATCACATTGAGGCTGACAGCCACCTGCTTGCAGGATTCACATTAACTTGGCCTAGTGCTGACTGAGGGGGCAAAGGTTGTCTGAGTAACTCTCTCAATAAACCATGCAGAAGGAACAACGATTAGCCCCAGTTTGCAGATGAGTCAACTGAGGCTCAGAGAGGCTAAGGTCACACCCTGGGAAGTGACTGCAGAGTCTAAGGTGCACAGGGTTCATCTAACTATGAACCCGGCACTGCCTGAGGTCTTGACCCCCCGGGGCAGCTGAGAGTCTCACCACCCCTCTTGGAGTAGCTGTGGTGTAAGACTGTTGAGTCTTAAAAGAGAAAGGGCTCAAAAGGCAGAGGTGGCACTACAGGCAGCCCAGTGACCCCATGTTCCCCAAGGGTCTTAGGCCATCATGTGACAACCCAGTTTTAAGTCTTATCCCCTCTTCCTGTTTCCTTTAGTGATAAGGCACATTTTTTGACCTGTGTCTGGCCACCCTCAGTCCTGATGAAGCAGGTTATCCTGGACATTTGTCAAACATAAACTCCAACTCTCCAGGAGGCCCTACTCTTCCCCACTTGCAAAGCTGAGAAGTGAGGCCACGTAGAGTGGACACCAAAGGCTGTGAGACAGTGTCCATGAGCCATCACAGGGGTCAAGCCAGGGACCGACCCCCCCCCAAACCACTGGGTCTCAGCAGCTGCTTTTGACACTGTTCCTGTGAGAATCATTTCCAAATGGGGGATGGCCATCTGTGGGGCCAGAGAACATACAAAACAAGACCCAAGGGCCTCAGGGTCCCTGTGGAGATCTATGTCATTCTAGGAGACCAAGCCACAGAGAGGAAGCTCCTCTAGCTGTTCCTAGTTAGGGCCCCACTGGAGGAACACCGGATGCTGACCCTTGACTTCTATTGGGAGACAAGACTGCAAACTGCAAAGCAAAGTAGGTTTCCCAAGTCCCTCTAAGACATGCACACGCTGCCACACAATGCTGTCCTCTGCAGCTCTCTGTGCATCCAAACCCCCGCCCCCACCCCAGACCCCAGATACAAGTCCAGGCCCCAGCACAAAGTCTGGTACAAAAGGAGTGTAGAGACTTCAAAGTCCCAGACCACTCATGTCTACCTCATAGGTTCATGGAGGCCTGAGCCTGGGGCTAGAGTTGGTGGCTTTTCTGGTGACCCACTGATGGCCCTAACACTTGCTTTACCAAAGAGGCACATGTTCCTGTTTTCTCAGCATCGTGCCAGGAAGGACAGAACAACTCTGGACACCAGGGACAATAGCAGTCAGGTCTTACTAAGCTAGGACCCTAACCAACAAGTAAAGGCTCCAGAGAGTTCGAGAAGGTTTGGAGACTGTCCCACTTCTGCGTAAAGGCCCCTGTGTCCCAACAGCCCTGCTCCAGGGCCCCCCAACAACTTGCCCTGCAGCTCCCCCTCCCTCAACCTGTCCCCAGAAGTACTCACATGCCCTGCTCCCCGTACTGGTTGTAAAACTCCATATGGCTGCATGCCTGAATCCAGCCAACGATCCAGGTCTCTTTCTTGGGTATGGGTGGCATGACCACCTGGGCTGAGGCCCGGAAATGGGGTGTCCGGTAGCGCAGTACCACGCTGGAGGACTCGTCGATGCTGGTGGGGATGGGGTCGATGGAGGCTTTCACATCAATCACCGTAATCCCTTCCCGGAAGACTCTGGCTTTGCCTCCGATGCTCTGAATACAGCCCATGGCACACAGGACCGCTCTAATCTCCAGGGAAGGCCAGCAGTCCCAAAAATAACAGGGCATTGAAAGGATGGAGGTTGCAGGACCCAGTGCAGAGTGCGCGATCTAATCTCAAAGCTCAAAAGCGAGATCCATAGGATAGAGAACTTACTGAGTGGAGGGGGCTTGCATAGCACTACCGGGCTTGGTTATAAATATGGATTTTGTTGCATCTCAAGAGCCCTGGGCTCCCTCTTCTAGCAGTGGGCAAAAGCCACCGATATTCTTTGGGTTTAAAAAAAGAAAAGTTTGCAGTTTAATGGATAAGCATGTTGTTCTGACATCCAGCTCTGTGTCCTCACAGTTGGGGATGGTAGGTCGGACACGCTCCCTGAAGTCTTCGGAGGAAGCAGACGAGCGCTGGCAGGCACATAAATAAGGAAGGCTCGGTCCCCGCGCGGTCGCGCCACCCTCGCTGCAGAACGCCGACTTCCTGCCCTTCTGCCTTCCGCACCCGCTCCCCGGGACACACGCGCCCTCCCGGAGGAGCCCAATCAATTGCAGCGTGAGCTCTCGTTCAAGCGGCAGAGGTCTGGAGCCCTGCTTGGCCGGCACCCACGCACGGTTCCAAGAGGCGCGCTCCGGGCTAGACGCTCTCCGAGTCCCCTCCGGCGCCCACTCGCGCGCTCCTTTGCCACTGTCGTTATCGCCGCCGACCGCCTCGTGGGGCTCCGAGGCTGCGCTTGGGTGTCCGCCGCCGCCTGCTTCGCCGCGGCCGCCAAGGACCTGCAGAGAGGTGGAAGGGACAGGGCGTCAAAGTTGAGCCGAACTTTACTGCGGGGGACGCGAGGGCGCGGCGATGCGTGTGCGCCGGGCGCGGGCTGCGGAGCTGACGGCGCAGCTCTGGGCGGTCTCCCCGGAGGTGGCGCCCCCCCCTCCGCCCGCCCCGTCAGTGGCGGCCGCACGACTGCGCGCACCAGCGAATAATCGCCTCCCGTGACATCTCCGCTGACACCCCTCCAGCCCGGGGGCGGGGTAGGGGGTCGGCCAGACTGCCATCGCGGTGGATCACTAGAACCTCCCAGCCCTGGTGCTGCGCTTCAGCACCACGCCACCAGAGTGGAACGCCCCTTCTCTCTAGGGTCTATCGGTACCGCAGGGGCACAGTGCCATCCCCAGGCCGGTCCTTTCTGGCGAGAGGTCCTTAGCCGACTGAGGTGGCTCGACACCCGGCCCCCGCGACCCGTGCCTCGGTTTCCCCTCGTCAGCCGCGAGCAGCAGCGGAGCTCAACGCGCCTGGGCGCGCGCCTCTGCGGGAGAACTTTAGCACTCTCCTCCCCACCCGGGGGACGTTGGGAACTCACCTGCCCCTAGGGCCGCTCCGGGTGCCTGGGTCACTGCCCTCCGGACTCCCCTGACCCCTCCGCCCACACGTTCTCGGGGCGCTCCCTCCCCTGGGTAGTGTACCCTGGCTCTCCTAGGGTCTAGGAATGGCGTGGGCGCCCGGGATCCCCAAGCCCCTCCTAGCTCCGGGCTGCTGTGGGGATGGCCGGGGACGGAGGGCTGAGGCTCGGGGCTCTCTCGCCCCCACCCCGAGCGCCTCCTTATTTTATGATCATTGTGAGCGTGTCGTCGCTGCTCTGCCCCGCCGCCGCGCCGCAGCCGCCTGGCGCGCCCAGCGCCGCCTCGCTCTGCTGCAGCATCGGAAAGGCAACCAGGTCAAACTTTGCAGAAACTCGGCCCCTGCGCCGGCCTGGCCCCCGCGTTCGCCCGCAGCCGAGCGGCAGCGCGCACCGGCGCACAGGACCGCTGCTCGTTAGAGCGCCCCGAGGGATGCAGGTCCGCAGGCGGCGGCCGGCGGGCGGGCGCCGCCTCCTCCGGCCAGCCCGGCTCTCCACCCTCGCTCCCGCACTCAGCGCGCCCTCCCCCCTGGTTATCCCTCTCTCCCTCTTTTCCCCCTCTGCAGCTGCTGGGGGGAGTTGAGCCTCTTCTTGCATAAACGACATTTCCTTTTTGCTAACCCTAGGAATTCTGGGTACTGTAGTCCTGGGGTGGGGGGGTGCTCCTATTGCCCTTTCACTTCTGATGCCCGCATGTTTCCAGTTCAGGAGACCTGGGGGCATTTCCCTGGGAATCCTGTCTGCCGGGGTTGGTAGTTGGGTGGAGACTGTGGAGGTTTTGGGAGGCTCCAAGGCTGGGAAGGTTTGATGGGTGGGAGAAGTTAGTCTCCTAGTGTTGGCCCTTTGCGTGTCTGTAGGATGGTCAGACTGTAGGCAATCAGATGGCCAAAAGTGTGTGAGAAGTTTACATTCATCGGACACTCTGAATTGGAAGTCTCTTTATGTACATTTCTCCCTCTCTCTCTCTCTCTCTCTCTCTCACACACACACACACAGAGAGAGAGAGAGAGAAAGACAGACAGACACACACACACACACAGAGAGAGAGAGAGAGACAGAGAGAGAGAGACAGAGAGAGAAATCCAGAATGCGAAAGCTGGAAAGAGTATCCTACTACCCCAATGTGGCAGGTTTCCCTGCTTTGACCATCTGGTGGTCTCAGACTTAAGGTTCAAAAGGAGTTTATCCCCAGATAGCAATGGGAATTCAAGAATCTAAGTAGCCTTGGCTCCACCCCTACCCTGTAGTTACTTTCTAGATAAAGGACAGTTTGTGACATCAGAAAACCTGGCAGCTACACTAAAACCATGCCAAGCCACAGCCACAGCCCCTCAAGGCTGTCCATAGTAGACACCGAGAGCTAGGGTCTGCTGAAACTTTGGGAGGGTCTCTATGAGGAATTCATCTCACATCTGCTCAGTCACAGCAGGAAATGGCCAGCTAAGGTAGCTACTGCCTGTTCCCAGCCACATTCTCAGCCTTGACCATTGCTGCTGTCCCATGTTCCCAGCTAGTGAAGCCATGTCCTTTTCCTATTCAACTTTCAGGATTGGTATACCCAATCCTGCCTGATATAAAATCATGGCAGCATATAGTTCCCTGAGGGCCTCATGTGAAGTTTGTAGTCTTTCCTGGCCTGTGAAACCACAGTGGCCTCCCCAGATTTCACACTACATTCTGTTGTTCTAAGAACCCCTACAGCCTGAAACACCTCATGGCAATAGATAATTACCATGCTACTCCATTTATGCAGAAGAATGCCATTAAGTTTAGGGATGCCCAACTCATTTTCATCACCCCAAATGCCTGGAACCTATTCATCCTCAGTTGCCAAGGTGCTTCCATGAAAGAGAGCAGATGCTCTCAAAAACAAGACACCATGTTCCAGGCTGCTCCAGGTGCATGTGTGGAGCCTTAGGGAAAAGATGTCATTGGCTACACTGCCCAGCTGCACAGGGGAGCCCCTGGAGGTGATTTCTTGGGCAGGGGTTCCCCTGAAACCTACTGGAAATGGTAGTACTTCTGAGTACTTGTGTGTTACACAAGCTCAGATACCCCAGCCTTGTGATGGTGAAAGAACACTATAGGACCCACTGTGTGTCACACCAGCCTCATCGCTGTGGTTCACCTTGACCCTGGGAGGTGACAATAAGAAACCAGAGTCCTGGCCCCAATCTCAACACCCTCCAGGCCCACACACATGCCTACTAAGACTGATTCCTGTGAACTAAGATGGACTAGCCACCAGAACAGGACACAGGTACTTGATTGCCCACAGGTAAGGATTTCTGTGGCAGAATGCAACTTCCCTTTACTGGCTCCCCATTCCTTCACCCCCATGAAGGAGTTCAGTTCACCTTGACGCTCTGAGGGTTGATCAGGGTTAGAAGTTGCCAGGCTACAGCTGAGGGGTAGCTCCCACAGGGGCAGGCAGGACAGACAGAGGGTCAGAATGGACATAGCTCACTTGTAAATTCCCTGGCCCAGTTCCTGATCTGCCTGCTTGTACACTCTGCCCACCCCACCCCCGTTCTCCCACCCTCCCATGCAGCCCTTCTACTTGCATGGCTTTCTTGGGAGGTTTGTGAGTGTTGGACACAAACCTATATCAGCCTCAGCATATGTGGATGGTCAGGATGTGCCATGAGAGTATAAGATGCTGCTGTCTGTGAAGCAGACAAAAGGGACATCTGTTAGAGATGTTCTACACCAATGAACTCACACTATCCCCATCCCCTTCCTTTTGCCATACCTAGGCCAGGATTGTACAGCCCTGGTACATTGGACTAGGCAGATCGTGAAAACTCAAAGATATACGAGTCAGAGACAAAAATAGCAAGCAGTCCTGAACAAGGCCCAGAGGCCCATGACATGGCCTCAGCACAGCTCCCTACTGAGCAGATTATGAGCTAGGGCTTCTACATGAACTGTTTCCATAGCATTGGCAATGATCCCCAAAGCTAGGCCTCATCATCCCACTACACATGACTCAGGTGCCTGGAGTGGGGGCAGGGTTGAGAGGGAGGTGGCAGTTGACCCAGAGGCTGGGTGGTTGGGATGGAGTGGGCCCTCTCAACAGCAGTCCCATCTAAAGGATAGCCATGTTCAGACAACCACAGGTACTCACAAGACTCACAACTCTTGTGAGCCACCTGAAGATTCCAGGGCTCACTACCTGCAAAGACAAGGTCCTGAGTGTCCAGAAAGGCCATTTTAGAGAGAGGAAGTCCTCTAGAGAGGGAAATGTGAAGCACTGTGATTCTGTTGCCCTGGGTAGCAGGGTTCTTGCCCCAACTGTTTAGAACTAGACAAAAAGCCAATGGGGAGGCTTGGAATGACCACCAAGGACAAGTAGGTGGAGCCAGAATCCCTGGCAGGTTGGTAAGCATCTCTGGCTGGAGGGGTTAGCATCAAAAGGCTAGGAGGCAGACCTAGGCAGAGCTGGGTGGGCCTGCAGGTAGCAAGCTGGACCAGGCCAGGTGAGAGAAGGCTGGTACCACAGGGAAGTTATCTGGAGAAGGCTCTATAACTAAATCTCAAGTCTCCTGGCCTCAGCCCAGTGATCATGGCTCTCCATTGACAGGCAGTGGCCAGGAATAGGGGACAGCGGTAAGCCAGTAACAAATGCATAAAACCCATTGTCTGACCTGGCTTTGAACCTGGGAGTGTAGACCTTCTTAACCAAATGCTCCAAACCACATTCTCCCAGGGCACTGCTGGCTTGAGACCTCTCTGCCTGCCTCTCCATCATCTTTTGCCACTGTCCACTGAACACCTTGGCTCAAGCCTCCTCAGTCAACAGTATGTACATCCCTGTGGAGCAGAAGAATGATGAGGGATAACTCCAGAAATGATGAATCAAGGCATAAATTAGCATAAATAATGAATAGCATGAATTGATGCTCATAGTGGTTACAAGAATCAATCTCTATTAATCAGGAAGAGGACAAGTCAGTTGTTTTGATGTAAAGTTCAGTATTGAGCTGCTAATGGAGGGGAAAATGCATACACCAAAACTTGGAAAGTGAGTGGGTATGTATAGAAAGTGCCCACATGTCTGTGCCTGTGTGAGTGTTTTAATGTTTATGGTGTGCTTGAGTCCCTGGTGGCATGATGTGAGTGACCATGAATGACAATGTGAGATTATGTGCCCATGGCAGGTGTGTATATGTGTGTTGGTGCTTGTTCTAGCTGTGAATCCGCATGTATTTGTCTGTGGAAGAGTGTAGTGTGCATGCACCCTTGTGAGCTGCTGTGGGTGTAGGTGAGTACAGCGTGGGTGTGGTGGTGATGGAAGAGAGTGTGTATGAGAGACTGCATGTGTTTGCGTGGAGTGTGTCGTTTGTAACTGTAGGGTTGGCTGGTAGGCGGAGGCTAAGCGGAGGTCACTGCTGGCTTGGTGTCAGCCAGGCTCTGGCATCCCTGCGCCCACTGCGCTGGGTCAGCAAGACTGGGGCTTCCTTGCAACTGCTGCCTCTCGGTGCGGTGCTTCGGGATCGAGCTCCAGCGCCCGGCTGACACCGCCCTGCGTTTGCAGAGCCGCGGCCTGGGGATCTGCTCTGGCCCCAGCGCAGGGTGCGCGGTGCCTGCGGTGCGGCGCCTCTGGGGGGTAAAAACAGAGGGGGGCGACAGCAGGCTGGGCGCGGCTTCGGATCCGGTGCGGCACTGAGAGTTCTCCAAGGTGCTAAAATAAACCGAGCGAAGGATCAGGTTTCCTGACCAAAATAACCCAGCAGCAGCCTTAGAAATGCGAAACGGGAAAGTGATCCCAGGCGCGCGCCAGCGATGGAGGCGGTGATGAAAGCTGCTTCCCTTCCCGCAGTGCTGGGGGTGTGGGGCTGATGGCCAGGGAGCGATGGCCCCTCCAGCCTCTTGCCCACCCTCCCTATCTCTTCTGGGAGCATTACTTCTGGGAGCAGCCTCCTGTTGGCTTTTGGTCTGTGATGGCCAGTTCTACAATTTCTTAGAGCGAGGCTCTGAATTCAGTCTTTCGTTCAATGTTTCCTAGTGCCTAGTGTGTGCCAGAGCCTGCCTAGTGCATATGAAAAGGCAACAATCGCAGCCCCTAGTGACTGTCACTTTGCTAGGAGAGCATTAAGGAGTAGTACACAGGATGTGAGGAACATAGATTTCAATGAACAAACTACAAAACAAAAACGTAAAGGTTGTCAGAAGACAGGGCACCCTAGCTTAATTAATGTCCTGGGTAGAGTTCTTTTGCTTCTGAGCTTTGATTTTTTTTCCTTGATCTGATTGGATCCCAGTGCATGCCTTGCGGTCTGGGCTAGGATGGCTGAGGCGGTGGTGACTTAGGCACCACCAGACTCACTCATACATACAAGTGTTCAGTACATGCTCATTATGGTAAATGAGCTTGTACATATCAGCACTGGGTTCGCCCTATACATCCAAGACAGCAACTGTACCAGCTGCCAGGGGCTGTGCTGTTTAACAATCTCCCCCAAGACTGAAATTTTCTATACAAGGAAGTGCCTTAAGCAGAAAGGTAAGCAGCTTAAAATAGCTTCAGGAAGTCCCTGAAACTGACCAGGTAACAATAAAAGCTGCAAAGCAGACTCTGAGACCAGACCAGGTGACTGCAAGAGGTTCAGACTGAGTGAGTCACCTAGAAAAGACACTCCAACCTGGTGAGCTGCCTGCATGCAGTGTGCTCCAGGTTCCCAGCTTTGTGAGCTATCACTCATGCTGGGGTGGACCTTGGAGATATAGCTGTGAGTCATGTCTGTCCCTGTAAGTAAACTTTCACCCATATTTCTGTAAGTAACTCCAATAAAACTCATGTTTCACCAAGGACGTTAGCGGTATCTGTACTTTGGTCTGTTGTGGGCTTCCTGTCTAGGGTGGTATATGTGTGTGTTGTGTCTTCCCAGGAAGAGCTTTGTTAAACAACAACTGAGGCCTGGGTCAGACTCACTTAGCTCCAGCTCTCCCCAGTCTGTAGTGTATACAGCAGGCCTTGGGGACATGCCAGGGAGGCAATGCCTTGGGGGAGCCAAGCCATCTGTGGGGGGTAGGGCTGTGTCACATTTCCTTTGTACTCCCTGTGGCTCCTTGCACACAGTAGGACTCAGGGAGTGGTATGTGAGACCACACAGGCAGGGGACACAGATGCTATAGGGTACATGTAGCTAGAAACACATCCCTGTCACCAAGAGTACATGAGACCAGCAGCATAAGTCTCAGCTCTGGCCCTGAGACCTGTGACCTCCAGATGATGTCACCACTCTGAACACTTTGTCCTCTAAAGTGAGAAAAGGGTGACTGGGTTTGCCCTGTGTCCTTGTGTTTCCTGAATCCAGATGCAGCAGCAGCTCAGGCTAGCCGACCAAACCCTGCAGTGGTACACCTCAGCATGTTGTCTTCTTGTGCTTGTTTACATCCTGTTCTGGAATGCAGGTGTGTGTGTGTGTGTGTGTGTGTGTGTGTGTGTCTGTGTGTGTCTGTGTGTTCATCCCACAGTAGTTTGAATACAGTAATTATGAAATAAAAGCAGGAATGATAGAAGGAATCTTACACTGGTAATATGGCCTCTCTGTGTAACAAAATGTCAGACAGTTATTAGGAAATAATAGGGGGCTGAAAAGATGGCTCAGTGATTAAGGGCTCTGACTACTCTTGCAGAGGACCCAGGTTCAATTCCCAGCACCTACATGGCAGCTCATAGCTATCTGTACCTCCAGTTCCAGGGGATCTGACACCCTCTTCTGGCCTTTGCAGGCACCAAGCACATATGTGGTGCATATACTATACATGCAGGCAAAACAACCATGCACATATAAAAAGAAAGAGGATGAAATTGATAACCATGGAAACATGATCAAATTTATCTTATTAAGTGAAAAAGGGAAGTCATATTCTAAAAGGCTGTAAAACATGATCATATTTTAAATTGTATCTATGCAAATAGATACAATATACATGAATATCATTTGTTTTTTATTTCCTGTTTATTAAAAATAGCTGGTTGATATGAAATGTTACAACAATTGGAAATGAGACAAGTATCCCTTTCTAATATGACCACCTACTTTAACTTATTAGTTTCCAAGTGGTGGGATTATAACTGTCATCTGTAATAATTAAGTTTGTTGCAGTAAAAACTAACATTTTGCCAGGCAGTGGTGGCACACTCCTTTGAACCCAGCACTCAGGAGGCAGAGGCAGGGTCTCTCTGAGTTTGAGGCCAACTGGTCTACAGACAGAGTTCCAGGACATCCAGGGCTACACAGAGAAACCTTGTCTCAAAAAACCAAAATAAATAAATTTCTGATGGCAAGAAAAAATTGTTATTGGAGATATTTTACTTTTAAGTAGCTCATTTCGAGGATATGTGTCCTGTCTCTTGCGCTAAACTACAGGAAGAGATCAATGACAGCCTTGACTGAATAACTGAAGGGAGCGATTGGACTGGGTCCTGTAGTAGGTGCTGGTAAAGGTTTATGGATTGAGACATGGCACTTGCTTCTCAGCCACTTATGAAAATAACTGGCTATTTCCCAGCAGAGGAGTAGTGGATCTCGGACACTGGGGAGGGCAGCACAACCCTTTGTGCTGAGTGAGGCTTTTACAGGGTCCTGGGTAGGTAGGATGGTATGCCTGTGGTCATTCAGCTGGTAGTGGCTGAGCCAGGGATTGAACCTAGGGCTCTTCACAGTCTGTCTTAACCACTGACAGGCTGAAGTTAAATTAGACCCCATAGCCTCTGCAGAACTTACCCGCCACTCCAGCCAGAAAAAAATGCTGACACAGTCCTGGGTGTTAATAGCCCTGGCTGTCTGGGCTCCTCTGCCCCTGCTGAAGCCAGCCCAGGTCATGGCCCCACCCTGGAGGGTTAGGTGACTTTCCTGGCAGAGAATTGCTCAAACATTTCCAAGCCCCTGTGTATTGAAGACTCTGAACCCAAAGGCTCCAATGTCCCCATACTAGGACTACTTAGGAGCCTGGGTCTTGCTTGTTTTCAATGCCAGATCGGATGCCTTCCCCTCTCTGAGCCTCAACTTCTGCTTCTAGAGGATGTTGCTTGAATCGTGCCAGTCAGTTGAAGTATACTGCCCAGTGTCCACACATTTAGGCACCTGCTTTCAGTACACAGGGCTCACCTGCACATTACACATTATCTAGGTAAATTTTCATTTGTTCAAGTTCCCTGAGGCTTTGGAAGTAGGGTCCCCCCATTTCAACCCAAATATGTTTGTCCCAAAGTTTCCTCCAAGACTCCTTATCTGGGAATAGGTGGCTCTCTGACCCTGTGACAGGAAAGAAAACAGCAAAACAGCTGACAAATGAAACAATGGTGGGCAGGCTTGCACACACCTTTAATCCCCTGCACTCAAGAGGCAGAGGCAGATGGATTTCTGTGAGCTTGAGACCAGCATGGTCTGCATAGTGATACTCTCTCTCAGAGGAAAAATAAAATCAGGTCCTTGAGTATAGCCGTAAGGCGAACTGTTACCAACAGATGTTACTGCTATGTATCCAATGATGTAAACATGTCCGCAATGGGAAAGAAGTCACACATGGAGAAGGAGCTCAATGAGAACTCCAGCCGACTGCCTCAGCTTCCCCAGGCAGTTTCTGCTAGATATTGTAAGTGCCACCTTTGATGATGTCATCTCCATCTGTTGTGTATTTGTCCTCTTACACGGAAGCCTCACTCAAGGGGGTCACTCTTCTCTGCCCAGACCCACTCTGTCAGAGAGTCCCACCAAAAGTCCGACCAACCACCCCAAAGTGTTTTTCCACTCAATTTCTGCTGGAAGCTTTGAGCATCCAATGTGATGATGCTTTGTCATCTGTCTGCCTGTCCATCCATCCACCCATCTCAGTCACTTTCCTGTTGCTGTGATAAAATACCATGACCAAGGAAACTTATGGATGAGTTTATTTGGGCTTAGGTTCCAGAGGGTTGGAGTCCATGATGGCAGAGCAAAGGCATGTGGGCAGCAGCAGGAAGCTGAGGGCTCACATCTTGAACCTCAAGCACAAAAAGGGAATGAACTCAAAATTACATGAGTCTTTAAACTCTCAAAGTCAGGTGGCACACCTCCAATAAGGCCACCTAAGCCTCTTTAATAGTGTCACCAACAGGACACCAAGTATTCAGATGTCTGAGACTCTGAGGGATACCTGATTCAAACCACTATCTCTCTTTCCCTGTTATTTGCTACTTATTCTTTTTCTTTTACTTGATTTTTACTTAATAAACTCACTTATTCAAAAGCAAAAGTCTGTCTATTATTGATCATTCTCCAGACCAGACGGAGCTACTTACCTGAAGTCCAACATGAGGGAACTCATGCCTTGCTGCCACACCCAGGAGGGCAGATGTGATGGCTCTCTCACCCCATGCTTGGTCTGAATTGAACATTCTAGAAGAGGAAGAAGAGGTGCCTGGTCAAGCTCAGCAACATGCAACTGGATTTTGCAAGTATCCCACACTGAGGTTGTATACTGGTCTCACCCTAGCAAGAATGGGATAGTCAGGCCATGAGTTGGGTCCTTCTGAAAGAAGAGGGGACTTTGCTCAATGTCACATGGAAACTTCTATTTGAGCACCTTCCACGACCCTATGAGGTGGGCACTATGATGCCTGTGTTATGGATAGAAGCAACAAGGTTCAGAGAAATGACAGGCTAAGCAAGGCCTTGCAGCTGATGCAAGGTGTCCCTGCCTCTAGCACCTGGGTTGGTCTGCTGTGGCTAGAGTCAACAGCCAGTCAACCTGAGCTGGCTACTTGTACTTGAGTTTCTGGGATGGTCCTGGACATTCATAAACAGGCTCTGTGTCATGCATAGGACCCAACTCATAGCCTAACTCTGTTCTATCCTTGCCTGGGGTGAGGCCAGTATCCATGTGTTGCTGGACAGACAGACAAACCATAACCAATGTGATAAGCCCCAGACAGTTACTTCTCACTCTTCAGCTAACACTGAACATCTCCCCATCAGCAGCCTAGAGTCAGGCAACCTCAGAAGTGCTGTGGGCATCAGAGTTCCAGTCACTACCCAGGGAGTGTGGAAGGTCTCCCTCAAGCCCCACATGCTCAGCAGGGTCTCTCTGGCTGCCTTGTGGGGTACATTCTGGGGTTCACCCCTCTTCTCTCCTTTCCCATGTACTAGCAAGTGATGCTCCATCCTTCCTACAGGACAGTCTCTCCACGCTCAGCTTCTCAGGTATGTGCTTCCTTCATGAGCCAACCCCTCCAGGCTTGGGTCCTATACCACCTCCCTATAAAGCTGTGGTCTCTTATGTCTCATTCGCTTAATCTGTAGGGAACCTTGATCTTCCTGATGGTTGAGGACAAGTCTGTAGTGTGCCCAACTCTAGCAGAGTCAGGAGCTCGGTGGCTCTGTACAGGTACTTATGTCCTTTGTACAGTGCCAAGTACCCCAAGGGTAACCTCCAAAAGACAGATCTCTTCCCAATTAATCAATTACTCATATCTATAATGGAAAGCCAGTTTCACAAACAGTGATTGAATTGCACCACGGTTCATTACAGCAAACAACATTGTATTTAAAGAAGAAGACAAAGAAAGACAGTCAGGACTGAAAACTTAATGTTATCATTAAAGGGTTATTTAAGCTTGTCCTGGAGACCCAGCATAGGGTACTTGTGGGACCAGGTTCCCACTGCATGGGAACAGGAGGGCCTGGCTACTAAGGGTCTGGGCTGGTCAAGAGTGCAACTGGAAAAAAAGCAGGTTAATTTAGGGTCCGTCTCTGCCAGGGTCAGAGGCCAGGGTGAGAGGCCGGCTGCTGAGTCTAGAACTATGGACTACATTTCCCAGAGTCCTTCAGAGCCCGAGGACGAGCCATTGGCAGATTTAAATAGCCCAGGCCCGAGGCAGCCAGGCCTTGGCTGGGGACTTATCCGCCTCTCGGTTGGCTCTATTGGCTCTAGCCCTGCAAGGGTGGGCTCCATTGGCTGCCCAGCTGGCACTGACGTCCCCTGGGAGCCGGGTGGCAGCTGGAGGTAAATAGCCATGTGCAAACCTCCTCTCTATATTTAACAGCTGCTACAGAGAAGGTGGCGGCTCTTGTCTTCTGGGAGAAGGCCCTTGCAACTGGGCTGGGACTGGCCTTCTCAGAGTGAGTGAGGTCACCATGCCAGCTTCCCAGAGCCGGGCCCGTGCCAGGGACCGCAACAATGTTCTCAACCGGGCTGAGTTCCTGTCTCTGAACCAGCCCCCCAAGGGGACCCAAGAGCCCAGAAGCTCAGGTAGGAAGGCCTCAGGGCCCTCGACACAGCCCCCACCCTCCGGCGACGGGGCCCGGGAGCGTCGCCAGTCACAGCAGCTGCCCGAGGAGGACTGCATGCAGCTGAACCCCTCATTCAAGGGCATCGCCTTCAACTCCCTCCTGGCTATTGACATCTGCATGTCCAAGCGACTAGGGGTGTGTGCTGGTCGGGCTGCATCGTGGGCCAGTGCCCGCTCCATGGTCAAGCTCATTGGCATTACAGGCCACGGCATCCCTTGGATCGGGGGCACCATCCTCTGCCTGATGAGAAGCAGCACCCTGGCTGGCCAGGAGGTGCTCATGAACCTGCTGCTAGGTGAGTGTGCCTGCTGGCCAACTGTCATCTGGCCTCACCAGGCCCTTTGGGAAGACCCGGCCCCACCCCTCCCAAAATCAGCAGGTTCCCTGAGAAACAAAGGAACTCACCTAATGAGGTTAGGCAGGAAGGGTGCCCCAGAAACAGATAAGCCTCTAGTGTGGTGAGACAAGGGTCTCCTGCAAACTGGGAGCCTTGAGCGCACAGAGGCCAACAGGCACCCCCAAGGGAGGCAGATCTCTGCATGGAGCTGCTGCCCAGGCAAAGTACAAAGAAGCCAAGGCTATGGGTTGAACTTGAGGGTCTGCTGAGTGACCCAGCGTGATGTCACTGTCAGGTCATTGTTCCTGACCACATTCAGACAATACTGAACCACTCACCATTGTCTCCTCCATGCTCAGTTCAGAGACCCTACAGATTGATTGCTCAGGGTTTTTCTATAGTCTGAAGGTTGAAGGGACCCACCTGAGGTCCCCTACTTACCCACCCTAATCCTATTGGAGTACTAGCTTGCTCCTTCCCCAGGATGACTCTGGAGAAAGGAGCCTGGTAGTCAGTTTCCTTTGCCAAAGGCTTTGCAGTAGCCCTCAGATTAGCACAGCCATGTAGAAAGTAAGTCATCCCTGGAGAGGATACCCACCCTCTACCCAGCTCATCCTCCTGGAACCTCTGAGTCCCTAGGGTGCTCTGGGAGCCTTTGCTTCCCCTGTCTGAGCCAGACCCATGCCTGTGTAAGACAGGCAAAGCTGACTTCTCTGGTTCTAGAAGGAAATCCAGTGAAAACTCAGGTGCCCCAGAAATGGACAAGCCTCCAGTGTGGTGAGGCAAGGGCCCCCTGCAAACTGGGGGTGGGGTGTGGGGTTTGAGTATGCGGAGATACCCATGGGGCCATGGCACCTACATGGAGTGTGGTCTCCAGCATTGTAGCCTAGTGGGAGAAAAATGTGACTGATAACAAGGTGGGTGGCTGAGGCTCAACTGTTAGAGTACTGTCTACCATGCACAAAGCCAAGGCCCATGCTCAGTACCGCATCAAACCTGCCACAGTGGTATGTGCCCAGATCCTAGCACTTATGAGGAAGACGCAAGAAGAGCACAAGTTCAAGGCCATTCTTGGCTACATAGTTTGAGGCTAGCCTTAGCTACATGAGACTCTGTCTCAGAACACCGACAAGCTGGGTATGGTAGCATATGTTTTTAATCCCAAAACTTGGGAGGCAGAAGCAGGTGAGTCTCTATGAGTTCGAGGCCAGCCTGGTCTACAAGGCATGTTCCAGGCCAGCCAAGGCTTTATAGTGAGACCCTGTCTCAAGAAAAAGAAAAAGAACCAATGACAACAAAATAGCCAGGTTGGTCTTGGCCCCAAAGTCCAGATCTCACCTGCCAGGAAGGACCCCAGTCACCTCCAAGCAGGGACAGCCATCCTCCACTGAGCAGCAGGCCTGTCATTTAGCCTTCTGATGCTCCAGGTTGCTGTCAGCCCTGGAGCCCAGGCCTCAGTCAGGCTGGACTCTATTTGCCTCCTCTCCCCTTACTTACTTTGAAAACTTATTAAGTCGGGTCTCACCTCCAAGTCTCAGCTTCCAGATCCATGCAATGGGCACCAGGTCTGTGGTGGGGATTTGAAGGAGCAGCTGAAGCACAGTGGCTGATGCCACTCTTGTAAGAACTGTCCAGCTCAGCCCTCACTCAGAGCACAGGGAAATCCCTGGGCTGAGGGTCAGGTCTCAGGCCTACAGCCAGGCCCACATGTTGACAGTCCCCTGAACTATACCCTTCCTGCCTCCGGCCCTGTTCCCTCACGGTGCTGCTAGAGAACCCAGCCAGAGCAATTGCTGCAACTAAAGAAAGCTAAGAATTGACCAGTGTGTACCCCAGGCCCTCTGTGGCCACAGGCAAGTGCCTTCACCTCTTGGAGCCCAGCTTTCTCATCTGTCAAATGGGTTGTTAGGACACTTGAAAGAAGTACCCTAACATAGAGGTCTTGGCATGTGCTAAGGCTAGGGGTCACTTAAGTGACCATGGCTATCATGGTAGCATTGTCATCATCACTAGCTCAACCTCCCTCAAGATCTCCCTTCTGTGGTCAAGGCTAGTGCAGTGACCCCATCACCTTCATCGTCCCTCCCCTAAGCACCAGGCTGGATGGTCCTACAGGGAGCCAGGTGATGATGGGTGGCAGGGTCCATCCCACTCACCATGTATGTCCTTTCCTTGAGAGCCTGTCCCAGGTGGAAAGTGGATCATGATCGAAATGCTTTTTTTAATTAATTAATTATTTATTTTTGTTTCTCAAGACAGGGTTTCTCTGTAGCCCTGGCTGTCCTGGAACTCACTCTGTAGACCAGGCTGGTCTTGAACTCACATAGTTCCTCCTGCCTCTGCCTCCTGAGTGCTAGGATTAAAGGCATGCACTACCACTGCTGGACTGGTTTATTTTTATTCCATGTGCATTTGTGTCAGATCCCCTGGAACAGACAGTTGTGGGCTGCCATATGGGTGCTGGGAATTGAACCCAGGACCTCTGGAAGAGCAGCCAGTGTTCTTAACTGCTGAGTCGTCTCTCCAGGCTCTGTTTCAAGTCCTTTAGTGAGACTTTCTTGACTATGAACATGGCATTGTATGTGCAAGTTCTCTAGTCAGTGTTTTATTGCTGTGAAGAGACACTATGACCAACGCTTGGGGCAGGCTTACAGTTCCAGAGGGTTAGTCCATTGTCCTTGTGGTGGGACATAGCAGCATGTGGGCAGCAGAATTAGCAGTCAGAATTCTACATCCAGACTGGTGGACCTCAGGAAGAGAGAGACCCTGGGCCTGGCTTGGGCTTTTTAAACCTCAGAGCCCACCCCCAGTGACACACTTTCTCCAACAAGGCCACACCTCCTAACCCTTCCAAATAGTGCCACTCAGTAAGCATTCAAATGTATGAACCTATAGGGGCTGTTACTATTCAAACTGCCCACAGGTACATATGCAGAGGTCAGAGGCGCACCTCCCATGTTTCTCAGGGGTTATCCCTCCTCCCCTTCCTCTTTAAGACAGGGTCTCCCACTAGCCTGAAGCTCACAAGTAAGCTAGACTGGCTGGGCACTGAGCCCAATGAGTCTCCTGTCTCTGCCACCTCAGAGATGAGAGTACAGGTGCACACCACCATGCTTGCCTTTTACATGGCTACTGAGCTTTTGAACTCTTAGCCTCCTGTTTGCACGCCAAGCACTTTACTGACTGAGCCATTTCCCTAGCCCCAAACATGACATTTTGTTTGTTTTGTTTTGTTATTTTGATATACTTCCTCTGTATAGTCCTGGAACTTGCTCTGTAGACCTGCCTCTGCCTCCCAAATGCTGGGATTAAAGATGAGCACCACCACCACCCAGCCCTTTTTTCTTTTTCTTCTAACATGTTTTTGTGGGGTAGTGCCACAGTGCGTGCGTGGGGGTCAAAGGATAAACCTGTGGTAGCCTATGCTAGCTTTCTGTCACATAGGTCCTGTGGATCAAAGTCAGGTCATCAGGCTTGGTGCCTTTACCTAATAGATTTTCTATAACTTGATAAAAGGTTTTGCTGCTGAAGCAGTAGGCCAGATCAAGCTGAACTAAAAAAGTAAAAGAACAGGTTTATTTAAGCAAAGCAACTCCCAGCTCCAGAGATTGAGGCAAGAGAAGTCACACACACAAACTAAAGCAGGGAGCTTATATAGCTTGTAGGCAAGGAGTGATGACATGTCTGCCACCGCTGAGTTTGTGCCCAAGTATGGTCAAAAGCTGAGTGCCTTAGGCCGGGACTTGGGCTGCCGGCAGCTTCGGGAGGAGCCCTGGCAGCTGCCAAGAATGAGGAACTGGGCTTTTTGGCGCCTTTTCTTTGTTGGAGATTCTGAGGGTGTGGGGTTTGGAGAGAGAAATGGGGCTTTCTGGATCAAGCAGGAGTGAGCTGGAGGTTCCAGCCAAAAATTACTCACCAAGCCATCTCTCCAGCTTGATTTTCTCCTTTCCATGGCTGGATAATATTACGTGGTGCAAATGGACCCGGTTGTGTTTATCCTTTATCCAGAGATGGGAGTCCCCACTTCCTGGTGTTTGCAAACACTTGCTGTGATGGGGGTGTGGGGGTGTGGGATGGAGTGCACCTCAAGTCCTGACTCCTGACTCCTTTGGCTGCTCGGAAGTAGATTGTTGGGTCACCTAGAAACAAGGTTTAATGGTTTGGGAGAACTTTGTATGTTTTCCCGTGTGACTGTGCATGTCATGTTCTCCTGCCTGTGTACAGCATTCCAATCTCTCCATACCCCATACCCCCCAACACTTATTATTATTATTATTGTTATTTTACTTTGATTTTTACTTTTTTAGGCTAGCATACAAAGGAGTTTTACTATGACCTACACTTAGTTACTATTAGTTGGGTTGTTTTTGCTTATTGTGTTTGAAACTTTTGACACAGGATCTTATATAGCCTAGGGTGACCTCAAACTCATTATGTAGCTGAGGTTGGCCTTGAGCCCTTGAGTCTTTGATCCCAAGTGGTAGTATTACAGTTATGTACCTCCATGACTGACCCTTGTTTGGTTTTTTTTGAGACAAGATCACACACTGTAGTCTTGGCTGGCCTCAAGCTAATCATCCTGCCTCCCCTCCCAAATACTAGGATTATAGGCATGAGTTCAGTTTCGGGAACTAGGGGTGTGTGTGCATGTTTTGTAGGTGTGCATGTTCAGGTGTATGCTCCTTTGTAGAGATCAGAGGTCTCTCTGGGATCTTCCTCAACTGCCTGGTATCTTATTGTTTTGAATGAGAGCCATTGAGCTCCCAGGATCCACCTATCTCCATCCCCTAATGCCAGGTTATAGAGGCACACACCACACTTGACTTTTATGGGTGTGCTGGGTCTGAACTCAGATCCTGAGGCTGTATTGAGCCATCCCCAACTAAGCCATCCTCAAAGCGCCCAAAGTTCCCAAAGCCCCCAGAGGGAAATTTAAGACAAAAATAAATAGGATTAAGCTGCAGCATTTACTACCCATGGCAGCATTAGTCTGAGGGTGAGCAGGTGCCTGCTGGGCAGATGTCCTGAGGAAATGCTTGGGCCAAAGGTTGTGGTGGCTTTGATGCCAGCTTGTGATCCACAGAAGGTAGGACACAAAGAAAATAGGCCTGTCCCTCAGTCCCTCCCCAATGATAATCTGTTTGTGTTTGAGGCACCATGACCCTGGCCCTCTCCCTGTACATACTAACATACAGCATATGTCCCTGTCATGTTTGACTGGGATGGCCTCTGCTGTCTCTGACCCACTGCATGGCCCATCTTTGCAAGCTGTCTCATCCCCCATGTTACTTTTTGCCAAGAACAGAGGACAAAGCCTCTTCAGCCTTGAGCCTCCCACTCAACCCTCCTTCAACTCTGCAGAAGATAAAATCTATCACCTCTCCTGTTCTCACCCACCAGCTCTCGCTCTTGGGGACAAATGAGGTGTGGCTTCTCATGAGACTATGTGACTTACCCCTGACTAAAGGACATTTAGACTGATCTCAAATCTTTAATTATATATACTTCTGCCACCAAAGGTGGGGCACTACTTTGTGTTATTTTAGGGGTGCCATGTGACAGTTGACCTCCTGTGGGTCTTTGGCCACCCCAAGTCCCAGTGAGGACCCTGACAGGTGAGAAAGGAATTCACCGTAGAGGGCAGAGCAGGTCTGCCCAGTGCATGCACCCACTCCCAGTAGCACAAGTCACTCAGCTGAGACGGCAGCCTGGTGACAGTCTTCACTGAGCCAACTTCCGGTATGAATTCCTCAGCGGAGAAAGCAGGTCCACTGTGAAGAGCCACTTGGTCAGGGGAGTAGGGAACAGAGCAGGACCTACCCAATGGCAAGAGGGGAACTCACCCCAGCCTCTCACTGTGCTCCTCTCTCCTAGCTGTCCACTTCATAATGCTCCCCAGGGAGACTGTCTTTTTAGAATGTTGCTTTGATATTTTCAAAATAACATTTTTGCAAATGTGGTTATAAACATATATATGTATATATGTCATAAAAATGTCATTTGAACCTTTCTAAGTACACACAGTTCATTGGCATTAAACATTACTGTGCAGTGACAGATGTCACCACCATATATGCCCAGGAGTTCATCCTCTTACAGAATTGGAAGTCTGCCCCATAAAATTCTAACTCTCCACTGCATTCAGTCCCAACCCCACACACCCCACTCTGCCTCTCCATCTATGAACTCAATTGTTCCAGGTCCCTCATGTAAGGAATTATATGGTATGCTCTATCTTGTAAAACTAAGGAAGGGGGCAGGGTCTCATGTAGCCCCAGGCTGGCCTTAAACTCACTATATAGCCAGGGATGGCCTTGAACTTCTGATCCTCCTGCCTTAATCTCCTGGGTGCTAAGGTTACAGCTGTGCACCACCACACCTGTTTTAGGCATGCTGGGGATTGAGCACTCTACTAACTACATCCCCATCTGAAAATAACCTTAAGACCATGTATACAAAATGCACATTTATGGGAAAGAAATGAGTACAGAGAAACAAGAAAAAAAACCCTCCATCCCCTGCAAATCCCACCTCCCCACCCCACCCCTGCTCAGAGAGAAGCCCTGTCACCAGGCAGGCCAGTACCTCACGGGCCTCTGCATCTAGACACAGGCTTGCATCATTCACTTGATAGCATAACTGTAAATCCTGTCTTGTAGTTGGCCTTTTCCACTTAGCACACCCGCCCCATAGCTCTCCCTTGGTGGCTATAAATACACTGAGGCCTTGTCATCTGCAGTGGCTGCTGGGCACTCATTGTCTAGACTCATCCACGGTGTGTTGTATCTGTCTGGCCTTGAAGGGCACTGGGGCGCTGCATGATTTTCAGGCTTCTGAGTTACACAGCAGTGGCCATCCTTAACTAGGAGTCAGGTACATACCCCACATCACGTCTCAAGGAGGTAGCCCTAAAAAACAGAAGCCTGGGATCCATCTGGGTATGGCAGTCCTAAGCCAGATGCCCTTAGAATATAGACCTATTGACATTCATTTCCCAGGGGCTATGAAGTGCTGGCTTCAGCTTCCCAGCGCAAGAATGGAGGTCAGAGGTGGAGGCCACCTTCAGGCTAGAAGCACCAAGGACTTTAACCCACAAACCTGTCCCTGTCATGTAGGACATGTCTCTATGCCTTCCTGGCCAACAGCCTCATCCCCCACTTGCTCCTTTCTGTCACCTTCCTAGTCCTGCAGAGGTGTGAGCTGGCTGAGGTGAAACCTAAAAGGGGCCTCAGGCCTCCTAGCTACCTCTCTGCTCTATATAATATATATAAATATAAATATATATATATATGTATAAAATATATATATATTTATATTTATATAATATATATTATATAATATATATATTATATAGACCTGGCTCTGCCTTGATCTAGGGTTTTCCAGTGCTCTAGTTTCCTGGCCACCACAGGCCCAGAGGGCTGCTGAGCTGGAAGGATGAGGCAGGAGGGAGGCCTTCAGGACAGGCAGGCTCAGGAGTGCTCAGACACCAGCCCCTGCTTCCCTGTGGGAAAGGTTGCCACTGCTGGCTCAAATGATGAGATCACTGTAGCTTCTCTCTGGTCCTCTGCTGGGGTCCTATGTGCTATTCATTATCGCTGCCTGAGGGAGCTCTCAAAAAGGGCTCCATGTTGATCCCTATGGTATCAACAAGGGACAGTAGGCAAGGGAGATTGGCTTGTAAGATTCAGGTAGTCTGAAAGTGGTAACTGAATCTAGTCTCTCATGCTGGATCCCAAGTGCCAGCCACTGCCCTGCTGGGCCTCAGGACCTTCCCAAACCCTCAGCATATCAAAGGCAGTCAGCTTTCACTATCCCTTCTGACCTCATCCTTAGCCTCCTCCCAACTTTACCCCACCCGAGCTGAGTGAGGTGTAGGTTAGCAAACTCAAGACAGGAGGGGTTCTCCGAGCCAAGGCTGGCAATGTTTATTTCTATTTCTGGCTCCAGAGTATGCAACAATCACCACCACTCCCAGGGCTGGCCACACTGGAAGAAGGGAGGTGGAGTTGTCCTATCCTGTGCATTGGAGGGCAGTGCCACAGCCACTTCTTTTCTTAGCCCTCGACGCCCAGACAGCTGCAGTCTCCCAAGGCACTTGTCCCCAGGTCCCAACTCTGTAGTAACACTGCTCCATGCAACCATTTAGTGACAGTCTGTCTCCCCCTTAGCCATTAGGAGCTCTGCCAGCTCTGACTGGCCCCAGGTCTGGCACACACCTGTTCATCTCGAGCCAACCATACCCAAGAATTTGGGGGTGAAGCCAATAGCTACTCCAGTTTACTGTGTCTTGTGAGGCAAGGTCTCACTATGTAGCCTCAGTTTCATTATCCTCCTTCCCCAACTTACCAAGTGCTGAGATAACAGGCATGTGTTATTATGCATGGCCTGTCATCAAATCTCTCTCTCTCTCTCTCTTTCCTCATATTCAGGGGATGGAAGCCAGGTACCTGCACATGATAAACCCATTCTCTGCCACTGAGCTGCACCCCAGCTCTGCCCTTCCCCATGGCCATGAAAATGTTGGCTGAGTCAGCCGTTGACATACACTGAGAGGTTTTAGAGACAGGGTCCTGGCCAGGTATCCTCCAATAACAGTAACCACTCACCCAACCCTCTGATGGGCCAGGCTTTTGAGACAGAACCAAATGCCACCTAGATACTGGGACTTCCCTACTTAGGTGCAGAGTGCTGTATGCCCTGGGACTTCCTAAATCCCCTGCTTGGGACCACTAATCATCCGTGCAGGCACATACTGTCCCCCCTCAGAGAAACTGTATCTATGATCTGTACCTGACAGGTAGGAATAACTGGGTGACACCTATACCATACTGCTGGCCTGTCTACAGCTGTCACTAAAAAGAGACTTCTTGGTGCTGAGACCTCACTGGTATCCCATGAGGAGTGGAGGGGAAGACTCTCTGAGACTCTCCTCCTGACCTGGCCATGTGGCTGGGCCTTCTGATACCAGCCCTGGATCCACAGCGGAAAGATCTGAGCTCCAGGCCTTAATTTTAGCCAGAAAGGGTTTGTCTTTGCCCCACACTGGCAGCCTTGGAGCCACTGTGACTAGCCGATGTACCTGGACCCTGGCATAGTGCCATTATCCAATGGCTCAAAGAGGTACAACAACCCAGCAAAGTCACACAGTGGGGTGGTGGCTAACATAGGACAGAGGCAAAAGCTTAACCTAAACTTCTAAAGTGGGAAAAGAGCCCAACCAACAAGCTAAATTTCCAGTCAGTGATTCAGCTAACATTTGGAGACTGCTGCTATGTGTGGAGCCAAGTGACAAACCTGGGCAAGACAGGCTCAGCCTCACCTTCATGAGGCAAAGTTCCGAAGTGGCCACTACATAAGACAGGGTAGCCTAGGTCTACCCTGGCTGTGAGACCGGGATGAGTCCAGAGGCCTAAAGGGGACAATGGAGACAAAGTCAGTGGGTAGGAAAGAACAGAACATTCCAGAAATAAAGAGTAACAAATGAGACTATCCCATGACCCAAGGCTTTGTTGTCTTCTGTGAGGTGGGGTGCTATGTGTAGCCTGGCTTCTATGGAGGGCAGTTTAGGGATGCCTCATAGTACTACACAGAGGAGCCTGCTGTGTGGCACATGCCTGTAACCCCAGACTTGACGGGCAGAGGCAAGAGCTCTGTGAGCTCAGGACTAGCCTTGGCTATTGGTTGCACAGTACTGTCACAGCACAAACACCACTGACTCTGTCCTGACAATGCTGAGTATGTGTTATGTGAGTTACATTTCACAGCTTTATGAAAACCGCTGTGCTCTGGGAACTAGGAGAGCTTCACTAACATACTTTGCGAGGAATTCTGTAACCCAGGCCCCACATCTCAGCCCTGGAACCCTGCAGGTACCTGTAGCTGCTCACGACACACATCACTAGTGGTGAGGGTGGAGAACAGATGAGAGTGAAATAAGAAAATGTCAGAGGGCAAGGAGGGACTGTAGAGATGGCTCAGTGGGTATGAATATTTGGTGCACAAGCACGAGGACCTAAGTTCAAATCCCCAGCACCCACATAAAAAGCTGGGCATGCCCACATACACATGCCTATAACTTCAGCACTGTATAGGGCAGAGGCAGGAAGATTGTTAAGGCTTGCTGGCTGTCAGCCTGATTGCAGGCTCAGGGAGAGACCCTGCCTCAAACACTAAAGTGGAGAGCAACAGAAGAAGATAGTCATTGTTAACTGCTGACTTTGCAGGCAAATACATGAACACACACACAGAGAGAGAGAGAGAGAGAGAGTGGGGAGGAAGAGAAACAAATTTCAAATAGCCAAGTAGTGAGAAAAAGGAAGGAAGATGAGGAAACTGTGGTTGGAACTTCTACAGGTACCAGGGGTGGCATCTCTGCTGAAGGAAGTGGTTACCCCAGAGAAGGAAAGTCCAGGTAACGGAAATGGCCAGTGCAAAGGCCCTGGGGTGGGAATGTGCATGCCCTGAAGTCACTGAGGCTAAGAGAATGGATGGAGGGGGAGGGCAGCAGCCAGTGGCACTGACACCCAGGCCTCTGTGTCCTACCCACAGCCCTGCTCTTGGACATCATGACAGTCGCTGGAGTGCAGAAGCTCATCAAGCGCCGTGGCCCATACGACACAAGCCCTGGGCTCCTGGACTACCTCACTATGGACATCTACGCCTTCCCTGCTGGCCATGCCAGCCGTGCCGCCATGGTGTCCAAGTTCTTCCTGAGTCACCTGGTGCTGGCGGTGCCTCTGCGTGTGCTGCTGGTGCTCTGGGCCTTCTGCGTGGGCCTGTCACGGGTGATGATTGGGCGCCACCACATCACAGATGTGATCTCAGGCTTCATCATTGGCTACTTCCAGTTCCGCCTGGTGGAGCTAGTGTGGATGCCCTCCAACACCTGCCAGATGCTCATCTCTGCCTGGTGAGCCAGTACCCACCACCCACCCAGGCTCTGGGCAGAGCTGGTCCACAGAGGCTACACTTCTAAGCGGGTCAGTGGGGATGGACTGACTCAGCTTCCCCTTCCTGGTTGGAGGCTGGCTTGTTAGTACTGTGGGGCTTCCTGTCTTTTTCTCTTGGACTCTGAGGCAGCCAGGACGACGACTCACATGGGCTGTCATGCTCAGCCTCCATTCTTTGTCTGAAGACAATAGACAAGAGCAAGATGGTCACAGAAGGGGCAAAGTTTTGTCCCCTCATCACCATGACAGCAGTGGTACTGTGCTACTACACCACAGCACAAAACTTACCCATCATGGGTGCCAGGGGGCCCCAGACTGCAAGGCATTTCTGGGAGAAATGCTCGTGTCCAGTGCATTTTGGAAAGTACTGCACGCTGCCCCCACAATAGATGTCCACAAGGGCATAGATTATCTGTAAAGGCACTGATGTGTCCTATAGAAAACCTAGCTGTTCAAGACATATTTAATTCAGCTGTTCCTAAATTTATTTGATCATAGGAGCCTTTCTCCAGGAATAGACATTGACCCTCCAAGAACCTAGTGAATTTGGGGAGCTGCTACCCAGGAGACAAAGGGCCTGGGGTATGAGCTGGCCTCTCTCACAACACCTAGCCCTGAAGCCTGGGGAGAGCAGGTGCCCATGCCAAGACCTACAGAAGACCCCTGTCATGATCTCTGGGCATTGGTGCAGCTTTGGCCCCCAGGGGCCGGACTCTGTGAGACCTAATAGGTCGTTTCCAAGTCAGCCACTCACGGATGCGCATTTCATGTGACAATACAGTGATATGCAAAGGGACATTGTTCTGTGTGATTTTTAATGGATGGGACATGTGGCATTCCCTGGTGGGAATGGCGAGTTTTCTCATCCCAGACAGTGCCTGGTGTGACTGCTCAAGGGACAAAGAGGGCAAAGGTCTCACAAAAGGAAGTCTGACCTGCTTCTGCACTCTGCTAGCTGCATAGTGTCTCCTGCAGGCCACCTCTGGCACTTGGTCCACCAGGCACTGCCCTTTTGCTTGAGGCAGGCTTAAAGAACTCCTTTAGTGGTACACAAGTCTGAGGCCTCCTCCCTCCAGCCTCAAGCCCTCCCAGGGCTCCTCCCTCAGTCCCAAAGGCTAGATTCCTGTCCTCTGGAAATGGACTGGTGACCTACCAGCTCCTATGAGGGAGGGTAGAGTGTCAGTTCGAGCAGGGGCACCAAGATGAGGGTCCCAGAAGTAGAAATCTGCACACAGATGGAGGAAATGAGGAAGTGAGACAGGATGGAGGGGAAGAGTGTGAGGCAAGAGACACAGGATGGAGACAAGCCTGGCCTTGCACAGGCCAGCTCAGGTGCTGGGGTAAGCTGGGGGCTTCATATTTCTGGAGCCAGTGCTCAGGGTAGCTCACAGACCTCTGAAGAGACACCTGTGAGTAATGTTCACTTAGCAGATGAGAACACCAAAGGCCCAAGTGGACAGCAGCTTGCCCAAGATGCCTAGCAAGGCACACAGGTTGGAGCCAGCAGCTTCTTAGCATGTGGAAATGGCTGCCCATCCTCGACACCCATGGGTATCAGACACATCTCTCTATGCCTCTGCCATCTCCCATGATCCTTTTCTTGGGCCTGTGTATGTTCTTGTCACCCCATTTCTCTCATCTTAGAATAAGTCATGTTGTCTCAGACCCTCCTGTAGTGTGACTTCACCTATAATATTTGTTTTTCAAAGCAGGGACTCACTGTACAACACTGGCTGTTCTGGAACTCAATATGTAGACCAGAAAGGCCTTGAATTCACAGAGATCCGCCTGCCTCTGCCTCTGCCTCCCATGTGCTAGGTTCAAAAGTGTGTGCCACCACCAACTCTAAATACCTTTTCTTTTCTTTTTTAATTTGAGACCAGGTAGCCCAGGCTGAGTGAGGTAATCCCCGTAGCAGAGAACTTCTGATATTCCTCCTCTACCTGCCAAGTTCTGGGATTAAGGGCATGAGCCAACACATCCAGTTTATTCACTGCTAGGGATGGACAGAGCTATATGCATGCTAGGCAAGCTCTCTGCTAACCAGGCCACAGCCAGCTCTCCAAACATACATATTTGGGGAGTGGGAGAGATGGTTTAGTAGTTAAGAGTACTGGCTATTCTGCCAAAGGATCCAGGTTTGATTCCCAGCACCCCAAATTGTAGTTCACAATCATCTGTAATTCCATTTCCAGGAGATCCAACACCCTCTTCTGGCCTCGGCAGGCACCAGGAACACACATGGTGCAGAGACATAAATGCAGGCAAAACATACACATAAAGTAATAAAATAAAAAGTAAATAAAACAGACTTGTTAATCACATAGGCATGCATGCATGTACACACACATACAACCATAGGAACAAGAGTTGGGTCTTTAAAGCATCACTGGGAGAGGGGCATTAAGCCTGTTATTCCCAGGATGCTTCAAGAGAGGGAAGAAACTTCCTCTGTCCAGCCCACAAGGTGCTGGTGAGGAAACAGACCACCGCCCTCTAGGAAACTGCTGGGGCAGAGGGACTGGAAGTGGGCTCAGCGTCTGCCAGCTTGCCTTCCAGCTAGGGCACCACCTTCCATGTGTTGGTAGTGTGCCAATGGCTTAAGCCCCACCTGCCCTCCCAGGGTCCCCACCTGCCCATTTAAGGGTCCCTTTTCCGTGCAGAGCCTCCATGTGTCCAACTGCACTGGAGTTCTCCAACCTGCTAGTCATGAAGACACATGTAGGAGGCAGGTACCAGCAGTACCATCATGGTGGAAAACCCCCATTTAACCTTGAATCCCGGCTGATTTCAGCATCTCTGAAATACCTTCTGCACATTCCCACGGGTGCTGGAAGTGCCTGGCAGAGTGCTGAGCAGAAGGGGTGGGGGCGTCTTCCTCTCTCTTCGCCTCCACCCTCTGGGATCACCATGGACAAAAAAGCTCAATCCAGGAATGGGTGGGGGGTGGGCTTCTGCCCACCTACAGGGACCACATCTCCTGGAAGGACATGTCTCTAGGGAGCCACCTCTGAGGGATCCTGGAGGTATGTCAGAGTCTTTAAAAGAGTGAAGGCATCAAGAGGGTGGATGGGTGCCACAATGCCTGATGGGAATGAAGGCGTCTGCAGAGGCACCTGGGAATGTTGCCAGCCACTGCCTGGAGCAACATCCTGTGTGGTAGCAGCAGCAGCTGGTGCTGGCATCCCCACCTGAGCTCTGATGTCCTTATCTGTTGGAGAGTGATAGATAGCATTTGTCCCTTTGGGCTGCTGTGTAGTTCAGGAGTGCCCTCGACATGGGAGCTTGGCACAATCTGGATTCAATGTCCATCATAGAGGCTAACCTAGCTGATTCTGGGCTTGGTCCCTCTTACACTCTGGTGTCTTTGGAGGTGGCTGGCCCAGCGGCTCCTGACCATGGAGGCTCAGGGCTGTGGAGGAGATGATACCCTGGCACATAGGACAGAGTCTCAGGGGAGACAGAGGAAGGGGACAGAGAAGAGGTTGCTATGCCTTCTGGAATCACAAATCTGCTATGCTCCTGGAGAGAGCCTGGGTGAGGTAGGCAAGTGGCAGGTGGTTGATGACAGCTGTAACCCCCTATTCAGGGACAGAGACAGAAAGTGACTGCACCCAAGGGGGCGGGCATCCCTCCACCTTCTGATTTTGTGGAGGTGGACACTGAGCCTGACTTGCCGACAGCTAGACAAGCTCTCTACCACCATGTCACTTTTACTTCCTTTAAGACAAGGTCTGCTGACTTCCAGACTGGCCTGGAAATCTCCCTTGTCCTTGCAATCCTCCTGCCTCAGCCTCCCAAGTGCTGGAGTGGCTGGCATGTGTCATTACATCTGGCTTTAAAAGTGGAAGTCCTTGACCTGACCTCCTGAGTTCCACTCTGGCTGGATTCTGGGTGTGCTGGTAACAGGGTTGAGCAGTCTCTCCTTAGTTCCCAGAAGGCTCCATGAACATGGCACTTCTTCTGCCTTCATCACTCCCACCCATGCCCACCCATGGCCCCACAGGCTGTTCTAGCAGGGCCTGTCTGATACCCCCATTGCCAGGCTGCAGTGACTACATCACAAAACATAAAAAGGAGCCCAAAGCCCACCAACACGAAATCCGGGGCAAGCATGTGACTTTAACACATCATTCAGCTCCCAAGCAGAATCTGTGAAGGTCTGATGAACCCTGATGACAAGCAGGAAATAGGACTAGGCTTCAGCTCAGTGGGTAGAGGATTTGCCTAGCACACACAAAGCCTGGGTTCGATCCCCAGCACTGCAGAAACTGGACATGGTGGCTACAGTCCCAGCACTGGGGAGATAGAGGCAGGAAAGTGACAAGTTCAAGGGCATCCTGGAACACTCAGGCTCTGACACATCCTAAGTGAATTGATCCCTCTTGTCCTCACCAGGTCACCATAAAGACATAGACAGAGTAGCAGCAATTCCACAGTGGGGAAACATGGCCCTGGATATGTGCCCAGGCTCCAGACAGATGTCAGGCCTTTGTGTTAGGGTTCCAGGACATGGTGCTGTCTACTCAAAGTAAGGACTCTCAATGCCCACCACATCTTAACCCCAGAACCTGTAACTATGGAACTATAGAGGGCGAATGTGTGTTCCCCATAATTTCATGTGTTAGAATCCCAACCCCAGTGGGGCAACATTAGGAGATGACCTCAGGAAAGTCATGATATCATGAGTGCAGAAGTCATACAAACAGACCCCAGGGAGACACGCCCCCTTTCACCAGGAGCTAGGAAGAAGCAGGAAGGTAGACATCTGCAACCCAGCCCAGGACCCTCCCTCACCAGCATCTGGCCACTGAACTCAGCAGCCAGCTGTGAGAAGGGCATTTCTGTGGTATAAGCTCCCCGCCCGGGGTGTTCTGCTGCAGCAGATGGAACAGGGCTGCCTGCCGAGCAGCTGATTAACAGTGGAGAAGTCTCTGGAAGCCCACAGATCACAAGGACCGACCCTTAAAGTGGAAGAGTGTACATAGGACAGGTTGGAGTGCCCAGATGTGAGAAAGTGGCTGACTGGATGATTTTGGGGTAAACCGTGAATTCCTCTCAGAGCTGGGGAAGTGTGGCTGACAGCACCTCCATCTAGCCCCGCAAGACTGGTGTGAACTTTTGTCTCGCAGAGAGGGAGTGAAACAGATAAGGGACACCTTGGGCTCCTCCTTTCCCAGCTGCTGAAGAAGCCACCAGCTTTGAAGTCATTTTCCCCAAATAACCAACAACCAGCAATCCATGAAATCTCTAGAACCATCCCGTCCAAGGCCCCATTTCACAGATAGGGAAAGTTACCTCAAGCTGCCAGACACTCCAGACCTGTCCCTCCCTGCCACCCTCCTGGCTCCATGGCTCTAGGCCATGAGATAACAAAAGGGTTTAGCTGCAGAGATGTGACCTGACCCCATGCTTCTGTACTGGAGCCAGGATTGAAGATGTCAGTCCTGAACTCTTGGCTCTGAGATACCATTTGATCTTTAGTAAAGTTGGAATTTGTCAGTGTGGAGAAGGTAGAGACGAAGGCCCTGTGCACACAGCTAACACAGTGATAGTGGCGGGTCTGGGAGAACAGCCCTCAAGAGTAAGGAGTCCAGGACTCGCTCGCATGCTGGAGTCCTGACCCGAAACGTGTTTCAAGAGAGGTTACCAAGTGGTCTTCATCCAAACTGACGGTGTCCTTAGAAAAGAGGAACTTAAAACAGACATCTGCACACTCTAAGCAGGGCTGTGCACATCTGTCGTCCCAACCCTCAGGAGGCAGAGGCAGGAGGATCATGGAGTTTCAAGTTAGCCTGGGCCATACAGCAAAACCTTGTCTCAAAAAACCAAAAGCTCAGCTGGGTGGTGGCGGCACACGCCTTTAATCCCAGCACCATGGAGACAGAGGCAGGAAGATCTCTGTGAGTTTGAGGCCTGCCTGGTCTAGAGAGTGAGTTCCAGGACAGACTCCAAAGCTACAGAGAAACACTGTCTCAAAAAACAAATAAAACAAAACAAATAATTAAACCCAAAAGCTCACACCTTAATCCCAGCACTCGGGAAGCAGGGGCAGATGGATCTCTGTGAGTTCAAAGCCAGTCTGGTCTACAGAGTTCCAGGACATTCAGGGCTACCCTGTCTCGAAAAACAAAAACAACAACAAAAAAAGGGAACAGCCTTGACAATGAGAAATGACACTGAAAGTTTGCCTCTGGTCTCTAGTCTACACACACACACACACACACACACACACACAAACACACATGTGAGTCATGTGAGTGCATGCATGCGCACACACTCAGATCCCTCTCACACACACACATACATACCAAAAGCAAATAAAAACAAACAAATAAATAAATAAAAACGACAGAGACACACAAAGAGAGCCACCATGTGAAAAAAAAGGGAGAAAGTGGCCCCATTGCAAGCCAAATACTGAATGAAGCCTGAGAAGGAACCACAACCAACAAAATGCTGTGGGAAGTAGGAATGGAGGGTTCAGAAGGGGCAAGGGAGCGGAACAGCAGGAGCCAGAAACACCAAGATCCAGTGCCATCTGGCTTAGCAAGGACTGAACGGACATCTGGCCGCTGTTTGGACGGAGGTGTTTATGTAACTGGTGTGAGCACTTGGTCATCACTGGTCTCAGCCAACCATGACTGGTTCTCCTCCATCTGACTCTTCCTCACTTGGGAAAAAGAGACCACACTCACTGTGCTACAGTAACTAACAGAGGTGAAAGCTCAGAGAGTCCTGCCATCCTCACCCAAGCACACACAGACACACAGCACTGCTGGCTGAGGGCCCTATGTTTGTCTTATGTAAACTCACATGAAGCGGTCCCTGTCTGCATATTCTGCACAGCGATCATTCTCCTATGTCTAGTTCTTCATGTGTTTGAACACACATACATGTAGATGCGAATGTGAGCACATATGCTCACACTTAAAGAGAAATACATAATTACATACATGTCACACAAACACACACTGAAAAACATGCCTTTTTCTTGAGCATATGTGTCTTTAAAGCCACACATGTTTACACATTCACACTGTTGTACTAGCGTGTACATTGACACTTGTACATGTTCTTGCAGGCACAGGTTTACATGAATTCTAAGGTCCATCCAGATTTATCAATAAAATCCCAGCCTGCATGGCCGGGCAGTGGTGGCACACATCTTTAATCACAGCACTCGGCAGATATATGTGAATTCTAGACCAGCCTGGTCTACAGAGCAAGTTCTAGGACAGGCTCTAAAGCTACAGAGAAGCCCTATCTTGAAAAACAAAACAAAAAAAAAAAAAAAAAAAAAAAACAGCCTGCAAAGCGGAAAGCATACACTAAAAAATGATTTGCTAATCTAAAGTTCAAGTTAAACTCAGTGTACTGTTTTTGAGACAGGGTGTCATGTAGCTTAGACTGGCCTCCAGCTTCTCATGTAGCCAAAGATGACCTTGAACTTCTGATCCTCCTACCTCTAGGTCTGAGTGCTGGATATGGGCATGTGCCTCCACGCTGTGCTAAGAATTGAACCCAGGGCCTCATGTGTGCCAAGCAAGCACTCTACCAATTGAGCTATGTCCTGAACTCAAGTGTCCTATACTTAACAAATCTCACATATGCATAACACATACACATCACAAGTCCTACAGTCACCAGGGTCACCAGGCCCAGCTGTTTTGCCAGGAGAATTTCAAATTCTGGTCATTGGCTCACAGCTGCTCCCCTGGCCCACAAACCTGCAGGCACCCAGTTATGGTGGGTTTTGTTATGGCTCCTAATAACCTGGCCCCAAAGCTGGCAAGATGTCCAGTGGGTAAAAGCACTTGCCACCAAGCCTGATGACCTGAGTTTGATCCCTAGGCCTCCCATGGTAGAAGAACAGAACCAAGTCCTCTGACCTCCATATGCCTGCCACGGTATGGTCAAAAATCTACGCACACTAACCAAACAAATAGATAAGTAAATATATTTTTCTGATTTTTAACCAGAAAGATGGGCGTGATGGTGCATGCCTTTAGTGCTAGCACTAGAGAAGCAGAAACAAAAAAATCTCTGACTACCCTGGTCTACATGCATAGTGGGCACCAGCCCATCCAGAGCTACATGGTGAGACAGTATCAGGGAGAGAGAGACAGAGAGAGAAGAAAGAAACCTGGCCCCAGGATGAGGTTTGCTGGTGGGAAAAGAATGGTCTTCTAGGAGAAGTGCAGTACAGCTGTTGGGCCCAGAGAATGTCCCTCCCACCAACAGCCCAGCTGTGCAGTCTGGCAGAGGCCCAGCCCGCTCCCCAAGGCCTACCCAGGGACAAGGCCTGGAGAGGGGGTCCATGAGAGAAGCATCCAGAGTTTCAAATTGCCTCAGCCTCTGCTCTTTCGGGCATTGCTTCTGCTATGGACTTCAGGTAGCACTGACCTTCCTTCCACCCAAGAAGGGTGGCAGTGGAATAGTTGTGAGCAGGGTCCTGGGGCACCTGGAGCTTTGAGTCAGGGAGTTCCGGTGTGGAGGGTTCTAACCTGCCCTTCCAGAATGATCTGGGTCATTTCCTCTCCCTCTCCTAGAAGAAAGGAATTCCATTAGCTCTGCACCCTAGGTCTGCAGATGTGCAATAAGTCTCCTGAGAGCCTAGGCAGGAACAGGGAGAATTTAAGAAATGACTTGATTATTGGATTATTATTGTATGTTTTGGTTATGCACAAATTTCTTTTCGCTATTAAAAAATAAAATCTACTCAGGAATACCAGAGGCAAAAATAGTTTGCTCTGTCTGGATTTTGTCTAGGCATTTTTGTTGTTTTGTTTTGTTTTTGTTTTGTGAGACAGGTTTCTCTGTAGCTTTTGGAGCCTGTCCTGGAACTCCCTCTGTAGAACAGGCTGGCCTCAAACACACAGAGATCCTCCTGCCTTTACCTTCCAGGTGCTGGGATTAAAAGTGTGTGCTACCACCACCACCACCACCACCCAGCACCTACTTGTTTTGTTAACCCAAAATCAGGAGCAGAAAGATCACCCAAATCATGGCCAAATTAATTAAAGCAAGCAACTAATTAAAACAAGCTTTTTTGTGTGTGTCCACAGGCTGCCTTCGCCTAAGGTGAGGTTCTAGAGGTCAGCCTTGGATGTGAGGAAGATAAGGCTTTTACAATTCAGGTACAGGGTTTCCAAATGGGGGATTTAGTGACAAAATAGGCAGGGTTACAGGAGCAGAGCATCATAACAAGTTGGTCCTGATGATTCCCTGAAACAGAGACATGGTTGCAAGGTGGGCATAACAACAGGTAGTCATAACAACCTTTTGAAACAAAGATAGGGTTGCAAGATAGTTATAACAACTTTTTGAACTAAAGACATGATTGCCATTCCTGGAACAGACAGTACAGAACCATTTGTAGTTAAGTTTTAGGTGGGGCATAGCCCACTCCTTGAGAAACAGAGGTTTAATCATAAACAGGAAGGAACCTAGTTTGGCTTTTTTAAGCCTAAGATGGAGGCAGGCTGGTTCTTCATTCTCCCCTGTCTTATGTGTCCCTGTCAAACCCTTGAAAAGGTCTTAGCATCCTTTATCTAAGGAAACAAAATTTGTAATGCTTCAAAAGATGCATTCATAAATTCATAAATTATCCCTGTTTAGTTATCATAGATAGAACAAATATTTTAAAACCATATACTCTTGGTATGCCTATAGGTACTATAGATGACCATCGTGTCCCTTTTCCAGAGAATATCCTTGGACTTAATATTCCAGTCCTTTGTTAAGGACAAGGGATGCTGTACTTTCCTCTCTAGCTACTTCTGCTGAAATTGAGACACCATTGTCAGGGCCCAGGAAGGCTGGAATGTTATTCAAAGGCCAGGAGGCGATTATAGCAATGGGACATTCATCAGAAGCAGTGGCTCATTGACCCAGCTGAAGAGTTAGAAAGCAATCACATCTACTGGCCTGGTTTACATCAGCTTTTAGCAAGTATAGTGCTTTCCAGTTTTGTGAACTACCTGGAACCATTTGTAGTTGAAAGCTGATTTCTGGACAGTGTCTGCTAGCTGAGTGGCACTCTGCCAAAACAGACACAGACTAGGCACAGACATTAAAGAACTTAAAGGAAACTTTATATTTGGTGCCTCCCCCTCAGGAATAGGCAATAGGGAGGGAAGCTCAGGCTGCTGACTGACAGGAGTACTTACTTACCTGGAGTCCATTTGACATGTGAGAGGTGGATTCAAGACTCATGACTTTCTCGATTCCTGGAAGCTTACATTATCATTGTTTGTAATTTGTCATAACTTACTTAGACTTTATATCCTCAGATGTTCATGATTTAAATTATCTTTAGACCTTTGTAATTTATATAAACCTTAACATTTGAATCCAATTATTTACCATTAGACATACATAAATGGTTGGTTACGTCTTTGCAAAGCAAGTTCCTTTAAATAGTAAAAGTTATATCTGAAATCTATTTATCCTTTAATATGACTCCTGTTGGTAAGACAACCTGTATGTGAGTTTGCCTTTTTTATCAGGTGACATCATCATGCTAGAATGGTAAAGCCTGCTTTTTACATGTGAAATGCATTGACCAGGCAGCTGCCGCTACATTGATGAAGTTACAGTTAGGCCGTCTACACCATCAGAGATCTGAGAAGGATAATCATAGCAGAAAGTACAATCCAAATTGTAGTGAGATATTCACTTTGTCCATGCCTGTGGCACTGACCACGCCCATTGGGGGGTGGGGACAGGGGTGGTCATTACCTGGGGGGAACTAGGTCTGGGGAAGGGTTCTGGAGCTCTCTCTTGCTTACAGCAGGGGGACAGAAGAGCATCCAGAGGCATCCTTGGGACCAGGAACCTGCTGGTGTTCATCTGTCTCTGTTGTGTTTTTTTCTCCCAAATGGCCTATATGTCAATTAAGATGACAGAGACTCAACCCACTATTTAGACATGTGCCATAGGCTCCCATGGTCTCAATGGCTTCACTGGGGGCACTGGTTGTAGGTCTTTAGCTACCACACAGATTAGCTTTGGCCTTGGGCTACAGGACCCATATCTGAGAGGTTTTTCTGTGGAGGAGGAACCTGGGGGACTCCCCTTTGACAAGGCAGAGTAGAGCAGTCAACCAGTGTCCACAGTTTGTACAGGGCCTTGGCAGCAGGCAAGGCAGGGCAGTTATGTCCAGTAGTTAGCTTTATCACAATCCAGGTGGAGTGGTTGCACCCCAGCTGTCTTCTTTAAAGACTTTAGGGTTCCTGATAGGAGCATGCCTGGTACCCAAAGAGACCAGAGGTGTCAGATCTCCTGGAATGGAGTAGATGATTGCTAGCCACCTTTCAGGTGCTGGGGATTGAGCCTGGGTCCCAGTGTGGTCTGCTGACTGCTGAGATGTATCTCTAGACCCTTGGAGGTTTTGTTTGTTTTGTCGTTTCTGTTATTTGTTTTGTCGTTTCTGTTATTTGTTTTGTGTTATTTGAAGTGAGGTGATGGCCTGGGATTGGCTTAGTGAATAAAGTGCTTGTTGCTTAAGCAAGAGGATCTATGAGTTTGGATCCCCAGTACCTTTGTGAAACCAGGTCTGCAACCCCAGTGCTGGCAAGTGAGGGAGAGACACAAGGATTCCTGTAACTCAGTGGCCAGCTGGTCTAGCCAATTGTTGAGTTTCAGGTTCAGTGAAAGCCCCTGTCTCACAACAACATGCGGAGAGGCAGAGAGGCAGGGTTTCTCTGGCTCAAGGCTGCTCAGGCTCTTCCTTTCTATTTTCTCTGGTTCTGTCTTTTCTCTTCTCATGGCCCTCTTAGAGTTGTTTTGTTTCTTTTCATCCCTCAACTGATGTGAATTATCTGCCTCTCTTTACTGTTACTGTGGAAGTATTGATAAGGGCTGAAGCTCAGTGGATAGAGCACTTGCCCAGCATGCACCCGCCCCTGGGGTCCCTTCCCAGCACGGCAGGAGCCAGACACAGTGGTTCACATCCATAATCCCAACACTCAGGAGAGGTTGTCAGAACCATCAGGACTGCAAGGTCATCCTTGACTTATTTTGACTCCAGCCTAGGCTATCTCAGACCTTTCTCAAAAGAAAAAAAAAAAAAAAAAAAAAAAAAAAGTTAATTAGTGAATTTACAAGGTTGAAACACTGCAACCGTCAGTTTCTTTCCCCAACATTTTTAGCTTCTTGTCTCCCACATCTGATTCATAGGAACTGCCCACAACTGGCATGTTTGTTAAATCCCAAACTGCTCTTCCATGCAGTGTATTTAAAACTGGCATCATCTTTGATTTACCCTTTCCTCTCAGGTCCTCAGCCCTGCTGGGGACCTGACTGAAGTCTGCCTCTCAAGCCCTGGGATTAAAGGCATGCACCACCACCACCCAGCTGCTTTTGTCTTTTAATTGGTATATTTCTTCCTTTCTATTGGAAGCAGTGCAGGCATGTCACTATGCACACTTGTGGAGGTCTGAGGACAACTTGCAGGAGTCATTTCCTGCCTTCCACCACGTGGGGCCCAGGGATGGAACTCAGGTCATGAGCCTTGGCACCAAGTACCTTGACCCACCGAGCCATCTTAACTGCTCTGTTTGTTTATTTTAAATTAATATTTTACTTCCAGAAGTTCCACTTGTAATGGAGTTTTAAACGCATCTGGGGCTGGGTGGATAGCTCAGTTGGTAAAGCGCTTGAGGACCCAAGTTCAATTCTCAGAACTCATATAAAAAAGCCATCAAGGTGGCAGACACGTGACATCTCAGTTTGAGTGTCTTGCTATGTAGTTTTAGGCTAGCCCCAAATCCTTAATCCTTTTTACCTCAACCTCTTTTTTTTGTTTGTTGGGATTTTGTTTGTTTGTTTGTTTGAGACAGGCCTAGCTGACCTGGAAATAGCTCTGTAGACAAGGCTGGCCTGGAACTCACAGAGATCCTCCTGCCTCTGCCTCCCTAGTGCTGGGATTAAAGGCATGTGTCACCACCTGGATTTTCCTCAAATCTTTTAAAAGCTCAGATTATAGCTGTGCATCAACACACCCAGCTCCCTCCCCCATTACCCCCCAAGACAGGGTCTCACTCTGTCTTCCTGGATGTCCTGAACTTGTTATGAAGACCATACTGACCTCTAACTCAGAGAAGAACCCACCTTGGCCTCCCAAGTGTTGGGATTACAGGTGTGTGCTACCACATCCAGCCTAGGTACTAAGCCCCTCAAGACATTGATACCTAAGACATGAACTTCCATTGTTCATAATTTAAGTATAAGAAAATTGAAGCTGGGTATAGTGGTGCACGCCTTTTATTCCAGCACTTGGAAGACAGAGGCAGTTGCCTCTCTGTGAGTTTGAGGCCAGCCTGATCTACAGAGAAAGTTCCAGGACAGGCTCCAAAACAATACAGAGAAACCCTGTCTCGAAAAAACAAAAACAAAAACAAAAAAGAAAAAGAAAAAAGGATGATAAAATTAAGGTTCTGATTCACGTCTCCAAACCTTCTACTATCCACCCCTGCAGGTGCCTGGTGATGGGTTGTACTTGCCATAGATTACAGACTATATACTTGGGCCTTTACCACAGGTGACTATCTGAAGCAGCCCTGCTCATCATCTTCACTTGCTGTGCCAAGGACCCTCCCACAGACCAGGTGCTGCCTAGGTGCAGGGACAAGCCAGGCCATGGAGAAAGGTTTTCAGGAGCCTCCCCAGGTCAGGGGAGCCACCTCCTGACTCCTGGGAACAGATACACAGCCTCCTGACCTCAGCCCCAGCAGGGGTCCTGAGCCAGCTACCTTCTGGGCTGATGCTGGTCTAAAAGGACAGCCCCAAGGTGTTTTCTCAAGCTGGCTGAAGAAACAGCCCAACAGTGTGGCTTCCTGCTGAGATAACCTCTGCTTTCCTGTGCCCCTTCCCACTTGGCCAGAGGACAACAGACTCTATCTTACCCAGGGCAGGAGGAGAGAGCGTGGGTTGGAATGTGTCTCCTGATAACAGGGTTTGTGTGGGGCTGGGATCAGGGTGGGCTGCCTGTCCCAGGCTCTCTGGGATGTGTGGGGCTGGATGATAAGGGCTCTGCAGGGGCCTTGGAACTGAAGTCCTGCTCTACCAGAGCTCTGTACCAGAGTTGAGAAAGAGGCCCAGACCTTGATCACACATTCTGGGAACTTAGCATGGGCTGTGTCCTATGTATGGTGTAGAAGGAGGAGGGGGAGAAAGGCAAGGTCCCCAGAGGGTCCTAGTTGACAGGCCAGGAGGCTGTGAAAAGAGGAACATGCCAGATGTGAGACTCATGTATGCAGCCGCTAACCCCTTGATGAAATCCTCCTGAATGACTGAGTTAAGCAGCAGTGATCTTCTGGGGCTAGTGGCACAGGCCTGGAATGGCAGCGTTTGGGCGCCAGAGGCAGAATGATCAAGTTTGAGCTAAAGAGTGAGATCTAGCTGAAAAGATAAATGGGGTTTAGCTCAGTTGACAGAGTACTTACATGCACAAAACCCTGGGTTCGACTCCCCAGCACCTCATGAAACAGCACTCAGGAGCTGGGGCTGGAGGACCAGAGAGGTTCAGTCATCCTAGCTGCATAGTGGATTTGAGGCCAGCCTGAATACAAGAATAATTATTCTTAATTAATGATTGTTAATAGTTAAAATGATGATGACTGTATACATAAGTATGAGTTCTGGAATCAATTTAGGCTTGAGTTCAAAGCCCATCTCATCCCTTAGTATCAGGTGATTTTGTCTGTAGGTGTCAATGTCCCCAGCTTTCACAGTGCAATGTTGGAATTCCAAGGGCCAGGTGGCCAAGGAGTCTGTTCTTACAAGGCCACCAGAAGGGCTGCAACAACCATGCCAGGAAGGTGGCAGTGAGCTGGGCAAGTCCCTGGAGTCTGGGACAGGAAAGGCTACAAAGGCCAAGCAGCCAGAGCCACGCCATTCTCTGGGGGACCCTGTCCTTCCATCCTGCCTTGCATCTGCTTTCTTCCCTGCTGACCCATCTGCTGTCATAGCTGACCCATGTGAATTCCTTGTCCCCATCAACTAGCACCTACCCAGAGTAACCAGAGTCCCTCAAACCTAATGCTATGTGCCTCCAATGGCTTAAGCACAGGGCCCCTAGTAGAGTCTACTCAGCTCTGGCTGGGGCCCTGGGTAGGCAGGTGGTGAGCTGAGTCATAGGACCCCTGGCTTCCTGGACAGGGGTGGGCACACAGCAGGCCCCTCTACACAGCAATTTCTAGAAGAATAATTCTTGTACCTTAGCACCAGAGCTCTTAGGGATGCTGTCTAGAGACAGCCCTGAGTGGGATACTGGCCTCTACTTACCATAGAGGTCACAGCCTGAAGTGGACAAGCAAGTGGTTGGTGTCAAGAGTGTCCCTGCTGCCCCAGGACTTCTGTGTCTTGTGATGTTGCAATTCAAGAGCCCCCTGACTCAGCAGGGTATTAATAGCCCTGGCCGGTTCCCAGGGGACCAACCCTGCCAGGAGCTACAAAAGGACTTCCAGACAGGGCCTCCACGGCTAGTCCCACAGCCCCTGGCTACTTCCTCATTTCCTCTTTCCCAGGCTCCTGCTGCCCCAGAAGGGCCCCCTCCCATTCTAGAAGGAAGCATAGGGTAGACTCCCCTCCCCACCTCTGAGTAGTCCTTCATAGATCTCAAGTTGCTTAAGAGACCCACCTGGAAAGAACCCAAGTTCAACTTCAGCCTCTGGATTTCAATGTGGAGACTGCACACTCTGCTTGTTTCTCATTGTAAAATGGGGAATCTCACTGAGACTTCTCATTTCTGGTTTTGCTGTGAGAACAAAATGAAGTAGTCATCACAAAGGGGAAAACTTAGGCCTGACATCTTTGTTTTCTTGGACAGGGTTTTTCTGTGCAATCCTGGCTGCCCTGGAACTCGTTCTGTAAACCAGGCTGGCCTCGAACTCACAGAGATCCATCTGCCTCTTCCGGAATTAAAGGTGTGTGCCACGATGTCCAGTTTTTTTGTTTGTTTGTGTGTTTGTTTGTTTGTTATAGGGATGGGGGTGGGACTGACATCTTGTCATCTCTGTTATCACATCTCTGAGTCTCCACACACCTGGCTGTCAGCAAATTCTAGACTGAGTTTGTCACTCCACGCCCTCTAGTGTTCACAGGTTGTTGTAACAAGCCCTACCTGTGTGGTGGACTCATGTGGTTTTTCTTTTCTTTTTTGATTTGTTCTTTTTTTTTCCTTTCTAACCCTTTCTTCCTTTTCTTTCTTTCTTCCTTCCTTCCTTCCTTTCTTTTTTTCTGCTTGTTTTTGTTTTTAAGATAGGGTCTCCTGTAGTTCAGACTGGCCTGTAATTCTCTATTTAGCTGCAGATGACTTTAATTGCTGACCCTTCCTCTTCCTCCCAATAGGATCATAGGAAATGCAACCATGCCCCCTCCCCATCCCTTTGGGAGCTCAACAGCCTGAAATGAGTGGTTTGGGTATCCTTGGGATGACTCCGGGCTTATTGGGTGCTGGTGTAGAATCCTGGATGCCTATGTGCTAGGACCACACTCTTCAACTGAGACCATCTTCAGCCCCATAAGGTATCCTTCCTGATCCAGGCCTCTGTCAGGAATGCACAGCACAGAAGACTGGAAATTGAGATGGCTCCTCCCCGTTCCCTTTGGGAGCTCAAATGACCTGACAGATTGGTTTGGGCATCCTTGAAATGAATGAGCCCTGGGGTCTTGACGATCAAAGTTGTATGACAAACCACAAGATCCCTGAACTCCTGAGTCTTTATCTGTGAAGAGGCCATGAGACCTTGGGGGGAAGTGTTGGGGAGAGAGGGACAGAAGGAGCCAGGAGGAGGCAGCCTGGGAGGCCCAGCTGATAAGTGCAAGCAGAGGAGGGCCCTTAGAGGATCTGGGAGGCCTTAAAGCCCAGTAGGTCAAGGTTATGAGGACTGGAGTGAGGCCAGGGACAGAGGCAATGAGACACAGCGGGCTAAATGTCATGATTAGTGTGGTAAGATGCAAGGCAACAATCCAGGGCTGAGAGGCTATGGGGACTAGTGTCAGAAACTCCAGCCCAGCCCAGCCCAGCCCCACTACCCTGTGCCCTGAAGCTAACCTCTTTCCCCATCTTTATCATGAGGAACTTGGCCTACTTACAGCTATCTATCTGAAACCTGTCCCCTTTAGCCAGGGTTAGCCCCAGTGTGTTCGTGCTGCACAGGGACCTTCAGCTAGCCCAGGCCTGGGGATCTTGAACCTCCATCTCAGACAAGTACATCCATCCTGACCTCAGCCAGGGTGTGAGGCTTCTGGCCCTCTGCTTACAGACCACTATTAGTCCAATTGTGCATCACTTAAAGTAGATGCATTGGGGTCCTAACCCCAGGCCCCAAAATGTAACCTTATTTTGCTGCAATAAGGCCATCAGGGTGGCCCTAGCTTACTAAGATCACTATCTTTATTTAAAAAAAAAAAAGGCAGGGGCTGGTAGGATAGCTCAGCAGGTAAGTGTGTATGGATTCAGGCATTATGCTGGCCTGCCCTGTCACCTGGAAGAATGCACTCAGGCAGTGCCCTGGTCAGCCGAGGGTCCCATGAGTACTAGTCTACACTGTACTAGTTTGCCCTCAAGGCTGCCAAGCTGAGTTCTATCCCTAGGATCCACGTGGTGGAAGGGGTGAACCAGCAGCTCCCATCAGTTGTTCCCTGACCCACACACAGGCATTGTGGCTTGAACACAGTCACACACAAATAATTAAACATGAAAGGAAAACTAGGAAACAGCGCTGGGGTTTATTGGTAAAAAGCTCACACTAGGCCCAGGGTTCAAGCCCCGATCCCAGCAAAAGGAACGAGTGTAGTTAGGGCTGGAGTGCCTCTCAGTGGGCAAAGGGCAACTGTGCAAGTGTGAGGACCCGAGTTCAGCCCGCTGGCACCTGTGTAAAGGCAGCAGCAATAGTGTGCATCTGGGATCCCACTCTGGGGTCTCTAATCCCAGCACTCAGGAGGAAGAGGCAGGGGGACCCCTGAGTTCAAGGCCAGCCTGGCCTACAGACTGAGTTCCAGGACACAGAGAGACCCTGCCTTGAAAATTAATTAATTAAAATAAGATGGAGAAAGACAGAGACAACTGAAAACACCCTGGGGGGGGTACAGAGCAGACACGCGCAGAGAGAAGAGGCGTGAAGGTGAGGAAGAAGGTGGTCTGGACAGTTGGAAGATGGCACATTCACGAGGAATGGGAGCCAGAGGCTGCCAGGTGGGAGACCGAGACGGCCCTTCCCTGGGTCTTCTGAGGGAGCAAGGCTCTGATCACACCTTAGCCTTGAACTTCTGATTCCCCCAACTTCTAGGCAATACATTTCTGTTGTTTAAACTACACAGTTTATGGTACTTTGTTACGGTGTCCCTACCAAACTAAAACATAGCACCTTAACCCTAACTCTTGCAATGCAATAGAGACAGGCAGCATTCAAAATAAAACAAAAACCTCCTGAGTTAATATCAGTATCTCTTATGGAGAGTCAAACTTAGACAGCCTTCCTTAACTCTGTTGTATATGTGTGTACAAATGGCCGTGTGTGTGTGTGGGGGGTGTGCGTGCGTGCGTGTGTGTGTGGGGGTGTGTGGGGGGGGTGTGGGGGTGTGAGTGTGTGGGTGTGGGTGTGTGTGTGGTGCCTGTGTGTGTTAAGGCCAGAGGTGGTTGACATAGGTGAATGAACAAGAGAAATAAAAAGGAAAGGGACATGACTGTTCCCGGGTTTAGTGGAGGAGAGTGGGAGAGCATAGGCAGAGGCAGGGACACCTGGGAAAGGCCACAGTGGACACACCCCTGAGCCATGAGGGGGGGAGGGGAGAGCAAAGGGGAGAGGGAGGAAACCAAGATGGTTGGATTATCTAGGGAAGAGCAGCAAAGGCAAACCCACCCAGTCGCTGGACTGGAGATGGTTAGGGTAGGGGACCAAGAAGGGCAGGACAATTGCAGGTAGAACCCCAACCCCACCCCACCTCACCCCAGGCCAGATTCTACTTGAAATATTAAAGGTTGCTCAATCATTTGTCTCAGGTTTGAAACCTAACAGCCAAGTGTCTTCCTTAACTGCTCTCTGTCTTAGTTTTGAGATAGGATCTTTCCCTGAACCTAAAGCTCACCAGTGAGGAGACTACAGTGGAGATTACAGACACACGCTGCAGCACCCAGCTATCATGCAGGTGTTTGGGCATCCAAACCCAGGTATTCCTGCTTGTGTGGCAAGCAGTTTGCCAGGTGAGTCCTCTCTCAGACTCTCTGTCTCTCTCGTCTCACCATGTAGTGTTGGCTAGCCTTGAACTTGCTATCCTGCTTTTGCCTCCTAGTGCTAGAGCCCCATAACACCCTGGAACCTTTTGTTGTAGCCCAGGCTGACCTTAAACATTCAGTCCTTCTGCCTGCTCCTACTGTGTCTAGACAGTACTCTTTCCCTGAGCTCGCTCCCTGTACCCAGGCTCTGTATTCCTGTGGAGAGCCCTGAGACAACCTAGCGAGCCTAGTACAGGCCACAGATGTCTGTACCTGGGACAAATGTAGATCTTGTGGCACCCCCTGCTGGTTAGCTCAGATATAGCACAGCAATCACCTCCCGAAGGCCCGGAAAAGGAAATTTATGGTAGGCAGGTGAGGGCGCAGCGGGACAGGCAGCTAACAGTGGAGCTTCTGGATCTGCTGACTAGAAGTAGCAGAAAATCCACAAAAGATGAATGGCAAGAAAGGGCCCTTCCAAAGAGAGGCACAGGGCAGGGTAAGATGCAAATACTGTGTATGGAAGGTTGGAATCTCCATTATAGGTGAGATATAGTGTTAAAGGCAGGGGAATGAAGTGTCGGGCATTGGTGGTGCATGTCTTTAATCCCAGCACTTGGGAGGCAGAGGTAGGTGGATCTCTGTGAGTTCGAGGTCAACGTGGTCTACAGCTTGAGTTCCAGGCTGTTACACAAAGAAATCCTATCTTGAAAAACTGAAATAAGTAAATAAATAAATACAGGGGACCGAGCCATGGACCCTGACCCACGAAAGTGTGGAAGTCTTGTGCTGAAGAGCTGTTCCCTAGGATGAGGAGATCAGAGCAGGATAGGGAGTGGGCAAGGGAGTAGGTATCCTATGTGTGGATACAAGCCACAGCTCTTGCCTCAAAGGGTATGAGAAGGGAGAGTTTTACTCTTGGACAAAGGATCTTCTGGGAAAGTTGAGGACCAGAGTTCAGATTCCCAGAACCCAAGTAAACAGCCAGAGGAGAATCTCAGGGGCAAACTAGCTGGCTAGACTGGCTAGAACTGGAGGGCTTCGGGTTCAGTGAGTGAGAGGCCCTGACTCAATGTATAAACCGGAAGCTGACAACTTATAAACCGGAGACATCAACTTCAGGTCTCCACGCCCTCTACATGTGTCTACATATGTGTAGACATGCGTACACTCAGAGGCTAGAGTCATAAGCCAAATAAGCTCCTTCTATAAATTGTCTTTCATAAGACACAATATTTTATCACAGCAACAGAAAAGTAGCCAAGACTCTGGTTAATACAATTCCCAGGTAGCCAGGCATGGCGGCATACATCTTTATACCCAGCACTCTGAACGCTGAGACAAGTGGATCTCTGTGAGTTTGAGGCCAGCCTGGCCTACAGAGTGAGTTCCAGGACAAATCAGGGCTACACAAAGAAACCCTGTCTTGAAAAAATAGAAAAAGAAAAAGATATGGTTCCTGGTTGGCTTGGTTTTGTTAGACAAATTCCCTCTGTAGCCCAGGCTGGCCTCAAACTCTTAATCTTCCTGCCTCCATCCTTCCAAGTATTGGAATTACAAGCAGGTCTCACTGTATCTGACTCTGTCTTATTGTTGTAAAAAAATATATATATATATGGTGAAATGGAATTTTGTTAGTTTGGACAGAGGGTCTTTTGTTGGTTTGGTTTGATTTGGTTTTCCAAGACAGGAGGGTTTCTCTGTGTAGCTCTGGCTATCCTGGAACTCACTTTGTATACCATGCTGGCCTTGAACTCACAGAAATCTGCCTGCCTCTGCCTCCCAAGTGCTGGAATCAAAGGTGTGTGCCACCATGCCCAGCTCTGGAGACAGGGTCTTATTTAGACCAAGATGGCTTCAAACCCTCCATGCTGAGGCTGGCCTTGAACTATTAATCCTAAACCTCTGCCTCCCAAGTGTTGGAAGTATGGGTATGCACCCAGATTTATATGGTTTTAAGTATTTTGATACATAAGTTTGCCTTTTCTTTCTATTCTGTGAAGCTTGATAGAGAAATGTGGTTGTTTGTCCCCAAACTTCCCCCCAAGCCTGACACCTGAGTTCTACACTCAGAACCTATGTTGTAGGAGAAAACTGATATCCATACGTTGCCTTCTACCTCTACCACACACATACACACTAAGTCAATAATGTAACAAGAAAAGAAACTACAGAGGGTACTATACCCTCTGTATACATGTCTTTCTATAGTATACATGTGTGTAAAAAAGTTAATTTGTAAATTATATGCAGTGGGAGACTAATAACTAATAATAACAAGGAGGACTTATAACAAAATACAGTAATTAAAGTTGCTTAGACTTCTGGGGTTTATTTCTGAAAACGTGCACTAAATATTTGTTTATTTTTGAGACAGGGTCTCGTGTACAGCTCCTAGGGTTTCTTTCTCTCTCTCTCTTTTCTTTTTTTCATTTTGAACTTTTTTTCCCATTTATTTTATATATCAACCAGTTTCCCCTCCCTCCACTCTTTCTGTTCTCTTCCCCCACCTCCCATCTTCTATTGCTGTGATGAAACTCCACTACCCCCATAAGCAACTTGGGGAAGAAAGGATTTATTTGACTTTCACATGATTCTCATTATAGGAGGTCAGGGCAGGAACTCAAGCAAGGCAGGAACCTGGATGCTGGAGCTGATGCAGAGGCCATGGGGGAGCACTGCTTTCTGGCTTGCTCAGTTTGTTTTTGTTGTTTTGTTTTGTTTTGTTTTTTTCTGTATGCCCCAGGCCAACTGCCCACAGATGGCACTACCTACAATGGGCTGGACTCTCCCATATCAATCACTGATTTAAAAACATTCTACAGATGTGCCCACAGGCCAATCCTAGGGAGTCGTTTCTTGATTAGAATTCCTCCTTCCCAGATCCTACCTTGTGTCAAGTTGACAGAAAAACTAATGAGCACATCCAGGCTGACCTCAAACTTGCTATGTAGCCAAGGATGGCCTTGATCTAGATCCCCTGTCTTCATCTCTCAAGTGCTTGTATGATAGGACAGTACCTTCCTGTCTCATTTATGCAATGCTAAGGATGCGACCTGAGGCTTAGTGGATGCTGGGCAGGCCCTAAAGCAGCTGAGCCACATCCCCAGTCCCTACATTTAGTATTTTCAGATGTGTCAGTTGAGTAACTTGATCTCAGCACAGTCACAGACAAGGACACAATGCTCTGGTGGCTGGGGGCCTCAGTCACTGCTCTGTTGCTCTGAAGAGACACCATGATCACTTAATTGGAGCTTGCTTAGAGTTTCAGGGACTTAGTGCATTATCGTCATGTCAGGGAGCATGACAGCACACAGGCAGACATGGTGTTGAAGCAGTTGCTAAGAGTTTTACATCAACAGGAAGACAGCCTGGTTTGGACTTGGGAAAAATCTCAAAGCCCACCCCAAGTGACACACCCCCTCCAACAAGACATGGTTGTGCATACCAGTACTCAGGAGACGGAGGCAGGAGAATTGAAAACTTAATGTCTTTCTTAAATTCACATTGAGTTTGAGGCCACTCTGAACTACATGAGACTGGGTTGGCTCACATGTGCAAACCAGCCTGGGCTACACAGTAAAGACTTGTGTTTCAAAATCAAAATGAAAAAAAAAATGATAAACAACTGGCAAAAGCGGTCCATGCCAGTGCCATCTGTAGAATCTGTGAGGTGCTCTGACCGCTGATGGAGGGTGGGTAACAGCCTGGCTCTACCAGCTTTCAACATTTGCTGAGGAAGAAGGGCATTTCAAGGCCGGCGTTGGTGGCACACGCCTTTAGCCCCAGCACTTGGGAGGCAGAGGCAGGTGGATCTCTGTGAGGACAGCCTGGTCTACAGAGAAAAGTTCCAGGAGAGAGAAACCCTGTCTCTAAGAGCCAAAAGAAGGAGGAGGAGGGACAGGAGGCAGGAGGAGGGAAGAGGAAGGAGGAAGAAGGAGAAGGAGAAGAAGAAGAAGGGCATTTCAGGTCCTTAACAGATTGTTGTTTCTTTCTTTCTTTTTAATTTATTTACTTATTTTTATTTTTTTTTTTTTATTACATATACAGTGTTCTGTCTGCATGTCTGCCTGCAGGCCAGAAGAGGGCACCAGATCTCATGATAGATGGTTGTGAGCAACCATAAGGTTGCTAGGAATTGAACTCAGGACCTCTGGAAGAACAGTCAGTGCTCTTAATCTCTGAGCCATCTCTCCAGCCCCGTTGTTATTTATGTTACTGTTTTTCAGTTCTTTATTTTGTTTTGTTTTTAATACAAATATGTTTTATCACAAAAGAAATCAGATCCTATTAAGAATATTAAGCTCAGCTAGGCGGTGGTGGCGCAGCACTCTGCCCCAGATCTGTGAGTTCAGGGCCAGCCTGGCCTACAGAGCGAGTTCCAGGACAGCCAGGGCTGCACAGATGTTGCCTTTTATCTGTAGCACAGAGGCTGCACCTGATCCTACTGCTGCTTCAGCTGCAGGCTGCATCTCCACAGCTGCCACTGCTGCCTCCCCGGAGGGAGACAAATGTGTTAACCAATAAAGATCAGGGAGCCAGATGCCAGAGTAAAAACCTACTAGCTCGGAGAGACAGAGAAAGCAGCCAGGTGACCTTCCATTTTAGCTGTCATCTCAGATAGTTTCTCCTACACTGTCTGAAAGAAAATACTCCACCTGGATGTCCCTCCCTTCTACTTCCTGTGGGTCTCTCTCTCCATCCCCCTGGCTTCCTCTTCCTCTCTGCAGTTTGTTCCTATCAACTGGCTGCTTCCTCACCTCTCTACCTGTGGTTGATTTTATTTAACTAATGAAATCGTGGGGTTCACAGTGTGATCAAATATCTGGCAAAAAACAAAGAGACAAAAAATAAAATCAGCCAGGCAGTGGTGGCACATGTCTTTAATCCCAACACTCAGAAGACAGCCAGATCTCTGTAAGTTGGAGGCTAACCTGGTCTACAGAGTTAGTTCCAGGACAGCCAAGACTACACAGAGAAACCCTGTTTCAAAAAACCAAAAATAAATAAATAGTAATACTATCAAGCCCAGTGAGATGTCCCATCAGGGACAGCCACTTCTTGCTAAGGCAGGTGTGATGGGGAATGTTCTTCTGTATATATGTTTGTCTTTTTGGTTGATGAATAAAACACTGATTGGCCATGGCCAGGCAAGAAGTGACATAGCATGGCAGATACTGCCACTAGCTAACCAGAGAGGTCTGGAGGTCTGTACAGTCAGGCAGGAAGTGACATAGCTGGGCAGATCGGAATATAAGCAGGGACAAACAGGAAATCACTCTCTTCTCTGCAGAGATGTAGCAGGCAAAGGAGATGCAGGTCCAGCATTCCTGGTAAGCCAAGGCCACATAGAACTATTCAGATTAATAGAAAAATGTGTTAATAGTTAAGTCAGAGCTAGCCAATAAGAAACCATAGCCAATGGCCAACAGTTTCATAATTAATAAGGTGTCTCTGTGTGTTACTTGGGGCTGACATGGCTGTGGGACCAGGCTGGCGGGAAAGTGCTGGTAACATAGGTGGTCTGAGTCCTATCCCTGGGATCTACAGAGAATAATACTCCCCCAAGAAGCCATAGGTTGCCAAATAAAAAGCCCAGTGCCCGGTGTGAAATGCCTCCCCTCATGTAGCTGGTTGGAGCAATCTCAGAGACTCCCAAGACAATACAGGCCATTGCCACTGATCTTATATGTCACCATAACTTGATGATGTTGTTGAAAACACCACATAGCTTCTTCCACGCTTGCGAGGTGTCATAGCACCAGATGGTCCTGCGCAGGCTCCTGGGGATGAAGGAAGTCATCAGTACTCCTACAGGACAGTGGGCCCTGTTAGCTACAACAGTGATCATCATGGCAAGATGAGCTCATAGGTGCAATACAGGTATGACTGTTATGGGGGTAACCAACCACTTTCTGGGTGGATTTAAGGCCTGATCAATAGGGGAAAGCACATGCCTGGTGCTGTAAATCTGACTAAAAAATGCATGGTTGGGAAGCTCGTCGGACCCAGGGTTGAACATACTACCATTATTTTGCTGGATAAATATAATATCAAACTGCCTTCTAAATTTCTATCTCTAAAAAAATCAAGTGTGATGGTGCAATCCTAGCATTGGAGAGGCAAAACCAGGAGGATTCCTGTGAGTTCCAAGGCTACATAGTGAGACCCTGATTCAAAAAAACAAAACAACCAATAATAAATTGCTGTCTTTACAGTCATAGATTACTGCAGCTTACCTCAACAGAGATGTTTCTTTGTGCAAAGGATGATGGTTAACATCACAACTGGTCCAAGTGCAGAGACTGTCAGTAGAGTGTTCAACTACAAATGGGACACTTAAATCATACTCACTCCTCCACAAGGCTAGGGGTCCATTGAGAGAGTGGGAAGAAAGGTTGTAAGATGCAGAGGTTGGGAAGAACCAGGGTGAAACAGTATCTTCTAGACACAATAGAACTACTATACAAAATGTGTACTTTCAGCAAATGTGGTTTCTGTAAAAGATCAAGCCAGTCAGTATTCCAGCATGGAGTGTGAAGAGACTGGTGAACTTCTACTTCAAGCAGCCATGTTCCAGTGGATGGCACCACACAAAGGAGTATATGGGTAGCCCAAATTAGTGTCTGTGGGTTACCAAACCCACAAGTTGGGAAGGGTAGAGAAGGAGGACCTGGGAGGAGTCAGGGGAAAGAGCATGACATATATATGCTTGAAAGACCAAAAAAGTAATGGACGGTCTGACCTGGAAAGCTAACCAATATCTGTTCCTTGGAATTTGCTAGCTTCCTCTCACCAGGCCCTGAGATGACAAGAATTCACACTGCCCCTCCTTTCTGCCCCTCCTTTCCTGTGAGTCAACAGGTGGTAAATAGGGTCCTTAGGAAACAAAGAGATAGCTGTAACTCTGGTTTGCCCAGACAAGATTAATTAGCACACCCTAAGGCCCTAAGGTCTGCTGACCCTAATAGCAGACCATCCGGCCTCCAAGGGTCACATACTCAATGGACAGAGGGTCCCACCCCCTCCCTAAGCTAGTGGGTTTGCCTTTAAAAACACCTGGGCCCAGTGGAGGGGGCTTCTCTCTAGCCTGCATGCTGGAGGAGCCTTGTTTGCGCAAACGTTTCCTGTTCATTAAAGCCTCTTGCGTTTTTTGCAGCAACTGGACTGGACATTGAGTTCTTGGGGTATCGACCAAACCTGGAAGACTCCTCATTCTGAGGGTCTTACATGCTCAATCCTCACCGCAGTGGGGTTATAGGCACAGAGCATCATATCCCACTTTTTACATGGACAACTGTTCTTATACTCATTGAGCCACCGTCTCCTCAGCCCAGGATAAGAATTTTATCACCCTCTGTTCTGGATAGTTTTATGTTGACATGCTAAAGACATCTGAGAAGAGAAAACCTCAACTGAGAAAATACCTTGCTGGTGGGGGCCTTGCCTTTAATCCCAATGCTTAGGAGGCAGAGACAGGTGGATCTCTGTGAGTTCAGGGCCAGCCAGTTCCAGGTCAGCCAGAGCTGTTACACAGATAAACCCTTGGGGTGGGAAGCGGGGAGAATGCCTCTATAAGATCAGGCTGTAGGCAAACCTGTGGGGTATTTTCCTATTTAGTGATCAATGGGGGAGGGCCCAGTCCACTGTGGGTGGTGCCATCCCTGGGCTGGTGGTCCTGGGTTCTGGAAGAAAGTAGGCTGAACAAGCCATGGGAAGCAAGACACTAAGCAGTGCTCCTCCATGGCCTCTGCATCAGCTCCTGCCTCCAGGTTCCTACCCTGCTGGAGTTCCTGTCCTGACTCCTTCAGTGATGAAGTGTGTTGTGAAAGTGTAGGCCAAATAAACTTTCCACAACAACTTCCTTTGTCATGGTGTTTCATTACAGCAACAGTAACCCTAAGACATCTTTACATGTTTTTTGTTTGTTTAAAGCTTTATTTATTATGTATACTGCTCTGCCTGCATGTATCCCTGCAGGCCAGAAGATGGCATCAGATCTCATTATAGATGTTTGTGAGCCACTATTTTGTTGCTGGGATTTGAACTCAGGACCTCTGAGCCATCTCTTTAGCCCCTTCCCCCCTCCCCCAGGGCCATTTGTGACCCCCTCCTTTCTCCCTCCTCCCACCCCTAACTCCCACTACCAGGCTTCTTGCACTTAACCTACTTCTTTAGAGATTCAAAATGCTGTGACTTTATCACCAGTCCCTTGGCTCGTGGTCCCTTCCCCGTCTTCAAAGAGCTTGACCATCACCTCTTCAACTACTGTCACATCTGAGGATTCCATTGGGTTTGCTGGGGTCCTTCAAGATTGCCCCCTATGTCAAAGACCCCCAGTTATACCCACCCACATCTTTTTGGGTGAGTGTTCTTTCTGTCTATAGCTGTTATAAACATTTGTGTATAAGTATTTTCATTTCTCTGAGGACATCTGGTCCACTTTGACAAATGTATATATAATATTTCTGCATGCACCTGTGGAGGACACAGGTCAACCTTAGATGCCTTCTTTAACAGCTGTCTACCTTTTTATTTTTAGACTGATTTATGTGCACGAGTATTTTGCCTGCATGTATGTGTATGCATCATGTTCATGCCGGCTGCCTTTGAAGGTTGGGAGTGGACATCAGATCCCCTGGAACTAGAGTTATAGATAGTTGTGAACCACCATGTGTGTACTAGGAATAGAACCCAGGTCTTATGGAAAAATCTTTTTGTACACAGTGAAGATGCATCTTTGCCTAAGTCACTTTCTGATTGGTTTGATAAAGAGCTCAATGGCTAATTGCTAGGCAGGAGAGAATAAGTGGGACTTCTGGGGAGAGAGAGGAACTCTAGGAAGAATCTGAGGTATGTGCAGGATTAAGCTAGCTAGATTCAGAGGGAGTCCGGTATACAGTATGGAGGAGAAGTAACAAGCCACATGGAAGAATGTAGATTAATATAAATGTGTTAATTTAAGTTATAAGAGCTAGTTGGAAAGAAGCCTAAGGCTAAGGCCAAGCTTTCATAATTGATAAGAAGTCTTGTGTCATTTGGGAACTGGTGGTCCAAAGAAAGACCAACCACACCCACAAAGGCAGCAAGTGCTGTAAACCACATAGCCACTTTGACAGCCCTCCCACTTCATTTTTTGAGACAAGGTCTCTTATTGACCCTGGAGCTCACCAATTGGCTAACCTGGCTTGCCAGCAAGCTCTGGGGGACCATTCGGTCTCTGTATCCTTCCTGAGCTCCAGGGTTACTTAGGGACACAGAGTTCCTTATATGTGTGCTGGTAAACCTATTCAGTTCCTCGTGCTTGTACAACAAGCACTGTACCCACTGAGGTTGCCTCCCAGCCCTGGCTTATGTCATTTTCTATTGTCACCAGCAGGGCTCAGGGCCAGCAGGATGGTCAAGGGCATAAGGCAAGCTGCTGCCAAGCCTGAGGACCGGAGTTTGATCCCAGTGGTGGAAGGACAGATCCAACTCCTAAAATTATCCTCTATGGTGCACATGCCCACACACATACACAAAATAAAATACAAAAGTGACTTTGGTTTTCATTTCCCTGGTGACTCCTGGTAACCAGCATTTTTGTGTGTCCCCATTTGACATCTGCCCATTCAAATTCATTGCCCATTCTTTTCTCTGAATTCGAGGCCAGCCTGGTCAATCAACCTTTTCCAGGAGCGCCAGGGTTACACAGAGAAACCCTGTCTTGCAAATTTAAAAGTTGTGTTTGGGGCAGGATTTGCTTTCTACACGTCCCGGAAATTCAGATCAACTTCGCAGGTATTTCTGCTTATCACTTTCCCTGAAGTCGTGCCACCAGAAATGGGTTAAGAGACCAAGAAGGCGGTCATCAACTGGCCTTTGATGAGTGGGACTAGGGGCAAGACTTCAGTGGGAAAACGGCTTGCCATGAGAGCTCAATGACCTGCATTCAATCTCCAGCCCCAATGCACTGTGGCAAACCCCAGAGCTGGGAAGGCGGGGATAGGAGGATGACTGGGGCTCGCTGCCAAGCCGATTTATCCCAGACAGACCAAGGCTTGAGTGAAGGACCCTGTCTCAAAAAACACAGGGTAGACTGCCCAGTGTCTTTTATGTACAGGAGACCGTTTGCTTACCGAGTCACCAAACCTGGTTTCCAAACTCGGGGAACCCAGTGCCTTGTGAGCAGGCCTCTTATCTCCTCGACTGGAACGCAAGAGACCTTGGACCACCCGCAGTGCAGCCAGTAAACACCAGGCGCCGCCAGTCCCCTAGACTGCAGACTCTGTCGTAGTACGGGTGACCTCACAGCGCATCAGGGCATCTCAGCCAATCGGAGCTGACTTCTGGGCGAGAGGCGGAATCTACATCCAGTCGCTCACCTCCGGCCATAGCTCGCCCAATCACAACTTGAGGCAGCCAAACTCGGGGTGGGGGTGGGGTCGGGGGAAAGGAAAGGGATGCGGCTCCAATGCCCCACCCTCCGCGCGGTGACCCTGCGAACTTGAGCATGCGCGGGAGGATGGGGTGTCGCTAGCGAGTCTGTACCTGGTTTTTGTGACCCACGTTTAGTTCACTGCGTGAATCTTTCTTTATTGATTTTCTGAGACAAGGTCTCATCCTAGACTGGCCTCGAACTCATTGTGTGTCCGAGGATGATCTTGAACTGATCTTTCTACCTTCATCCACCTCCTTACTTCAGGGATTATAGGCGAGCATCATCACCACACCCTTGTGGGTGTGATTCTTTAAAATTTCGTTCTCTCTGTGAGCTTTAGTTTAAATAGGACAAAAACGCCTAGGGCACTGATCCATTTAGCGAACACTGCAACAGATGCCTGGCTGCTTGGTTCTCTGAGAAAGTCAGAGCAATATTAAATGTTACTAACATGGATTTACATAGATTGAGCCTCAGTTGAGGGAGGACTCCTTGGTCAGGTTGTATGCTGCATATTACTGAAGTGTAACCTCGCTGATTTTTTTTTTTTTAGACTAGATAACCAGAAATAGAAAGATCATGTTTCCTTCTTTTATCCCAGAGGATCCCTTTGTGCCGTCCCCAGGGTAGCTGTGCCTCACTTTGGAGACTTTGTTTTATTGTCTGTAGAGAGGCAGGCGCCTGGTAAATGTGTGTGTAAACCCTGGAGACAGATTGCCTGGGCCAGGCTCTGAACATACACTCTTAGCTATTTCAAACAAGACATATAACCCTTTCGAACAATTTCTTCTCTAGAATAAAGTGTTAACAGCAGCTATCTCCTGGTTTTTGTGAGGATCAAATGAGTTTGTGTGAACATGTTCAGCCCAATGCCTGTGTGAATGATGATAATGTCATAGCCCTCATCTCCTGTTTCTCCAGTGCACACTCCAGACTGCAATCTGCAATCTCCTAAGCAGTTAAGTGAAGGACCAGTTCAGTTGTTGAACAAGGGAGGGAAGTCAGAAAACTTTACAATGGTAATTTGGAGATGGGTGCCCACAGGGAACTGTTCTAAAACAGATGCATGCAAGCTGAGTGCTGAGCATTGACTTGAGTAGGATACACACATGCAAAGCAAGTTACTGTGAATGGGAAGAATTTAGACCAGGCAGAGGTCCAGAGGGGAGGGAAAGCCTTGTGGGTAAAAAGAGAACAGGCAAGAGCTAAGGCTAAAATGGTCAACAAGGATCAGACACATTCCAGAAGCTTGCCTGAGACTTAGCCAAGCTGTCTGGTATTTCATTGGTTAATGCTCCTTTGAAAATACTGGGAGCTGCAACATCCTCTGAGGGCTGAGGCCAAAGCCAGGCATCTGGGGAAAACCTCTGCTCACAGAGCTTGCTGAAACTCAGCAGGTCCCTGACCTTCAGGGACATAGCCTAGGGATCCCTATCATCTCATTATTTCTGATGCACACCTGGGCCTCCTGGTTTGTCCTTCCCCCTGTGGTGATTGTGCTGGGGTGTGGAAGACCTGTATTGTAGTAGCATTGGTCTTTTGTGATTATGGTCCAGTGACTTAAAAGTACATAAATCCATCCTGCCCTTAGCTGATGTACCTAGGTAGGCCTGAGACTGTCCCGGCTCCATGTCACACCTGGGAAGTTACGAAGGTCAGCTGAGTGACTGTAACTTCTTCACAGACTTGCCTTAAATTTTCTTTTAATTATTATTATCTGGGTATGGGGGGGTTGCAACTGCTGGAGGGAACAAGATACTCTAAAGGGACCTTGTACCCTTCCTTTAGGCTGTTGAACTACTGACATAATGGTCCCCAAGAAATTGCAATTTTCCAGGAAATTCCATACTGAGAGAAGGAGAGATGAACCCTAGTGCTAAACAGAAGGGTAGCTTGTCTCTCAGGAAGAGGTTTCATATAAGTCTGACAACTTGTCAGGCCACAACTTGTCAGGCCACTGCAGGAGAGACTGGAGCAACAGTGGGCCAGTGATGGGCAGGGCTGCACTTTGACCTAGATCGTGTTGTGTTTAAAACTGAAGCTCCTCTCTAGATCCTGAGCTAGAGAGAGCAAGTCATTGAACCTATTTATCCATTTCCCAATATGGCCACATTGAATAAATCTTTCTTCCTTTCCACTTTTGTTTGTGTTTAATTGGCCAGTTGATGATGAGGAGTGGCTCAGCCTATCTTGCTGGTGTCCCAGGGCCCAGGCCCCTGTCCTAAGAATGCTGGTAATAGGTGTGCTGTAGATTAAACCCAGGGCCTCACACATGCCAGGCAGGGACTCTCCCACTGAGTCACACCTCCAGCTCTCATTTAATCATTTTCCTCATGTTGCCTCAGTCTATGCCAGCATATACATTCAGTCTGGCCCAGTGATTAAGAGCACAAGTTTTGAAATCACACAACACAGGGAAGACTCTCAGATCTGACTGTGTCATTGACCCAGGCCTGCAGGGCAGGATACCAGTCATGGAAAAGACTTGGTTTGCAAAAGCCAGTGAGGCTTTATTCAGGAGGTGACCAGGCGTGGAGAAGAAAGAACATTACTCAAATATGCCTCCCTGAGGACAGGATAAAGGGGTATTTATGGGATAAAGACACAGCGGTTTGAGGTGTCCATCAGTTTGAGGTGAGGTGCTGAAGTGGGCTTTGCATCACTAAGTAGTTTTCAAGGCTCCTCAGGGTACATCTGTAGAATATGGAGGTCTAGCACAATCTGAGGGCAGGGTTTCAGCTCCCTGAATCAAAGAAGTCACCAAGGGACACCTGCTCAGGGCCCCAAAAAAGAGCCTGTAGTTTCCACAAAAATAGGCTTCAAGTCTTTGAGGAGTAACCTAGACAACCATTATGACCCTGACTGGCACAGCAGAGGCATCAGCCACAGCAAGGCTCCTGGGACAGCAATAATGAGCCACTCAGCCCTAGGACCTCTACAAACAGGGATTTGGGGTTCTGCATACAGGGTCTTGCTATGTTGTCCAGGCTTTGGCTAGGATTACAAGTACACACCACCTCATTAGACTCTAAAATAGTGACATAAAAACTCCTCTAAACTGGACATTGTGGCATAGATCAATAATCCCAGCACTGAGGACAGGGATGGAGGATCAAGAGTTAAATCAGAGTTAACTACACATTAAGTTTAAGGCCAGTTGGACTACACAAGACTTGGTCATAAAATAAAATAAAAGCAAGTGCTTATATACTGTCTCAAGTACATATTCAGGTTTGGTGTCCGTTTAAGAGATGGCTGGGTTACTCAAGCCTCTCTGAGTCTCGTGTCATTGGCTCACTGTTTAAGAAGATGATGCATGGAAAGTGCTAAGCAGAAGTGGGCGTGTAGTAAGCATGGGAGGAGAAAGTCACCAGTCAAGAGTCACAGCATAGAGGCTGGGCTGCAGCTCAGAAGTACAGCACTTGCCCAGCACATGAGACTCTGAGCTCCCCAGTACTGCACACAGAAAATAAAGTAATCTTGGAACACTTATTGAGCAACTTCTGTGAAAGACAGGACCAGTGAACAACTTATTGAGCTGGCGTCTCCACTTTTAGAGTAAATAATTTCTTCTTCCCAAGTCTATGTGGTATCTATATGTGTATGCACAGGTGTTTGCATGTATGTGTGTGCACATGTATGTACATGCCAGGGAAGCCAGAGACTGACATCAAATGTTTCCCCCATTGGCCTGTTTCCTTTTAAAGCAGGGGTATATTATGTAGCCCTAGATGGCCTGGAACTCACTATGGAGACCAGCCTGGCCTCAGACTCACAAAGGCTTGCCTTCCTGTGCATCCCAAGTGTTGGGATGAAAGTGCTCCTAGTCCACTTTATATTTTGAGGGAGACTCTCTCACTGAACAACTGAGCTTGCGAGCTCAGCGAGTCTGGCCAGCTAGCTTGCTCTGGCAACTGTCTGTCTTCACCCCTGCATGCTGGGATTTCAGGTTGGCCACATGCCCACTCAACATGTCAACGGGTACTGGGGATTCAAACTCAGTCCTGGAGCTCATGTAGTCACTTTATCCACTGAGCCATCCCTGCAGTCCTGATTCCATTTTAAAACAATTGATTTGTCTCTATGTTCCAAAAGCAATTGTGGGGAAAGCAGCTGGTGTCTTTCCACGAGTCAAAGCAGTGATGGGGAGCCATGCAGGTCACCCATGGTGTTCTTCATCACTAGGTTTTTACAGGCCGCGGGGGAGCCAGATTTTCTTAGGAATGTGCTGAATGAAGTGGTACAAATACTTTCATTAAATCTGAGCCTGGGGGACACATTCCTTAATATTCTGTGAGACATAAGAGTCAGTATAGGAAAGGCACTGTGTGGCACAAAGGAGTGCAGTGTCCATGCCTGCAGGTCCCTCTCCAGCAGTCCATTAACCAGGGCTAGAAAAATATAGGGACAAAGCTTATGTCTTCTGGGAACACATGCTGTCTTCTCTTCCCTAAGCAATATGGATGACAACTATTGACATAACATTGACCTTTTACCAAGCCTCAGACACTACAAAAACCAGTGTCTTTTATCTATCCATTCAATATCTATCTATCTATCTATCTATCTTTGAGACAGAGTCTTTCGATGAAGCCCCAGGTGTAGCACAAAAAATAAAAGACCCAGAGACAGATACTGGGGTTCAAGTTTCAGGCTGATGATCAGAAAAGCAAAGCATCAGGCAGTCACTAGCTCTTACCTCTACCTCAGGCTGAAAGGGCTGATCCATGAGCTCTCTACCAAGCCTCAGACTGCTGCCTCTCCTCAGTGTGGCTGGAGAGAATCCTGAGACTTCAATATCTTCTTAGCCTCATTGTAGCTGGAGAATGAATGCCAGCTCTGAGACCCTGTTCTGTAGTGGATGGTGTGGATGTCTCACTACATTGTTCCTGTCTTAAATACTTCTCATGAGTCCTGGGATTAAAGGTGGGCAAGTATTGAGATCATCTTTGTGTGAGATGTTTCTCTTTAGGACCGGATCAATTTAGTGTAGCTCAGTGTGGCCTTGAACTAACAGAGATCTGTCTACCTCTTAATCCTGAATCCTAGGATTAAAGGTGTATACAACAACTTCTTAGTTTCTGGCTGCTGGGATTAAAGATTAGTGCCTGGCTTCTATGGCTTGTGGCTGACTTTGCTTTCTGAATCCTCAGGCAAGCTTTAATAAATCATAAGTAATATGCCACCATACCTGGGTATCCTGGAACTTGCTATATAGACCAGACTGGACTTGAACTCACAGAGAACCACTTGCCTCTGTCTCTTGACAGAGAATAAATGTGTGCACAATTGCATCCAGCAGAATTGCAATTGCAATGCTTTTAATTGACCACATAAAAATGCATACTCATATAAGAATACGATGGTCTAACTATGGAAACAAATGCTATTTTCCTACCATTATTTCTTAGTATGTAAGTATATCTTTGGATTGGATTGGTTCAATGTTTTGATATAAACATTGATATTTGCAAGATGGATGGGCTGGTGCACACCTATAATCCTGGCACTTGAAAGGTGAACAGAGGGGGATGTGGAGAGTAAGTATGTGACCAGCCAGAGACCCTGCCTCAAAACAACATAGATCTGAGTAGACTCATGACTCATTTCAAAGGAAGCTATGGCTAGTACTGACAACAATAATAGGTGATATTTCAAGCACAAGCTAGAGTTGTGGAGAATGTGAAGCTTCCACATAGTAATCTCAACTAGCAATTAAATTTTGTTCTGAGAGTGGAGCATTAACAGATATGATTGTGTGAGTCTGTGTGTGAAGGGGGTGGGGTGTGGGTGCCATGCCTGCCTATATGTGCTGTGGAGGCCAGAGGTCTATGCCAAATAGCTTCTACTCAGTTGTTCTCTATCTTATTTTTTGAGACAGGGTCTCTCATTGAACCTGGAGCTTACTAGTTGGCTAGTCTGGCTAGCTGAAGAACTCCATTGAGCCTTCTCCCTCCCTGTCCCAGCCCTGGGTTGCAGATATGCCATCAGCTTTTTTACACGGATGCTAGGAAACCGAATTCAAGTTCTCACACTTTACCAATGGAGCCATCTCCTTGGCCCAACAGATATGACTTTTAAGCATTACCTCTGTCAACACCTGGCAGACCTGCCTGACTTGGTGAATCAGTGCTTTCCAAGTAACTGTTGTACTGGTAGGGAGTCGGAAGCCGGTCTGGGTTACAGGATGACATGGAACTTCTGACAATCCTGTGGATTACAGGTGTGTGGTTCTTTCAATGCTGAGGACCAAATCCTAGGGCTTTGTGTGTGCTAGGCCAACTGAGCTACAGACACCCCCAGCCCTGGATTCTGTCATTAACCCTCACCAAGTACCCACAAGACGGGCTTTGCTGCTTTTCCATTAGGCAGAGAAGAAAGGCAGACTACAACAGGCACAACAAAGCCACCCCAGTGTCAGTGGTCCTAACCTGTGCCTATGTAATCTGACATGGCAAAAGGGACATTTCAGGTATGATTCAGTTAAGAATCCTGGATTATTTAGGTGCCTCCAATATAATCACAGGATCTTAGTAAGACTGGCTAAGAGTCCATGATATAAAATGAATTTTAGCTATATAGTTGGCTGTATGTATCCCCAGGTCCCGCATTCTCCGATTCAACTCACTGAGGATGAAAAATCTTCAGAGAAGCTAGGCATGGTGGCTGGCTCACATCTGTAATCTCAACACTGGGGGAGCCTGAGGCAGGAGGATTACTGTGTTCAAGGTCAGCCTAGACTATGAAGTGAGGAGAGAGACAGAGAGACAGACAGACAGACAGACAGAGAGAGAGAGAGAGAGAGAGAGAGAGAGAGAGAGAGATCGAGAGAGAAGGAAAGTTGCATCCATCCTAGGCATGAATAGAGTTTTATCCCTGTCATTATTCCCCAGGCCAACAAGGCAGAGCAACTATTTACATCACTCTTGAGGTGTAGTGGGTAGCAAGAGTGATCTGAAAACAATGAAAGGGTACAGCAGGCTATGTGTAAGTCATGGGTAAATATCTTGACATTTTATATAGGAGACTGAAGTATCTTTGGGTTTTGGTGTTCTCAAGCAGTCCTAGAACCATTACCACCCCACTGTGGAACGAACAACTGTGTATTTTATTTAACACACTAAATAAAAAATACCATTTACCAGCACTTGCAAGGAAGAAGCAGGCCATTCCCTATGAGTTCAAAGCCAGCCTGGTCTACACAGAAAGTTCCAGGACAGCCAGGGCTCTATAGAGAGATCCTGTCTCAAAAAACCAAAAACGGAAAAATTGAAAAATCATCATCCTGGTCACATATCAAGCGCTCCTTGGCCACATGTGGCCATTGTGTGTCCAAGCGTTTCTCTGTAAATGTGTGTGAGTGTTACACATGTAGAGGTCAAAGGGTAGGAGTAATGTTAGGTGTCTGTTCTTGCCTTGTACCTTGTTGCTCTCTGCTGCATATCCCAGGATATCTGTTCTGTAAGTCTCTCTCTCATCTCAATGTAGGATGACTTTGAACTTCTGATCCCATTGCTCCCCTCTCCTCAGTGCTGGGACTCCATACATGTTTGCACCACCACACCCTGCTTTACTTACTTATTTTTGAAATTGGGTCTTGCTATGTAGCCTGGGCTGTCCAGAGACTCACAATGGAACCCAGCCTGGTCTCAAATGAACAGCAGTCCTCCTGTTTCAGCCTCTCCAGTGCTGGGATTACAGACATGTTTATTTTGAAGAGGAGATAACATAAAACTGATCATGATATAAAGCAGTAAAATTGGGAAGGCATAAGAAAGGCAGAATCTCCGCAGAATCTCATTCCCAGGCACTGGACCTGGCATTCCAAGTTCCACTGAAATGGGCTAATCTTTCTGGGGCTCATTTGAACAGCCTTGGGGAAGCTATGTACCCTCTTGATCCCTCTTTTTCTTATCTGTTAATTGTAGCAACATGTGCTCTGGAGTTAGCATTAAATCACACAAACCCAGTCCACTAACATAGGGCATGGTAGCAGAGCTGGGATTTAGCCTGTTCAGAAAAATGCCCAAGATGAGGCTGTCTGTGGTCCTACCATTTCCCCCCCCCCACCCAGTAACCAAGCCCAAGGCCTCCTGCATAATAATATGAATTCTACAACTGAGCTATATCCCTAACTATTCTTTTTCATTATTGTTTTTATTTCTTGAATTTTATTTTTAATTGCCAGGGTATCTGGATTGAATAGGGAGAGCTCTCCCACCTCTCACCACACAAATAACCACGAGGGGAGCCATTTTCTCTCACAGCAGACCTTTTGTTTTGCATTCACACAAATACACGGTAACACCCAAGAGGGGTGGTTTATGACATCTTAAACAAAAGGGGTGAAGTGTCTATACTGTGCACTTATTATGGAATGGAAACGACACTGTGCTACTTCTGCCTTCACCCTGGATCTGTCAGACACCTAGCACAGTCTGGGTGTGGGGCTGCAGGAGGTTCTATCGCTCTGGGGATGTTGGGGGCAGGATCCAGGCCAGATCCCTTTTCTGAGCCCTCCCTCCCTCTTGCTTGCCTTCCAGGTCTCAGGTCTGTGTCCCCAGCCTTCTAGAGCGCCCGCGCTCTCCCCCTACCCCTGCTCACCCCAGAGCTTTCCCTGGTGTCTCCTCCCAGTGTGTTCCCAGTCCTCTCTCAGGAACCCTCCCTCACTCCATCAAGGTCCTCTCCACCTTGGGGGTGATCTCTACCCAGACCCACTACTCTGCATTGAGGTCTCTCGCCACCAGGATCCCCTCTCCATGAAAACCCTTCTCTCCTGGGACCCCCTCTCCATCCAGTTCCTTCTCCACTTGTTCTCCATTTGAGCCACCCTCTTTATTGCAGCCCCTTTCCACCTAGGTCCTTACTCCATTAAGGCCTCTCTCCACCTAAGCCTCTTTCCCTCAACATCCTTGACCTAGGTCTCTTCTCCACCTAGGACCCCTCTCCTCCAAGGTCTCTCTCATTTAGGCACCTTCTCCACCTAAGCCCCTTCTCCATTAAGGTCCCTCGCCACCGCGTCCCCTCTCCAGCCGAGCTTCCTCTCCATTGAGGTCCTCTCTTCCGCAGCCGCTCTCTGCACCGCGGCCCAGCCCGCTCCCCGCACCCTCCCTCCCGGGACAGGGGCGGCGCGGCAGGGGGCGCTGCGCGGGCCACCGTGCGGGCGGCGGGGGCGGCGCGGAGGCGGGGGCGGCGGCGGCGGGGGGCGGGGAGCCGAGCGCGGGCGGGAGGCGGCGGCGAGCTACAGCGCCGAGGCTCCAGCGAGCGCCGAGGAGCGGGAGGAGGAGGCAGGAGCGCAGAGCGCCGAGCCCCGCGCCGCCGCCGCCGCGCAATCCGCCGCCATCCGCCGCCCCCGCGCCCGGCCGCCGCCCGACCGCCATCGCCCGGGCCCGTCGCTCGCGGACGCAGACCAGGTGGGCCGGGGCTAGGGCCGGGGCTGCGCTTTGTCTCCACTGCCGTGCTCTGCGGCTGGCCCGGGGCTGCGGCCTGAGCGGCCTGGTCGGCGCTCTCCAGCTCGCCATTGTTGTGTCTCGGCGGTCAGGGCGGGAGGCCGGCGGGTCGGGCGGGGCCGGGATCCGATCGCCGTCGGGATCGAGCCGGAGAGCTCTGCAACGCCTGAGGACAGCGGCCTCGTAGGCCGGGGCGGGGGGCGCGGGACCCCGAGGCCGCCCGGAACTGCAGGCCAAGCACCGCCCCGGCTCGGGTGGGTTCGGCTGCGGGAAGCGGGTGGTGTTTTCTCGGCACCCGGAGGCGCTGCTAAAAATGTTTAATAATAAACAGGATGTCGCTGCTCCGGGCCTGCCAGATTAATGTTTTTTTGTTTTTTGTTTTTGTTTTTTCTTCGCCTACCTTTTAAGAGAGAAATGCAACCCTGTTGAGGTGGAGGGCCTCTCTGGAGAGGATCTACCTGCACAAAAGTGGACGCTGCTTTCCTTTCTTCTTTGTAAATATTATGGGGAGGCGAAGCCCACTGTAAGGCAAGAATAGGAAGGTGTCGTTGCCCCCCCCCTCTAGTGCAATGGTGAGCTTGAAGGAAGTGGGAGAAGGGGGGCGCCGATGCTCTCCGGAGTGTGTCATTTGCTAAATGGCTGCCTGAGAGAAACGTTTATAAAAGCCCGTCTTTTGCAGGATAGTTAAATTTCACCTACGGTTTCTTTCCTGAAAAGGTTAGCGTGTATTTTCGGTGTGTTGTCTGCATTATACACCTCTTAGGGCTTTCAGTTCGTCCATTTGAAGCCTTGGCGTTTTTTCTTGGCACTACATCTGCAGGGGCTCGTATTGTATCGTAATGTCTGTAATGTCTGCACCATCGTGGTGCAAGCTGGGACCTGCCGGGTACAGGCTGTAGAGTGGGATACCTGCTGCCACCACCACCTTCAAACCGAGGGGACTCCTCAGCTTTCATTGGCAGAGAGGCATGACTTGGCATGCAGTAGGTCTTCTATAGTTACTCAGCGTTGTCAACCTAGGATACAAGGTTGGGCACTTGTGGTGTCATCCATGCTGGAGGATGCCACAGGTGCTGATTTGAAGCGGCGACATTGGAGCAGGGGTTCAAAATACTAGGTGATGTAGGACTGATGGGAGTCTCAGGCCAGCCAGGGCTCCACCGTGAAAACCCAGCAAATTTCCCACATTGTAGGTACTTGGTCAATGTGGGCCTCTGGGGAATGAGCGTGGGAAGGCATGTGTAGTCCTCAAGAACCTACTGGCTCTAGTGCAGGGGACTTTCTAGTGGGTAGCTGGGTTTCAGTGGGTTGGAACTATACTGAGTGTGTAGACTCGGCAGGAACTCTGGGAGTCTTGTCTTTGGAAGGTAACTGCCCTCCTTGGGGATGGGCAAATAATTGTTTGGGAGCCTTCAGCTTGTTCAGGCAAGTGTGCCTTTAGAGCCCTGTTACTCTTGAGTTACTTTACTCAAGTCTCCGAGTCCCAGCTCTTGCGTCTATAAAATGGGAATAATTACGACTGCTTGTGTATCCCGTGGGAGTCTCAGGTAAGATTCAACAGCAGAACGTTTCCATCCGTGGGAAGGTGGTACACTTGTGTATTCATTGATTTTGCTGGCCCCTTTTTAATTCCTGACTTTTCCTCCTGTGTGGCTTATAAAATTGTGACCCCGCCCTGCCCCAAATACTATGACCAGCAAATGTTTTGATATTCTCTTTTGTTACCCTAGTGGTCAAAATCAGGGGGCTAGTTTAGAAGAGGCAGGGAGCTCAGCCAGATTCTGAGGTGGATGGGAGATCATGGAAGGGCCGAGGGTAATAAAGCAGGGGGAGTCAAGGCTTGGGCAGACACGACCAATATTGGTCTTACTCTGAGTGATGACTGAAGCCTAGCTTGCCTCTTGGATTAACCCTGAGTAACTTGTTGGTCCCTGCTTGGATAAACAGTGACTTGCATCCGGGAGGGGGTGGGGGGTTTATTGTCTTACTCGTTTGGCTTAATTATCTTGCCGAGTTTTAAGGAACTTCCATGCTCCCTCCAGGCCCTTTATTCTCCTGCCATTTGGTTGTCTGGCAGGTTAGGGGAGACAAAGTCTATTGTGCCTGCCCCCAAGATTTTAATTCCTGGGGAGCTTTATCATTCTCCGCTGCTTGTGTGGAGCCCTGGTGGGGCCTGCCCTTGTCTTCATTCTTCCCTGGCCTGGAATGGGTGAGGGGAAATCCCAGGGCTCTTAGAGGCAAAAGCCTGGGAAAGTGGAGTTTCTGGAATGGCTGGTCAGAACTGGCTCCTGAGCCTTGGGCTTTGCTGAGGGATTTTTGCTTGCGCTCTTAACTGCCCTCCATTGATTAAAACACACGTGCACACGCGTGCGCGCGCGCGCACACACACACACACACACACACACACACACAAGCCATTTTTCCTCTGAAAGATTATTTTATATACTTTTAAGTCCCCCCCTTACAACTCTGGTTGCTAATGTTTGTGGGTTGCTTACATCTCCCATTGTTCTACCCTTTAAGATTGATCATTCTGGTGGTGTTTCTATTTCAAAGCAGAATAGGCTGGGAGGATTTGTGCATGTATTTCTAAATTCCGTAAGGAGGCTCCTCTGCTGTCAACTGTTCGGATTGTGTTACAGGCCAGCAGGTATTAATAGGGCCTGTCTGTAGCAGATCTTAAAACATTTTTGTCTTTAAAAAAAAAAAAAAAGATGGCCAGCAGACATCTGTTGGGTTTTGTACTGTGAGCTTGTTATTTTTGGTTTTGAAATGAATATTGTGTGGAAAGGCAGGGCTTAGTGAGTCTAAAGGCCATTTTTTTTTTTTTTTTTAGTCATAGTTATTATATTTCGTGTCCTGTGGTGCTTCCAGGGTGGTCCTGGGGCAAGCCTGTGGGAGTTCTGTCTTTCAATCGTATGGATCCTCGGGTTTAAACTCTGGTTGTCAGAGTTGTCAGTCACCCTTACTCCTGAGCCATCTCTTGGCCCTCAGTGTGTATTAGTGTTACTATTATTTGGGTTTGCGTAGACTGGAGAGCATTTGGGTGGGACCACACAGCCGGTGGTGCTGGAAGCCAAGGGGAGAGATAGGTGGTTAGCTTTCTATGGCAGGGACATTATTTACAATGAGCCTTTAGGATCCACAGGGGCACTTTGGCCTGCTCACCTGGGAGCTGGCAGACCTGGGCAGCTGTTTATACCAGCAGGCATGTGGGAGATCTGTGTGCCAGCAGGGTGTTTGCCTTAGTGACTCAAGCCTGGAGCCTTGATTGGGCTTTGTTCTTAACTGCACTTTTTTTTTTTTGATCCTGTGATACCTGATTTCCCAAACCTCAGCAGTGCTGTAGGATGCTGGTGTGTGAAGCTTTTCATGCAGGAGGTGATTGATTGGCCATGCCGGGTAAAGTCCACCTGAGTGACTGTTGTCTGAAGTGTTTGCCTCTGTGCTTCTCTCTCTGCAGCCAGCCTAGGTTCTTTATCCCTCCTTCCCAGGCCACTGGCTTCTTCCTCTTTGGTGCTGGGAGAAGCTGAGTTGATTAAATTTTCAATTTTCCCGTCATGCACCAGGTACTCCATGGTCACTTATTTCCCTGCCATTGTACAAGGCCCATTCAAATAACAGTTTCCAAACCCCTATGATTAAAGTGAAATCCCTGAAGAAAATAAATTAGAAAACTCTGAAAAGGATTAATAAGAAAATACAAATAGAGACCACTTACTCTCACCCCCTAGACTAGAGAGAACTAACATGGATGTATTGGCATCTTTACACACTGCACGGTTGACAGCTTGGTTCTTCCTGTGAAGATTGTATTTCCTGCATCCGTGGTGAGGTATTAAATCTGGCAGTTTGTTAGGCAATTTATTTGTTGTTACTCACTCTCCCTTCCAGCAAACAAGGCATTCCTGCCTTGTTCTCTCTGGTTAGCTCCCTGTAGTGGGGTTTCTGAGGTCAAAGGGTGTGAGGCCCATCCTGGTTTTCTTCAGGACTTTTCTGTACGTCTGAGCCACCAGGTTCTGGGCGGCTCTCTCTGGATCAGAGCCTTTTGATTTTTTAAGGTTTATTTTGATTATTATTAATTATGTTTATGTGGGTATGTGCATGGGACTGCAGTGTTTGAAGAGTTGGGATGCCTTGGACCTGAAATTACAGGTGATTGTTAGCAGCCTGATGTGGGTGCTAGGAGCCAAACTCAATCCTTTGCAAGGAAAGTAGCTGATCTTAATGCTCCTCCATCTCTCTAGTCCCTGGTTCAAGGTTGTCATTCAAAAGGCTGTCTCAAACCCCGAATTGTTCTGTAGGTATGGCAGGGAGAACACCTCAATCTCTGTCTCCCTCCCTTCCTCCCTCCCCCTTCCTTCCTTTCTTTGTTAGGATTAAAGGTATGAGCCATCACCCCAGGGGGTGGGGTGGGTGGGTAGTGGTTTCTTTTTGTACACTTTGTAGGCCAGGCTGCCTTCAAACTCACAGAGATTCAAGCCTGACATGGTGGTGTGTGCCTTTATTCTCAGCCTGGTCTACAAAGTTAATTCCAGGACAGCCAAGGTCACACAGAAGAATTCTGTCTTGAAAATCCAAAAAACAAAACAAAAAACCTCACAGAGATTCACCTGTTTCTGCCTTCTGAGAGTGCTGTGATTAAAGGTGTGGGCCATCATGCTTGGCTCTGTAACCCATGTGGGCCTTGAATTGGCAAAACTGCTTCCATTTCCCAAGTCCCAAGATTACAGTGTGTATAGCCATCTTGCTTCTGCTTTTATCACACTTTTTACAGTTTGTAAACAAAAGTTTTAAAGATAATACATTTTATTTTTGTGTGTGTACAGTGTGTATGCATATATGCAAGAATGTGTGCATGCTTATGAGGTTTGAGATTGAGTTCGGTGTCTTCCTGGGTCACTTTCCACTGTATGTACGGAGGCATGGTCACTTGAACCCAGAACTCACTTATCTGGCAAGTCTAACTAGCTAGCCTGTGTCCCTGTGTACTGCACTGCAGGTGGCTGTCATGCTTACCTGGCTTTCATGGGGTGCTAGGTATTTGAACTTGGTTTTCATGTTGTGCAGCGAGTGCTTTATACACAGAACCATCTCTCCAGCCTCTATTGTGCTAAAAATTCATTGTTTTTAAGTGTCCAGTTCAGTGGAAAGAGATCTAGTCATAGGGAGGGGCACACACTCCCCACCATCTCCAGGTGGATCTTCCTCCTGAACTGAAAGGCCATGCATTAGACACTTCCTCTTCCTCCCAGCATCAGGCAGCCACCAGCCTGCTTTGTATCTGAGTTTGGCCATGTTGGATACCTTGTATAAATAGGATAACCCATGCTTCATCCTTTTATTCCTGGACTACCTTATTTAGCATGCTTCCAAGACTCATTCCAGACCCTATATTAAAAAAAAATATCATGGGCGGCCAGATGGCTCAGCAGGTAAAAGTGCTTGCCACCGACAATGCAAACCTGATGACTTGAGTTCGAATCCAGATAATGATAGATGGAGAGCACCAAGAGTTATCCTCTGACCGCCATGCACTTTTTTGTGTACATGTGTACTACATTTTCTTCACCCATCCATTCATCTGTATCAGGCTGCTAGTAAGCACAGATGTTTTTAATCTGGGGTGCCCCACCCCCCAGTTCCTGCAGTTGTTTCCTGTGTAAATATGCTGTCAGGGTCACCTGTGAGATGAACTAGAGAGTTGTATAAGAGGGTCTCATGAGAGTCAGGTTCAACTCCACCTGGGAAAGTTGGGGTTCTGTTCTGGAGTTTGTGGCAGAATTGAAAGTAGTATGCTGGGGCCCGGGGTGTTAAAAATGGGTTCATGTTGAAATCAGAAACTCCAGATCCCTGGAGAGAGCTCATGCTTTTCAGGGTACTCAGGCCTTTTGAATATAGACATTCTGTAAGTGCTCAGCCTCCCAGCATGCCTTGGGTTACGCCTTTGTACAGATGATGGGATGGAAGAGGGGTGTGGCCAGCGCCCTTGCCCAGGTTTCTTTGTGTTTCCCAGAGCTTTTTGGGCAGGTGGTGTTTATAGATGATTAAAGTACAACTCTGTTCCCACAAGGACAGAAAATACAGGCCTGTCTGGGAGAGATTGGGTCCCTCCTGCCTGGGTGACCTGTCTGGGACTGAATGGGCTCAGTGTTTAGTAGTCGCCAGGGAGAGCAGGGGGTTGTTTTGAGACACAATATGACATTTTTTGGTGTTTGTTTCCCTGATAAATTAATTACAAAAGTACTTATGTGTATATACAATACTGGTTTAAATACTGGAAAAAGTGAGTGTGCAAAGAGAGCAAGCATTTTTCTCCTAACTCCCAGCAATAAGCACAGTTTGCTGTGTTTACCCTGCAGATCTGGGCATGGTAGGATTAATGGGCTTGGGGAAAGACTGTTTTAGAAGACAAACGGGGGTTGGGTGGGGTGGGCTGCAGCTTAGCATCGAAGCTCACAGAGCTCACAGGAGATCCTGGGTTCTGGAAGCAAGAAACAAATGTCAACAGTAGGATCGCCTGGCTACATACATTACATAGAACATCCACTTTCAGGTGTACCAAGAGTCTCTCCTTATTAATAGAAACACATGTGACTTACGCTTAATATTTTAGAAGGAATGGTTATTAGGTGTTTTTTTTTTTTTTTTTTTTTTTTTTTTTTTAAGGCAGGGTTTCTCTGTGTAGCCTTGCTATCCTGGAACTTGCTTTGTAGACTAGGCTGGCCTCAAACTCACAAACTCACTGAGATCCATCTGCCTTTGCCTTCTGAGTGCTGGGCTTAAAGGTGTGCCAGTATCACCCAGTTTAAAAAAAAAAAGTACAAATGTAAAAAAAAAAAAAATAGTTCAATCGTCAAAACAATAGCCCAATACTATGGCTCATATATTATTTATAGATTTACTTATTTTTTTAAAAAGAGGTCTCATTGGCTTCCCCAGGGTTTGCTGGTATATACCAGGCTACTTTCATTCAGCTCACAGAGGCCACTTACTTCTACACTGAGTGCTGAGATTAAAGGCTCATGTCATCATATTAAGATGGATGTGGTGATTTATGCCTTTTTTAAATCCCAGCACTCAGCAGGCAAAAGTAAAAGTTGTTTAAAAAATAACATTTTTATTTACAAATTGTGAAGTGTAATGAAGAAAAGATGGTAGCACACACTGTAATCTTGGCACTTGGGAAGTGGAGGCAGGAGGATTGCCATTTGTCTTAGGGTTTCTGCTGCTGTGATGAAACACCATGACCAAAAGGCAAGATGGGGAGGAAATGATTTATTTTGCTTATACTTCAGCATTGCTGTTCATCACTGAAGGAAGTCGGGACAGGATCTCAGAGGCTGGATCTGATGCAGAGGCCATGGAGGGTGCTGCTCACTGGCTTACTCCCTGTGGCTTGCTCAGCCCACCTTTTTATGGAACCCAGGACCACCAGCCTAGGGGTGGCCCCACCCACAATGGGCTGGGCCCTCCCACACTAATGGAGAAGTGCCTTAAAGCTGGATCTCATGGAGGTATCTCCTCAGCTGAGGCTCCTTCCTCTCTGATGACTAGCATATGTCAAGTTGACTCACAAAACCAGCCAGTACATCATTCAAGGCTAACATAGGTTACATAGCCGAGTATGGTTACGCACACTTTTAACGCCAGCACTGGGGAGGCAGAGGCAGATGTCTCTCCATCTCTGTGAGTTCCAGGCCAGCCATGGATATATAGTGAGATCCCATTTCAGAAAGTGTGTGTGTGTGTATCAGTGCATGCTTGTGAGCAAGTGCATACATGAGGGAATGTGAGTGTGTGTGTGTATGTGTGTGTGTGTGTACATGCTTGTGAGCAAGTGTATACATACATACGGAGGTCAGAGGACAGCTTCCTCTTCAAAAGCGTGATGTGTATTAAATAGCCTGTAAGGGTGTTGGCAAACTGTTCCTTGAGTAGTGTCTTAAGGATCCTATTCTGGCTGGGTGGTGGTGGTGCACGCCTTTAATCACAGCACTCGGAAGTCAGAGGCAGGCGGATCTCTGTGAGTTTGAGACCAGCCTGGTCTACAAGAGCTAGTTCCAGGACAACCTCTAAAGTCACAGAGAGACCCTGTCTCGAAAAACAAACAAAGAAAAAGAATCCTATTCTGCCCTTTGTGCAGCTGTTTCTGTTGGTATATGGTAGGTGTGAGGTAGTGTTCCCAGTGCAAGGCCTTTGGATTCTTCTTGAAGGGTAGTAGGTTAGAGGTTGTGATCTGTTGGTCAGAATTGATTTATAGACGTGGGTCTATCGTGCAGGAAGTTGCTCTGGTCTGTCAGATAAGACTCTGACAGAGACTCCTGTGTAGCCAGGAGAGGGTGTAATGGGGGCTGCGGGCTAAAAAGATAATGCCTGGTCCAACTCTTCATATTTTTATTATTAAAATTATTACATATTTAGCTGGGCGGTGGTGGTGCATGCCTTTAAATCCCAAAACTCAGGAGTAGAGGCAGGTAGATCTCTGTGAATCTGAGGCCAGCCTGGTCTACAGAGTGAGTTCAAGGTTACACAGAGAAACCCTGTTTGAAAAAACAAAATTATTACATATTTGTCTGTGCATGCTCACACTGTGCATGTGTGGAAGGAAGCTAGAGGACAATTATGGGAGTTGGTTTTCTCCTACCATGTAGGTTCTGGTAATTAAACTGGAGTTTTCAGGTCTGGCAGCAAAGTGCCTTTCCTTGCTGAGCCTCTGTATTTTATTTTAGTTCTTTGAGACAGGGTCTTGTGTTGCTTGGGTTGGCCTTTAACTCCTTAGGAAGCCAAGGGTTATCTTGGCTTGATTGTGGCTTTACCACACCTAAAACAGAGTGATTGAAAGCAGATCTGATGAGGCCTAGGGGTGAGTGGTGTCGAGTGCTGGGAAGGGGCAAAGTGTGCCCCAGAGGAGGTGTTTAGACTTCAGCACTGTCTTCTCTTCATGCTTCTATGAACTCAAATCTAGGAGTTTACTGGAAGAGAGGTAGCCCCCCCCCCCCCACACCTGTGCCCTCTGCAGTGGGTGCAAGATCTGCTTCCGGCTCCACTGCCTTCAAGTCCAGAAGTTCTTTCTGCTTTAAGTTGGTGACCTGGGGCTAGTTATTTAATATTTTTGCTCTGATCTGCTTACTTGTAGAATGCTGTAGCAAACCTTCATAGAATGGAGGAGAGCATTTGGAAGGTCATATACTTAAGTGTTTATAAGGCACCTGGCACAAGGCAAGCAGGCTCTCAATAAACAGGAGAGCTATTAATGGCCCTGAACTCAGCACTCAAGGAGGGCCTAGGGGTTTGGAGTAGGCAGGCTGTACACTTGGGACTCCTTTTGTTTACTAGATGCTGAGGCTTCTAATTGTCCTAAACTCTATGGTAGACACAGATCCAACAACCACACCTTTTCCTCCAGGGACTCAGGCCCCTTAACCAACACTGGCCTTCCTGGGAAGCAGGTGCTCTGGGCTCTTTCTGCCACTCACATCTCCAGGAATTCCCCTGCCTCTTCTTTTGCACCTAGTAAGGGTGTTGGAGTCTTTTCTCTTGGAGAGGCAATGAAGGCAGGTGTGAGGGCCGCGGACTCCAGCTGTTTGGATGCCCTGCAGCTAGTTGGCCGGCTGCAGTTATGAGTTGGCCTCCAACAACTGAAGTCCTCCTCTTAGCCCTCTCCATCGCTTGGAGTAGGACCATGAATACATGACCTTTTAGTTCTGGGAGACTCATTTCTTCAGCTGCTGTGTGAGAATGCATTGCCCATTTCACGAACTGTCACACTGCACTGGTGTGCAGATTGATATCCTGCCACAGCATGGGGACCCTGGACAACCAGTAGTGGTACATGGGGTACATTTTGCATTTTTTACTTCACTGAGGCCCACAAAACAAGGCATCAGTGAGCACTCAGGCTTGTTACAAAGATCTGAACACTTGCATAACAGGGGAAGTAGAAAATGAAAGTCATTGCTTCCTCCCTGCTGGTTCTCCTTAAATCCAGAGAACTACTGTCTTAAGAGCAGTCCCCAACACAGCTGTTGTAGCTAGCTACTGCAAGAATCGTACCTGTGACACTTGCCTTTGTGTAGAGGACCTATCAGATGTGGCTCCCTTGGGAAGAGGCACTGTGCTGCTTTTCACATCCTGGATGAATCATGGTGCTGGGCTGGTGAGGTTGGCTGGGAACAAAGAATAGATTTAATTAGCTGATGGGTTCTGCACTCCTGAGATCTCAGAGCTTGCTATTTGTTGCTGACATTCAAGGCCTGGGGAATGGGACAAGGTTTGTGGAGTCTCCAAGATGTAGACTGGTTAGGATAAGATTTTATTGGTTCAGGCAGGTATGATGGGGAGTTCTGTTCGTGGGATAAATGTCTATTGGGTGAAAGATGTGATTTTTTTTTTTTTTTTTGAGACAGGGTTTCTCTGTGTAGCCCTGGCTGTCCTGGACCTTGCTCTGTAGACCAGGCTGACCTTGAACTCATAGAGATTGGCTTGTCTCTGCCTCTGAGTGCATAATGTTTCTTTTTTTTTCTCCCTGAGACAGGGTTTTTCTCTGGTTTTGGAACTTGATCTGTAGACCAGGCTGGCCTTGGACTCACAGAGATCCGCCTGCCTCTGCCTCCCAAATGCTGTGATTAAAGGCGTGAGCCACCAACACTTAGCTAATATTTCTTTTTAAAGATTTATTTATTTTTGTTTCATGTACATGCCTGCATTTAAGTTTGTGGACCACATGCATGCAGTACCCAAGAGGGCCTTGTATTATCCCGGGATGGGTGGTAACAGAAAGCTATGCACTACCTTGTGGGTGTTGGGGGTGAAACCTGGGTCCTCTGCAAGAGCATTAATTGCTCTTAACCCTGAGCCATCTCTCCATCCCTGGCGGTGATATTTCATATAAATAAGTAGATCAGGTATTTTCAGGATCATAGTTTGCAGGATCCATCAGTGCTTTTGGGGGAATGTCTTTCCCTTATTTTGAGTTTGTTTGATCTTTGACCTGGTCTTGTCTGATGCGGAGCCTAGTGGCCTTTGCTGTCCTGTCTTTTCTCTAAGGAATTGAAAAGTTCCCTGTAGAATCCTTTGTTGGGGATCAGCGAGACCAACTCAGCCTTTTTTCCCTTCCCCACCTTCACAATTTACCTTTTTTTCCCTTAAAGTGAAGGAGACCTTGGGGCATCCTTGTAAACAATCCTCTGGAGAGGGATGTGGCTTTGAGGGAGAAGAGGAAGGGCATCACCATCTTGGCTGTGAGTACAGCTGCTACCACAGCTCTTTGTGGGCTGCCCTGTGCAGTCAAAGGTGTTCAGCCAGCCTTGTAGGTGAGGCCTCACATTAGTCAGAGCTCAGAGTGGCCTGGTGAGAGGGATCTCCTTAGGGATTATTTATTATTATTATTTTTTTTAAATCTCACTGTGGAACCCTGGCTAGATTTAAACCCAAGTCAGTTCTCCTTGGATCTGCCTCCTCGGTGCTGAGATGATAGGCGTGTGCCTCTACATCTGACCCCTTGGAGCTGGCTTCTTATGGCAGTCACCATTGCCAGCCTCTGTCTCCACCAGCAGTGCAACAGTCCAGGATGCAGAAGGAAAAGGTGGATTTTGCTTTGTTTTGAGTGGACCATGCTTTGCATCATCCCCAGTGCCCTTAGCATCACTCCCCACCCTCTCCTGCCTTTCAGTTTATTGTCTGGTAGTGGTGGCACATGGCTTTAATCCCAGCACTCAGGAGGCAGAGGGAGGTGGGTCTCTGTGTGTTCAAGGCCTGCCTGTTTCCAGGATGACCAGGTCTGCACAGAGAAACCCTGTCTTGAAAAACCAGTAAAAATAAACATAAACATAAACGTGTTTTGTGGAAGTGTCAGGTGGTGCACAGGTACTGGTCCAGGTCTGTAAAGTGTGACAGACCATTGCTCCCTTGCTGTCTGGAGCTGGGTGGCTCAGCAGGTGGAGGTGCTTGGCTCCAGGCAGCATGTCAGGAGTGAGTTATGCTGGATGGTGAGAGCTGATTCCCACAGGTTGTTCTCTGACCTAAACACACACACACACACACACACACACACACACACACACACACACACACACACTCACATTCACTCTCTCTCTCTCTCTCTCTCTCTCTCTCTCTCTCTCTCTCCCCAAAACAATGAATAGATAAAGTATGATAAAAATTGTATCTTTCGAGATAGGATCTCAGTGTGTATCCCTGGCTGGTCTGGAACTCACTCTGTAGATCTTGCTGGCCAGGGACACAGAGATCCACCTGCCTACCTCTTGAGTGCAGGGGTTAAGGTGTATGCCACCACCGTAGTTTGAAATTTTTTGTTGTTGTCTCTTAGTATTGAACTTGTCAGCCTTACTGGTAGGTAAGCAGTTTACCCGAGTCACACCCCAGTCCTGGCTTTTTAGTTGTAGAAAGTTAACTAAGTTACCTACAGCTGGAGTCCATCTCCGATACTACTCTCTAGTCATCTGAGAAATGGTTATCCAGAGGTAGGTAAAGGCTCTTGCAGCAGGTGAGCTCAGGGGTGCCTTGACCACCCTCCTGGTGAGAGCAACTGGGCTTTCTTTTATTTTTGTTTATCTATACTGGCTTTCTCTGTGTAGCCTTTTGCCATCACTCTGTAGACCAGGTTGACCTCAAACTCAGAGATCTGCCTGCCTTTGCCTCTCAGTGCTTGGATTACAGGGGTGGGCCACCACTGCCTGGCTAAGGTTTTTTTTTTTTTTTTTTTTTTCTCCTTCTGTCTTTTCTTATTAATTTAGACAAGGTCTACTGTGTAGCCCAGCTGGCCTGGAACTAACAGCAATCCTGCTGACTCAGCCTCCTTAGTGCTAGGATCGTAGGCATGGGCCATTATACCTGGCTTCTGTGATCAGAGATTATTTTAGGCTCTGTGATCAGAGATTTTGTTTGCTTGTCTTGAATTTGGGGCTTCCCTTTGAGTGTGATAGAGCTCCTCTCTGAACATGTCACATGTCTTTGCTGTGCTTTGTGAGCTGATGTCTTCTGCACCATTTTGAGTGGGCTCCAGGCTATGGGAATTTATGTGTATTTTTTTCACTTTTGTGTTTATGACTTCATCTTTAAATTGCTCCGCATATTTAGGTTCATGTCAGTTATATTCTTTATGTGTGGATTGTCCCCCACCTTTGTAAAGTGGCTCTCTTCATTTTTTACTTGTGTCTCATCCAAAATTGTATTTGTGAGCTTCATTCATGTAGCCTTGTATTCATTTGTTCTCCATACCGAATAGTAGTTGGTTCTGTGAATACAGTGTCTGCTTGCTGTAGCAGGTGATGGGTATCTGGCCTGTTTCCCTTTAGCCCCTCCAGATCAGGAGGCATCAATAGTCTTGGGTCTTCAGTGTGTGTGCACTTGTGTTCTGTCAGTCACAGCTGGGTGTGGCAGTGATGCAGGTGTATTTCCAGTCATGGCTTGATTAGGACAGTGCTGGCAGCAAAAGGCTGTCATGGCCCCACATGCTTGCCAGCCCATGGGTCCTTCCAGGGTGTAATTTCTGCCTAAATTCATGTAATTCCAGGGACAGTCCCAGCAGGCTTTTTCTTTCCCTGTCGGCATTTGTTTGGAAATAGGCAAACTGATTTCTCAAATTTCTTTGAAAATGCAAAAAAAGAATAATCAGAGCATTCCTGAAGAACAGAGCTGAGGAACTGTCCCACCAGGTATGAAGATTTCGCCAAAGCATCAGTGACATACGGGCAAAAGAGACAAGCCATTGAGCTGATGGAAAGGAATGTCTAGAAGCAGATGGCACTACTTGAGATAATCCACTGTCTCAGCCCCTGTGTGCTAGTCATCTCCCTGTTGCTCTACTACATACCGTGGTAGGTTACTTAACAAGGAGAAAGGTTTATTTTGGCCCATAGTTTTTCAGCTTTTAGTCCATGACCTTGTCATGACCCTGTGATAAAGCAGTATGTGTTGCTGGGAGCATGTGACACTCAGCTCCTTACCAACCAGGAGAGGAAAGCTAGGCATAGTGTTGCACTCCTTTAATCCCAGCAGTGGGAAGGCAGGAGGCAGAGGCCAGTGGATCTGAGTTTGAGACTAACCTGTCTATTTAGTGAGTTCCAGGACAGCCAGGGCTATGTAGAGAGACCCTTTCTCAGAAGGGTGGGGGGGAGACTGGGCCCTTTGTAAAGGTTCCTTTGGTTTGAAGACCAGCTGCCAAGCTCACTTAAATGCCTGCCATTTCCCAGATTGCCATCTTGGGCTGGGGTGGGGTGAGGTGGGGTCAAGGTTTTGACTTGGGCAACTTAGTGGCATTTTTGATCAGTAGTCTCACACCTTGGAGCCTCTGTCCTGGTCTTCTTGGCTGGGGTGCTGCTGCTTTGTCAGGTGTGCTGTGGCTGTCACTCTGGCCTATCTTCTAGATACGATGTGCATCATTTTAGAGACCAGTGAGGATGTTTCTCACCTGAGAAAGGTTCAGTCCAGAAGCAGGCATCATTGGGATCTGCTGGCTTTTGCCCTTTAGGGCTCAGCCTTATTTGTCACTAAAAACTGGGGACTGAGTCAGCCATTGGTGAGCTGGACAGGGATGACTTGGTGATGTTTTCTGTCTTGATTAGAGGACAGTCCTGTGTACCAGCGTGGGTGGGAGGAACCTATAGGTTCCATACATTTCCATAACATCTGCTGGCTGGTGTTAATTACTTCACAGGTGCTGCAGCAGAAGCAACAAGATGATTTTATCCCGTGTCGGTTCAAGGGTAGCCTGGTAGTCTGGTGGGGTGAAGCCGTCACAGTGCGCCTCCCAGCCAGGGCTCAGAGGATGGGGTGGGTGCTGCTGCTCAGCTCACTTTCTCTTTTTTATTCAGTCCAGTGCTGCCCTAATCTGGAAGCTTCCTCAGCCCCCCCTAGTTTCCATAACCAGAAACTGTCACAAGTTGGGTGTCATTGCTTGCTTTCATTCTAAGGGGGCCTTACTGGGGTGGAGACAGGCTGGGAAAACATGGCAGGGTCCGTCTGGGGTTTTATGTGCCCCCTGTGCTCTTTCTGTGCCCTTTGGTTTCTCAGCACTGAGTGTGTGTGTGTGTGTGTGTGTGAGAGAGAGAGAGAGAGAGAGACAGATAGACAGAGAGAGAGAGACAGAGAGAGAGAGAGAGAGAGAGAGAGAGAGAGTATTACAAGGTAAGGGCTGATGCTGCCAAAATTGCCCCAGAATTTCATTTATGTTTTCATTTTGGAGGACTCTAGATGAGTATGTGATCCTTGAGCAGAATGAACACCCTGGATATCTAGATGGTATTTTTCTGAGTCCAGCAGAATGGGACTAGTGGCCATTTTTTTTACGTGAGCATTCAGGGTCCCAGATGAAAGTCACTTGTCACAGCGTCCTCACAATGCCTACGCCACCCCTCCAAGAACAGTGCTAGGTGGCACAGGCTCTGTGTTCATTTGAGGTGTCGGCCTGTCACCTGGCCACTGACCTCTGAAGTAGCCATCTGTCCCCATCTCCCTGGCTCCTTTTATTTCTATGCTCTGGCAGTGAAGCCTTTACCAGAGGCCCCACCTCACCTCCATGAGGTGGGAGTTCCCAGAGCAGCCAGGCTGTTCTGGGGGATCATGGGAACACTCCTGGGCTCTGCCTGCTTGTGCTGGGTTGGGTTGAACTGAGGCGGCAGTGACAGTAGACAGGCTGGAGAAAGTTGCTTTCTGCCTGAGGCTCACAAACCTCATCCCTGGCTGTCCAAATTCCAGCTTGATGTGGGTGACGTCATCTACAGAGAGGCTTTCGTGTAAACAGTACCAGCTGGACTGCTCAGGGATAGCTGCAGCTGGCTGGATGTCAGCCTCTGAGTATCTCTCTGCTTGTCTGTCTCTACTTTCTTTTTAAATTTCCATATACACACATGTACATACAAATAGCAAGTGTGTTTAGAACTTGGTTACAATGCCTTGTGAGCTTTAATGGGTGATGGTCCCCCCAAAAAAACAAAACAAAACAACACCTATCTAATCTGCCTGCCTGCCTGCCTGTCTGTCTAATGTGGTTTTGAGACAGGGTTTCTCTGGCTCTCCTGGAGTGCTCTTTGTAGAAGAGGCTGGCTCACAGACAGAGATCTGCCTGCCTCTGCCCTGCCTCCCAAGCTCTGGGATTAAAGGCATGAGCTGCAACTACCCAGCTCCTTGTTTTTTTTTTAAATACTTTTTTTCTGTGCTGGGGATGGAACTTGGGATCTTGTGTGTTTTAGGTGAGCACTCTGCCACTGAGCTACATACCAGCCCTCATTGAACTCTTGAAATGAGGACCCAAAACATAGTATAAGAGAATAGTAACTGGAAGCAGATAATTGACATCACTGCAGAGTATTCCTGAGAAGTGGGCAGCTTTACCTGGAGGTGAGAGATAGGGTCATGTACCTGGGAGGGACTTCACGGGATTAAATCTGTGTGTGTTTGTGTGTTTGGGGTGCATGCATATAATTGTGTGTGCACAGATGTAAAAAGCCAGAGGAGAATATTTCATCTTCCTCCATCACTCTTTGCCTTAGGGCCTGAGTCAGGGTCTCATGGAACCAGAAGCTGTCCATTTGGGTTAGGTTGGCTTGTTAGTGAGCTTCCTATTGCCAGAATTACAGGCATGCACAGCCAGGCTTGGCTTCTTGGTGAGTGCTAGGGACACCCGCATGCATGCATGAAAATTTTAAAAGCTATATCAAGCGTGTGTTCCATTTGTTATTAAAAAAAAAAAAAAAAGACATTATGGGAAGAAAACCAAGCAGCACTGGTGAGCATCCACGCTAATTGTCCCTACGTCCCTTATGTAGGAGCCTTGAAACTGGGGCAGTTTGGTGGTGTTTAAAAAGGAGTCACAGTGGACTGCTGCTCTCAAGAGAATCTTTCAAGAATTACAGCACACCAGGCTTCTGCAGGTTCATGAGGGGCTGACCCGTGGGTCATTTCCTGAGGTGTACATCAGTGTGGGAACAGCACCCTAGTGTATGGAGGAGCAGGGGTGAGGGCTATCTAGAGCAAGTCTGCCTAGCACAGGAAGTCCCAAGGTTGGCAGAAGCTGTCTTGGGGAAGCTGAGGCCTCAGTGGCTAGAGATGAGAGCTGCTGTGAGATCCACAGGGTGGGTGCTGGCAGTCTTATGGAGAGAAACCTAGGGCATGTGTACTACTTGTGCTCTGTGCAGCCCAAGGTTGGCCTGGAACTCTACATCCTCCTGTTTCAGCCTTAGTGATGGGCTTTGTACGCCACCACACCCAGCTCATTGTCTTGTTCCTAAAAATAGACCTGACAGGTTCATCCAGAGAGAGAGAGAGAGAGAGAGAGAGAGAGAGAGAGAGAGAGAGAGTTTGCTTGGTATGCATCCAGCCTTGTGCAGGTGTGGCAGGTTTTTCAATCACTCAGCTCTTCTCCTGGCTGGACCCTTTCATTCTTTATTTAATCCCTGAGGAATCTAGCCGTAAGTCACAACAGTGTGGGGTGGAGGCAAGCTGCAAACCTAGTGTTTCAGAAATGTGGCTTGGGAGAAGTGTAAAGTGGTGTTACAGGTGGGCTGGGCTGATGGACCTGGGCATTGGGCTGATGGGGTAGTGGGTGAACAGCACTCAGCATGAACTAGTTGCTATCTGAACTGTAGCCCTGATGGAAGAAGGGGACTGGAGACTAGATATGGAGATGGATATGTGGTCAGGCATTTTGAAAGGGCTTGCGAACTAAGTGCAGAATTGGGCCTGGGAAGAGGCTTCCTTGTTTTAGTTTTTGGTGCATCTTTGGGTTTGGAGCCCTCTGGAGATATCTAATAGGTCTGTAATAAACCCTGGCTCATTGAAAGCCACATTCAAGACTTGTTTCCTTTGGCTCATTTTGAAGCAGAATTTTTTTTTTTTTTTTTTTTTTTTTTTTGGTAGCCCTAGCTATCCTGAAACTTGCTCTGTAGACCAGCCTGGCCTTGAACTCAGGCAGATTGTTTGTGGCAAGGTCTTCCACAGCTGAAAGACTTGGTTGTGGTGTTTGAGGCCTGGGCTGAGCTGTCCAGCTTCTGACTCAGAGAACAGAGACATGTGGGCTCTGGAGCTCCCGAAGGGGATGATTGGGGGTCAGTTCTCTCCTTCCACTGACTGAACTCAGGTCACCAGGCTTGTGAGACAAGCGATTGTATCTGCTGAGCCGTCTTCCCTGCCCCCACTCATGCTTTTTTTTCTTTGAAGATGTATTTAGATTTTTAAAAGGATTTACTTTTATTTGTGTGTATGAGTATTTTGCCTGCATGTATATATGTGCACCAAGTGTGTGGTTGGTACCACAGAACCTAGAGGAGAGTGTGAGGTCCCCTGGAACCAGAATTGCAGATAGTTGTCGGCTACCATGTGGGTTCTGGGAACTGAACCCAGGTCCTCAGCAAGAGCAGCAAGTGCTTTTAACCATGGATCCGTATTTAAAAGAGTATTATATGTCTGTATGTTTGTGTGTGGGTCTGTGTGAGGGATTGCACGTGAGTGCAGGTGCTGTGGTGGCCAGAAGAGGGTGAGATCTCCTGGAGCTGGAATTACAGGTGCTTGTGAGCCATCTGACTTGTTGCTGGGAGTTGAGCTCCCATCTTGAGAGCAGTCTGCATTCACTTGCTGAGGTATCCCTCATTCCTTGAATCCTGCTTTTCCGAATGAATGCCAGGGTGTGGAGAATGCTGCCACATGCTCTTGCTAACTGAGGCCCTGAGGCAATACACTGAGACTGGCCCATCCTGATGTATCTGGTGAACCTTCTCTCTTGGGTTCATCTTCATTTCCTCTTTCACCTATACACCAGAGGTCAGAAAGCCATAGCCTCATTTAGTTTAGCTCCTGCTTTTGTTTTTTGTCCTCGTGTATGTTTTTATTTGTGATGCTTACACACCATGGTGATGCATTGGGCAAGGCCAAACAGTTGCAGGTGAATGTATTTATTGTCTGTCCATGTTGTTTGTATGTATGTATGTATGTATGTATGTATGTATGTTTAGGGAACTTCCTGTTCTTGGTGTACCAGATGGCTGTCCAATGTGTCTGTCCCACAGCACCAAGTAGTCCAGTGTCTGAGGCATGTGCTGGCCTGTGACCATTGAAATGTCTGAAATAAACAACTGAATCTTTGCTTTTTGAGACTTTTTTTTCTTTGTAGCATTGGCTACCCTGGACTAGCTCTGTATACTAGAATGGCATTGATCTCACATAGATTTGCCTGCCTCTGCCTCCCAAGTTCTGGGATTAAAGGTGTGCACCACTGGTGCCTAGCTAACAATAGAATATTTAAAAATAAAAATAACTTGTTTTGGCAGGGTTCCTGTATGTAACCAGGCTAGCCAGTGTAGTTGAGAGCTGGCCTAATTGGTCTTAATAATAAGAATCCAGAGTCAATATAAGGGAAAATGCTGAAAGACCAGACAGACAAAGGAGCATGACACAGCCACTTGTTTTGTTTTTTCGAGACAGGGTTTCTCTGTAGCTTTGGAGCCTGTCCTGGAACTGGTGCTGTAGACCAGGCTGGCCAACTCACAGAGATCCTCCTGCCTCTGCCTCCTGAGTGCTGGGATTAAAGGCCACCAACAACACCCTTCTTACCTCGCCAACTCTTCAGCCTGAAAAGGGGTGAGCTCGTTTCTATACCCTCTTTATATGTCTCTCTCCATCCGGTCATATCACTTCCTGTTTTCTCCTCCCCATGCTGGGATTAAAGGTGTGTGCCACCACTGCCTGGCCTCTAAGGTTAGTGGCTTCGCTCTGCACTCTGGTCTGTAGACAAGCTGTATTTGTTAGAGCACAAATAAAATGTCACCACACACATGTGGAAAGCAGGAAAAATAGAAATTGCTAGTGTGCAAGGCTGTAAAACACTCAAAACTTACCCTTACCAACAAACTCTCCTGAAAGGCCCCACCTAGAGCAGTGGTTCTCACCCTTCCTAATGCTGCAACCCTTTCATACAGTTCCTTGTGTTGTGACCCCAATCATAAAATTATTTTGTTATTTCATAACTATAATTTTGCTAATAATTGTAATGTAAATATCTGATATGTGATCCCCCCCCAAAGGGGTCATGACCCACAGGTTGAGAACCACTATCCTAGAAGTTCCATAACCTCCCCAAACACCACCATAATCAGGCACTGAGTGTTTAAATATGTGATTCTATAGGAACATTTCTTACTCAAACTCACACAGCAGGCCAGGCTGCCAGCTCCATTACCATGCTGCGCCAGCTTGCTGATCCAGGCAGGAAAATCTTCATGACTCTGCTCTTCCTGGTCCCTTTAGATGGTTCCTGGATTGTTTACCTCACCTGCTCTGTCTCAGCAGGTCATGGTTTTGCCATCGTGTCTGATGGCACAGCCCATCTTCGACACAGCCCATCTTCCCCCTTTTTCTGTGGGTGCCTCTCAGCCGTGGCCTTAGCTGCACTCAATGTGTGGATTCTCCAAGTGTCCACTGTGCTCCGAGCTGATAGAGGTCCTTAATTAGTGTGGGTGGGTGATGCTGTCCTCGGGTCCTGAGGGTGGAGACTGAGAAGGCAGGCTCAGGAGATGGTACTAGCATGAGGGCTGGGAAGCAGTGAAAAGAATGGGCTGTTAAGTCAGGGTGTGAGCTAGAGCTCCGTTTTGGGATATATCATCCTGTACTGTGGTCAGCAGGTGGCCAGTGCAGCAGAGTCCATCTGTCTTTCCTGCCTGCTCTAATCACACCAGTGCCACAGCAGCCCAGCCTGGAGTCTAGGCCCTGGACCCTTTGAACTTGGACAAGATCTCTCTGTCCTGACAACCGGACATGAATGCCCTCCTCTGCCAAACTGTGTCTTCTATATGAAGGGTGTTGTGTAAAGTCTGGGCACGTGAGTACCTGGGGGGGGTGCCCAGTGCTCAAGATGCCTACAATGCCTACGGGGGCTGTGGTCAGCCTGAGTGCCCAGCTGTCGCTTTCCGCCACCAGTCACAGCCATTCCAGATTGCCTGGCAGGTCATCTGACACTGGCGTATACCCAAAAGCGGAGTGCAGTTAATTCTGTTACCCGGAAATGGCTTTTGATGAAATAGTGTTTAGGGAACCAGACCCTGTGTAGGACAGACAGCCGGAACCTGCTGAACAGGCGGGTCCTGTCTGGAGAGGCGTGGCCTGGGTGTCAGTGTCTTTGTTGGCCAGAATCTCTCTGGTAGCTTTTGTTCCTGCCCAGCCTGGGCCTCTGCTCTCTTATATCACATGCCAGAGTGTGCATACTAGACTTCTAAATGGTCTGCCCTTGCTAGTTTTTTCTTTAGGGCTGTCTTCATGAGGAATTTCCCCCTTTCATCTGGCTAAGAGCAACATTTATCTCTTTAACCAGTATTTGCACAGTGAATCTGGGCACTGTAGAACTGCCTAAGGTGGCTGCTGTGGGGCAGGAGGGTCGCAGGCTGGGCAAAGTACCTGAAGTTTCTTCCAGTTTTCCCTATGGTACTGAAGTTCCAGATTAGATTTTGTTTGGAGATAAAAAGAGCTTGTCACCTACAAAAAGAACAGAAGGCAGCACACAGCTGTGGCTGTGAGCCAGACTGGGCCATGCTCCCAGCCAGGACCTACAGTGTGTGGGCCAGTCCTGTCCCACAGACCCAGGTGTGAGTCAGGCTGTGGGGCACTGGGCCCTGACCTGCCTGGCAGGCCTCAGCAGCTTCCTGATTGGTAGGCAATGCCTGCCCAGTTTGGCTTCCTGCCATCCTGGCCTGCGAGGTGGGGGTGGGTGAGAGAGTGTGTGGATGAGTAGATATCTGGAGCCGATTAAAACCCACTCACAGCCAGTGCTTCTGGCCTGTGTATGAGAACCAGCTGGCAGGCAGAAGAGCCAGGTGGGTGTAGGCTGGGCCAGGATCAAATACCACAGGCTTTCGGGGGAGATAAGTAATTTGGGGGGAACTATGATAGTTACAATTTCTTTTTGGAGTTGTGTTCAGTGGGTTGTAGCTGACTGAAAGACCCTTCTAGAGTGCTCTAAGAGGGGCTGAAAGCTTGCTTTATAAGGAGCCTGGTGTAACATGACTCCTAGTGATTCCTCTGGTGCTGTGTGCCTGGGCAGGCCACCTCCCACTTGGGTGGTCTTCAGCTGTGACTGCTGGAGAAACACATGCCAGGTCCTTCCCCTGGCGGTTGTTTCTGTACACCCCCAGTGCATGGGAAGACATGGCTGGGTTAGCACAGAAGAGTCACATGGGTGTACTTGGCTGGCACTGGCCTGCACTTGAGAGTTCTTGACTAGTTGTTTAGCAGTGAGGTGACTTAAGTCTGGCCAAATCAACGGTGTGGGCAGTAGGTGCAAAACTCAGTGAGCTTGCTGTACTCCACCCTGCTGTGATGCAGGCCCGTGTTCCCTGTGGTTGAGTTTACCCAGACACCCTCCTGCTCACACTCAAGTCATCACAGGTACACAATGCTTTTTGAGTGGCTGAATTTACTGGGGACACACAGTTCAACAAGCAGTTGGAGGCAGACCATCACCTCCCAGATACTTTTAAATTCTCAAGACTCAAGAGCGGGCTAGGCCTATGCTTGTAGTGTCTGGCAGGGTATACTCAGGTTTCTGGTCTGTGAAATATTACTTTGGTATAAAAGCCATCTATACTACACAAGAATGACTTCAAAGGTCCCATGTTCCCTTTTTGCCAATGTCCCCTTATGTTTCTGTTTTTTTTCCTTATCCTCTTTTTTTATTTTGGAGAAGAGTTCATCAGATTTTAAGCTAATGGTGCTAAGTCTAGCCCTGTACACGATGTTACTAGGAAGGACATTCCCGGACAGGGAATCACTGATCATTCTCAGAGGTCAGGGACCACAGAACTGTGGTTGCCATTTAGTGGCATTTAGTGTGTGTCCTTGTATCAAGGCAAGAGAATATGTGGCGCCTCCTAAGCTGGCTGTGAGGTGTGGTTATGCCCAGTTTGTCCTGTTATGTTCCAGGGTTAGCCTTGTGTTGGCTGTATAGTACATGCATGTGCTAGCCTCCGCTTTTGTGGCTTGAAACACAGATTTCGTCTCTTCTACTCTAATGTTTAGAAACCTGAGCTGCTGGCAGCAGGGCTGCCTTGTGCTGAAGGCTCTGGGGGAAGAATCCACTCCCTGTCCTCTCCCAGCCTTGGAGGCCTGTGCTCTGCACCTCATGATCCCACCTCCTGACTGACCCTCTACTCTTGTTGTAGGACTTCTCATTCTCATGACTCCATCATGCATGCTGCGTGCTACCCAGGACTTAGCTCAACAATACCTGCAGACCTTTTGCCATCAGGCTCTGGGAACAAGACTCTTGTTCTTGGTTGAGGGACACACAGCACTGAACAAACCCACCCCCAGTTCCTGTTTGTAATCCATCTCGATGCTTCTGGACAGTGTCCGGTGACAGGTCCTACTCTACCCTACCCTTGACGTTACATACCTCTCTCTCTCCTTTTTCTTTTGTTTTTCTGAGACAGGGTTGCTCTGTGTAGTTCTGGCTGGCCTGGAACTCACAGAGATCCACCTGCCTTTCCATCTCAAGTGCTGAGATTAAAAGCATGTGTCATGCCCAGTGGTATTTGCATTTCTTTGAAGCAAATGTTACAACAAACAAAAATCTACCATTTTTGTCTTAAGTGTACAAAGATAGGTTATTGCTATCCTGTGTTTCAGATTGGACGCTGCCCTGTGAGGCAGAGTTCAGGTCCGACCATGCGACCATCCCAGGACTGTGTCAGGGTAAGGCATCTGGCATATACTGATCTTTTTCGTAACAATTTCAGTTGTGTGTGAGAGCATGCACTGCACATGTGCAGGTGGCCTGGAGGCCAGGCAGTGGTGGCTGTAAGGCACCAGGTGGGTGCTGGGAACTGAAGCAGGGTCATCTGCAAGAGCAGTAAGCACTCTTAACCATCTGGGCTGTCACTCCACAGTTTTGTTTTTAAAGGCAGAATCTTGAGGCTGACCCTGAAGCCTCAATCTCCTGCTTTAGCTTCTGCATGTGCATGGGATTCTAGGCATGTGCCACCATGGATGTCTGGCTGTGTTGGGGATTGCTACCCAAGTAATCTCTTCCATTTGAAATTATCAGTCTGAGTTGACAGAAGTATATACTACCTAGATCCTATCCAGTTTATAAAGAAATCGACTGTGTACTGTGTGTGTGCCTGTCGTCCGTGGAGTCTAGAAAAGGGTGTTAGATTCCCCTGAATCTGGTGCTGGGATTCAATCCTGGGTCCTCTGGAAGAGCGGGCAGTGATTGCAACCACTAAGTTTTGCCTCCAGCGCCTGTATTTTTATTTTTGGCAAGGCAGTTGTCTGTTTCTGGAATGTGGTATGACATCTCAGTATGTGTGTGCAATGTGTGACCATTAGATCGGAGTAGCTAACAGATCTGTCACTGCAGAAATTGGTTGTTTATTTGAGTAGGACACTCTATATCCTCTACTTGCTGTTTTGAAATACCCCTTTGTTATCCACCCTAGCTTTCCTGCTCCACTCCAGACAATTAAGATTTATTCCACCCCTCCCCCTTCCCAGCCTCTGGTAGACACTGCTTTTCTCTCTACTTTTTTTGTTTTTGTTTTTGTTTGTTTGTTTGTTTTTTTCCCCCCTGAAACAGAGTTTCTCTGTAGCTTTGGAGCTTATTCTGCTGTCCAGGAGCTCGCTCTGTAGACCAGGCTGGCCTCAAACTTAACAGAGAGCCTCCTGCCTCTGCCTCTTGGATTAAAGTTGTGCACCGCCAACACCTGGCTTCTTTCTACTTCTTTGAGATCAACTTTTATTTGTTTGTTTGTTTTGTTTTGTTTTCGAGACAGGGTTTCTCTGTATAGCCTTGGCTGCCTTGGAACTCACACTGTAAACCAGACTTTTCTTTAACTTCCAGAGATATGTCTGTCTCTGGAGTGTTGGAATTAAAGGTGTGTGCCACCACTGTCCCCAATGTGATCAACTTTTTATTTTGTTTTTTGAGACAGGGTTTCTCTGTGTAACAGTCCTAGCTGTTCTGGAACTTGCTCTGTAGACCAGGCTGGCCTCGCTCACAGAGAACGTGATCAACTTTTTCAAAACTTTATTTTTTTAATTTTACACATACTTCGTATGGGGGACATGTGGAATTCAGAGGACAACTTGTGGCAGTTGGTTCTTTCCACACTAAAGGTTCTGAGGGTAAAACTCAGGTTGTCATCAGTGTCTGTCATGGTGACAGGCACTGTCTTGCCTGCATGTGTAAGTCACCACACGTCAAATTTATCTTTTTGTGTCAGATACCTCAGGCCAGCTCCTGCCATGGTCATAGCTGCTCATTGCTCCTGATGCACAAAGCTAACCCTTGGCAGGACCTGGAACTGAGGGCTCTCACTCTCTTTGACCCATCAAGTGCTGGAAGATTTCTCACATCTGTGGGCTAGGATTGAATGAGGAAGGGAATTAATATATAGCCAGAGTGGCTGTCTTTCCCTGAGGGGAGAGTGCCAAGATGGCCAGAGGGATGTCCCCACACATGAGTTCTACCCCCGTTTGCATTTTAAAATTAAGATTATTAAGATTAATGTGTGTGTATACACCTACACGTGGTGTGCATGTGGAGATCAGAACAACTTCCGGAGTTGCTTTTGTCCTGCCACTGCGGGTTCTGGGCATCAGCCCTCTAGGCTTTTCAGCCAGTGCCTTTACCTACTAGATTGTGTCTGCAGCTCCCCCATGCATTCCTTAAGGGCATTTCCTGGCACATACTGTGTGCTCATCCACTCCTGCAGTCTCAGGTACAGTGTTGGTTAATGGAATGAAGTATGGTAAAACCTGGTTTGTGCCAAGCTGACACCTGTGACTTTGATGTATGTGTTGGGGGATTCACAGCTCATTCTGCACAGATGTGATGTCAATGCTGTCTCAGTTTTTTGTTTTTAGTGCCTGTTGTAGCAGATTGTTGCTCCCCGTGCTTTATAGTCTAAGGTCACATTGTAGACATCTGTCTTAAACAGTATCTTAGCTGTGTACAGTGGTGGCACATGCCTTTAATCCCAGCACTTGGGAGGCAGAGGCAGGTGGATCTCTGAGTTTGAGGCCAGCCTGGTCTACAGAGTGAGTTCCAGTACAGCCAGGACTGTTTTACAGAGAAACTCTTGTCTCAGAAAACCAACCACCCAAATAAACAAAACGAATGAATAAAACAAAGGTCATCCTATTGGATTAAAATGCCTCCCAGATACACTGATATGTTCTTCTAGCCTGGGTAGCTTCAGGACAGAATCACAGAGTCACAGATCTCACTGTGACACCCACCTCTCAGTCACCATGTAGTCACCCTGTAAGGCCATGAAGGATTGTAATGCTCAGTGGGTTTGCTCCCAAAGTTAGGAAGCCATGTCCCTTGAGCAGGCGTCAAGTTCATCTTTAGTCAAGGCTGAGTGTAGAGTAGGTCAGTCTTAGTCTCAGTTTCATTGAGCACAGAACTCACTAATACTGGGGTGAGGGCCACTTAATGTGGGAAGGAAAGAATGTGTTAAGTATTGGGCAAACAAGGAGAGTGCTAATAGACTCATGGGAAAGATGGGATCTTTCTTCTAGTCTCTTGAGGTTTTGTCTGAGTGGAGAGGAGTTGCTGGTGCAGTTTCTTACCCGCAACCCACTCTGTTGCATGGCTGCTGTTCTCCAGGTGCTGGCTTTTTACCTTACTGAGCATTTACCTGGCCCCCAGGTCACTTGCTGTGGTGGGTTTCCCATGATGGGGTTTGGTCCCTCAGGCTCTGCATCTCTGGCTCAGGTGGGCTGTGCACCGCCATTAGTCTCAATTGCTGAAGTTTGTTTGATCTAGAAGTCAGGAGTATTGTTTTCTGTCTTGGTGAGTGACCAAGTATGTCAAAATCTATTAATAGTATGGCCATGGCAGCAGACTCCAGCTTGTCTCATCAGCAAGTTATTAATGGGGGTGGGGTAGCCCGGGCTGTCAGCAGCGCCAGCCACCTAAAGAGACCACCTGTGGGTAGTAAATGCTGAGGGCATTTTTCTTGGGACAGTCCATGGCTGTCTGTGCATTGTAGGATGATGTCTTTGATTTCTGTAGGATTCCCTCCTCTGAATTGGAGGACTGGTAACTGACCCCCTCTTTTTTATTCCAAAGGCAAATCGGGAGCGGTGTCGAGAAAAATTTCCTTACTAGATGACATTTCATCGCAATGTCCGATCGTTTGGGGCAAATAACCCAGGGCAAGGATGGGAAAAGCAAGTATTCGACTCTCAGCCTGTTTGACAAGTATAAGGGGAGATCAGTAGGCTCGGTCAGATCCTCAGGTAAGGCCTGGCCAAAGGCCCCTTTTATGCTTCCTTCTCTTGTAAGATGTCCAGACACCTGGCCAGGCAGCTGTGTCCCTGTAGACTAGCCAGTTGGTTGCTGGGTGAAATGACAGAGCATGTCTGTAGCCTTTCCCCCTTTAATTTATAGGTTTTGACTTTTCGGAACCTGGTGGAATAAGTTCATGTAGGACTTGTTGCCACCCACAAGGTCTTCTTGGGGGTTCTTGCTGCCAGGCCATGTCATGGTTCAGGGGTGGTCATTGTGGGCTGATCTTCCTGTACCTGACCTGGCTCCTCCCTGGCATGAGCTCCCAGCTGCCTCCTGCCATAGTCGAATGAGAGCCTGTGCAGATCCAGCGGCCCTTTGTCTCTGCAGTCTGGGGAGGAGCTGGCAGGGGCCTGAATGACTGCCAGGCACTTGTCTTTGCTTGGCTTTGTTTTTCTCACTTGGAGGGTGAGCAGAGGTGGCAATTGACCTCGTTCCTCCTGTGAGGTGTGTGTTTTGTCCCATCCGCTTTTCTTTACAGTTATTCCTAGACATGGCTTACAGAGTCTCGGGAAAGTTGCCACAGCCCGGCGTATGCCACCGCCTGCAAACCTGCCAAGCCTGAAATCTGAAAACAAAGGAAACGACCCCAACATCGTGATAGTACCCAAGGACGGGACAGGATGGGCCAACAAGCAGGACCAGCAAGACCCAAAGAGGTGAGCAGCAGGAGGGTGATGATTCTTTGTGTGTGTGTGTGTGTGTGTGTGTGTGTGTGTGTGTGTGTCTGTGTGTCTGTGTGTCTGTGTGTCTGTGTGTCTGTGTGTCTGTGCGCGCGTGTGTGTAGGGATGGGTGATCGGGAATGGGTGTGTCTCACTCCTTGCTTGCATCTTCTGCTCTGCAGGAGGCAGTTGTGACCTGGAAGGGGAAGAGCTAGGAGTAAGAAACATGGCCAGGCTTCTCTTTGACTGCGTGCACTTTGCTCTTTGACTTTGTTTGCCTGGGCCTTTAAGCTGAGGAATAGCATTTCTCTGGATAACTCCCAAATCCCCAAGGGAGTGTGTGCAGTGATTCAGTTTGTCCTCTGAGAGCCACTGGGTTGGAGCTGGGGCCTGTGTACTCCGTGTTGTGAGACTGTAGCTTGGCAGCTGCAGCCTTAGGAGACTCAAGCCCTGGGATGTGTGTCTCTAGAGAGACAGCCAGACACTTGAGCTGCACGGGCCCACAGATGATGAGCCATCTTTGATCTCTGAGCCTCTGCATGTCTTGATCTCTTCCTTTTGGGGAGGAAGCCATGTCCAGGGAGGGGCTCCAGAGGCAGAAGCCTTCTGCTGGAGCTTGCTACTGAGCATGACAACCAAGACAATCCGGTCTCCTTTACCCTCGACCTTGTGTCTGTCCAATGTGGTCCATTCATTCTGATGACATAGGGACTAGACAGTGAGTGACAGTGAACCAGCGTGTAGCCTGACATACAGTCCCCCATCTTTCAAGCTTGTGCTGGAAATGGCCTTGGAAACTCTGGGGACACTGTCCCTGCACTATGGCAAAGGGGTGTAGTGTGAGGAAACTATGCAGCCAGTTGATATTCTGTGCGAGTGTTTGAAATGGGCCCTGAGCTGTTTAAACAGTTTGCAGCCAGTGATGGTAGTGTATATGTTTAACCTCGTTGCTCAGGGAATAAAGAGAGTCATATCTCTGAGTTCAAGGCCAACCTGGTCTACATAGTGAATTCTAGGCCAGCCAGGGCTAAATGGAGAGACTCTTGTCTCAAACAAAAACAAAACAAAGCAATATTTTGCAGGCAGTTTGTGAGGACTGTTGTTGATAGGCAGGTAGAACCTGATCATTTAGATTGGCCTTGTGTGCTGTTTCCAGTCAGGCCATTTGTGGCTTGTTGGGATTTGGGGAATTAGTTCACTTCTGAGCCCCAGGGCCCCACCTTCAAGGGGGAGTCAGTCCCTAGCTCCAGGGGTAGCCACCATGTGATGCACCCACGGGATAAATAACAACTTGGCACAGAGGCATGCCAGCTGTTGTCGTCGTCCATCAGCTCTGAGATGAAGCAGATGTGCTACAGTACAGTGGGAGCTGCAGAGAGACGAGGCCAGAAAGTGCTACTCCCTCCTCTTCAGTCTCATAGCAGTGGCAGGGGCAGTGCCTGACACCCTGGTGACGCCACCCACTGGGGAAGAAGTGAAGTAGGAGCCCGGTCTGGTCTCCTGTGGTGGGACTTAGGGCCTAGGTTTGGGGACACAGGGGTGCCACCAGCTGGAAGCCTGTTCTAGGTTAGGTGACATGAGAGGGAAGGCCAGTGTCTTTTTGTCATTCTTGTGACTGGGGTCCGGTGACCTTGAAGCAGTGTGTCTGTAGAGTTTGGCTCTCAGATGAGCCCCTGGCAACCACTGTCCTTACCAAGTGGGCAGCTAGCTTGTCTAAGGCTGTCAAGTGCAAGGTGCTGAAGCAGAGTGGAAGGCTCCACACACCCTTCCTATTTCCTCTCAGACAGGTGGGCACACAGTGCAGCCTGTGGAAGGCAGTTTGTGATAGCTTTTAAATGTCAAGGAGTCTTGGTCCATCAGCTTCATCCACATGTTGTATGACTCTTTGACAGGGAGTGCCCAAAGACCTGTGTGTGTAAAGTGTTTGTGGCAGTTCTCTCTGTAATGGTGAAGAAAGGGGAACAGAAACTGATTAACTTATGGCTCATCCAACTGCAGTTAGTCACCATTAAAGGTAGCTTATAATTATATAAAAACCTGTAATAGACTGGAATCATATATACAGGGCTATCTTGTATTAAAAATATTACATGAATATATGTATAGGAAAATCTGGGATCGGAGCTTATGTCTGGGAAATGAGGTGGTAATGTCTGTTACTTATTTTTATGTTTCTTCTACTGAGAGCATGCATTTCTTTTCAGCACTAAAGCATGGTAGACACCCCATTGAGTCTCAAAGCAGGGCAGCTGGGTCAGGAGTAGAGCTTAGGCCCCTCACACCAGTTTCTCTATCAGCAGATCTTCTATTGCTTCTTTTAAGTTCATTTGACAGCTATCAGAAGCAAGAATCAGACTCCCCTATGTCCTGGGCAGTGTCACTGCATCAGCCCAAAAAATGGTCATTGCTGTGGCAGGCTGATAGATGTCTTGTGTAGAGTCTGACCCCACTATATATCCTGCCCTCTTCTAGTTCCAGTGTGACAGCCTCTCAGCCGCCGGAGTCGCAGCCGCAGCCGGGTTTGCAGAAATCTGTCTCCAATTTGCAGAAACCGACACAGTCAATCAGTCAGGAGGTAGGTGCTGGGGACCCTGCCCTGACTTGCTGAGGCCTGGTGGGTGTTACTTGGGAAATGATGGTGGCACAGGAGCACAGGTTTTTGCTTGCTTGGGTATACATTGAGCAGGTCACTGACTCCAGGCTGGGTCAGTACTTTCTAATGTGCTCGGCGGACACTAGTGTCCTGAGAGTACAGGAAATGCCAGGCTGCAGAAATGCCCCATGCTTTTTTGCCCTCCTCCCCCTGCTTTTTTGGGACAAGGTCCTACTATGTATCCCTGGCTGACCTGGAACATATAGACCAGTCTGGTCTCAGGCTCACAGAGATCCATCTGCCTAGTCTTGCTTTTGGCTTTTGTTGGGGTTAAAGACAAGTGCTACCATTTCTAGCCCTCACCCACTGTCTTGACACCTTCACTGTGTCTTGTCTGTTGGATAATATGATGCTGTCATCTGCTGTGACTGGAAGAGTTTGTGTCAGAGGAGCCATGGCTTCTCCAGGACACCTTCCTCTCTAGCATGAAAGCTCCATCAGATTCCATACACACTGGCTGCAACCCCTTGGGCCTGTGAAGTCACTTGTGGAGTTGAATTCCTTTTCTTTCCCAGTTTTAAAGCCAAGTAGGATTCTAACTCCTGGTGCTTCAGATTTAGCCATGTAGAGCTTAGTAAACACACTTGGGCCCTAGCCCTTGTCTCTGAAACCTGGATAGGGTCCTGAATGAACACCCTGTGAGAAGGGTATGTCCTTCGGCCGTTTGGGCCAGTGGAGGAAGGAACCTGTCCCACACAGGTCATTTCATCTAGCACTCAACTCTTCTCAGATGCCTCTGGGGTTTTCTCTAACTTGAGGGAAGGGAAGAGGGACACCTTACAACTTATTACTTTCAAAAGGTCTTGGGAGTTACAGTCCACTGCTTTTGAAATAGAAATCACCAGTATTATTGGCATTCTTCCATTAATATTCCTGGTAAGGGCTGTGTAACTCTGGGGCTATAGACATGGGTCAGGTGTGTGGTTCCAATTGGGGAAGGAGAATGACCCCAACCCTAATGCCCCTCTGCTTACAAGAGGTCATCAAGACTCAACTGCATGCCCTATTGCCCTTTGGGCATGTTCTGTGTGGTCAGGAGACCTCTGCAGACTTGGCATAGTACCCAGTGAAGCCCTTGTCTGTGCTCAGGGCTGGCAGACAAGGCATTTTCTGCATGGGTGCAGTGGGTAAGGCTGGGTGCTATCACTAGTGCCAAGTCTGTGTCACTCACTCCCGAATCTCACTTGAAATCTGACCAGACTCTTCTAGAGGTATGGTGGGATTTCACTTGATTCCCAAGTTGCTAGCTTCATGACAGAGACTGCTATAGTAGGGCTTTGGCTGAGGCAGGCAAGTGTGGGTGAGTAGAAGACAAAGGCGTCTTGGGCGTCAGGCTGTGAAGACCAACAGTCATCATGGTTGGGCATGTTAGGTTTCTTGTGTATGCTCTTCAGTTATCCCTGGCACAGATTAAGATGCGTGCTGAAATTGGGGATGGAGTTTTGTCTCTTGGAGCAAGCCAACACAGCTCTGTGTGGGCTTGGGACAGCCTGACAATGTTTGCAGCGTTGGGCATGAGGGCGGGTGTGGGTTGAGTCTTCTGTATTTGCTCATCAGCTATGCTGCTCTGGGCCCCAAGCTCCTGACTCTGCCTAGGACTTTTACTCTAAGAGCCACAAAAGTGGCCATATGTCCTCTGCATGAAGCCTGAGTCTAAAATGCAATTCTCACCCTGCCCTTTCTTTGCTCTGTAAACGCCTGTAAATGCCAGGCCAGTGCTCTGCCAGTGAGCTCTGCCACAGCTCTGAGTGCCACATTCCAAGGCGCTCAGTTGCATGGCAGGTTGGCTGAGCTGGCTTTCCTTGTTTCCTTTCTCTTAGAACACAAATTCAGTGCCAGGTGGACCAAAGTCATGGGCACAGCTGAGTGGAAAGCCAGTCGGACACGAAGGTGGTAAGTGGGTGTGGGTGGCTTGGGTGGGCTGACTTTAATATTGGCTATTGGAAGTGTTCCTTTTGAGTTGGGCAGAAAAACCTCAACTCTGCCTGTGATCCTTCAGGCAAATGCCCTGCTAGGGCTAATTTCTGCCACCCAGCTGCTTCTTCCTCGTTGGTCTGGTACTAGCCCTAGCTCCAGGATTAAGTATAGAGTAAGCCAGTATGGGAAGGAGCAGCTACTTGTAGACATTTGCCCAAAGCCTTTGGAGGAATGGGTGGGATTGACTGGCAGGAGGTCTGAAAAGGTCATCAGCCCACTGTGCAGAGTTGTTCATGGAAATAGACGAAAGGGTGATGCACTGCAGGGTGAGGCGTCCAGGAGCTTCCAAGGCAGACTCCTGACTATGTGAAGCGGTCTGGGGAGTCCTGTGCAGATGGACAGTTCCTGCAGCTTTGGAGGAGGTGAGCCCAGAGGCAGCAGGTAGTTTATTTTTTTTAAGATTTATGTATTTCTATGGATATGGATTTTTTGTCTGTACACCAGAAGAGGTCATCTGATCCCCAGGGACTACAGTTATAGATGGTTGTGAGCTACCATGTGGGTGCTGGGAATTGAACCCAGGACCTCTGAAAGATTGCTCTTAACCTCTGAGCCATCTCTCCAGCCACCAGCTGTTGGTTTTGAGAACAGCAGGAATCCAGGTTTTTCTACATTAAGTCTTCTAGTTTTTCCACATTAGCTGGTGTATTCCTGCACAGTGCTGTCCCATTGGTAACTCCTGCCTGTGAGGGAGAATGATGCCAGTGCCAGGGATAACTCCAAGGTGCAAATTGTTGGAACCTGAAGTTGCTCTTTTTTTGGGGAAACAGCCCTGGCAATTTGTGATTCTTGTCCTCTGCTCTGGGGGTACCTTCCTACTCTTAAGGGTCTCCTTCAGCCAGGACTTTGCCACACTTGAGTGGTAGCTCAGTTCACTAGCGTGTAAGACAGTGTAGGTGGATGACTGATGGGAGATGTCATTCTGTATATGTTTTTTATACTGGTTAATGAATAAAGCACTGTTGGCCAATAGGAAAGGAAGATAGGAGGGAGTGGGAGACAAGGAGGAAAGAGGAAGTAGTAAGGAGGAGCCAAGATGGAGAGACTGGGGAGACGAGATGCTGGCCCCTTTCCCTGGTAAGAAGACCATGTGGAAATACATAGAAATGGGTTAATACTTAAGACAGAACTAGCCGATAAGAAATTAGTAACGGGCCAATAGATTATATCAAATGCAGAGTCTCTGTGTTAATTGGGGCTGGCAGGAATCCACTGTGATGGGGAGGACAGCCTTCACAGAGCTAGAAGTTAGTGCCCCAGGGTCTTGCAAGGCATTGCAGACTTGTCAGAATGTGCGTGGCTTCTTTCTGAGGGGGGTTGGCTTGGCTGCACACCGTGAGATCACTTTGCTGATGGAGGTGAGATAATGGTGAAAACGGGAAGGGTAGGCAACCGCGGCTATAGGAGAGTGGCTTCTGTGCAGTCAGCTGTGCCCGAGAGGACACACTCCATATGAAGGCTAGGTGTTCTTGTATATATGTGCATGCTTCCATGCTCATGTGGTTATGTGGGTATATGATGTGTGCATATGTAGCAGGCTTTTTTTTTGGAGGGGGGAAGACACGGTTTCTCTGTGTAACGTTTTTGGAACCTGTCCTGGAACTTGATTTGTAGACCAGGCTAGCCTTGAACTCACAAGGATTTGTCTGCCTCTGCCTCCTGAGTGCTGGGACTAAAGGTGTGCTTGTAGCATGCATTCTTTTGGAACACCAACCAGCTCCCAAATAAAGACAGGGAGCTTAATAATTAGTTATGGATGCTCAGCCTTAGCTTACACTTGTCCCACTAGCTCTTATAACTTAATTTAACCTGTTTTTCTTCATTTACATTTTGCCATGGGGCTTTCTTTCATTCTGTATATGTCTTACTCCATGTTTGCCTGTTGGCTGCCCAGTTGGCCCTGGGCATCTTCCTCTTTCTCCTTTGTTCTCTTCTCCCTTCTCTTTTCCTATTTAATTTGTGTTCATCAGCCCTTTCTATCCCTCTGCTGCCTAGCTATTGGCCATTCCGCTTTTTATTAGACCAAATAGGTGCCTTAGGCAGGCAAGGTAAAACAGCAACACATCTTTACTTAGTTAAACAAATGAAGCATAAAGAAATGTAACACATCTTTACTTAGTTAAACAAATGAAGCATAAAGAAATGTAACACATCTTTACATAGTTAAATAAAATTCCACAACATGCATGTGTGTGTGAAGGTCAGAGGATAATTTTGAGTGTCATTCCTCATTTTTTTGAGTCTCTCCCTTGAAGCTCACTGTCTTAAATTCCTTTCTGTTGCTGTGACAACATGATCAAAAGTGACTTGGAAGAAAGTGTTTATTTTAGCTTATAGCCCATTGTGAATGGAAGTCTGTATGGGAACTTCTGGCAGGAATCCAAGAATCTGGAGTCAGGAACTGAAGCAGAAGTCTTAGAGGAATGCTGCTTACTGGCTTGCTCCCCTGGCTTATTCAGTTTTTTATATCTAATTTGCCCAGTGGTGGCAATGTCCCCAGTCAGCTGGGTCCCTTACATCAATCAGTAATCATGAAAATGCTCCATAGACTTGCCTACTGACCAATCTTCAGAAGCATTTTCTGGGGGCTGGAGAGATGGCTGCCCTTCCAGAGGGCCCAGATTCAATTCCAAGCATCCACATGGCAGCTCACAACTGTCTGCAATTCCAGTTCCAAGGGGTCTGACACCTTCACATAAATAAATGCAAGCAAAACACCCAAATGCAGATAAAAATACATAAATCATTTTAAAAAAAAAAGACTCCTGGTTCTAAGTGCACATTATTATGCCTGGCTTTTAAAAAATTTGTGCGTGCGTGCGTGCATGCATGTGCGTAAGTGCAGATTCACTTGTGCCATAATGCACACGTGTGGGGGTCAGAGGACAGCTTCCTGCAGTCAGTTCTCATCTTCCACCTTGTAGAAATGGGATCTCATTTCTTGTCATTGCACTGTATATACCAAGCCTACTGACCCAGGAGCTTCTAGACAGTTCTGTCTGCCTCCTAGTGAGTACTTGAATTACACATCTGGCCATTATGCCCAGATTTTCACATAGATGCCAGGAATCTAAACTTGGTTGACCAGGCATGCATTGCATGTGCCAGGGCAGAGGTCTAAGGTGTGAGGTATTTGCCCTCCCCCTTGTGTGGCTTGGCCTGACCACTTGGGTGACAAATATAAAGCGCTGAAATCTTAAGGATCAATAATAGTGTGCTGGTGTGAGGTTGTCTCACTCTGTCTTAGTTTTGTTTCATGTTGTGATAAAATAACCTCAACAAAAGTGACTTAATGAAGAAAGGGTTTATTTAACTTAGAATTCCAGTTAAGATGGCAGGTCACTCTGCAGTCAAGAGCAGAGAGCAAAAAAGAATGAATGAATGAATGGTGAATGCTAGTGCTCAGCTTGCTTTTCCACTCTTGGTTTTATGAGACAGGGATTCTTTCTCTAACTGCCCAGGCTGTGCGGGGACTGCTTAGACTAGGTTGGCTTTGAACTCAGAAAGATCCATCTGCCTCTGGTCCTGAATGCTGGGATTAAAGGCATGCATCACCAGTGCCTGGCTGCTTTTCCACAGTCCCACGTCCAGGGAATACTGCCATCCATAATGGATGGGGCTTCCTGCCCAATTAATATAATCAAAATTATCTCCCACAGATATGCTTAGAAGCCACCCTGGTCTAAACAGCCCTTTCTTGAGACCCCTTTACCAAGTGATTCTAAACTGTGTCAGGCTGACATTTAAAATCAGTCTCCCACCTTAGTCATTTCTGTCTATAGTTGATGCCATCACTTGGCAGGCTGCCCTGACTGAGCCTTTTCATTGAGCCTAGTGGTGAACGACCTTAGTCTGGCAGTGCTGTGGTGACCCCATCCATTTCTCTGGGTGAGCCTGTTTCAGTCACCAGATGTATTTATTGTACTGAAAACTTAGGGGTATGGCTTGTCCGTACAGGGAGTAGTTTGACTACAGCAGGACACTGGTGTGGTGTTTTAGTTCAGTTGTGTGGCACTCTACATGGGCTGTGTAGTTGAGAGAGGACCAGTTTCCAACCTGGACCTTCAAAGGGCCATTTTCTTCTGCTTCTCTAGGAAGTCACAGGATCTATGTCAGGGTTGAAGCTGAAACAGGGCTGTTCCTTCCGAAGGGTTTGTAGTTAGCAGTGAAAGACAGTTGAAGAAAGAAATGGTTTTGGGCGTAAATCAGGACCACATTTGGCATTGCAGGGCTGGAAAAGGTTGAGGAGGTAAGCCTGTGACTCTCAGGAATGACAGATAGGACACAGTCTTATGGGAGCATCTATTGGTGTGGCCCCACCTGAGGCAGTTTTCTTCAGGAGTTGATTTTATGGATTGTGCTTGCCCACCACCTGAGCAGGCACATGTACCAGCTAACTCCTATGGGGTGGAAAGGGACATGTGCTGGAGCAGAGGTCATTGTGCATGCCTGCCAGTGCAGGTGCCCCAAACACTGCTGGCTTACAGCCAGTCCAGGCCTTGTGGGGCTAGGAAAGCAGCCAAGGGGTATGGACTGGCTATCTCGATCACTCTTTGTGTCTTCTCTGCCTCTCTCGACAGGTTTAAGGGGCTCAAGCCGACTGTTATCCTTCTCTCCCGAGGAATTTCCGACGCTGAAAGCAGCTGGAGGGCAGGACAAGGCTGGCAAAGAAAAGGGCGTCTTAGATCTGTCGTATGGGCCAGGACCAAGCCTCCGCCCTCAGAGTGAGTGAATGGCAGCTTTGTCTTCAGGCCCTCATGGGCACTAGGCCCCTGCCTTTTTTTTTTTTTTTTGGCCTTTCCAGGTGGCCCCAACTGCTGGGCCTACGTATGGCAACAAGGAAACAGGTTGCTAGCTTGACATATGCATGTTCTGACTGCCTCTCTGGCCTGTCCCTCACCTCTGTTTCTCATCCCTTTGGCCGAACCAGCTCTTTTCACTGTCCATTCACCATCTGTTATTGCTTCCATTAAGCTGGATGGTGCCAGGACAGCCAGAGATACATAGAGAAACCCTGTCTCAAAAAAAAAAAAAAAAAATCTGGGTTTTTCTGTCCGACTTGACCAAGGAAGCTGAGCTATGTCCTTGGTTCAGGTCTTGAAATTCGAAGGGCTTTTTTCTGCCTGCCTTGTACAGTCCCAACTCCTCTCCTGTACTACTGATGACAAGTCAGAGGCACTGTCCTGAAAGCTGAGCGACCACCCTGCCACTCTGCCAAAACATGGGCTTTGCTGAGTGTTCACAATGCTCAAAGTGGATAGTTAAGTGTTCAGAATAGCCTTACCCTAACTAAGATGGGTTACCCCTGGGCTAAAGTGTGGAAGTAGAAGCAGCTTCTAGAGCAGCTCCTTCTCTTGAGAAGGTGAGAAGCAGATGGCCTGAGCGGTAATCTTGGCATCCCAGGATGACTAATGGCAGCAAAATGGCCTGGCTGGCTTTTCTCTTTCGGGGGGCAAGTGCTGTGTCCCTTCCCCTCTCAGTCTAAGCAGAAGAGAAGGGAGAGGAGCTGGAGCTGTTCCTCTGTGGCCCCCCACATTAGTACCATTGTATGTAGTTCTTTTTGTGGATTTTGAGTTACCTGTGGCCAGCCACATCTGCAGACCATTGTACACTGTTGTGGAAGTGGAACCTATTGCGTTTGTCTTCTGTTGGAGTAGATTTATAAATCAATAAAGTGGTGCATAAGAAAAACCAGTCTGGCCAGGTGTGGTGCACACGCTTAGTCCCAGCACTTGGGAGGCAGGGACAGGCGGATCTCTTGAGTTTGAGGTTAGTTTGGTCTACACAGTGAGCTCTAAGCCAGACAGTGAGACCCTGATTCAAAGAAGAAAAGGCAGTCTTGTGTTGGGTCTAGGAGTGCTCTGTCCCTCTTTTGGTGGCTCCTGTAGGGGTTGCCGTCATGTGGCCATGAGAAGTACACTCTTGTAGGGACAGATAGTTGTCAGGTTTTTAAATTTTTTAAGATTTTATTTTGTAGCCGGGCGTTGGTGGCACATGCCTTTAATTCCAGCACTTGAGAGGCAGAGGCAGAGGCAGGCGGATCTCTGTGAGTTCAAAGCCAGCCTGATCTACAGAGCAAGTTCCAGGACAGGCTCCAAAACAATTCTGAGAAACCCTGTCTTGAAAAACAAAAATTGAAACAAAAATATTTTATTTTTTGTGTGTTCTTGGGGTAGGGGGACACACATACCACCGCATGCATGTGGAGGTAAGGAGGTGATTCTCCCCTTCTATCACTGGGGTCCTGGGGATGGAGCTAAGGTCATTGGCTTGGCAGCAAGCACTTTTACCCACTGAAAGCACCACACCATCTCCATCCTCCGGTTTTTACCTATGAACCGAGTGTGTGCTTCATGCATGCTGCATGTGATCACATGGTACCAACATTTCAGGCTGAGGCTCACTGGACCATGCTGCAGCTCAGCACAGAACAAAAGCATCACATCAGACTGTGGTAAAAGTGAGCCCATGTCAGGGGTCTTGGTGGGTAGGGCAATGTTGTCTTTGTATTCTGCCCTCTGGGTGAGTGTGATGGCAGCCATAGGGAAGCCAGTTTATGCATGTGTCTCTCTGAAGTGGACCTCTCGGAATTCCTCAGGCATATATCTGATGTCCTCAAGAAATTCTAGCTTTCTGCTTCCCACTTTCCCTCAGAGCACTTCGATATTTTTTTTTCCTGTTTTCATTGTGATTTTTTTTTTTTTTTTTTAAAGCAAGGAGTAGTTTCCATTGACCTTGAGAACTTGACAAATCTCCCTTCCCTATCTTCTCTTTTGTCCCTTTCCAATTTACAGATGTGACAAGCTGGCGGGAGGGTGGTGGGCGCAACATCATTTCTACCACGTCCCTGAATGCCTCCCCAACAGAGCTGGGCAGCAGGAACTCCAGTTCGGGAGATGGAGCCCCCTCCTCGGCATGCATCAGTGAATCTAAGGACCCCTCTCTCCGCCCGGCCCAGCCCATCCGCAAAGGGGCCTCACAGTTCATGGGACATACTTACCAGCCTCCCACATACCATGACATGCTTCCTGCTTTTGTAAGTCTTCAGAGCCTCTAGTCCCAAAGCAGAATTTCCGTTCTTTCTGTCCACTAGAACTGGCTCAGGTCAACAGCTAGAGAGACCACAGTGGCCCAATGCAGATCCATGCTGCCTTTCCAAACTGCTTCTGACTCCTGCCCCAGGGGCTTAGATGCCATTGTAGCTTTGGTTCTTTAGAAAAAAAAAAAAGAAGAGCTAGGTGTTCAGTTTTATTGAACCCAAGGGAGATGGAGTGTTATGCTGTGATATATGAGAAACACTCCAGCCTTTTCTGTGGGGTCCCCCCATTTTCCACTTCGCAAATGAATTCTTATTTAACATGTGATTGGGCCATCTCCAGAAAGTCAGACTCACTGCCACATGTATTTCAGATGTGTTCGCCACAGTCATCAGAGAACCAGGGTACAGGGGAACGAAGCTCCTGCCCCCTTCCTCAGCTCCGACTGGAACCTCGGGTTCCTTTTAGGCAGTTCCAGATGAATGACCAAGAAGGGTAAGGCTGTGAGCTTGTGATCAAGTGTACCCTTGTATAACGACTCACGCATGAATGTTTTTTGTGCTCTGGAGAGAGAACGTGCAGGTGTGGTGGGGTAGGAGTCTACAATGTTTTTAATTGTTCTTTGCATATTTCTTCTAAAAGGAAGTAATATAGATACTCACTCAGACACCACTCTGCAAGGTGGACCCTGTTTTTGGAAAGTGATTGCTTCCGCCTATAAGTCATGTGAGCCCATCATTCTGTGTCTCATCAGGAAAGAAAGGCCAGGCCTGGCACGCCCAGTGCGCCCACTGAGGCAGCTGGTGGAGCGGGCACCACGGCCCACTATCATCAATGCAGAAAACCTGAAGGGCCTGGATGATCTGGACACCGATGCAGACGATGGTTGGGCAGGTGGGTGGCAAGAGAGACAGTAGCTGTGTGGCACCAGTGTGCCCTTAAGTGCAGTCAGACCAGAGGGCATTCCCTGGCTAAGTAGAATCTTCTTTTGGTCTATGCTCCTAATTGTAGAGCTGTGAGAGATTGTGCTGTTGAGCTTGTATGTACTACTTTTAATGGCTGGAAATCCTCTATCCCATGGTGAGGATCACACTCACACGTGCTGGGCTGTGTGTTTACACAGTCCCAAGGAGCTTCCCTTCCCTTTAAAAAGAGAAAAGTTTTCCTAAGTCACATTTATTTATTTTTCTGGGGTATTTGTGTGTGCATGTGGGCTTGTATTCCTGTGTCATGGCATACATGTAGTCAGGGGGATGTCTTGGAAATTGGTTTTCTTTCTTCCATATGTGTCTTAGGGATCCAACTCAGGTTCTGCTGTCTTCTCGGGTGCTGGGGTGAATGGTGCTCCACCTGCTCTACTGACGGGGTTGTACTGTTTCTTATCTGACAGTCTGATATTTGTCAGCATTTGTATTATCATTAGTAGTTTCTGTTGGCTCCTGTGATGTATTGGCACACTTGCTTTCTTTATCCCTTTAGAATTAACATCAAGAGCAGCCATGGTGGCACACACCTTTAACCCAGCACTGAAAGGTGGAGGCAGGCAGATCTCTGTGAGTTCAAGGCCTGCCTATTCTACAGAACAAATTCCGGGACAGCCAGGACTGTTCAGAGAGTAGTGTCTTGGGGGCTCTAGAGAGGTGGCTCACGGTTAAGAGAGCACTGGCTGCTTTTGTAGGGGAACTGGATTCCATTCCCAGAACCTACATGGCAGCTCTTAATTGTCTGTAGTTCCAATTTCAGAGTATCTGACCCTTTTAAGGCTCCACAGACAGGCAAAACACACATTTTAAAAATCTGCAGATGGGTCTCTGTGAGTTTGAGGCCAGCCTGGGCTACAGAGTGAGTTCCAGGACAGCCAAGGCTACACAGAGAAACCCTGTCTCAGAAAACAAAAGCCAAGGGGTTGGAGAGATGGCTCAGAGGTTAAAAGTTCAATTCCCAGCAACCACATGGTGACTCACAACCATCTATCATAAGATCTGGTGCCCTCTTCTGGTGAGCGGGCAGATATGCATATAGAACATTGTATATGTAATAAAAATAAGCAAATAAATTAAAAACAAACAAAACAAAATACCTATCCCAGTGTGGTGGCACAGGCCTTTAATCCCAGCACACAGGCAGAGGCTGGTGGCTTTCTAAATCTCTGAGACCATCCTGGTCTACAAAGCAAATTCCAGGACAGCCTGGAGTACAAAGAGAAACTGTGTCTTGAAAAACCAAAAACCAACCTAAAACAAAAGAACCAGAAACAAAAACAGGAGTTAGGCATGGCTAGAGAGTGTAGTGGTTAAAGGCACTTGCTGCTCTTGCAGAGGACCTGATTTCAGTTGCCAGCACCCAAGTCAGGTGGCTCAGAGCTGTCCGTGACTCCAGTTCCTGGGGATCTGGTGCCCCCTTCTGTTTACATGGACACCTATCTATACATATGACATTCATTCACAAAAATACACACATACACATGAGTAAAACTAAAACAAATCTTTCTAAATCACCTTTTGCATCCAGTCTGAATATTCTTTGCCTCCCGTGAGGGTAGTGATATGCCCTGGCATCCAATAGTCCTGTGCCTATGATATTGGCCCACTGTTAACACTTGTTGAGACATTGTCGATTGTCTTCTGTGAAAATTCTTGTCCATTTTGAATGTTATTATTTACACAGACTGTGTCATTTACAGTAATAAATCTTAAACTCAGATAGTATGAGCTTTCCACCTGTGTCTTTTCGAATTTCATTCCTCAAGTTCTTAACTGGTTTTTGCAAATTTGGATTCAACCCTGGCAGTATTCACAAAGAGCCTGCTTCTGCGTTGGTGAGCCATGCAGTCTTGATGCTTGAGTTCCAAGATCCCAGTGAGTCTCTGCTAGGTTTGTTCTTCCTCATTAGTGTTATAGAGTTGTCAGAAGAGAGACTATCTTTATTTTTAAAGATTTACTTATTTATTTTTTTTGGGTTTTTCTGAGCCATGGTTTTTCTGTAGCTTTGGATCCTGTCCTGGAACTAGCTCACTAAACCAGGCTGGCCTCGAACTCACAGAGATCTGCCTGCCCCTGCCTCCCGAGTGCTGGGATTAAAGGAGTGTACCACCAATGCCTGCGATTCTTTTCTTTCTTTTTTTTTTTTTTTTTTTTTTTTTTTCTTTTTTCTTTTGGATTATGTATCTGTGTTTGGCTATGTGCACATGAGTACAGATGCACTCTGAGGCCAGAAGAGGGTGCCAGATCCTTTAGAACTGTAGTTATAGACAGATACAGGACACCAAACTTGAATTCTCTGCAAGTGTAATACATATCATCTTAACAAACTGCCAGGCTGTGTTTCAGCTCAGTAGAGAGGATCATAATGTTTTCTGATAATCTTATTCATGGTCAGAGGGCCTACTTAGTGTGTGCAAGGAAGTTGTTGAGTTCACTAGCCCAGCCATTTATATACTCCCCTTACCCCACCCCAACACATACACAGGGAGAAGTGTTGGTTTATCCTGTAGACTCAGCCCTAGCTGCTTGGGCTACTAAGGCTAGAGGATTACTTGAGACAAGTCTGGGACTATAAATAAAACCCTGTCTCTTTTTAATAATGGTAGTTGTTGCATGGAACTTGGGTGTGTGGCTCAGTTAGTAGGGTCAGGCCTGATTAGTGCTTGGATGTAAAACTTATAGGTTTGTTTGTTTTCAAGACAGGATTTCTCTGTGTAGCCCTGGCTGTCCTGGAACTTGCTCTGTAGACCAGGCTGACCTCAAACTCATAGATCTGCTTGCCTCCGCCTCCCGAGTACTGGGATTAAAATCGTGTGCCATCACTGCCCAGTGAGACCTGTTTTGTGGCCAGGACCATCTGTCCTAGACAGTATCCCAGTGTGCTTAAAAGCCCTGTGTGTGATAGGCAGTGTAGTGAGTCCTTCATGACTAAGCTACGTACTGCTGTTTTGTTTGGGTGTATCTTGGACTGGACTGTGATAGATTAAACTTCTGCTCTGATTGTGGATTTGCATATTTCCATCTTTAAATCTGTTGGGCTTCTGATGCATTTATTTGAAATACTTTGGTATTTAATCTCTTGGCTTTGCACATCTCATGGTGTTTTCTAGTTGTTTCTTGATTTGAATCTCTTGTGCTTTGTTAATACTGTCGTTCTTTATTTAATTAACTCATTTATTTGTGTGTATATGCTGTGTGGTTTGGGGGTCAGGGTTGAAGCCACAAGTTGATATAGAACTTCTTCCTCACTTTCTTCTCTACCTCATAAACTTTTTTATTTATTTTAGATTTACTCATTTTATGTGTTTGACTATTTTGCCAGCATGCATGCATATGCACGACATACGTTTATTGCACCCCCTAGAACTGGGTTACAGATGGTTTTGAGCCACCATAGAGCACCAGGAACTGGACCCTGCTCTTCTGCAAGAGTAGCAAGAGCTCTTAACCACTGAGCCGTCACTCCAACCCTCTGCCTTACTTCTGAGACAGGGTCTTTCACTTAACCCTGAGTTTAGCATTTTATCCTGGTTTGCTGGTCAGCAAGCCTCTGGGTTCCACCTGTTGCAGGCATGCACTTAATGTCTGACATTCAGGTAGATAGCACTCGGCTCCTCATGTTTGTGTGATAAGCACTCACTGATCACCTCCCTATTCACCCACATTCATTTTTATCGCCAGATTATAGTCTACTGGACTACCACATTTTGTCCATCAGTTATGGCCACTTTCCCTGCCTGTGCCAGTCAGTGTGGGGCATAAGACAATAAAAACCTCTCTGACAGAGCATCTGTGTTGCATGAATGGTCTGGGTTAGGGTTCTTGTCTTCTTTTCTTCCTCCTTGAATTATATTTTCAGATTGGTGTGATGGTGTATGCCTGCAACCCCAGCATTCTGGAGGCTGGCCAGGAGAACTGATTCTGTGAGAGTCTGGGTTACATAGGGAGAATTTCTGTTTGTCTTGATTTAAAACTTGTCTGTCAGAGGGTTACTGTTACCCAGGCCATCACTCTTACTGGAACTCAGGACTCTGCTTCCTTAGTACCTGCAGGGGTGGCAGCCAGGCAGGGTGAGCAGCCCATCACCTCAGTTGGGGCACCACAGGCTCAAATTTTTGACTGTTTTGTGGTACTCTGGGAGACACTGTCATCCTCATGTTTTCTCATCTTCCTGGGTCCACTTGGCTGTTGCAGGCCTCCATGAGGAAGTGGACTATTCTGAGAAACTGAAGTTCAGTGATGATGAAGATGAGGAGGAAGTTGTGAAGGATGGGCGGTCAAAGTGGTAAGTCCTCCAGCCCCGGCTCCTAGCATGGGTCCATCAGAAACCAGCACTCCCTAGTTTGTGCTGCTGCCTGGTGTTCTCTCTGCTAGGAGTGGTTCTTGGTTTCAAGGATGAGGTGAGGTCTGCTGAGATGTCAGGCAAGCTTTGCATCCAGGCTTGATCATCTAGGTTCTGTGCCCTGGTCCTTGGAACTCTGCACCTAATGTCTCAGATTGTTGATGTTGTGGCACTTTGAGAAGCTTTTGTGGGAAGCCACCTCAGGTTCATCTCTGTTAATAGAGGAACTCTCGGAGGCTGGACTCTTCAACAGCACACTGGGGAGGTGCGGGAGCAGGTGTGTGCAGGTTGCCTGCATCTTTTCTGCCTCCTCCTTTTGTGGATCATTCCCATTGGCCTAGTTTACTTAAAGTTCTTTGGAAAATACAATGTTGTACTCCAATTCCTTTAGTGGGTTTATTTGTTTCTTTTGTTTTTTTCAACTTTTTTTTTTTATTGTTTTAAAGTTTTGTGTGCGTGTGGTATATGTGTGAACATGCTAGGCCTTCTTGATACCTGTGCATATATGGCTATGGCTGTGTTTGGCCCCAGGCCTTTGCTCTGTTCAGCACACCCTCTTCCTCTACAGAGCCTTCAGTGCAGCCTTTTTGGGAACTGTCTTCTTTTCTACACTGGTGCATTGTCTATATTCTTGCTGTTCACTGTGAAGGCCTTTTTTAAAAGTATTTGCCTTTTGCTGCTTTGCAGAGCTCTGGGTGGGCACTTGCCCTAGGGTGAGCCGGGGAGGAGGGAGCTGGAGACTGAGGCAGAGTACCAGCTCTGCTCTTTTGTCTTCTGCTGTGGCAGTTCCTTTCACCTTTCTGAGGCACGGGCCCAGGTCCTTAGGATTTTTTTTATTAATTTTACTTTATGTGTATGAGTATTTTGCCCGTATATATTTTTGTGCATCACATGCATGTGGTGTTGTGGAGGTCAGGGAGGGCACTGGATCTCCTAGAGGTGGAGTTACAGATGGCTTTCTTTGAGCCACCATATGCATGCTGGACCCTGAACAGGGGTCCTCTGCAAAGCAGCTGGTGCTCTTAACAGCTCTCCAGCCCCACTTCCCAGCTCTTTTAATGTGAGCAAGTAGGCCTTGTCTTTGCCATCAAGGATGGGTGATGAATTACATGCCTCCTGGGGGCTTTTGAGCTTGGTAAATGCTGGGCCTGAATTTTGTAGTTCACATATAAAGGACATGAGTGCAGTGTTGAAGGAAATTAGTCTATAAATTGGTGTAATAGCTATCTTCGGGATTCCCAGAGGCTCCTGACCAATGAGGTCAGACAGACTTGTGTCTGGGGAAACTTATAGGTTGGTATTTGTCCTAGGAACAGCTGGGACCCAAGGCGGCAGCGGGAGCTGTCACTGAGCTCTGCAGACAGTGCTGATGCCAAGCGCACTCCAGAGGAAGGAAAGGACTGGGGAGAAGCAGCAAGTGTGACCCGTGTAGTCCGAAAGGTTCCAGAGCCTCCGCCTCCTTCCCGGAAGCTGCACAGCTGGCCATCTGGCCCCGACTACCAGGTACAGGGGCCTAGGGTCTCTTGCTCACTCTCTCTTCCTCCTTTTATACACACACACACACACACACACACACACACACACACACACACACACACAGAGAGAGAGAGAGGGAGAGGGAGAGGTCAGACTCACATTATTAAGCTTCAAGACAAATAAATGTTCTACCCTCTGAACTGTGTGGCTAGCCCTTCCTTTGAAATAATAACAAAGTTTATAGAAAACTTGAATTAAATATAAAGACTGGCTAGCATGGTAACACATGCCTTTAATCCTTGCACTCAGGAGGCAGAGATAAGTGCTTCATGAATTCAAGACCAGCCCGGTCTATGTAGTAAGTTGCAGGCTAGCCAGCAGCTACATAGTGAGAGGCTGTTTTCCTGGCTGACTGAAAATGTGCCACCTCTCTGGATAGCAGCTCTCACTACCAGCCATGCTAGTATTGTCTTCTGGCCCAGACAGTGGTGTTTTTTTGTTTTTTAAAGAGCCAGAATCCAAGCAGGAAGTGTGTTTTTCTACATCTGTGTGGCACATTCACAGCCATTGATCCCACTGAAGCCCTGTATGTGTGACCTCACCTGTGATCACTGCAACTCACTCAGCCTTTCCCAAGTTCTCATGGCCTGCGTGCTTTGGAAGAAGACAGGCTCCTCAGATTGGCTTGAGCTGGTGCTTGCTCCTGGTCAGGTCCAAGGCCCTCCTCTCTGACTGTTTTCTGGACTTGTCCTGGCTCTGGTGAATGTGATTGATGAGAAGTGTGGGGAGACTGCCTAGCCCATTATTCATACTTAAACCTTGGTGTATGTATGGTATGTGTATGGGAGTTCGTGTTTGTGGAGTCTCTTCTTCATTTTCAGTTTCATGCAAGTTCTGTGGATTGACATCAGATCAACAACAGGCTTGCGAGCAAGCACTCTGACCTACTGAGCCATCTCATTAGCCCCCATTCATCATACTTTCAGTTTACTCATTTATTTCAGCAGCTGGTCATCCAGTTGCCTGGTGTGGGTCCTTCCTCGTTTCTTACCTTACTTTGAGATCTTCCTTACTTTCTGAGGAATAACTCCTTCCAGACTCATCCAGATCCAGGCCCTCTGCTGTCCTGGGTCTTGCAGTTTCTGGGGTCAGTACTCCTAAGGACTCTTGGCTCCTTTGAGTGGTGGGGGAAACTTAGACACTGTGCATGCACGTATGAGTGTGCATGTGCGTGTGCCTGTGCAGGAGCCCACATTCTTCCGGGTGCCTGTGGAAGTCAGAAGACAGCCTTGGTGTCCATCTTTGCTTTCTTTCCATCTTGTTTAAGATGGGGTCTTTGTTGTTTTTCCCCTGAGCTTGCCCAGCTAGCTGGCCCAAGAGTTTCTGGGAATTGTCTCTGGTTCCCATCCCTGTGGGATTATTGAGGTTCATCTGGCTTCTACATGGCTTCTGGAATTTGAATTTGGCTCCTCACACTTTCACAATAAGCACTTTGACCCACTGAGCTATATTCTCAGCCCCTTGGTACATATGTATAACTTCTTCTTCCCACAGAAGTCACACTGTCCCTAACACTAATGTGTACTGGTTGGTTCATGTGTGTGAACAGTTTCCATCACAAAGATGCCCTCCGCAGCTCTCAGACGTGTCATCTTTACTCTATAATGGCCTGAATTTCCATGCCATGCCCTATTCTATGGTTGTCCCAAACCACGCTGCCACTCATGTGGTATACCTCGCACCTTACTGGGCTCTGGCCACCTACAGAGACTCTGTGCTTCCCTAGCAGCTGACACACCCACCTTTTTTGCAACACCCAGTGATTTGTGGGTGAACAAATGCTGGGAAAGAGACAGGTATTGTTAGGAATTCTCACGGGAAACATGTTTTTCACTCCTGTGGCTCTTCATAGGTACTGTTCAGGCCTTTCCGTCCTGTCCCGTCTCCACTGTGTGCCTGGATACTGTGCTGACTATGGAGTATACAAGTATACAAGTCAGAGTACACAGCCATTGTGCTGCCCCTCCGGGAGAGATACCCTGTTGCTGAAGGCTTTATAATGAATGTGGGCCCTTTGAGTCTGTTTCAGTTCTATGTACAGGAGATAATCAGGTTTAAGAATTCATAAAATTGGATTGAAGAACTGGCTCAATGGGTAACACCCATTGACTCCAGTCGATCTGAGTTTAATTCCCAGAACTCACATCAGGTTGCTCCTACTACCTATAAGTCCAGCTCCAGGACATCTGAACACCTCTGGTCTTTGCTGGCACATGCACTCATGTGCACATACCCACACAGACTTAAACACATAACTTAATAAAAATTAATCTTAAAAAAACCAAAAAACCAGAATGCACAAATGTAGGTTCTGGGATGGCTCAGTTGGTAAAGGAGACTGCTGACAAGCCTGAGGACCCGAGTTCAATGCCCAGCACCCAGATGGTCAAAGAGGTAAACTGTCCCAAAAGTTGTTGCCTATAATGCGCACACCGCACACACACACACACACACACACACACACACACACACACACACACACAGAGAGAGAGAGAGAGAGAGAGAGAGAGAGAGAGAGAGATACTTTTTTTTTTTTAATGTAAAGGTCTGAAGTGTTAGCCCAGGTGTTGAGAATGCCTGAGATGAATGCACAGCACCTATGTCTAACAGCTCACACCTTTCTCTGAGGAATCTGACGCTACCTTTATGGCTACCTATACTCACATATACACATAAAAACATTTTCTGTGTTTTGAAGACTGAACAAAGGTTGATTTGTGCTGATCAGGTGGCTTATCAGAGAAGCGTGAAATGGTCACTGAATAGCCATTTCCAAAGCATTTGCAGATGGTTTATTTAGTGGCATAGTGAAAGAAAAGTGTATCTTTGGTCCAGTGAGTGGTATGCAAGGGTGTGTCTGAACTTACTTTGGAGTTTATAACCTCACATCATTGGAATGCTTCTGGATCACAAGAAATAAGCTTTTAGGAGGAAATTCTAATTATCACCAATGTGTATTTCTTATATAGAGGTGTGATTAGCCTACAAGAGAAGGGAGAACCCTGCCATTTCTCTCTCTCTGTTCTTTGTTTTGTTTGTTTCGATTTTCCAGACAGGTTTTTTTCTGTGTAGCTCTGGCTGTCCTGAAAGTCTAGACCAGGATTACCTCAAATATTCAGAGATCTGCCTGCCTCTGTCTCCTAAGTGCTAGGACTAAAGGCGTGGCTGCCACCACCCAGCCCTGTTTAGCTGTCTTTGACCTTGGCACACACCTGTCTGGCCATCATCATTCAAAACAGGAACTCATTTTGTGTGTCTGAGAATCAGCTCCCCTCCAGTGGTTTCTGCTACTCAGTGCCTGTAGCAGCATTAGTCACTCCCGGCAGACTAGTGAGGCATCTTTCTGTTGAGAGCATTTTCCCAGGGCACCCTCAGCATCCTGCTTATATTGTAACTGACAATCAGCAGGAGACTCAAGGATGGAGAAACTATCCAAAAGAAGTGTTTGTTGTCACGCCTTCTCATTAATGTAGAAGCATCAATTTGAAGTCACAATGTAGGGTTATGTGTTCTCATGTTAGGGACCCCCTGTGCCCCTTGGAGACACTGAGAGTCATGTATTGTTTTCCTAGTGTCCATCTCAGTGGGAGGGAAGCAGCCATTGCCTCAGGTTTCTGACCCAAACCTTACTCCCTCCTTCTTTTGGCAGAAGCCCACAATGGGCAGCATATTCCGACAACACTCTATTGAGGACAAGGAGGACAAGCCACCCCCACGGCAGAAGTTCATCCAGTCAGAGATGTCAGAGGCTGTGGAGCGAGCCCGAAAGCGCAGGGAAGAGGAAGAGCGCCGGGCCCGCGAGGAGAGGCTGGCAGCTTGTGCAGCCAAACTCAAGCAACTGGACCAGAAGTGCAAGCAGGCCCAGAAGGCCAGTGAGGCCCCAAAGCCAGTAGAGAAGGAGGTCCCCCGATCCCCTGGCACTGACAAGGTCTCCCCACAGGAGAACGGTCCTGTTGTCCGCAAAGGTGAGAGGCTTCCCTATCCCACAGTGGGGAGCCTTGAACCTTCTATGTCCCCACAATGTTATATGCACCTCACTGGCTATGAAGTATTAACACCTGTGGATAAAAACATACTCTGCTGGGAAGCATCAGTTTTTAGAAGTGTAAGCCTGGGTGGCCGTGGTGGCACACACTTTCACTTCTAGCCCTCGGGAGGCAGAGACAGGACCAGTTGCTCTACAGAGAATTCCTGAACTTTGTCTGGGTTCGGTCTGGTTCCAGCTCTACTCCCCCCCCTCCCCCCCACACTGTGTCTCTCTCTTTGTGCGCACGCGCGCATCTGTCTGTCTGTCTATGTGTATGAGACAAAGTATATATGTGGAGGTCAGAGGACACCTTTGTCCTGATTCTCCTCATCCACTTTTAAATGGGTTCAGAGGGTTGAACTCAGGTCTCTAGGATTGTGCACTAAGTGTCTTCACCTGCTTAGTCATCTTCCCAGCCCCATCTCAACTTTTTAACTAGTTAGGGAAATACCTTGACAAGGTACCTCAGGATTGCCCTTAAGCCTGACAGAGCATGGTGGAAGGAGAGTATAGGTAGCCACGAGTCATTCTCTGGCCAGTTATACATGCTATGATGTATGTGTGCATGCACTAATACACAGACACATGAATAAGTTTATTTCAGAATGTGGGGCTGGAGACCCGGCTCAGTCAGCACTGGCTGCTGGTTAATTCCCAACACTCACATGGTGCCTCACAACCATCTCTAACACCACTTGTTAGGATCTAATGCTCTCTTCTCATCTCCCTATGTACCAGGCACACACAAAATCCATGCAGGTAAAACACTCATACACATATATTAAAAAAAATAAATCCCAAAAAGCTGTTTGTCTGTCTGTCTGTCTGCCTGCCAGCCTATCTGCCTGCCAGTATGTGCAGAGCCTATGTCCGGCACCTTTCTTGAAACTTGTGGCATTCAGAAAAGTCATGTTGTAATTATGGCTGCTGTCACTCTTCATGTGCTGCTCAGCCTAACAGACGATTGAGAACCTTGACAAAGAGCATTATTTTATAGGAAGCAAAAGAGGGCCTTTCCAAATGTTGGAATACACTTCAAAAGAAGTGGCTGGTGTGGCTGCGGTGAGGCTGTGAACAGTCTGTGAGAACAGCAAGACTGGGATATTCTCCAGGAAAGCCATCAGCTGTATTCTAGGAAACGCTCCTCTGTGAGCTCAGATCTATTCTTGTTAGGAGATGTGGTCTGGTAGTTCAGCCCCTGGAAATATCTGTGGAGGTGTTTGGCAGTCTGCCGCTAGCAGTGTCCTCTGGTGCAGGCAAATGCAGCTGTGCTTTCACACATGTGATGTCAGTGTTTACAGCTTGCGTGGAGACCGCAGGCCTGGGAGCCTATGGAGGCAGCAGTGCAAACACTGCTCTGAACATACGGTTAGTCAGCCCCTGTTGGCAGGACAAGCTCCTATGAACTCACTGTGATGTTTTTTTTGCCTGACTATTCTAGGCTCTCCAGAATTCCCCGTCCAAGAAACACCCACCATGTTCTTAGAAGAGACACCTGCAATGTCCCCTGCAGTGGATCAGAGCAGCAGCAGCAGCAGTAGCAGCATTGAGGAAGAAGTCAGGGAAGCTGGGTCCCCTGCACAGGAGTTCAAGTATCAGAAGTCCCTTCCTCCTCGTTTCCAGCAGCAGCAGCAGCAGCAGCAGCAGCAGCAGGTAAACGATGGACACAAGCACGGAGGAGCAGATGTTCTCCCCATTCACGTCTAGTTTAAAGAAAATAGCAGTGCTCTTACATGTCATGGCCTCCATCACAGATGTCAGAGGAGACACACCTCAAAGCTTGGAAGATCTCTATTGATAGAGGCTCTGTGCATGCACACTGATTGCTGTACTCTCTGAGCTGTATTTGTTGTAGTGAGGGGGCAATCTCCACTCAGAACACTCCTGAGCCTGCTCGATTATATACTGGGGCTTCTGAGGTCTTAGGAGTTACTGGAGAGGGATACCAGCTTTGGATTTAGGATGTCCATCTTGTAGGGCTCCCACCCTCAGGCTAACCCTTTGTAAACTCGAGAGAGTGCTGCCTCAGCAGAGCACAGAGCTTTGGCAGCGATGGCTGTAAGCAGGTCAAAATTATTGCCCACGTTGCTCTTCTGAAACGTTCAAAATGACTTGCATTTTTTTCTCTGGAGATGATGTGGCCAGTGTCTAGAATCACATCTGTCTCCGTGCCCTGCCAGAAATGTCCATGGCAGTTGTGCTCCTTTGAGAGAAGTAATTACTGAGATGGCTGTAGCATCTGAAGCCAAGCAACTGGGTGTATAATATTTTTATCTGAAACTGTTTTAGAATAGGTATGTCTTGGAGAAGTACACTTTTTTTTTTAGGCCTTTTTAGGTCTTATGTGGATATACGTGGCTGGACGTTGGGCACCAGATGTAGGCAGACTTTTCAGTCCTGCCTGCCAGCTTCCAGATAAGCACATGGAGACTTGTTATTAAGGCTTGTTTTTAGTCAGTCCTTACCATTTAAATCAACCCATTTCTATTAATCTATATGCTGCCGTTTTTCTTCCCAGCATTCTCTGTGCCCTGAAAATGCTGCCTAGCTATTGGCCAATCAGCAATTTTTTTTAACAATGAGAGCAACACATTGTCACCGCGTGCAGGATTATTCCAGGACTGGAGAGATGGCTCAGAGGTTAAGAGCACTGACCTGACTGCTCTTTCAGAGAACCCAGGTTCAATTCCCTGCACCCACATGGCGGCTCACAACTGTTTATACCTCCAGTTCCAGGGGACCTGACACCCATGGCAAAACGCCAATCCACATTAAAAAAAAAAAAAAAAGAAAAAAAGAAAAGATACAGAAGGATTATTTCACATCACAGGGCATGTGAAGATGACAGCACGAGAGTGTCTGAGAGGCCAACTATCATGAGGGTGGCAAAAGGAGCAGAGTAGGGCCCTGGTCAGGTCTGGCTACTTTCCAGACGGAATCTGCTAATGCTGGGAACTCAGGGTAGAACATCCTAGTCCATGACCCTAGCTTTTCCATGGTCTAGCAAGGGCCCACATGACTGTGAAGCAGAGAGTGGGGTGCATTGTAGAGGAGTAGGCAAGAAGGTGATATCCAACAGGAGGCTGCAGGCTGCAGGGAGCCATGTGGGATCAGGCTGTTCAGAACAACACAGGGGAACTTGGAGCCACAAATGTGGGATGTATAGCGATGGCTGTAGACAAAAGAAATAACCATGCCTCTGTTAGGTGAGCAGATCTGATTCTATGAAGAGTTCAGTCAAACTGTAACCCTAGTCTGATGGGGGAGGGGCACCTCATGTGCACACAATTCTTGTAGTGACACCAATATGGTTGTCCATTCAGCTCAGAGGGATCTTAGCTTGGGACATACTTCATTTTAACCTTCTGTTAGCCTCTCCTCTCTGCCCACCCTCATGCCACACACATAGGATTTCTCTGACTAGCTCAGTAGACCAGGCTGGCATCAGCCTCAAACTCAGAGATCCATCTGCCTCTGCCTCCTGAGTGCTGGATCTAAAGGTGTGTGCCACCACTTCCTGGCTTGTTAGGGGCCTTTCTGTGCCCCTCCTAGAAGGACTGTCCCATGAGCACTTTGTGTGTGCCCACCCCCATTCACTACGGTTTTCTTCCACCAGGAGCAGCTATACAAGATGCAGCACTGGCAGCCTGTGTACCCCCCACCTTCTCACGCCCAGCGCACCTTCTACCCACACCACCCCCAGATGCTGGGCTTCGACCCACGGTGGATGATGATGCCCTCCTACATGGACCCACGTATCACACCTACTCGGACACCTGTGGACTTCTACCCTTCAGCCCTGCATCCATCAGGTGAGCACAGAGTCCAGGTGACCAAAAAATGAGGGGAAGTCACTAGGAGAGCCAGAACCACTAACTAAGTCCAGTCTGGCCTGTGTCAGGTCAAACCACATTTGGGGGTTCATCACCCCTTTGTCTTACTGTTCCATTCTTTATAATACTGTTGGGAGCTCATTTATTCATTATTCCTCACAGTATGATCTTTATAGTGTTGATTCCAGTGTTGCTTTGTTGGGGTCTGGTGATGTGTGACCTCAGCGAGTACATGGTACAGGCTAGATTGTTAGGTGGTCATACTGTAGGTTACACTGTTAGGTAGTACATACTGCAGGCTAGACTGTTATGTGGTCTTAATCTTTCTAGTCATATTGAAGTAGTCCATGAAATAGCACTTGCCAGTTGTGTTATACAAATACCCATATCATTGGTTTTTAAAAATCCTCTTGATTGGTTACTGATTGATATTAAAATTGTTTGCCACAAGGTTTGAAGTTTAACTTAGTGGTAGGATATACCATTCTTTTAGTATTCATGAAGACCTGCATTCAACTCTTATTTTTTTCTTTTCCCTGCATTCAACTCTTAACACCAAGGATAGATAAATAAATATCCAAGTGTGGTTGTGGCTTTGTAAAATCCTTATAAGCCATTGTGTTTGTTGTTTTTGTGGTGTTTCTTTGTTTTGTCACTTTGTAACCGTCTAACCTTCAAAGTATTTTGTAGACCAGGCTGGCCTCCAACTCAGGGTTCCACCTGCCTCTGCCTCTGCCTCTGCCTCTGCCTCTGCCTCTCAGTACTGAGATTAAAGGTGTGGACCACCACACTTGCTTTTTTGCTTGTACTTGATTGAGACTTAGTTTCTCACTGTAGCTCAGGCTGGCCTCACATTCATGGAAGTCCTCTTGGGTCAGTCAGCCTCCTATGTGCTAAAATTATGGGCTGGGGCTATAGTACCCAGCCAGCTGGCAGTTTCTGCTACCTGTTTCTGGAAGCACATTGAAAGGAATTGGTTGTGTTTGCGTCTTTGCTGTTTTGCCTGGAAGTAACATAATTACCCTAGGTGTCTTCACTATCTGATATCTTTTATTTTAGATGTTTACTATGATTCTTCTGGGCCCTGCTTTTAGTAATGTATCTTTTGCTTTGTGGGTGAGAATGCTCACTCTGATCGGCTGTAGCTTTTAATTGCCAAAGCTCCTTCCTTTAGGTTTATTGGGAAACCAGGTGTGGTAGTGTGTACCTTTGATCCCCGCACTTAGGGGCAGGTGCAGGCAGGTCTCTGAGTTCCAGGACAGACAGAGCTACATGGTGAGACTCTGTCTCAGTTGCTATCCCCACCCTACCCTGTGCCCTGCCCCCCCCCCCAAAAAAAAAAAAAAAAGATTTCCTTTCTGTGGGCTGGAGAGATGGTCCAGCAGTTAAGAGCACTGGCTGCTCTGTCAGGTGCCAGTGCACACATGACCGCTCATACTACCTTAACTCCAGTTCTAGACATTTGGTGCCCTCTTCTGGCCTCTGTGGGTACCAGACAAGCATGCATGCACATACATACATACATACATACATACATACATGCATGCAAAAATAACAAAATATGTCTCTCTTTTTTAATCTTCCGTTTGTTTTTGGTATTGTATTGTTTAAGTGTTCATCTCCCCTGCCTACTCTATTATACCAAAATTGCTGATTGTGTGTCATCCTCCTGCTGGGACTGCAGGGACCTTTCTGTATTTTACTTTTCACATATAGGTACCAGTGTTGGAGAAGACTGTGTTTGCTTCCAGGAGGAGAGAGAGGAGAGAGAAGGGAACATAAATATTAAAATGAACTAATAGGAAGGGGGTTGCCTCCATGTTGCCATCAGGAAGCTGTCTTTGAACTGTCTGCAGCTCTCCCCCTTTGTCTAATCTACCATTTTTAATTTTAGTGACTGTATATATCTATGTAGATCTATATAGATACAGATTTTTTATAATTCATTTCTATTGTGTTCATTAGTGTTTTACCTATGTTTAAGTCTATGTGAGATAGTCAGAAACTCCGGAACTGGAGTTACAGACATATGTGAGCTGCCGTGTGGGTATTGGAATTGAACCTGGGTCCTCTGGAATAGCAGCCAGTGCTCTCAACTGCTGAGCCATTTCTCCAGACCCCAGCTATATATTTTTTGGAAATAGGATTTGCTTCTCAAATCATTGTTTTGTTTTGTTTTTTTTTTTTTTTTTTTTTTTTTTTTTTTTTTTTTTTTCTTTCTCCTCCTCTTCCTTTATAACATTTGTTTACCTGCTTGGGGAGTGGCAGGGGCACAGCATGCGTGGAGGTCAGAAGTTCTCCTTCTGTAGTGTGGCTTCAGGGATTGAACTCCAGGTGTTATGTTTGGCGGCAAGCTCCTTTATTCCTTCAGCCATTTCACCAGCTCCTATTTGAAGTTTTTTTTTTTTTTTTCTTGTTTTCAAAGATATAGTCTCCATGTAACTCTGCTTGGCCAGGATCTAACTATGTAGACTAATCTGGCCTCAAACTCACAGACCTGCCTCTGCATCCTGAGTTGCTGGGTTACACATGTGCAGCATTGCATCCAGCAAGTTTTTAATTCCTTCTTTTATGCTTTCAATCTTTTAAATATAAAGTTTTAGTGTTTTTGGTTGTTCTACAAAATATCTACTATGCTATATTATTTTCCATACATATTCTGCCCATTTGGATTTTAACATTCAGTTTCAAGACCTGCTAAGGATTAGATTCCAGGCCTTTATTGGACTCAGAGCTTTATTGGCCCATCTTCCCAGAGCCCTTACAACCAATTTTGGTTAATCTCTGCATCATTCTGGGAGGCAGCGATCTGAATACAGCCCTCCTCAAAACTCTAAGGAAGCAAGTAAGAATGCAATTATATTCTGAATTCGTAAGTCTGCTTGTTTTTATCTTTCCCTGGACTGGCCTAAGATGGATGTCCAGGTGTGAGTACTGTACCAAAGGGCACAAGCTTTCTTGAGTTGTCGTATTACAGAGACATTGCAGTCTTCTGAGAGGGTGCCCAAGACCACCAAGCTTACATCTGTGGGAGGCTGGAAAGCTTCATGGAACTAGGAGGGGGGGGTCATCATATTTTACCTGTGTCCTCATTGACCTGGGCCACTTCATGCTGTGCCTCACAAACAGCCAGAATTCCCAAAATAAAAGATGTAGCATGTCCATGTCCATCTTCAGTAGGGATAGGAAGAAGTAAAGCCAAATCTCTGCCTAATTTTCTGGGAGGGTCTGAATCAACTGAGTGCTGGCTGGCTAGTCTTTGTGTGCCATCTGGGATATGACTCATCTCCTGTCCACATAGCTATGCAATGTCATGGTACGCTCACTGACCAGCCCCGGTGGTTTGACATCTGGCTTCCAATTATTGTTTTTATTACCTTATATATGGTTTTTTTTTTTTTTTTTTTTTTTAATTTTTGAGACAGGATTTCTCTATGTAACATCCCTGTCTGTCCTGGAACTTACTCTGTATGTAGACCAGCCTGGCCTGGCCTCAACCTCAGAGATCCACCTACCTCTGCCTCCTGAGTGCTGGATTTAAAAGGAACTACCACTCAGCTCAAATGCATTCTTGTTCTGGGAACTAGAATTGTCTCCTATGGGTCATAAGCAGGTCAAATGGTATGCATGTGTGCCCAAGGGGTCTTCTGTCATAGTAGAAGTGAGGACTCAAATGCTATAGGCGTAGCTGCCATGTCCCTGTGGTGCTGGGGCAGCTGCCTCTGTTTTGAGGCTTTGTTTTGCTGTGAGGCCGCTGCCAGACACTCTTTTGTGTCAGAGGAGAGAGCTTGACCCTTTGCCTTCTTCAGGATTGATGAAGCCCATGATGCCCCCAGAGTCCCTCAGTGGGACTGGCTGTCGTTCTGAAGATCAGAACTGTGTGCCCTCACTCCAAGAAAGAAAAATGACCAGCATCGACCCAGCTCCTGTGTGGAGCCCAGAGGGCTACATGGCACTGCAGAGCAAAGGCTACTCACTGGCCGCTCCGAAGGCTGCTGACACTCTGGCCATGGACATGCACGCCAGGTGAGCTCACTCCTCCTGCTGCTCTGCGGCTGAAGGAAGATTGCAGTCCCCATGGACGGCCCTAGGAAGAACCCCCGCCCTGGAGACACTGCCTGGGGTGGGTGGGGTTCAATACAAGCAGGTGTGCTTGAATGCTTGGTGTGAGTGGCTCTTCCTGATGGCCAGGCTGAGGCCCAGGAGGGACCTGTAGTCGCCGAACTATGGGCACAGGGTAAACGGGCAGTGGGGCAGGCTGGCTCCTCCTGTGTGAGTGTAGGAGCTAGCCCTGCTGCCCCAGGCCCAGGCTCAGACTCCCTGGCTCCAGCTTGTCATTGCTCCAGGGGACTGCCAGCTCCTCTCTGTCTCCAGGGTGGTATACTGAGCTGCCACTGCCATCTCTGCGCTCACGGACTCCAGGGGCCACCAAGCATCGTGTCTTAAGCTAGAGCAAATGTTTGCTTGTGTTTTCCTTTCTTTTTAAAACACATTATTTTTTTCTTTAAAACCAAACAAACAAAACTAAGCCCTGTTCAGCATGGAAACCAGGAACCAAGCTCCAATCACATTGACTGATTTTTCTGGTTCCTTTTCAGGAATGAAAGGTCTTACTCTGCCTCCCCCGGAAGGTCAGGGGGCATAAATGCCCAGCGCGATCTCTTTGAGGAGAGAGGGGAGGAGTACTTGAGTGCTTTTGACAAGAAGGCCCAAGCAGACTTTGACAGCTGTATCTCTTCTCAAAGAATAGGCCAGGAGCTTTTATTTCCACCCCAGGAAAATGTTCAGGAGGTGGGTGCTCCTGGGGTTCGTACCCCAAACCTCAGGTGTTCCCCATTGGAGCCCGACTTTGTCCCAACCGAGAAAAAGCCAGAGTATGGCAGTTGGGATGTTGGCCACCAGCCAAAGGCTGCTGACACAGCCAACAGTGTCGAGCAGGAGGCAGCCCGGGAGGAGCCATCCTTCCATGTTCCCTCCTGGGAGAAGGAAGGGAGCCCCAAGAAACAGCCAAACCCAGAGCCTGAGTGGACACCTGAGCCTCAGATCCAGCACCAAGAGCAGCCAGGCAGGACCCGGAGGTCGGGCCCCATCAAAAAACCTGTCCTCAAGGCCCTGAAGATAGAAGAGAAGGAGAGGGCACTGGAGAGGGTCAGGCAGGGCCCGGGAGAGGAGAGCTCACAGCTGGCCATGGACAAAGAGCCCATGTGCAGGACAGAAGAGGATGAAGATGAAGAAAATAACCCTGCTCTGGCCAATGCCTCCTCCTCTGCCCTGGAGGACAAGGCTGCTGCCCGTGCAGGGTTTGGCCATGAGGCCAGTAAGCTGGATGAAGATGCAAAGTCTGATAAGACCTGGGAAAGCAGACCCTCAAGGGAGGCCAGTGACATTCCTCCAACCAAGAGAAACAACTGGATCTTCATTGATGAGGAGCAGGCCTTTGGGGGCCGGGGCCAGGCCCGCAGCCGTGGCCGTGGTTTCAGAGAGTTCACCTTCCGAGGCGGCCGCCCTTCAGGCAGTAACACAAGTGGTCTGTGTGGCACAGGTGTCCTTGGGGCTCGAAGCATGTACAGTGGTGGCCAGCGCAGTAGCCGAGGCAGGGGCTTTCGTGATTTCCCCCTGCCAGAAGACTACCCCAGAGTCAAGCCTCGGCGCCGCATCGCCAGTGAGACCCACAGCGAGGGCTCTGAGTATGAAGAGCTGCCCAAGCGGCGCCGTCAGCGGGGCTCAGAGCCGGGCCACGAGGGCATGCTCCTGGAAAGTGATGAGGGTGCCCTGAAAAAGGACTCTTGGCGCTCCAACAGGACCTACACGGAGGACCAGGTTGGCCTAGACTCCCGTAGCCGGGGATCCCGGGGCTGTGGGAGAGCCCTCCCACCTCGCCTAAGCAACTGCAGCTATGGCCGCAGATCCTTTGTTGCCAAAGAGTCTCCCCACTGGCTGAGCAGGAGCCCAGGCAGCTCCTGGCAGGAATATGGCCCCTCTGACCCATGTGGCCCTCGGAGAACCACTGACAGAGACTATATCCCAGAATCCTACCGACACAATGACACATTTGGCAGCAGGGTCTTTGAGGACAGCCGCATGGAAGACAAGAGGTCCTTTTTCCAAGACGACCACGGGGCAGATTCTGAAAATGCAGAGAACAGGCCCTTCCGTCGGAGACGGCCCCCACGTCAAGACAAACCCCCTCGCTTCCGGCGCCTCCGTCAAGAGCGGGAGTCCCTGGGCCTGTGGGGACCTGAGGAGGAGTCCCACCTGCTGGCAAGTCAATGGCCAGGCCGGTCCAAACTCTGTCCTGGGGACAAGAGTGGTCCTGGAGGTCACAGGTCCCCAGAGCTCTCCTACCAGAATTCTTCCGATCATGCCAACGAAGAGTGGGAGACTGCCTCTGAGAGCAGTGACTTCAGCGAGCGCAGGGAGCGGCGAGAAGGCCTTGCGTCTGAGCCTGAAGCACAAGGGGATGGTGGCCTGTCAGGGGCCAGTTTGGGTGAGAAGAAGGAGCTGGCCAAGCGGAGCTTCTCCAGCCAGAGGCCCCTGGCTGACAGACAGAGCCGCAAGCTGGAGCCGGGAGGGTTTGGGGAGAAGTCTGTTAGGCCAGGTGGGGGCGAGACTTCCCCCCGCTGCGAGAGCCAGCACAGTGGGACGCCTCTGAAAGTCAAAAGGTAACATGCCAGCACCATCTCGGGTCCTTTGTCGTTGTCCTGTTCGCAGCAGCACCAAGTCCATGCATGCACGCCCTGCCAAAGCCAGGCAGCCCTGGCCGCTGTGTGTGAACGTCTCCATCACTTGCTCCTGCATTGCTTGTCCGCTTCTCCATGGTGTGTCATTGTTGATGTTGTTGTGGCTTGATCAACTAAACCCAAAGTTCCCCATACCCTGTTTCCTAGAGTCCTCCTTGTGACTGCTGTTCAACCCCATGTCCCTAGAGTCCAACCTCCGAATGTATTCTCAGCCCTACAGTGATGACTGTTGCCTGTGTGTGGTGACTGGTGCGCTCTGGCCAGTCTACCTGCTTGTTCCTGCTTGGAGCTGGCCAGGAGACATCACTCGCCTTTTGGTTGTGTGGAGATAGCTCTTGCCCTTGGTGGTCCTGCTTCCCTCTTGCTGCCTGGGCAGAGCTGGAACAGAGTGGAGCAGGCCGCTTGCAGCCCATGAGCCTGGTTCTGTAGAACTGGAAACTTTCGGGTAGACAGTTTATTGGACATTGGCCCATTGTCACAGGCTTGCTTGAAGATGGACGTGCTGCCCAGTCAGTGCCTCAGATTGAGGTTTCAGGAGATACAGAGGTTTCAACCCCTCATGTCCTTAGAATTCAGGATTCAAAACTTGAGTATAAATACCCTGAAGTTTACTCAGCAAAGTGTATGTTCTTTCAAGTGTTTGTGTGACCATATTCCAGCCCCCAAAAGGCATCATGTGTGTCCTAAAGAGGCCTGCAGCAAAGAAACCCTTTGCAGAAAGGCTGGTGCCCCTGTCCTGGGCTCATTCACCCAGCGGCAGCATGCAGTGGGAGGGCATGGAGTGTTGGGAACAGGGTGTTCCCCCTGCTCAGGTAGATCCCTGTCCCACAGAACTGAACCAGCACATAGCATGTACTGTTGGCAGGCCCTTGACGGCTCAACTGAAGGAACTGGAGCTAGACGGCTGCTATGTCTGTGGGGGGCCTTATGCAGCCGGTTTTTTCTCCTCCCTCTTGCCTAGCCTTTGAGTGATGGTGAATTCATGAGATTCCCCTTCTTTTGCAGGTCTCCAAATGAGGCCTTGCCTGGTGGCCTTGGTTGCAGTAATGGAAGCCACTCATCCTATGCCCTGGAGCGGACCACTCATGCCAGCTCTGACAGTCCTGAAACCACCAGTAAGAAAGCAGAGAAGGAGGCTGCCTTGGCTGCCCAGAGGGCTGGTGAGCAGAAGGAAGAGGCCCGGAAGCAGTTTGACCTGGGATATGGAAGTGAGTCAGGGATAGACTCTGGGACTTGGTTGGAGTGAGGGAGGTACAAAGCAACTCAGACTCCTGTCTCATAAAGCTGCCAACCTTGCTGAGCTCCTATGATGTCTGTGTAACTTCCCAGGTTTAAAGAGGTTACCCAAAGCTCCAGGGTGCTTCTGTGGTGTGTCAAGGCCACATGGCCTCCAAGAAACAGAACTGGGGTTATGAATCTGCATCTTTAAAGGCAGTTTTCTCCATCCTGAGTACCTCTGGGTTTGGCTTGCAATGTCTCCTGTCACATGGGCATGGGGGGGGGGGTGGAGGCTACAATGTCCAGGTTTTCATGGGTACAGGTGAAATCACTCTTTGGTAAGTGCATTTCTGAGCTAGGCATGTGCTGCATGTCAGGTGCCTCTTGAATGACTCTCTCCTTGCTCTTTTTTGTGATTTTGGTTCAGATGCCATCATCGATAACTGTGGGTCCAGCCCTGGGGAGGAGAGTGAAGTGAGCTCCATGGTGGGCGAAGGCTTCATTGAAGTCCTGACCAAGAAGCAGCGCCGCCTGCTGGAGGAGGAGAGAAGAAAGAAGGAACAGGCTGCTCAGGTGAGGTCATGGGCCAGAGGACAGCCCTGGGTGGAAGAGAGGAAGGGAGAATATCGGTCAGGCATGCATTGCCTCTCACTGCCTGTCACTACTGTCCCGCAACAAACAGGAGAAAATGGGAGTCACAAAGAGGCTGACCTGTCAGGGTCTAAAAACCAAAATGTGAGCAGTCAGGTCTGGAGTCTGCCTCAGCAACCCATTGTCTTCCTCCTGGTCTTGCTCCAGCCTGACCAGGTGACTTCCTGTTCTTGCCAATCCCAGAGGCCGGGAACTGCCAAAATACTTGAGGCTTGCTCGGTACATCTATCAGCCTGCTCCTGGGACCAATCTGGCTGTCCTACCAGTCCATCCTGAGTCTGAGGTTTTGAAGACAAGTGTCAGGCATCTCAAGCTAATTTAGGTGGTGGTGTGAGCCAAGATGCTTCCCAGGGAAATTTGTCCTCTGTCATGTCAGGAGAGACTGCATTGACCTCTTTTTTCCTGTAGGTGCCTGTCAAAGGTCGAGGCCTTTCATCACGTATTCCTCCTCGGTTTGCTAAAAAGCAGAACAGCCTCTGTCTGGAGCAAGGCGACGTGGCTGTGCCTGGGAGCAGTCTGGGCACTGAGATCTGGGAGAGTGGCAGCCAAGGTGAGGGCTGTGCCCTGCTCAGAAAAGCAGAGCTCTTCCCCGAGAGTCACACCTTTGAGCCTGGAATATGAGTGGATCATCACCTGTATCTTGGGCCCTAGCAGCACCTGAATTGAGTCTTTGAGGCAGTCGCTGGTGAGCGACACATCCCTGACTCTAGTATAGTAGACTAGTAGAGCTGGTAGTACAGCTGGCACCTTGGAGGAGATTTCCTTTGCTAGTGGAAGAATGACAGATAGCCAGGAGGGTTAGGGAATGCCCTCCTCCAATGGAAAGAAAACCCTATGACCCTCCATTTTCTGTGGAAGGGCAAAGTTCAGACCAAAGTAAGTCTATCTTCTTGGAAAATTTATTTTCTTAAAGTTGTTTTGTTTTTAATGTTCCACTCAAAGGTGTGCTTCTAAATCTAAAACAAACCCATTCCAGTTGATCAGGTTGTTCTTGAAGGCCTCCTTCAAGTGGGGCCTGCACAGCAGTGAGCCTGGAAGATTTTCTGTGTCTTGCACAGGCACTAGTAGAGCCCACTCTACAGAACAGTGGCTGACCCCTGGCTAGGACAAATGCCACAGTGGGTGATTCATGTTCTCAAAAGTCAGCTTTTTCCTAGTTTTACTCGTTCCTGGTGAAAATTATGGTTTAGTATGTTGCAAACGCCACCACGTGATGGTCTACCCTGGTAGAAGGAAGAGCAGTGGTGGAGGTGTGGCTCCACACAACATGCTGCACACTGTCCCCAACATACATACACAACCAGTTACTAAAAAATCCACAGCCAGATTGTCCTGGCAGCAAACATAAGACTGAACAGGGCCATCTTCTGAGACACCAGTTGTTCAGACCGGGACCCTGTGTGTGGTTTCAGAGTGTATCCCCTGCATGTACATTTTCTAGGCTCAGCCTCTGTGGCTTTGGTTGGATTCTGGGAAAGGTCTGTGAGCTTACTGAATTGAGCTGTATCTGCCTGGACCTTTCAAAGACTTAGAGAAGCTGCCCTCTCATAGCATCACTGCGGGGATAGTCCACACAGGACTGATGGAGAGTTAAAGTATCCAAAGCTAGTGAGTGTAGCTGGGTGTGGGGGGTGCACACCTTTAATCTTAGCACTCAGGAGGCACAGACAGCTACACAAGACCCTGTCTAAAAAATAATCACCCACGACCCCCCTCCCCAAAACCAAAAAACAAAAGTATAAAGCCAATTCAAATTCTGAGCAAGTTTGGGTTTTTTATTTCTGTTTGTTTGAATATGAAGATGCTGGTGTTGAGGGAAGTTCTGACAGCAGTGCCTGGGTCAGATTCAATCACAAAGATCTGTCTGTGGTGGTGCCTGCAGGCAGAGCTCCTAGGGGCGGTTCCATGAGCGCATGTCTTCCAGGCTGCCTGTCTCTCTTTGATGCCCTGACTGTCCCTCTTCCTTGACAGCCCTCCCTGTGCAAGGCGCAGCCAGCGACTCATGGAGGAAAGCTGTCACTGCCTTCAGCAGTACTGAGCCTGGCACCTCAGAGGTGAGTGCCACCACCACTCACATGCCCTGTGCAGTGAGTGCACAGAGTGCTACGGTGCAGTCACTAGTACCTGGGTCTGTACCGAAGTCTCTGCTGTGGTGCCTACGTGAGCAGAGAGACAAGGGAGAGACTGCTGGATGAAAAGGCACCTTGAGCCGGCTTTGGCTGGTACCTGTATCCTTTGAGTAAAGTCAGCATGGTGGCATTGTCTTAGGCCTGCACAGGTGGTCATGAGCTTGAGTAGGGTTGGCACATTCATTAAGCTGGGCGTGTGCCATGAGCCACTGTCCCCAGGTCAGGACTGGAGTTAGGAGTGGAGGTTGGTGGCCCGGGAGGAATGCCACTGCTGCACACAGCTTTCTTCCTGGGTGATTGTGGTTTGCAGTTTGGGGACAGGGCTCTAACCCATTTTGTGCTCTGCACAGCAGGGTTTTAAGAGCAGCCAGGGAGATAGTGGCGTTGACTTGAGTGCTGAGTCTCGGGAGTCATCTGCGACCTCCTCACAGCGCAGTTCCCCGTATGGAACTCTTAAGCCAGAGGAGATGAGTGGACCTGGCCTGGTGGAATCCAAGGCTGACAGCCACAAGGACCAAGCTCAGAAGCAGTCTGAGCACAAGGTAACCTGGAAGTCCCTTACATGGTGGCCAGGGCCTTGGCAGAAGGGGCCTTTCCTTGTCTTGTCTTCCTTGATGCCAAGGGTACCTGGAAACATGTGTGCAGCCTCTCTGCTTTCCCACCAAGGACTCAGATCAAAGCCCTGGACAGAGCAAGGAGCACAGACCGGGACCCATCGGCAATGAACGCTCCCTGAAAAACAGAAAGGGCTCAGAGGGGGCTGAGCGGCTGCAAGGGGCTGTCGTCCCACCTGTTAATGGGGTGGAGATTCATGTGGATTCCGTGCTGCCTGTACCACCCATTGAGTTTGGAGTCAATCCAAAAGTGAGCTTTCCTTCTACTCTTTTCTTTATTTTCTGTACTTAGGTGGGCACTTAGGATTGTCTCCTAGAGAAAAAAAATAAAATAAAATAAAAACGCAGATAGAAGCTGAGCATTATTTTGGGAAGAGTGTTGGTGCAGAATCAGGGATAGACAGAGGTTATGGGGTTGCTTTATAGATAAATGACCATTCTCGTACCAGCCGGGCTCAGGGGCCAGCCAAGGTAGGGAGAAACAAGTCAGGTGACTTCTTTTCTTGTCTGTGGTTATCTCCCTCTCGTAGTTCTGGTGAATGTTGCATAGTGGACAGTCTCAATTGATATGGGCCTAGTCATGGATGGGCTGGTGGTGCTCAGACACTGTGTGCCTGTCTCTTCCAGGACTCTGATTTCAGCCTGCCACCTGGTTCTGCTTCTGGGCCTGTAGGGAATCCAGTTGCCAAGCTTCAGGATGTCTTGGCTAGTAATGTAAGTCAGCATGTCCACGTCCACCTCTGCCTGTGTACATGCTAGCAGCTTCATTGCTAGCCATACCTGGGTTTTGGGACCTTTAGCTAGAGGTGGTATTAGTCCTCTTAGGGTCTGGATTATTTGGCTTGATTTAGCTCCAGTCTCCATGCTGTGCCAGCTGTGGTGCAGGCTGCTCTCCCTAGGGAGAGAGAGCCCAGGGAAGCACTCTAATAATGAGCCACACACCCCCCAACCCCAGACTATCCTTTCGTGGCTAGTTAGTAACAGTGGTTAGGCAGGAGTACTTGGAGGCTGCTTTCCCTCACTGACAGGTACCACAGTACCATGAATGCCATGGCCCAGTAGGTTCTGTGCGCTCAGAGAAGGGAGATTCAGCATTGTGAGCTGCTTGGAGAAATAGCCAACTGCTTTGTTCATTGATCTGTCTCTGTAGATCTGCTGGGTGAGGGCATCCAGGAAGTGTTCTTAAGAAGCCTGGGGAGGGGGATGGTTGCACAGTGCTTCAGAACATTTCATTCAGGCATTGAGAGAGAACAGTTGTGTGTCTATGTGTTTAAAAGGCAGTTAGCCAGGTTTCCTCACTCTGGAAATTGAGTGAGCCCTGTGCTGTAGGGTTCAGTAGCTGTATTTCCCACCTGTTAGGAGGCCCCAGATGCTGAGTGACAGCCACCACTTTTACTCTCTGGACCTGGCCATCTCCCCAGCCAGGCATTAGATTCCTGCTGAACCAGGTGCTTGTTTCTTGGCAGCTAGTCATTTTTTGTGTCAATGGGACATGACTGTGTAGAGAGCTGGTGGAGTGTGGGTGTGTAGGTGACTACTGTCATGGAAACTCATCAAGGCAACCTGCTGTAGATGAGTCTGGTCAAGGGGGTATGTTTGAATGAGTGGCTGGCTGTCCCATGTCTCTGAGCCCTGCCTGTGACTTTCTCTCATATCCAGGCAGGACTGACACAGAGTATTCCCATCCTTCGGCGGGATCACCACATCCAGAGAGCCATCGGCCTGTCCCCCATGTCTTTCCCCACTGCAGACCTCACATTGAAGGTAAAGCCAGGCCTGAGCTGGGCTAGGGTCCTCCGCAGCACTTCAGCTTGTGATGAGGTGCAGAAGGGACCCTCCTGTACCCTGGCTTAGATTGCCACTGTCCTCATTTGCCCCCAGTAGTAATTTGCATCCCTCCTCCCTCTTGCTTCCAAAGATGGAGTCTGCGCGAAAGGCTTGGGAAAACTCCCCCAGTTTGCCAGAGCAGAGCTCTCCAGGAGGTGCAGGCTCGGCCATCCAGCCTCCATCCTCTGTGGGCGCCTCCAACGGGGTCAACTACAGCTCCTTTGGTGGAGTGTCCATGCCACCCATGCCTGTGGCTTCTGTAGCGCCTTCTGCTTCGATGCCAGGTATCACATCCTCTGAGCCAGGCTCAGGAGCCTTCTCCATTCACTATGGAGAGAAGCTGGGTTAACAGCTCTGTGCTTTCACTTAGAGAGCAACACTTGTGTCTAAATGAGTTAGTTACAACTTCCCACATGCTATGGACAGTATGATTCTTGCTCTATTATGGGAAGCAGGATTGTAGTGTCATAGGAAGACAATTGGAATTGCCAGAGAGAACTGAGTGAAGATACAGCTCTAGTCAGTGCCAACTCCCTGGTGAACCACTCACTTACTCATAAAAACAGCTGATGGTACTGTGCCCCTGGGTGGCTACACCCACAACACAAGGGCTTACTTGCACCCTCCATTGCTGGTAGCTGTTTTGACTCTTATTGTCATTATGCATGTTACTGGGGGTTTTGAGGTCCCAGCTGCCAAGGTCTCAGTGATGCAGTTCCAATAGATCCTTCTGACCCTCCACTGTGGACTCAAAGCAGGGAGATGAAGAGGACAGAGACTGAGAGACCCAAGCAACTCTCTTCCATAGTAAATAGCCCTCCCAAAGGCCCAGCGTAGCTAGTGAGTGATCAAGTAGTTAGGTGCTCTGTTCCTGCACTTGTCTGGGCTTCCTGGGGTGCATGCTATAGCAGAGAACCACAAAGCCTCTGCTCACGTGTATCCTAGGCCCCACGGATTCCCATGGGAATTCCCTTGTGCAATGGGAAGACTTGATCCTTTTCTTCCTCGTTTTCGATCTGTTTCCAGGCAACCACCTCCCGCCTCTGTACCTGGATGGCCATGTATTTGCAAGTCAGCCCCGACTGGTTCCTCAAACAATACCTCAGCAGCAGAGTTACCAGCAGGTGAGGGTGGGAGCCAGGTGGCCAGAGGTTTCGAGAAGCAACATGGTAGTCACTGAATTTCTTTGCTGGTGATCTTGCCCCTGATCCATGTAATACCCAGTACTGGCAGACCATAGCACCCAGAGAGTATGTGTAGAAAGAGTTTATGAGAGATGAAGAGGCATGGACTAGACGCCCCAGATACTATTGATTTCTTCTCATAGTCCTTGCTTCTCCTAGCTGGGGGTCAGCTGTGTTGTGGGTGCATTGCTAATAGGCTCCTGAAGGGCCTGAGTCTCTGGGCACAGATGCATTAGAAACAGTTTTAGAAATAGGCAGAAGTTGTTGGCTTTGCCCAAGATCAGCATTCCATCTGTGCTGGGGCCTCCTTCTGAAGGCTGGTGCTGACCTCCTACACACCCTGGCAGTGATCCTTCCTACTGCGGGTCTCTGACCCAGAGGATGGAGCTATCCTCTGCTTTCAACATGTTGTTGTGCATAGTTTTCTAAGATTTTTATCCAGCTAAGTGAATCTTAGTGCCCCCTTTTGGTCTTTAAAGGATTATTTTTATTTTATGAGTATGGGTGTTTTGCTTGCATGTATGTCTATGCCCTGTGTTCGTGTACTGCCCACAGAATCAGAGGAAGGCATAAGATCTCTGGATCTGGACTTATAGCCATGTGAATGCTGAGAACTGAACCCAGGTCCTCAGCAAAAACAAAAGTGTTTTTATAACCACTGTGCCATCTTTCTAGCCCTTAGTTTTTGACTCTTGCTAGTCCAGGCTGGCCTATAACTCACTATTTAGCCCTGGCTGACTTGGACCTTGGGTCTTCTAGCCTCAGCCACCCAAGGACTGATATTACATGTATGAACACCACACTCAGCTGGCATGTACCCTAAAAAGGATACTCCAAATCCACCTCCCCTGATGTGCATGACCATGCATCAGTGTTAGGGTACACCATGCCTCAGTCTTGTTGCTGACCAGGCTGGGGCCAGGTGGAGGTGGGGAGGCGTGTTGGTGCCAATGCAGTCATCACCCGGTTCCTGTTTGCAGGCTGCCACTGCCCAGCAGATCCCGATCTCCCTCCACACATCTCTGCAGGCCCAGGCGCAGCTTGGTCTGAGGGGTGGGCTCCCGGTCTCCCAGTCCCAGGAAATCTTCAGCTCCTTGCAGCCTTTCAGGTGAGAGAGACTTCCATGTTGCCCTGCTGCAGTTGCCTGTGCTCCTCTGTACTGGGGCCTGTTACAGACCAGGCCACCAGCTGGTCTCCACCACTGCTGGTTATGTTCTTCCTGTGCCTTTTCCTCTACCCAAAGCCAAGCCCCAACCCCCACATCCCCCCAACTGCTTATGGTCTGCAGTTCAGCAGTGTCAGGCTTATCTGGGCGCTCTGACTCATTCTCTGGGGAAGCAGGGATGTGTTAGCACACCCTCAGTCTGTGTGTTCAGCAGTGTTGAAGATGGTTGTATACTTGTTCACCTTCCCTGGCTTTTGCAGGTCTCAGGTGTACATGCACCCCAGCCTGTCACCGCCCAGCACTATGATCCTCTCTGGGGGCACGGCCTTGAAACCCCCGTACTCAGCGTTTCCTGGCATACAGCCCTTGGAGATGGTGAAACCACAGTCTGGCTCACCCTACCAGCCCATGAGTGGAAATCAGGCCCTGGTCTATGAGGGCCAGCTTGGCCAGGCTGCCGGGTTGGGCACCTCCCAGATGCTGGATTCCCAGCTTCCACAGGTCAGTTTGGTTTCTCACATGCTTCTGTCTTCTTCATCGACAGTCAGCTGCCTCCTGTTTGTGCTGGTGTGCATTATGTCTCAGCTGCAGTGCTCCCCAACTGTGTCCTGCTGGCTTCCCTTTCCACTGGAGATGTTTGCAGTCCCCAAGTGGAGGCTGTGGGAATGGATATGGGGCAGGTGTCTTTGTCCCTCCCTCCCTTCTTCTAGGCCCCACTTAAGCCTGAGCCGCATACGTGTTGGAGCTTCCCACTGCCAAATCTGTCATTGCACCCTTCCTCCTCAACCTTGAGCCCTACATGGCAGCTGAATAGGCCCTTCTTCTTTTGGGTTCCTGGCTTACCGTCTTCCTCCATCTTGATGCCCTGGACCATGTCCATAGTGTAAGAATCACACAAAGTTACGCTCTGTCTTTCTAATAGCTCCTGGTACTTCAACCCCACACTCCCTGGGGCATCACAGCCATGCACTCCCTCTCTCTGTCTCCCACCAACCGTACATCCTAGCAGCCACTTCTTGCTTGCTTCTCCCATGTTGCTCCTTTCCCCCATTACCTTGCTTCCTATCACCAGAGAAACAGGTGGCGATGTCCCTCCGGGCCCGTGGTCCCCCTCCTCTGCCTTGTGTTCTGGATCAAAGCAGCATCCTGTCCCTGGGAAGTCCCCCTTCATCCTGCAGGCCACCCTGGCTAGTGCACCCCTTTCCTGTCAGTGTAGAGATGGGCTCAGTCCTGCCCTGCTAATTGAGGGGTCCTCTTTCTACTGCACCCCTGCCACCACATCACAGCATCACACAGTGCCCTGGCTCTTCAGGCCATCTTTTTCATGACGTTATGCCTGGCTCACCTTTCTCCTCAAACCCTCTTCCCCTCTTCATGTGCCCACTCCCTCCAGTCTGATTGTGGATACACCCTTCATCCTATCCTTGCTCTCCTTTCTGGTCATCATTCCCAGTGCCGCTTTATGTCTTGTGGCAGCTCCAGCATCCTGGTCTGAGACTGCTTAGTTGCCTCCTTCCTTGCTCATCCAGTCTATATTATCCTCCACCTGCTTCTGTTTCTCCCACCCTCCTACTTCTGGTCTTTCAGCTGCTCCTGTCACCTCTGCCTTTAGGAAAGACTCAGTGTTTGTTTACACGCGCGCGCGCACACCCCTACACCTACCTACCTACCTACCTGTCCTCACTACCCTGTGCTCCTTTGGCCCTTGGTCCCTGATAGCCTGTGCAGTGAGCACAGCAGTCTGGCTCTCCTAGAAGGGCAAGAACCAGGCCATGCTCTGCCCAGGCATTGATCTTGCCCAACTGCATCTGTCCTTGTTGCACTGAAGCTCTGGTGCCACCATAAGTCTCAGTGATGTGATCCCAATAGATCCTTCTGACCCTCCACTGTGGACTCAAAGCAGGGAGATGAAGAGGACAGAGACTGAGAGACTCAGGTGGCCCAGCCCTGCCCCAGTAGCCCCTCCCCCCCCATCTTGTTCTGGATTTGTGTGTGATCTCTTGGGCTCTGTGGGTGCTCCTGTTCTGCTGTCTGGCATGCTCCAAAAGAGTCTCTGAGGCTCCAATTTGGTCTTGTTTTCTGCTGCTATTGATGCAAAAGAGTATCTATCTATCATGTCTATGTCATACAAAGAAACACAATGAGAGACTTCCTGTGTGGCTGTCATTGGGGGCTCTCTCTGCTGTCTTCTTCCCCTCCAAACCTGCATTCTGAGTGCCATACAGCTATGTACAGGATTTCACATACATTGTTCTGTCATTGTCACTGTGGTTCCCCCAGTGCCCATTGTCTGTTTGCTGAAGCTCCAAGGCATGAGGACACACAGCCACCTGCATGTACAGACCACCCAGGAGTGCTATGTGCACTTCCAGATGCATGCTCCAGCTTCCTCCCCAGTATCCATTCTGCCCCCTGACTGTCCTGTCACCCACAGCTCACTATGCCGCTGCCTCGGTATGGGTCTGGGCAGCAGCCACTGATCCTGCCGCAGTCCATTCAGCTGCCTCCGGGACAGAGTCTCTCTGTTGGGGCCCCCAGAAGGATTCCTCCACCTGGATCCCAACCACCAGTCATGAACACCAGCAGAGAGGTAAAGGTGCTTCCAGAGGGGGGCTTTGTCCAGCCAAGACTTCTGCCACAGAGATACTATTACAGAAAGTGCAGGCTCCCAGCCTCATGTGGCTTTCTCACACTGCAAAGTCCACAGAGTCCCAGGTGCCAGAAACTACTTGCTTATGTGTAAATTAGACAGGAAGATAGGTTCTAGCATGTGCTAGACTACCAGGCAGCAAGGAAGGCGTACAACCAGTGCCTCAACCAATGGGGAGAAACCACTTGGAGCCACCACAGATGCAGGACCCAGACTCTTGAATAAGAACAGAGTCCGCACTTCTTATCAGGTCATGGGAGCTCTGATGTGGCGGGTGTCCAGGTGATAGTCCACAGAGAGAGAAAAAGTAAATAGTAGGAATCAGCCCTAACCTGAACCTGGTTGGAGATGAGGCCACTGTGGGCTAGGCTGTCTCTGGGCTGCTGAGTGACCGTGTTGCTTCTTGGCCACTCTAGTCCGCTCAGCTGGAGCTGAAAGGCTTCCACTTTGCCGACAGTAAACAGAATGTTCCTACCGGAGGCTCCGCACCATCCCCACAGGCCTACAGGTAAAGATGAACCCTGGGGGTTGGGGCTCATTGCCGTGTATTCATTTAGTCACTCCAAAGGCCCATGTGTCCAGGGAGGCTGGTGGAGGGGCACTGCAGCATGGTCCCCTTCATAGCACCAGGGTCACTGAGGCATACCTCTAGGGAAACCAGATTTGTTTTCATCTGCAGAGTAAGGTGCTCTGAGGAGTGAGAGAGAATTCTGGGGTGTCAGCCTCAGCCCCGGGGTCTCTTGTATCCAAATTCACCCTTTGAATCCTATCAGAGAACTTCTTAATGCTGGGTATGTGTAGCCTTTCTTCCCATACCACAAACTGGTACCCACTGTTTTCATTGGTATGGTTCTCTACCTCTAGTAACCATCCATGTTCTCTTTCCCCTGATTCAGAAGTACCTATTGTCATGGGAGTGGCTCCTGGTTCCCCATGCTGGGTTTGGGATATGCTCTAGCCCTGGGCCTGAGGGTATGTGCAGCTTGATACCTTATGTTTACACATCGAAGGGGACAGGCACACCTGCAGTGCCTTTCCACAGGTCAGCCAGCAGCACACTCTGCAGGCAGAGTCCTACCGTCTTGTAACCCACTTTCACTGTGACCATTTGACTGACATCTGCTCTGTTGGACTGGAAAGTCCTCCATCCTTTCCCTATCATCACTTCCATAAAAAGAGGATTGATTCATGAAGACCCCTCAGTTTACCTTCATTTATGTTCTTGCTTTTGTGGCTTCTTTGTGTTTGTGCATAGGTGTGTTTTGTTTTGCCACCATTACCTGGCAGAAGGCCCACACAGTAGAGATTTGTGGAGGGCAGCACAGCACAGTGTGCATGTGGAAGGGGGGAGGGAAGGAGGAAGCTTCAAGAAGGAGCTCACGGCAGGGCAGTGGTAGCACGCGCATTTAATCGCAGCACTCAGGAGGCAAAGATAGGTAGAGCTCTTGAGTTTGAGGCCAGGCTGGTCTACAAATTGAGTTCCAAGACAGGCTCCAAAGCTACAGAGAAACCCTGTTTTGAAAAAGGAAAAAAAAAATTTTTTTTAAAATTAAAAAGAAGGATCTCACACCATAGTTCTGCTGGCCCAGTGTGATACAGTAGGCTATAGGGAAGGAAACAGCTTTGGCTTTGAAAGAAACTGTTGCCTCTTTATAGGCAGATTGAAAATATTTGGAAGTGGGAAGGGACCAAATTTTTTTTTTTTTTTTTTTTTTGGCATCATTCCTAAGCAATATAGTGTAGCTCCTATCTACATAGTGTTTGCATTTATGTGTCATTCACAAAGATTTTACAAGTATAGAGGTGGCTGTGGGTTAGTGTAAGCACATGTATACTTAAACTCATGAGGCTCTTGGTTCCATACCCAGAACCAAAAGAGAGCATATGGGAGAACATGGCTAGATCCCATGTCAGTACCATGTTAACTTTATCTGAGGGATCTGAGTTTCCATAGTAGGGTATCTCTGAGGTCCTAGGAAAATCAGGGGCTGCTGGATGTAGAAACACAGGTGTCATGGTTACTAGAGAAATTCCTAGGACTTGAATAGTGTTGTTTCCCCAAGGTTGGGCAAATGGAGCAGCTGGGACATGCCTTGTAAAAAGAAGCTCTTGGTCAGAAATTCTAGGGGTGTTATCCCAAGATGGCTCTTAGGGGGCTGGTGGTAGTCACGCCCAGGAGACTCACTGACCTCTGCCTAGTACTTGTTCTGACACGGGACCTTTTCCTCATTAAATGTCTAATGGCTTTGGAGACAAAACCCTCCCCCACGAGTGAAGATGGGACAACTGATGGTGTGGCTCCTTAGTGCTGGTCACTAGCCTTATCTAGTCCCCATGCTCCGCAGCCTGAGAGCCACTGTCTGTCTGTTCATAGCATGGGTTGCAGCTGCCTTCCCTGGTGTGTCTCCTGGCTCCTGGAAGTGCTGAGGGGCACTGGTGACCACCCTGCTCCCCGTCCTGCATTCTCAGTTGTCTTGGGTCTGTTTTCTGTCTGCCAAGGCCTCTGGCCAGAGGCCCCTCCCTGGCTTGATCTGCCTCTGTGTGCTTCTAGGCTTTTGACTCCATCTCTGTGGTGACACGTGTGTATTCTCAACACTGCCTTTGGTTTTTTCAGGCCTAGCTCTGCTAGCCCCAGTGGGAAGCCCTCTGGATCAGCAGTTAACATGGGCTCTGTGCAGGGACACTACGTTCAACAGGTAGAAGATGGCTTCCCAGACCCTGCAGCCCTGGACACTTAGGCCTGTCTCCCAGCGTCAAAGGAGAGGGGACTGTCCAGCTGGTGGATGCTTTTTGTTAAAAAAAAAAAAAAGCCCTAGTGCTTAGAGCTGGGCCACCTGAGCCCCTCCTGGCAGAAGCACTTCTTGATGGGTACCTGGATCATTCCTTGTCTTGCACATAAAGGGAAGGTACTGGTTCCCACAAGAGGTGATGCCAGAAGGTGTTCTGTCCCCAGCCATTTGGGGCTGTTATGGCGCTCTAGGAGACATGGTTCGGCCTGGGTTAGCGCAGAGGCTGGAGTGTGTGCGTGTGCTAGCTCTAGTGAATGGTGTGGCATGTCCTTGTCTTCCTGGGTGGGAGCATAGATGGGGTGCAGCCTTGCCCACTTCACAGTGAGGGTTTCTCAGTGTCTTTCCCTGTAGACCTTTTCTCTTCCTCCTTTAAGCTGGGCTGGGGCTCCAGAGTTCAGAACCTTGGGGCTTTAGTAAATTTGTCACTGCCAGGTGGAGGTGTATAAGTGGCTCTCTTTTTATACCCCTTTCCCAGTGTTCCTTGTGGGTGGGGGTGGTACTCCTCTGCTGTGGGATGGATTTCTGACCCTTTCTCCCACAGCTGAGGGCATAGCTCGGGTAGAGCACCTCAGAATATGTGAGGCCCAAGGATTCCATCCTTGGCACTGAGAAAGAAAGGAAAGGAGGAAGGAAGGAAGGAAGGAAGGAAGGAAGGAAGGAAGGAAGGAAGGAAGGAAGGAAGGAAGGAAGGGCCAATAAAGCTCCCAGAATTTAGACCAAGTGAGGAGCAGACCCCCTCACTGGTCACCCTTGTGCTGGCTTCTGCTATGCAGGGCTGCAGGCTAGTGGAACCCTGCCTTGGAATCTTGAGATCAAATGGGGTCGTGGGGAACTGTAATTCAGAGGCACTTGGAATGGGGCCTTAACTGAATCACGGGCCAAGATCTGGGAGATCCAAGTTGGCCCCATCCATCCCTCTATAGATAGGTGAATGCCCAGGCCTGTGGTGTAGGTTGGTCTGCTGAAGGGGCTGTTTGCTTGCCAGTGAAGCATGGGGTGCACTGATTTGGAAAGGTCCCATCAGCTTTGGGACCTGAAATGCTTCACCCAGGATCTGCTGCTGCTGCTGCTGAGTTCTCTGTTGAGGCCCAAGAGTCATACATTCAATGCCCGTGGGAGGGATCAAGGCAGTTCTGGCTGCACACCAGGCTCCTCCTCGGTCTTTTGAGGGTAGCTTTTAGTCTGACTCAGGAGCATGGAGGGAGTGGTCTCTACACATTTTGCCTTGCAGTCACTTTGATTTTCCTATCCATCTGTCCAAAGGCAAAGCGAGTGGATGAAAAACCCAGCCTGGGAACCGTGAAGCTGCAGGAGGCCTCCTCAGCCACTTCCCAGATGAAGCGAACCGGAGCAATCAAGCCTCGGGCAGTCAAGGTGGAGGAGAGTAAAGCCTGAAGGGAGGAGAGTCAAGCCTGAAGGTGCCCGGCATCTTTTGCCTCACCCTAACAGGGATGGTGCACCACCGCCAGCCTGGACAGCCACCACCTGGGACCTTGCCAGATCCACCATCCCACTGTCCTGCCACTTGGCCTGGACAGAACTCTCTTCTGCTCCCGAAAGCTCCTGAAAGTTCCATCGTCAGCCAGCCCACATCGTAGATACATGGCATTGACCTGCTTGCTTTGGTACAAAAGAGCAGACTCCCTCCTTCCTGCCCCTCTGCCCAGTGACTGTGGAGTGAGTCTCCTGTGCAGTGCAGACCCGCCCACCCGCCCGCCCCATTCCCCAGGCACAGTGGTTTGGCAGCAGGGTCACTGTAGCTGGAGGCTTTTTGTTTTAAAAAGCAGCTATGGTTTTTACAAAGGGGAAAGGAGAACAAAATGCTAGCTACGTCTGTATAGCTGAACTTTTATACGTTCCTTGCTGTCCTCTCACTGCTCTGCTGTCCCCAGTGGTCTCCTTTTACCTGTCCTGTTTGACATGTCACAGCACTACCTTAAGAGGTGACTCTTAAGAGTGCCCCCCCACACACACACAGTTGGCTAACCTTTGAAATTATTGAGGATATGACTACACCACAGTGGCCCCTCACTACCTTGGGCACCGTTAGGTTAGTATCTGAGTTAAGTTCCAGCCTCCAACCTGGAGTTAATGTTTCAGCATAAGAACTACTATTTGTTCTGGACCCTTCTGAAATCAGTGGACAGGCCAAGTATTGGGCACCAGAGAGGAATTGTGGAGTTAGTCAACATTGTTTTCCAGATTGGCAGAAGTGTCCAAGTCACAGGCCCCACTTGGAGACTGCATTTGAGGCTCTGTGCCTTGACCTCTGGATGGCTGTGTTCCCCCACTCATTCCCTTTCCTCTTCCTGCTGTGTCCCTGTCCATCCACCCCTCACAGCTTATCACCAAAATCAGGACAAAGACGTAGATGGGCACCTGTTAAAGTTTGCAACAGGAAAGGCTATGGGACATTTCCTTATGTCCTTCACTTCTAGCAACAGAGCAGGATGCTGGCAGTTGGTCGCCAAGTTGCCTGTCCTTAGACAATTGGGCAGGCAGAGAAGCCTAAGTAGCCTCCTTCCCTAAGAGGATGGTTTCTTGTTTCTTGACTGGTTTTGTGTGAACTCCTGTATGCTGAGCTTCTTGCTTTCACTGAGAACAAGGCAATCTTCCCGATGCCCACCAAAGGAAAGTGAAGGGGGAATGTCACTCTGCTCAGATGCTCTTCAGGATTGCCCAGGTCATCACCCACTTGGGGATGCTGGGGACAACCACCTGCCTCAGTTGTGCTCACAGTTGGTGGCAGGGCTGGGACAAGTCATCTATCCTAGTTAGCATGGATGTGAGAGCAGAGAAGCATCTTAGAAGCTCTGCAATGGCTTCACACTGCCTTGTTACTTGTTAGAAGGAAGCAAAAGTCAGCTTCCCCCAGTAAGTAATGCCACTGTCCCCAGGCTTGCCTGGACAGGGCAGTCTTAGGAAAAGCTTCACTGCATCTCTAGTCTCAGCCACTCTCCCTCCTTGCCTGTGCTCCAACTTCATTCATGTCTTTGTCCCATCTCTTCTGCATCCCTCATCAGAAGCACTGCCCACTTAGAGCCCCTCATCTGCTGTCCACTCACCCTGGAAGTGTCTGGTTACTGTCCCAGTGATTGAGTCCTCTGCCCCGCTGCCAAGTCTCGGTAAAAAGCCAGAGTCACCTCTGCCTGTCCTTAGAAATGTGGCCACTCACATCACCTGATGCTGGTGGACATTGTGTGTCTAAAGAAGCGTTTTCTCCTTCAGAATTTCAGGCCAGGTTGCTGTGCCCTTTTTAGGTAGCCTGCTGTCAGAATGGCAGTACTTGCTGTTTGAGAAGAAAAATTAGGAGGTTGCCTGTTTTCAGTCCTTTCTATCACCCTGTATATCCCTCCTGCCTCCCACCCCAAATAAAGACAAGAAACACTAGAATTTATTTATATGTATTGATGTTGTAGGTCTAGGAAGAAAAAAAAGTAAATGTCCCACTGCTCTGTTTAATGTCTGAATTACTGTGCAGGAAAGGCCAGGAAATTGCATGTGAAATTTGGTGTGCTCGCCACCTCTGTAACCTCAGCTGTGGTCTCTTCCCCTCTGAGGTGCACATTTGCAATTAGATCCTGGGGACAGAGGGCAGGCTTCAGGCCTCTAAATGTCCCTGGCCCTCGTGTGATCTATCTGGTCAAGCCAAGTTTTTAGTGCAGAGACATTATAAGGTGCAATATCTCTTCATGTGGTTTTTAGAGCCAAGCTCATGGTATAATAGGACTTGGGGTCTTATTTTGGTTTCAAACCCTCATCTTCAGATCATAGATAAAAACATCAGAGCTCTGTCAAGATGCTGTGGCCTTTAATGGGAGCAGGCAAAACCCAGCACTTGCCTTTGCTACTGCTGAGATACATGGAGGTGAGGCAGAATTGTTTACTTCTGCCTGGTAAAGTCACCTAATACTGGTGGCTTTGTTGGGGCCACTGATGGAGTGATCCATGGCTTGCCAACCATGAATTTTTCAGTCCTGTTGGTCCTGGTGGTCCGTTCAGCATGTGACAAGTATCAACTGAAGGCTGCTACCAGCTGCCTTTAGTCTGGTCCAACAGTTGCTTTCCTTGTTTATTCCCAAGTTTACCATTTTCAAAATCAGAGTTCACACAACACTTCTGGGCATAGATTGTTTAAGGGGGAAAACAAAGGATGATTGCATTACACATTCTGAAAAGCTGGTTCAGTTCTAAAGCCATGGTCGCTCTGCTGCTGCTAGAGATACTAGGACAATGTGTCAATTTCAACATTGGTCTCCTGTCTTCTGGAGTTACCTTCCAGATGGGCAGTGATGAAGTTATAAATGATTGATACTCAGTCCAAGGCACAAGAGTGTGCCTGCTGAGGCCTTGAGGCAACTCTGGTTAAGCTTCCCCCCATACCCTGGCATCCATTAGGTCCCCCTCTGCCATGTATTGAAGTACATTTCGTCCTCATTTCCAGCAATGCAACCCCGGGTTAGAGGGCCCGTGAGGATCGTACAACCAAGTGGACATAAGTGTGTTTTCTGTTGTATTCTTTCATGAGTGGGAAATCCAGACTTACAGAAAGCTAGCTCTCTTTGTGAGATGGCTCTAACACAAGTTAGGTCATCTGGAACAAAGTGGCTCAGTGTTGGGGATGAGCACTGTCACCTAGCTGTGCTCTCCACCAGGCCCACCAGCTCCGGCTACTGACCTTCCAGGCATGTGACACCTATGACTGACCTGCTTCAGACCTGCAACATCCCAAGGCCCCATCTTTGGCATGTCACAATCCAGAGTAGCAGCTCCTGTGAAGGCTCTGGGCAAGGCTCCTCACTTGTTGAAAGGAGTCCTGTGCCCTCAGTTTTCAACCTCATACCTTTTGAGGAAAAGGGTTGGGGGGGGGGTGCTCTTTTTGAGGGCCCTTTTTTTTTTTTTTTTTTGGCCTTTCCTGTCTTTTCGCTTAGACCAGATATTTGAAAGGGCAGACGATGCTAAAGGTGTACTGTGCAGCTTGTTTAGACGTGATTTGGGGAACCTCTTACCTCGGATGGGAAATGGAACCGTGAATTCACCCTCACCGTCCCTTCCCTCCGATTCAGTCCCTGTTGTTTCTCCTTTCAAATATGTGATTGTACTAGCTCTTTCCGTATGAAAGAACTCTCCTTATTTAAATAAAAAAAAGTATAAAAAAAAATAAAGCCAAACATGCTTTCTCAGGCTGTGTCAGTTTTATTTCTCAGTCATTGGGAAGATGGAAGAGTTCTACTGTTCTCACAGCTTAAAACTAGGAATGGCTGAAATGCCCTAGCTCAGTGCATCGCTGTGGTCAGGTTCCAGTGACAGCAGGAGTCTTCAGACTGAGGCTGAATTACACCATCAGTCTCTGTGGGACTCTTGCTTCTTTGTCTCCCATAATTGTACAGGGTATTGAAAACCCTTAACGTGGTCCAGGCAAGCTATGGTGGCACATACCTTTAATCCTAGCCCTTGCGAGGCAGAGTTGGAGGCTAGCTTGGTCTACAAATTAAGTTCCAGGACAGACTCCAAGGCTACAGAGAAACCTTGTCTTCTAAAGATTTCATCAATGTGGATGGAAAATAACTTGGAGGAAAGTACCAAGGTCTCAAAAAGAAATTTAGCAGACCCTGAAACTCACAACGGTCTCTCTTCTTTCAGAGTCTCTGAGAAGGCTTACTAAGCAAGGAAGAGGCTACAGATCATACAGTATATAGTTTATATAATATGCACATGTATACATACATGGCTATGAATGTTAGTTAGCCTATATGCAGTTTTTCTTTTCCTGAGTCTGAGGGCTCCTATCAGAGCATGGAGGCATGGTTAAGGTACATCTTGAAAGTGGGCAGCACTAAGAAGCCTGGTCCTCCCTGTGGACCAACTATGTGCATCCTGTATGTCCCTGTCTGACTCCTATATGGACTTCTACAGGAACCACTGTGAAAGAATAGCTTAGGAAGAAAAAAATGGATTAAGTCTGGGGCAGGAAAGGGTCACAGATTCAGATGGGTCCAGGTGGTTGTACTAAGCTGTGCGCTCAGTGCAATGTGTAGCCTTGGTACAAGGCTTTCTTGCTCCTTGGAGAGGATCTGGGTTCGATTTTCAGCACCCACATAGCAGCTCACAAACATCTAACTGTAGTTAGAGGTTGGCCTCTTCAGGCACCAGGCAGGCAACAAGAAGGCCAGAGCCGGACCCTGGTGTTGCTCGCCTTTAATCTCAGCATTAGGGATGCAGAGGCAGGCGGATCTCTGTGTGTTCGAGGCCCTACAGAGCAAGTTCTAGGACAGGCACCAACGCAATACAGAGAAACCCTGTCTGAACAAAAAAAAAAAAAAAAAAAAAAAAAAAAAAAGCCAGACAGTGGTGGTGCATTCCTTTAATCCCAGCACTCAAAAGGCAGTCTTTTAACCACTGGGTGATCTCTCAGGCATACTACATTCTGGATGTTATTTAATAAAGAGCTAACTTGAAAAAACAAAAACATGGATTTTGACAAAAATGAGACATGATTCGAGATCTGGGGAGATAGTTCAGTCGTTACAGGCAGGGCTTGCCAGCTAAGCATGAGAATCTGAATGTGATTCCAAGAACCCACCTAAAAAGGCATTCTTTTAATACCTACGGTGGGTGGGAAGGCAGAATCATAGAAACAGAACCTCAAGGTCATCCTTGGCGACATAAGTGAATCTGGAACCCTGAAAGGGATGGGGGTGGAGTAGACTAGTGTGAGAAGAGTTGATGAGAAAAAACGTTCCACCTCTGTCTGCCCAGTCCCAGGCAGCTTAGTGCACCCGCGGCTTCAAAGCACTAACCCGAGCCTTTCCTCAGCCAAGAACGCTGGACCGGGTCGGCGCGAGACCCGAAACAGGGAGCTACAAGTACGCGAAGAGCTAGTGGGAGAACACAGTGTTTTTTTTTTTTTTTAAACCCGCAACGCGTGCGCTTAGGGAGCTGAGACGTCGCGGGACAATTGTTACCGCCTTCCACATTCACGCTGGCTGGGATCGCCGCGCACGCGCGCTTCTAAGCTGCGCTCCTGCTGCGCACGCGCGCCGCTAAGTGTGTCGGGACTCGCAGGAACGACTAGTTGAGCGTCCGTCGGTGGACGGTGCGGATTGCGCAGCGGCCTCACCCCCAACGGTCGAGCCTGCCAGGCGGTTCGCAGGCGCGGCCCCACATGGGGAGCCACTGGGCAGGACTCGAAGAAACGCTAGTAGGTTTTGGAGTGGCAGATTGAGAGCCCTCCTGGGGCTCAGGAATCCTACTCGGGGTTGGGGCCGGCGCCCTAGGGTCGGTGGAGGTTCCGGCGGAGAAGGTCGGTTCCAGGGCGGTCCTCGGATGGAAAAGAGCCCGGGTGGACAGAGCTGTAGGGAAAGAAGGGACTCGGGGCAGGTGCAAGTCTAGGAGGAGAGGAATGCCCCCGGGAGAGGACGGGAAGGTCCATCCAGGTCACCCAGAACTCCCCAGAGTAGGGGTTAGTTTGCAGCCACTCTGGGAAGGGACGAGAGGCCACATTATTCATTAGCAACCTCACTCCTAGCAAGTGCCCAGAAAGGGTTATAGAATGACTTATAGAAATGAGTGAATGTCCTGATCTGAGTTTCCTGAATTCATCCCTCAAATATCTTTATGTGGTCCCCATCTTTATGTGGACCCTGTGCTTGAGGACGGTGATCCTCCACAAAGTATGTTCTAAAAGAGCCCTTCTGACTTGATTAACTCACTATGCTGTAATTCTTCCTTAGTGTATCGCAGAGATAGGCCCCTTCAGCATCCTTGTAGTCTGTCTTGAAACTTTCTGGGCTGCTCTCCATTTACTTTTAATGGAAGTTCTTCCCCTCTTTTCCAGGGTGCCCTCCCGAGCTTGCTTTTCTGCAAAATGTTGAGATTTTTAAAGCGGCCTTTAGTGGTGACTGCTGACATTAACTTGAACTTGGTGGCTCTGACTGGCCTGGGACTACTGACCAGATTGTGGCAACTCTCTTACCCTCGGGCTGTAGTGTAAGTGGAATTGGGGAGGAGGGTATATGAATCAAGAGGCATTGTAATTAGTGATCTGAAGCATCGTGCTATACAGTACCAAGGGGAGAAACCCTGGGCTTCTGGACCTTTTTTTGAGTTATATTTTAGTATACAGTCAAGTTGACAACTAACAGTAGCTATCACAACCCCAGAACAGCCACTAGAGTGTATATCTTTTTGGTCTCACCCTGGAGGAATGTAGTAAGAAAAGCTTGGTCTGATAAGAATAGCCTTAACTCTCGTTCTAAAATTCATTACTCAGCCTCAGACACCCCCTAGTTTGAAGCAAATCCTAGACTTTATATTCCCTTTATGAATAATTCAATATATACTTCTGAAAATTGTTTGTTTGTTTGTTTGAGACAGGGTTTTTCTGTGTAGCTCTGGCTATCCTGGAACTTTGTAGACCAGGCTGGCCACAAACTGAGAGATCCTCCTGCCCCTGCCTCCTGAGTGCTGGAATTAAAGGTGTGTGCTACCATACCCAGAAAGAATTCATTTTTAAGAACTAGGGAGCCTGCAAATGCCTTCAAAGTCAGAAGATGGTGTCAGAGCTTCTGGGACTGAAGATAGAGATATTTGAGAGCTGCCTGACTTGAGTGCTAGTAACTGAACTTGGGTCCTCTGCACAAGCAGTACACTGAGCCCCGGGATTTTTTCAAAACAAAAGTCACATTGTTGGACCCTAATTCCGGGGTCCTGATGGGCTGGTGGGAGAGCTCCCCGACACAAACACTAAAACCAGGAGATGCAACAAGCAAGAGGTATTGATTGAAGGAGTGCACTTGGGTGACAGCAATCTTGGGGAAAGCTGCACACCCCTCAAAGTGTTTAGGCTCCTTTTTATAGAGAAAGACCGCAAATCAGCATACATGCATGGGGCACAAGGTGATTGATTACAAAGTATGATTACAAAACATGAGTTTGAGAGACCACCCAGGTATGACCTGTTCTTATTCAAAGGATAAACCATAGAATGACTTGGAAAGTCCCCAGACTGTCCTTTGACCAGGAATGACCCAGACAGGGCTGTTCATCTGGAATCATTTGTTCCAGGGTTGGGGGCCTATTTCCTTGTTGTGGGCCAAGACCTGTGAGAAACTTTTCTCATACTCTGGCTTTCTCTTGGCTGTACATTTAGAGCCTTCAGTTATTCCACCACTGTTTGATGATTAATTTAGTAACTAGCCCTATTTAACATGATCAGTCTAGCATATAACCACTTGCCCCATCACCATAATAACCTTTCTTGTTCTCTTAATTCCTGTTTTTTCCTCCCATGTCAACATCCATTCTTTATGATTTTCTATATTCCACTTGCAAGAATTATTCTCCTGCCCCTTTCCTACATCCTTGCTCTGCAAACTAAAATCTTTCAATATAACCATGGTGGCATTGCCATGCCTAAGAACTGATGTCATCTGGTCTCTCTCAGTGTCTGAAAATGTTTTAGTGCAGCTCTTCCTCTCACATTTGCAGCTCTTTCAGCAGATCGGTGGCTCTACCCCAGATTCATAGCTGTAAATATGTGCTGGCAGCTGGTAAGGATGTGGGGTGGAGTTACCCAACATGAGCTTGGTCAGTACATACCTAAACCAAAAGCTGTGGGGAGGGTTGGGGGAATGATTTAGTGGGTAAAGTACTTGTTGTACAGATATGAGGACCAGGGTCCAGATCCCAGGCACTCATTCAGGTGCCATGTGGGCATTGTGCCCCATCTGTAATCCCAGTGTACTGCTGCCCAGTTAAGGACTCGCTGGAGCAAGCTAACAAGTCATACTAGCCAAATGGCAAACTCGAGACTGAATGAGAGAGGCTGCCTCTGTAGATAAAGTGAAGAGTGATCAAGGGGGACATTGGATGTCAACCTTGAGCCTCCACATATGCATGTGCACACACACATAAGTACTCTCACACACGTGTACACATAGGGGAGAAAAACTAGAAAAGTCAGTAGGATCTGGAGGAAACAAGCATCCCAAGTGCTCACTGTGCTTGCTGAACTTGCCACTGAGTTTCTGCAGGTGAGATGATGATGTGCTTGTGTCTCAGTGCTTGGGGACAGAACACAATTGGAGCACAGGATCTGACCCTGGCTCTTCACTGTCCTGAAGTCAGTTAGAAACAAGGTTTTATCCTCCTGCCTGTGTTCACAATTACAGTTTCCACTGCACTAGAGAGATGGTTCGGTGGTTTAGAGCACTGGCTGCTCTTGCAAAGGACCACAGTTCAGTTCCCAGCACCACATGGGGATTCACATCTGTCTCTTAACTCCAGTTCTAGAGGATCTGATGATCTGATGTCTTCTGCCTTCTGGGACACTACACACATATGCTATACAGACACAGGTGTTATATGCATGACACCCATACATATAAAATGGTTTTATTTATTTGGTTTTTTGAGACTGGGTTTCTCTTGTAGCCCTGGCTGTCCTACAGTTCATCCTGTAGACTGGGTTGCCTGAGATCTGCCTGCCTCTGCCTCCCAAGTGCTGGGGATTAAAGGCCACCACTGTCTGGCTAAAAAGTACATTTTTTAAAAGCTTAAATGACAATATTTCTAGTTTGATGTAAAAATGGGTTCTCTTTGTTTGTTTTTAGTTTTGATGAAGTATATTATGGGCAGTACATTTCCTTTTACATGAAGCGCATATTCTTTCTGGATGACAGTGGACCGCCATTTGGTCACATGTTACTGGCCTTAGGAGGTAGGTAAGAGAAGTAGCTATTGTCTTTCAGACCCTGAAATGTATTAAGCTTATCAAATAAAATTTCTCAAGGGCAGAAAACCTGTCTTGGTCTCACATTATTTGGTCTATATTGTAAATTTTCTGTTTTAGGTTATTTAGGAGGATTCGATGGTAACTTTTTATGGAACCGAATTGGAGCAGGTAAGGATTTTAACTTTCCTTATTAATCTGCACATAAAATAATGGAAATACAATGCTGTTCATAAGAACCAACAGTTGTCATTTGTTAATATGAACCAGCATATGACTGATTATTTGGGTTGAGTTCTAGGAGAGCCAGAGCTGTTACAGAGAAACCCTGTCTCAGAAAAAAAAAGAAAGAAAGAAAGAAAGAAAAGAAAGGAAAGGAAAAAGAAAACATTGGTTAACGGGATGGGAGAGATGGCTCAGCGGTTAAAAGCACTGACTGACTGACTTTTCTTCCAGAGGACCAGGGTTTGATTCCCAGAACCAACATGAGGGTTCACAACCATATGTAACTCAGTTCTAGGGAATTTGACACCTTCTTTTGGTCAGGCATATACAGTCATATATGCAGATAAAACATCCATATACTTAGTTGGATGGTGGTGGTGGTGCACACCCTTATTTAATCCCAGACAGGCAGATCTCTGAGTTCAAGGCCAGCCTGGTCTACAGTAGAGTGAGATCCAGGACAGTCAGGACTGTTACACAGAGAAACCTGTCTCAAAAAACTAAAAAACCACTCTAGGCAACAACAAAAAAACACCCATATACATGAAATGCATCTGATAATCCCTAGCTTTTATATGTATAAGTTTGTCCGTGGCCACATTTTTAGAGCTACTTGGGGTAAGTATACTAAATCAACATTAATCTCAGAATCCTTATTTGTCATCCCTATGCTGGGTGAGAGCTGGCCCCTTGACAGTGCAAAGCTGGCTTTAGAGCAGTTTGGGCACATGGTAGTTTATGCTTACAGTCCTAGCTACCCAGAGGCTAAACTCAGGTGTTTGAGACCCTCTCTCTCTCTCTCTCTCTCTTTTTTTTTCTGAGATTGGGTTTCATCATGGAGTCTCTGCTAGCTTGGAACTCACTCCATAGACCAGGCTGGCCTCAAACTCAAAGAGATCTGCCTGCCCCTGCCTCTCAAGTTCTGGGATTAAAGATTTGCCTCAGCATGCCCAGTAGTGAAACCCTGTCTCTAAAAACCACCCATCATAACAATCCCAAAGCTCATTTTAAAGACTTTACCCCAAATTTTCATCCTTAGTTGCTCTGGTTTTGTAAAGTTTCATTCCAGAGTGTGTGAGCTGCTTCATGTTAGTATGCATGCTCTCACCTCTACTGTGATTCCCTCTCCAGAATACAGCAGCAATGTGCCAGTGTGGTCCTTGCGCCTACTGCCAGCCCTTGCTGGGGCCCTGTCAGTGCCCGTGTCCTACCAGATAGTGTTGGAGCTCCACTTTTCCCACTGCACCGCCATGGGAGCTGCCCTGTTGATGCTCATTGGTAAGCCTTGGGTCCCTTGTTGGCATTTCACCATGAGGCTTAGAGAGGCCTGGTGGTAGTGAGTATGCTGCCCCAGTGAACACAGCTGCTTCTTCCAGACACCAGATCGGCCTCCTTGAGACCCACACTTCTGGGCTGCCCTCTTTGATGTAACATTGATGGACTATGAGGTCAAACTTATCGGAAGTGGAAAGGTGAAGCCAGGCAGTGGTGGTGCATGCCTTTAATCTCAGCACTTGGGAAGCAGAGTTAGTCGAAGCTCTGTGAGTTCAAGGGCAACCTGGACTACATAGTGAGATCCAGGACAGCCAGAACTGTTACACAGAGAAATCCCATCTCAAAAAAAAACTAACAAACGAACGAACAAAAATGGAGATGTGAAAATAATGGCGTATTAGAGGTAGGAGCTGCCAGACAGTGCTCAAGGGCATATATACATCATACACACACACACTTTTTAAAGCATTTTAATACCTAAAGAAAATAGTCCTGAGCTTGGGGATGTAACACAGTGATTGGGCATGTGCGTAGCATTTATGAGGCCCTGCATTCATTCCCAGTGCAAAAGCAAAACTATGCCAGGCTGTTCTTACTGAATGTGGAATCCCAGCACACCTGGACGACTGAGGCAGAAGAGTCTTGATTTTGAGGTCAGCCTGGACTATCTAACAAGAGTTTGTCTCGAAATTTTTTTTTAAAAACTTCCTTCTAGGGCTGGAGAGATGGCTCAGTGGTTAAGAACACTAATTGGTCTTCTAGAAGTTCTGAGTTCAATTCCCAGAAACCACATGGTGGCTCACAACCATCTGCAATGAGATCTGGTGCCCTCTTCAGGCCTGCAGGGATACATGCAGACAGAACACTGTATACATAATAAATAAATAAATCTAAAAAAACTTCCTTCTGCATCAACTATGTAAAGATCCCCCCAGTTGGGAACTGGAGAGATAGTTCAGGAGTTAAGAGCACTTTCTAGTCTTGCAGAGGACCTGAGTTTGGTTCCTGGCATCCAAATGGTGACTTACAACCATCTGTAACTCCAGTTCCAGGTGATCCAATGTCCTCTTCTGACCTCCATTGGTACCAGGCACTTAATATGGTAGCCATATATACATACACTCATACACATAAAAAAGTATTAAAAGAAAATTTTCCCTTAAAATAACTATGTGTCATTTGTATTGGTTTAGGGGTTTTTTGTGATCTGTAAATGACTTCAAATATGCAGCAGGATAGGTAGAAGGTTATATGCAAATACCTGTCTTTGTACAACCTGGTCCCAAGCAAGCATGGACTGGCATCCTCAGGGGTCCTCAGTCCAGTCTCCATGGAGGCAGCTGTCTGCATCTCCTGTGTATATGCTGCTCCATACTGATAGCTGTTTGTCTCTATAACAGAAAACGCCCTGATCACTCAGTCCAGGCTCATGCTGTTGGAGTCCTTACTGATATTCTTTAACCTCTTGGCTGTGCTGTCCTATTTGAAGTTCTTCAACTCCCAAAAACACAGGTATGGGAAGTGAGACAGGCCTCTGCTAAGGAATGTTTCCTTGTCTGTCCCTCTACTTCTTAGGCAGGGTCCTAAGCACAAGGAAGTAAGTAAAACTTTCCCTAGCTGGTACCAGTCCCTCCACCTCAGTCTCCAGAGTTCTGGGGTTGCAGTGGTATGCCTGCACCCAGCTCTGGTGTGACTTCTAGTGGCACCTTTGTATCTTGAGGAGTTGCTTGCAGAATGCTTTTTGGTTACCTAATACTTTGGGTTGGCCCTTAAGCCCATGATTTAATAACTTCATCTTTTTTAACTTTAACCCACAGTAAAATTTTTCTTGATAAAAAGAAAACCTCTTCTGAACCCCAAACTGGGAGGTGGAGTTCTTTTTATTGTGGCTGGTGATGATGGCTGGTCAGCCTGGGGATTGCTGGGAGAAGCACACTGTCCCTGAGCTGTAGGATGAGTCTTGTGAATGCTTCCTTGTCCTTCTGTTTGTACTGCAGTCCTTTCTCACCACACTGGTGGCTATGGCTAATGCTGACTGGAGTCTCTTGTTCCTGTGCCGTTGGGTGAGTTAGAGCCCCTGACTTGCACAGTATTCTTAACTGTGGGGCTGTCTGTCACATAGCCTTATTTTATTTCTGTCTTTTTCAGTATCAAATACATGGGAATTTTTACCTACTTGCTCGTGGTCAGCATTGCAGCTGTCCATGCCTGGAACCTGATTGGAGATCAAACCTTGTCAAATGTAGGTGATCATGTCAGTGCTGCATGAGTCTGCTGTGTGTGGAGTTGGGGTGTAAAGCTATCCTAGGGAGTGGTTGGCTCAAAAAAGTGGAGTCTGGATGCTTCAGGAACAGGTGGAAGTGGAGCAGCTTACCCATGAGCCTCCACTGGTGTCTGTGTGGGAGGTAGGGTTTCTCAGTAACTTTTCGTAAGCCTGCTTGCAGTGTCTGAAAATGGCCTTGCTGCCCCACAGATAGGAGATCTTTCCTCTCATCCCCTGGCAGATCTGCGTGTTCGGCCACTTGATCGCCAGAGCAGTGGCCCTGCTGGTCATTCCAGTTTTCCTGTACTTACTATTCTTCTATGTCCACCTCATGCTGCTCTATCGCTCTGGGCCCCATGACCAAATCATGTCCAGCGCCTTCCAAGCCAGCTTGGAGGTAAGAAGCATGATGTCAGGTCACTTCAGAGCAAAGATAGGCATAGGCTCAGAGTTTCTATCTAAACATGGTCATATCCAGCCTAGGTGGGTAGGTGGGTAGGTGGGTGGGTAGGTGGGTAGGTAGGTAGGTGGGTAGGTGGGTAGGTAGGTAGGTGGGTAGGTGGGTAGGTAGGTGGGTAGGTGGGTAGGTGGGTAGGTGGGTAGGTGGGTAGGTGGGTAGGTAGGTAGGTAGGTAGGTAGGTGGGTAGGTAGTGCAGTGAGTGATACGGAGATGAGGCAGCCATGTTGGTATTGTTAAAGGAGTCCTGAAGTACAGATAATGTGGGAACAAGTGAGGCTGCCTCTCTTAACACCTCATGAAAATGACTCAAGCCTGCTGTATGTTTTGCTAATGGCAGGTGTACTCAGTTTGAGCATGTCTAACATGGAAGTCTGAAATCAACATGTTCCGATCTCTAGAACTTCTTGAATGCTAGCACAATACTCAGGCAGCTTCGGAGTTTGGGCTTTCAGATTGTGGGTGCCCCTGGACACACACACAAGTTGGAACACTTCTGGTTCCAACATTTCAGATAAAGGCTACTGGCCTATAAAATGTACCGGGTGTGGTAAGGAGTGTAGCCTGCTCGTGCATCCTGGCTCTGCTGGGGACCTACGTGTTGCCACACCCTGATCTCATTTCCTCAGCTCTTCGGTACAATTGCTTGACTCTCACAGGATACCTGTACAAACACACTCACAATTAATTTGTAATTTAGTTCCAACTAATTATATGATCGTATTTGCTATACCCTATCTGTCGCCAAGGCTAGTTTAGCATTGTTGGTCTTGGTCTGATGAAATGGCTCCCGCCATGAGCCTGACACCTCTCTCCATCTTGGGACCCATAGGGTAGAAGAATGGTTTCTCTTGAGCTCACCTGCAACCTTTTCTGTTTGTCTTAGGGAGGGCTAGCCCGTATCACCCAGGGCCAGCCCCTGGAGGTGGCCTTTGGTTCCCAGGTCACTCTGAGGAACGTCTTCGGCAAACCTTTGCCTTGCTGGCTTCATTCCCACAAGAACACCTACCCTATGATGTAAGGAAAGTGACCATTTTAACTTGCAATCACAAATTGATTTGTTAATCACAAAATGTTTTGTTTTCTCCCAATTTGCTTATGTTAAGAACTGTCACTTCCTATGGTCAAGTTTAGAGGGACAAAAGCAGCAAGGCTCCAGAGCCCAGGCTTATGATCTTTGCGGTGCCCAGTGTGAAACAATGGGAATTGCTATGGCAATGCTCCAGTGGCCTCTGAGCAGCTTTGCCTGACAGCAGTGTTGTTTTTTTCCATGTCTTCCAATCCCCCAGACAGACTGTATTGTTGGGTGACACATCATGCTGGGTGGTCTCTGCAGAAACCAATGGAGAGCAGCATAGCCTGTGGGTCTCAGCTGTCAGCTTCAGGTGCATTCTTTGTTGATGTCTCACACAGATATGAGAATGGCCGTGGCAGCTCCCACCAGCAACAGGTGACCTGTTACCCCTTCAAAGACATCAATAACTGGTGGATCATAAAGGACCCTGGGAGGTGAGGATGGTCCCATCAGAGCTCATCACCCAGCATGACTGGACAAATCATTCTGAAGTCCTGGGCCTCCTTTTCATGGGGGCTCCCTGGCCAGTGACCTCATTCAGCCTTGGCGCTGGAATCATGTCTGTTAATGTGTGAGCTGTTAGTTTGAGGCCAGGGCCTGGTCTGGATCCTCAGTGACCTGCCTTAGCCTCTCTTAGGAGTTGTAACAGGGCCCAGGGGCACTCCAGTTCCACACCTGGTCTCCTCAAGAAGGATCCTCTCTTCACTCAGTCTATGTCTAGGCCTAAGGAGTCTGCCTATAAATGGGGTTCTTTCCTTTGTAACAACATTAAGCTTCTACCCTCACTGCCCGCTTGAACGTCAGCATCTTTTAAGAAGCCTTTAGACCAGGTATTATCCTGTTCCTACCTCCTGAGTGTCCTAGGCCTCTAGACTCTAGTTCCTACCCTAGAGGCTCTGACCATAGCCTCCAGTGGCACAATTACCATCATCAGGTTCTTTGTTATCTCTGCACTCACCATTCTTGCCAGGAATGTGAAGGCTGGATCCCTAGGAAGGCCTCCTAGGCCAGTCCATCTAAAGGTGTACCCTCCTCTCCCATCGCTTTTCCCCAGGCTAGCCTGAGTTCTTCCTTCTGTGGTTGCTAGCTTGGTTTGCACATCTGCATGTCTGTTTTTCCAACTCACTGCTGGAGTGAAGCTGATGTGGCCCAACTGGCCTTTCTAGCCATTTACACAGCACTGGTCCAGTTTAGGGGACTTGATAGGTTTCAAGAGTTTGGGTGGCTTTTTTGTTTGGTTGGTTTTGGTATATTCTTTTTTTCTTTTTAAGACAGCATCTCTCCCCTTGTAGCCAAGCCTTGCCTCAAGCTCCCAATCCCCTTGCCTCAGCCTCCCAAGTGCTAGGATTACAGGTTTTTTGTTGTTTTATTTTGTTTTGTTTTTTGTCAACATAAGATTTTTTTTTTTTTTTTAGGCATCTAGTTTATTCTTCATAGACAAATGTGACATTGGCAAATGGAGTCATATTTGGCAATTTGGAAATTGACCTTAGGTTGAAAAGAGTTAAATGAAACATGAGTGCCTTGATTCTATCCAAAGTCACCTCACACAAGATATACACGGGGGTGCACATTCCCCAGTGTCTGCTGGGAGACTTTGGAGCTTCGGTATTCCCAGAGAGCTTATGGTAAGAGGGTGTTGGGCTAAGTGCCATCCTGACAGTGTTGTCTTCCCAGACATCAGCTGGTGGTGAACAACCCTCCCAGGCCTGTACGCCATGGAGACATTGTACAGCTCGTTCATGGCATGACCACCCGCCTCCTTAACACGTGAGTGTTTGCCATGGTTCTATCAGGACGTGGCCTTTCACTGCCTTCACTGCCCAGTCAGCCTGTTTCCTGCATTCAGGCTTCCCACCTCTACCCTGCTCCACCACTGAGAAGACACAATGGGCTTCATCACTTCTCTACCCACAACTCTCTCTCTCTCTCTCTCTCTCTCTCTCTCTCTCTCTCTCTCTCTCTCTCTCTCTCCTGAATCCCTCAGCTCTTCTGAGGCTCCTAAGTGACCCTGACTTGTGTCACCATGGTCATTCGACCTCCCTGCTAGTCCTGCAATAAGCAAATAGCACCTCTGGGCTTCCATTCACTCTTTTGCTGGAATGCTCTTAAGGTCACCATACCAGAAATCCTGCCTGGGTCCAGTCCCTCCCATTTAGTTTTTATCCCAGCATTTACTCTATCTGGCAGTCCATTATCCACAGCACTGTCAAGAGGGCTACCAAGACTGTCTGCTCACTCTGGGCTCCTCAGGGTTTCTGGAGCATCCTGCCTGAGTAGACTGTAACAGGCTATTTCTGATCACTAAGGCTGAATCACACTAGAGCCTGCTCTCTCAGCATGAAGCCACTCTGGACTTGTGGGTCCAAGGCCTATAGCACTGGTTTCTGAGTTCTACCAGGCCAGTGACACCCTAGGGCCATTTCTTAGACTCATACTTCCAGTCCCTGTGGCAGCCAATTGTTTTCCTGAGATTTGTTTCACAAATTGTTTCACCTGTCCAAAAAGTGACTGACATACATTTGATTGTTTTACATCAACTCTGGACACACACAGTCAAGACGCTCCCTCACAGACATGCCAACAGGATAGTGGATCTGGACAGTCCCTCAGTTGAGGCTCTGGCAGATGACTCCAGCCTGTCACATTGATGATGAAAGTCTACTTCAGAGTGCCCTTTCCCTGATGTATGGCTCTGCTCTGTCCTGCTCTTCCAGGCATGATGTTGCAGCCCCACTGAGTCCCCATTCTCAAGAAGTCTCCTGTTACATTGACTATAATATCTCCATGCCTGCTCAGAATCTCTGGAAGCTGGTGAGTTCCATGTGGAGCGTGGCTGGCCAGCCAGTGGGGCACACCTGATTTCTACCTTGGAGCACCCAAAATGCCCCTTTGGACAATGAATGGGTTCAGATATAAAATGGCTTAGGGAGGTTTTATTCACAAAGCAAGTCTGAGATGCTCCTGTGGGGAGCTATGACTTCATCAGGTCTAGCGCCCTCTGGTGCCTCAGGGATGGAAAGGGAAAGTTCCAAGTGCTATGTCTGCCCTGTGAAGGAAGGCCTTTGGGGTTAGGGGCTGTTGTAACTGACCTACTTCATGGCCGGTTCATTTGTTCTTGTTTCATTCTGTTGTTGTGCCAAATACCATGACCAGAAGCAACTTAGGAGGAATAGGTTAGTCAACAGTTCATTCCTGAGGCAAGTCAGGGCAGGAACTCAAGCAGGAACTTAAAGAATCCATGGAGGAATGCTGTCATTGGCTTACTCCCAGATTAATACTTAACCAACATTAATGTTCAGCCCAGGATCACCTTGCCCAGGGAATGATACCACCCACAGTCAACTGGGCCTTCTGCATCAAATAACAATTCTTCCCAGATACCCCAATAGGGAAGTCTGATCTGGGCAATCCCTCAGTTGGGACTTCCTTCTTAGGTGACTCTAGGCTGTGTTGTGTTGACAGTTAAAGTTGGTTAGAATACCCTTCTACCACAGGCATGAACTCCAGCCACTTTGTGATCCAGGGGAAAATCTCAGCCAATTCTCAGTAGTTAATATGAGTAAGAGGAGCCCAAGCAGTTGCTTGGTGAGGGGCTTACCATCAGAGACCAATTTTACTGAGGCATCGGTCTGGGTCTACAGTCACCTTCCCTTCTGGTGACAGTCACTTGCTCCCCTTACAGTCAGGTCTCCTGGGAAAATTGCTGTGCAGAAAGTGTTATGTTACTGGACCTGTGGAGTAAGTACTAAACCACTGAAGGCCTGGGGTCATTTTCAAGGAGGAGAGGTCATACCAGCTTAGCTTGCAGCAGCCCATATTACTCCGTTTCCCACCTACTTTGGACCTTTGCCAGTTTACTCTGCAAAGCTGTCTAAGGACTGCTTTTCTTAAGCATATCTGCCCTGTCTTCCCCTTGCCTGTGCTATGCATGTTCATGGTTATTCTCTTCTCTGGCCTCTCCTGAGCGGGCCTGCCTGATGGATGACAGTGCTGTGCCTCTTCCTATGGGAAGCTATCTCAGTAGCAATGGTGCTGTGTCTCCTTGACTTCCCTGCTTCTGTACTACTAATGACTCCATCGCTGATCCTCTCCCTGCCCACTTCCTGGCAGCCCTTTGAGGCCTCAGGAGTGGCCACCTAATCCAAGATAACTTGCCCTTTCTCAGCCTTGTGTGTGTGTGTGTGTGTGTGTGTGTGTGTGTGTGTGTGTGTGTGTGTGTGTGTTCTGAGACAGGTTTTCTTATCCTAGAACTAATTCTGTAGACCAGACTGGCCTCAAACTCACAGAGATTCCCCTGCCTCCCAAGTGCTGGGATTAAAGGTGTGGGTCACCACTGCCTGGCCCCTCCCTGCCTTTTGAGATCTGTGGTTCTCATCATGACATTGAGGCTCTAGCATATCAGGCTGTAACAGGCAAAATGCTACCAGCTAGGACCCTCCCTGAGCCAGTTTGGGGATAAGGTAGGAGAGCCTAGGTCCTGACCTCTAGAACCACCTTACACTGGCCAGATAAAGTCTAAGGGACTCTCCGTTTTGAGTCCTTTTGTGACTGACTAGACAGCTTTTGAGTGTTTCCTGCAGCCTCAGACAGGGACAATGCCCTTTCCCTGTGAGTGGCTGAAATGCTCTATTATGAAGGCTTGTGGGTCATGGAGTGTCCATGGCACCAAGGCCAAGGACTAGCTTCCTTTGTTTCAGGACTTACTACCCTAGCCAAGACACACACTGGTTTCATAGCTGTGTGATTGGTCTTCTTTTAGGCACAAAGTGGAGAAGCGATGGGTATCTGATCTTTAGTTGACATTTAAAGCAATCTGAAAAGGGATGAAATAACTGACTACACATATTTAGGTTTATCTTGGTTTGTGGTGCTGGGGATGGGCCTCACAGGCAAGTGCTTTACCACTGGCCCCCAGGCTGACAAGATCTCCTTCTGTAGGACATTGTAAACAGAGAGTCCAGCCAGGATACCTGGAAGACCATCTTGTCGGAAGTGCGCTTTGTGCATGTGAATACATCTGCCGTCTTGAAGGTGAAGGGTAGCTCCTGGGCAACCTGTGCTCTCATAGGCTAGCCATGTGATGAAAGTCATCCTGTGTTTATAGTTCACACAGTGGCAAAGAGTCCTGGGAAGACTGGGGGCAGGGCTCTGCTGACACATCTGCTGGGGTTAACAGCTTCATTGCCTTTCTTGGTTTTGCTAGCTGAGCGGGGCTCACCTCCCTGACTGGGGATTTCGGCAGTTGGAGGTGGTTGGGGAGAAGTCACGAGGCCACCACGAGAGCATGGTGTGGAATGTGGAGGAACACCGGTATGGCAAAAGTGAGTCGGTGAAGCCGTGGATCATAGCTTTTTGGTTGTCTCTATGGATGTCATGGCACTCCAAGAAATACCAAAACAACATTATTAGTTTGGAGGGACCTAAGCCCCTCCATTCTGTTTGGCTGAGTCCCTTCCCTTGCACTGACCCATGGTTATATGATGTGTTGGTGATGTGGAGGGGCCAGGGTGGGGTGAGCTGTCCTTGTGGGTTATTGGAAAGACCTGGGGGCAGCCTGTGTCCTCAGCTCTTGAGCTCACTGTGTCTCTTCCTTGGTGTCCACGGTCAGGCCAGGAGCAGAAGGAGAGGGAACTGGAGCTGCATTCACCTACTCAGGTTGATATTAGCAGGAACCTCAGCTTCATGGCCAGATTCTCAGAACTACAGGTGACTACAGGTGGCTGGAGGGACGCTGCTCTTGTGAGCTCAGCAGGAGCAGATTTCTATCAGTGAAGGCATTGTGCTACTGAGTTTTTAAGTTCCAAGCCCTGAACCTCTAGCAGAACAAGTGTCTCTCCCTTCTCAGGCCCCATGAACCTGCACCCTGTAGTCAGGGACAAAAGGGGTTTCTGCATCAGTGTGACACTGCAATAATGTCAGGGTGTCTTAAGACCTCCCATCAGGTCAAAATGGCTGCATTCAACTAGCAGAGCCCTACGTAACTCAGGCAGACTTGGAGAGTTCATGGCGTGACTCCTTTCACTTTGTCTACCGAGCCAGTGCTGATCCATGAAGTTAGGTCATGTGCCTAAGCCCAGGTTAGTGTACAGGACCCCCCTGCAGCACTTGCCAAATGAACTTAGTCTGGGCAGTTGACATACAAGGGACAGTCAGTAGTAGTTTTAGTACACACTGATGTCATGGCAGCTGGAAGCTTGATCATCCTTGCAACCTGTGCTCTATTCTGTGGCAGTGGAAGATGCTGACACTTAAGAATGAGGATTCTGAACACAAGTACAGCTCTACACCCCTGGAGTGGGTCACCCTGGACACCAATATCGCTTACTGGCTACATCCCAGGACCAGTGTAAGCAAGCATGTGTGAGTCCCAGGCAAGTCCCCGTAGGAGTCCTGGGTTTCTCCAAGGCAAAGGCTCAGAATTGGCATTTTTTTTTTTTTTTTTTTTTTTTTTTTTTTGGTGGTGGTGGTGGTGATCCTGGGCAGTCCAAGGCCTCAAGTACTCATTGCCAAAGAGCAAGCTCTCCCTCTCGTGTGGCCTATTGAGGGAACCCCATCATTAGTCTTTGAGTCTTGTGGGCACCACCGCTGCCCTACTCCTGTCAGTTTGTAACTATTTTCCATACAGCGTCCAACCATTAAGCGGGCCGGTGCTGGCTGTGTTATGTGTGTATGTTAGGTTGTATAATGTGTTATGTTATGGCTCTGGTTATGTTGCCTCTACCACAGCAGAATGGAAGCAGTGGGGGCTGCATGGAGGCAGAGCTGGGCAGAGTCACTGAGCCCCAGCACACACATCCAACACTCGCCATAAAGTGAAGCACAAAGAGCAAGCCCCCTAGCTGCTGTGTGTGCAGCCATATTGTTACAAGAGGACTCCCAAGCCAGGCATGGTGGCACACACCACAGGGATTGTATTTGACGCCAGGCTGGGCTACCTTGGAGACAGTCTTAGATGAACGGGGGCTGTGGATAAATCTCAGTGGCAGTGTATGCTCAGCATGCACAGAAGTTTGGATTCATACCCAGCACCCCAAGTTTCCATTACTCCTAATTTTCAGTTTTCACAAACACGATTGAGAACACTAATACTTGTCTGAAAAGTGTCTAGGGATAAAGTCTTCCAGATAATGTTACTAGGCTAGATGTGTCTGTGAGGTTTGGACTGCTGAAGTACATTTGGCTTCGCTTGTGGCCATTGCCCTCCACTTGAGGTGAGGGGGCGAGTAGCAAGCGGCTCCCTGTGCTTTCAGGCTCAGATCCACCTGCTTGGAAACATTGTGATCTGGACTTCAGCCAGCCTTGCCACAGTGGCCTACACCCTACTTTTCTTCTGGTACCTGCTCCGCCGGCGAAGGAGTATCTGTGACCTCCCTGAGGGTTAGTGCCTCCTCATAGCATGGGAGCACATTATACATAGGTGACAACCAGCTTTACGAGCACCCAAGGCCCTGGGCAGGAAGGGGCCCTAAAAAACACCTGTGGCAGTTAAGATCCACACTACATTTGAGACTTCTTTAACAGACAGTGCAGGGGACAGAGGCTTAGGTTCAGGTTGCCTGCATGTACCAGCAGTCAGCAAGAGGTTTAGGGGCAGTGTATGTGAGCAGCTGACAGAGATGGATTTGGAAAGAAAGCTAGCACTTGCCCACCAGGTCCCTTCATTCTACTGACTTTTGCTACAGTTCTAGGCTGGTCACAGATGTAGCTCTTTTGTGGCGAGCTCCCTGAGGAGCTGAGAGCAGAATCCTCAGATGAGAGTAGCCTGTGCTTACACTGCTCATGAGCTAATAAGGCTGGCAAGGGACCTTGCAGGGCTGGGTCTGGCCTTACCCTGAGTCTAGGGCCTAGGAGAAGAAATTGTCAAGACCCAGGAAGAAACAGCAGTGTCGTTGAGGTGGAGCAGTGAGGACAGTATGTGACTTAGGAATGAGCCTATGGCCAGCCCAGTGATAATGCTGCTCTGAGACACGCGTTCTTACAGATGCCTGGTCCCACTGGGTGCTGGCTGGAGCCCTGTGTACTGGCGGCTGGGCAATCAACTACCTGCCCTTCTTCCTGATGGAGAGGATGCTCTTCCTCTACCACTACCTGCCGGCACTCACCTTCCAGATCCTGTTGCTACCAATCATCCTGCAGCATGTCAGCGACCACCTGTGCAGGTGCGGGCACAATGAGCCTTAGGGCTGCAAAAATGGGGAGAGGTGTGACCACCTGCAAGCAGCGGCTCACTTCCCTGACTTGGTGGGATATGGCAGACAGAAAGCTTTGGGTTGGTGAGGCATGGTGGCACACACATTTAACCCCAGCACTCAGGAAGCAAAGACAGTCTGGTCTACAGAGTTAAGTTCTAAGACAGCCAGGGCTGTTACACAGAGAAACCCTGACTCACAAAAAAAAAAAAAAAAAAAAAAAAAAGAAAGAAAGAAAGAAAAAGAAAAAAGCTTTGGGTTGGAGCAGAGAGAGGGCCTTGATGTGGAGGGCATGGGACACACCTCTGGCATTGTGGGTCGAGCCATAACAAATCCAGAAGCAGTGATGAGGGGGTCATGTACAACGTGTCCAGGCAGATAAGGGTTGGCATGAGGCGCAGAGAAGCAGGGGAGGCCTAAGGAACACACAGAGAAAGTCCACAGGGGTTAGCAGGTTCCTGGGCGATAGCTGGGCAGGGATGGTGTGGGGAGGCAAGCTAAATTCTCTAACCTCACTCTCCCTGCTGCCCATAGGTCCCAGATACAGAAGAACATCTTCAGTGCCCTGGTTGTAGCCTGGTATTCCTCTGCATGCCATGTGTCCAACATGCTACGTCCACTAACTTATGGGGACACATCACTCTCACCAGGAGAACTCCGGGCCCTTCGCTGGAAAGACAGCTGGGACATTCTGATCAGGAAGTACTAAAGAACAAGACAAGCATGCGAACAGAATCTCAAAACTGTGTTTGTCTCCCACCAGCAGAGGCCTCAGCAGGCACGGGCTGGCTGGGTCCAGTAAGGACTCCCAGGGATTAATTGTGGTTTCACCTGAAAAGCCCTGTCCACTGGTTTCTCATTTGAAGTGATTTATTCCTCCTCGAACAGTAGAGAATGTACCCTGCCACAGCCTTACCCAGGAGGCCTGACTCTGACCCAGCTAGTGTTTGAGCTGCCAGTGTAGGAACCCCCAAAGCAGGCAGGAGCACCCAGCCAGTGAAGGAGTGGACAGGACTCATGGGATGAGCCTTCCCACCAGCTATGGGCCACCAATGAGGTCTTAGCCTGCCTTTTACAAGGCCTTCAGTCACCCCAAACAACTATGTCTGCAGATACAGCTGACCTTTGTAAAGCCTACTTGGAAATCTGACAGTGCTTTAACACCAGGACTTCTCTCTGATCTGTATTTTAAAACCCTTCTGGGAGATTTCACCAAGCGTCTTCACCTGTCTTCCACAGCCAAGATGCCATCCATACACTTCCTTGCCTTGAATTTGCCTTTCCTAATGTAAATAAAAAGGAACAAATTGATAATCATTTTTTAGTGTTATTTATTGATTCTTCCTCCAAAGAGGGGTTTCAGTTCAACAAAACCAGTACAGCACTAACAGAAACCAGCCCATGAGCTCAAGGCAGCTCAGCTGCTGTCATGAGAAAGAACCACATCGTATTTAATGAGAACTAATGAAAATGCCTGCACCGTGGCCTATGACAATAGCAAGGACACTTCCAAAAGGGGCCAGCATAGAATGGACCATGTGTGAAGCTATGAGCTCAGGTCCAGCATGCAGGAGACCAGCTGCCTTTGAGCAGCCATGTTCACGTGACTCTGCTCCACACTCCTGTGGCCTCCTGGCTACCCAAGTGGCTTATACACAGACAGCCCCCAGGGCACAAGGCTTCCTGCAGAATTATGAAGACACTATTTTAGTCACAAGAAACCTGAGGGCCTGCTCCCATCTATCCCACAAGCCAGGCCCCAGGAATACCCAGGAGTCCCTTGCTGCTTAGGGACACATGGATAGGCGTTAGGGTTCCTTCCTGCCTCAGGCTCCTTAGACTGGACTATATAGCCCAGTGGTAGATTGTTAAAACTAAGTTCATAGGTCAGAAACAGCCTGCCACAAAACAAATAGGACAGTTAACATGTCTTCAGACTTTACTTCTGCAACATACACATGAAACACACACTGGCTCACTATCAACACCAAGCCAGCCAGTGCCAGGGCTGTTTCCTCAGCTGCCCCATAATGTATGTCCTGCATCCCTCTGGAAGCCAGCACCATGAGCTTTCTATGCGGTTTGGGACATTTCTCAGTGACCCAGAGACCTGCTGACCTCCTCCAACGAGAGGAAGCAAAGGACACCAGAATGCTCTGTCAGCATGAATCTGCCCTCCCAAGCAAGGAAGGCCTTCGTCCTAAATGCTGCCACCCTAGATCACACTGAGAAGAATCCCTGACTGTGCTTTTAAGGGCAAGTGGTTGTCCCCAGGTCGAGACCCTTAATCATGGGTCTGTGGGGAACCTACATATGCTGGTCTCAGTGGGGCCTGCTGCTAGACTCCAGGTGTGAGCGTTTGCCAGTGGCCAACACCCCAGGGTGATCTCCTGGCTCAGGGAAGGTCCTCTTGTAGTTGCGCCCATTGGGCCCTCCTCTATGCCGCTTGCACAGGTCGCCATTGAGAATGTCCTGGATGTGCTGAACGATCAGGTTGATGGCGACTGCAATGAGACATGGGAAATGCTCACCACATTCACTCCTGGAAGTCTTGCAGCCTGCCCTCACTCCCCTGCTCTGCAAAACACTCTGGCATCCAGGAAAGCCTTTCTGCCACCCAGCAGTCCCAGGACCTGCCTGCCTGCCTGATGTCTCAGCAAACTGGCACATAACTGCTCCCTGTCTTCTATTGTTAATGTTGATTGAGCCCGATAAAAACATATCTCAATGGCCTGACAGGCTCTGCCCAGCCAACACTTAGAAAGTACACATGAACTCATGTCCCAGGTAAATGTGGACAAGCCCCATGCACATATTTGGGAAGCAAGAGGTAGCAGCCACTGCATCATAGTTTGGGAGTAGGGCTGAGAGCTGCTTACCCATATTGTCAACTCCTCGGGGGATGATCACATCGGCATACTTCTTGGTCTGAAAGACACAGAGGAGTCTCCTGAAGCTGTCTCCTCCAGGGTGACTTTAACAAGATGAAAGCCTGGGTGTTAGTAGCACTGGCAGGTTGGGGACAGCCTTATACAGGTGAGAGATGGGGCCTGAACAGTGAGGCAGAAGATTAAGAGTGAACTTGCACAGTGCCCCGCTGTGTTTGCCTGGTCACAGCTTAATTGGTGTCTTAGGTAGGTGTGACACCTCCCATAGTTCTTGGCCTCTGAAATTGGGACTGAAGTATGCAAATGTCCTATAGAAATGAGTACGACAGGACAAGAGCTGTGCCATGTACAGGCCTGTTAACTGGAGACATACATGGCACCGATCACCTACATGCTCTCACTGCTTACTTGTTCTAAGGCCAGTGACACTCCAGCAGGACCACCGAGGAAATGCAGGACCACTGAGGATAGCAGAGGGAAAGACGTTGCTGAGGGGACATGGTTGAACCAGGAGAAACCCGGAGAGGGCATACTCTGGCAATGGACCCAGGAAGCGTCAATACTGCCATGTTTGGGTTAAGGAGGCCTGTCCCCTACAGCAGAATGGTTGCTCAAGGCAGTAGAGACCCTTCCTGTGAAAGGTGAGTGGACCTGGCAGCACCCCCAGGCAAGGTGAAGAGGGGCTGAAACCTACTCCCCTTCCCCCACCAGCCTAGGAAATGCTTCTGAGGGGCTGCCTGGCTTGCATGTTAGGGAGGAAACCCTGGGGAGGTCAGCAGCACAAGGATCAGGGATGGAGGTGGCGGACTGCTCATGAGGCTGCTCAGATGCAGGACCCAGGGTTCATGCCTACTCACCACCTACTCAGCGAAAGCAACAGTCTGCACTCCACACATTAATGCTTTCCAAAAACCAGAGAGAGCAAGAGCATTAAAGAAAAACTCTAATCACAGAACCCAGAAGGGGCTCTTTCTGTAGCAGCTAATGGAATTTATTTTTCCTGTTTTTGATAGTTTTGGTTCCTTTACATTTGAGGCCAAGGGCAGTCTCTCCATGTCTGGTTCCTTTACTTTTGGGGGACATGTGGTGGGTCTCTCCATTTATCTCTGTCTAGCCTGGAATGTACTTTGTACACTAAACTGGCCATGAACACAGAGATCTTCTGCCCCTGAGTTCTGGGACTAAAAGCATGCACAACCATGCCCAGCTTTTCTTTTTACTTTAAGGGATAAAATCCTGGGGCCTGAAGAGATGGCTCCGCAGGCAGTTAAGAGCACTTGCTGCTCTTACAAGAGGACTCAGTTTAGTTCCTAGTGCCCACAACAGGCAGTTTACAACCACCTGCAACTCCTGATGCAGGGTTCCTACAGCTTTCTGGCTTCCATGAACACACCCATACACACACACAACACGCACGGACACACTTTGTAAAAGAGGCAAAACACTATTAAGCTTCTCTTTCAAATAATTCAATATGACAGTGAGTAATTCAATATGACAGTGAGTGTGATGGCTCACACTTAAAATCCCAGAACTCAGGAAACTAAATGTAGTAGAAGGCTTCCATGAGTTCAGGGTCAGCCAGGCCTACAATCTCAGCTCACCACACCCTCCCTCCCTCCTTGAATTGGGTAAAGCTACAAGTTCACCTCTAACTCCAGAACTATAAGATGGAAAATCAGCACACTCCTAATATGAGTCAGCAGGGCTCTCAGCATCTGGTCCAGAGCATCTGGAGATCAGTCAAAACACCCAACAGCTACCAGTGAACAGTCCAAAGTCCTAAAGAGGGGCTCCAAGGGGAGTGAGCAAGACGCAGGCCAGGCCTTGAGGGGAACAGCCAATGCAGGTGCATCAGGGTCTAGCCTGAGGCAAAGAGGCAAAGAGTGCAGATGGAGAGGTGGGCAGAGCTCGGACCCATTTCATTTGTGAATGGATAAAGGTAGTACCGGCAGGCAGAACTCCTCAAATGCTGGCTTCACAAAGGTGGTGTACTGGGTCAGAATTTGCTCCAGGTCCCTCCCTCGGTGCACGTCCCGGAGAACTGCAGCAACACGAGAAAGGTACCACCATAAGCCTCCTCAGGAACCCTAAAGATCCCAGCCCCATCCAGAGACACAGGCCCTTACCTCTTCGAGACAGCCTAACATCAGAGTCTGTGTCCACAAAGAGGCGTAGGTGGAACATGTCCCGGATCTCCTGAGTGTAGAATACCAAGATGCCCTCGAACAGAACCACATCAGCTGGGTAGACCACCGTGGTCTCTGGCAACCTGCCAGGGAAAGGCCAGGAGAGGCCTTGCTTGATGGCCCACCTTAGTAACAAGGACCCTGCCTGGGGTGAGATCCAGCAGAGGCCAGTGTGTGTAGACAGCCCTCTCTCACTGGCCCTCCTGGGAACTACCTGCTTACCTTGAGTGCGTCACAAAATCATAGGTGGGGACCTCGACAGTTTTGCCTTCGACAATGTTTTTCAGAGTCTTGTGCATCAGATCATTATCAAAAGCATCTACAAGAACATCAAAAGGCCAGACTACCCAGCTGCCCAGGCAGACGGGGAGAACTGCCTCTACCCAGGGTCAGCATGGCTGGGAGTATACCGTGGGACGAAGGGTAAAACTGTCCTACCGGAACTGGGACAAAGACTTTCTGACTGACCAGCATTGGGGGAAGGAGAGATGATTTGGGTCTCTGCTCCTCTTTGTATCTGGGAAGAGCCAGTTAAGAGTGCTGTTTTCTGACTTTCTTGTGTCCCCAGAAAAGCTGAAACTTTCTAGGAAACCTTCCAGACCAGCAAACAGTCCCAAGGCCTGGGTGCCAGGTTAGCCTCTGCTTCTAATACAGGCTCTCCGAAGACTGCCCCCAGACAGTTTGGGGCAGTAAGGTGTGCAAAGGGTCCCTCAGGTGCAAGGTGCAGGGAAGCAAATTCAACACATTGAGAAGTGACCCTGAAGACCCCCTCTGCTTCCTCCTTCCCAAGTGGCTCTAGCCAAAGTCTTAAATGGCTCCTGGCCCAAATCCCTCTAACCTAGTATATGCCTATGACCAAAGAAATGAGGGTACAATACAATACCCACCTTGGCAGTTGGTACCCAGAGGTTCTCTCTGTACAGCCTTGGTCATGCTGCATCGTACATACACACTCCTGCATAGCTTCCCATGGCAGTCTGCATCCAGCAAACAGTTGTGTGCCCCTGATCTGGCAGCCTGCATCCCACAGGCATCTCCTACAGCCCTGGTCCAGCAGTCTGCATCAACATGCACCTCTGTATCTGCCTGGCAGTCTGCGATCCCTATAGAGTCTAAGTGGCAGCAGTCTACCCTCCACCCCCACCTCTCTAAACAGTCTGTCTGCATGTACCTGGGTGATCGAAATTGTACTGTCCCTTCAAGGCCTTAGCCTTTTGCTCTGTTGTCAGAACCTTATAGAAGCAGTCCTGGCTCAGGATGACCAACTTGCGCTGGCGGCGGTCCACTTCGTTTTGTCCCAGCAGCTCCATAATCTTCTCACACACTGTTGACTGGGGACAGAAAGTGCCAGAAGTGGGCTTGTGCAAGTGATCCACCAGGACCTGAAGGCGACCCCTTGGCTGCTAGCAACAGGTGACACGCCTAGGCGGGAGGCAATGGCGCCCCCACCCGCGGCCCGTCAGTCCCTCCTCGAGGCCCCGGCGCAGGCCACTCACCTTGCCGCTCGCGGTGCCACCGCTCACGCCGATGAGGAACGGCCGCGGCTGGGGACGATCGGCCTCGGGAGCGGCGCTGTCGCAGCCGCCGCCTCCCGCCGAAGCCATGTCAGCGGCGGCCCCACATCCACGGACTCTGCTGCTCCCGCCGGGACGCAGGGGCGAACGCTGCGCGCATCGCTTCCGGGGACCAGCACGCATGCGCGCAGGGGGCGCGGCGCTCAGAGCCAAGGCCTAGAAGCGCCAGGGTGACTCCCGAGTGACCTGGAGGCGGGTCCTGGATGGAGCTCCGCCCCCCAAGGACACCCACTCCCTCAAGGGTTTATTTTTGGGTGACGGGGTTCTTTTTGTTTGTTTTTGGTTGGTTGGTTTTTCTGTTTTGTTTGTTTTTCTTTTTTGAGACAGAGTTTCTCTGTGTAGCAGCCTTGGCTGTCCTAGAAATCACTCTGTATCCAGACTGGCCTCCAACTCACAGAGATCCTCCTGCCTCTGCCTCCCGAGTGCTGGGATAAAAGGCCTCTGCCACCACTGCCGGCTCATGTTTAAACTCCTGGCAAGGCCACAGGCTCCACCCCACACACCTGTAACCACTTCCATTTTTCCAGCACAGCCATATCCTGTCACCGATATATCTAGGGCCTTCTCTGCTTAGTTCCCCTCCTCCCTCAAGCTGGGAACTTGTCATTCTGAGACATTTAGGATATCTCTCCCTGGTGCATTATTTGAGTATCCTAAGAGTCTGTTAAAATCTCCTTTACCCCTGGCTCCCTGGTACTATGAAACCCAGACTGGCCTCAAACTTGTAGCAATACTCCTGCCTCGGTCTCCTAAGGTTGGGATTACAAGCTTGCACCACCAGGTATGGCTTTTTTAAAAAATTAAATATAATTTTAATTATGTGTGTGTGTTATGGATGTGTGCATATGAGTTTAGTGCCTGGGGATGGTCAGAAACCCAGAGAGCTGCAGTTACAGGCAAGTTGTGAGCTTTGCCCATTGTGGATGCTGGAAACTGAACGCTGGTCCTCTGCAAGAGGAGTACACACACTTTTATAAAATATTTCTTTTATATTGTTATCATTATTATTACTATTAATTATTATTATCTTGTTTTTTTTTTCAAGATAGGATTTCTCTGTGTAGCCCTGGCTTGTTGGAACTCACTCTGTAGACCAGACCGGCCTCAAACTCACAGAGATCTGCCTGCCTGTGCCTCCCGAGTGCTGGAATTGAAGATGTGCGCCACCATGCCTGGCTTTAAATTCTTATTGTAAACATTGCTCCTGAAGTTCATTTACTGTCAGTAATTAAGGTGTTGGGCGATGGGGTAGCTCAATTAACTGAAAGCTACTGGACTCTTAACCTTGCTGCCTGGCTTGAACAAAGGCTCTGGCAGTCCAACAGCCAGCTCAACTTCTTTCACATCAGCACTAATCTTTTTAATACTTGGCAGAGGCCTTAAGAATGCTACACATTGAGCAGAGCTCCTGAATCACAGCCTCGGCCAGGGCTGTTTCACTTTGTACCAGACTTTTCAATCATAAGCCTCTCTAAACTCTAGATGACTGTGCAACCGTTCCACCTAGGCCAGAGCGGGAGCTGGGCCAGCATCAGTAAACGGATCGTCCAAAGCAAGCCTAGGAGGAAAGCATTTTCTTCAAATTCCCATGGCACCACAGGATCAAGACCACTTTTCCTTTACAGTACGGGAACCTAATATGCACAAGCCAGCCAAGAGATATCAATGGACTGTTTTACCCCAGGGAATGAAGAATAGCCCATAATCTGCCAGTTATATGTTTTTCAGGCCTTGATGAATATTCCCAAGGATGTTCTCTTAATCCATTACATGGATGGTCTCCTTCTGGCTCATCCAGATGCAGTCTATCTACAACAGACTGCTGAAAAAGTGTTACAAGAACTCATGTCACTACATCTGATGGTAGTGCCAGATAATGTTCAAATGGTACCCCCTTTGCCTTTTTAGGCTTTTCCATTGCTAAGCATGTCTGCCCCCTTTCCTTCAAATTGGAAATGAAGGAATGGTTCTTACTCTCAGAATTTCAACAATAATGTGGCACAGTTAATTGGCTTAAACTCTTTCTGCCCATCCTCTCAACCAAGAGATATTGTTGGAGGGCACCACCTGCCAGTCCATCAAGGTTGGGCTTACTCATGAAGCTAGAGATCTACTATAAAAGGTTATGGCCATTCTATTCTAGCTACCTCTAGCCTACAACACCATGATCCTCAGAAGCCCTTGGTGGCAATGATCCTCTGGACACCCAGGGGATTTTGGGGAACATTATGGCAATCTGACCTCCTATTATGGATACATCAAACACATTCTGATCTGTGCATAGTCACCTCTAAGTTTGATCAACTTAGCCTTAAGGCACAAATGCTGGCACAGAGAACAGATGGGTAAGATCCAGGTAAGCTCCCCTTTTCTTTAAACAATACCCAGTCCCTCTGAACGGACTCTATCTTATTCCAGGAAATGGTTAAGGGATTCACGGGAACTATGGACAGTTATTTGCCAAAAACCAAGATCTTGGTGGGGTTCCCTACACTTCCAGTAAAAATACAGTCCCACATAATCCCCTCCTCCACTCCCATCCCTCACACCACCCTGGCCTTTTGAGATTCCAATAAAACAGATATGTTCTTATCCAGCATCCTGGCACCAAAGATGTTACAGATGTTGTCCCTAACCCTGGTTCTGTTCACTTGAGTGAGCTATTTATTGGCCTTCCACAAGGTTCTAGTGGAGTGACAGACCCAGCCTGTTAACATGTTTCCTGACAGCCAGTACACTGTGCAGGGAGTTCATTTGCTGGCCTTTTCTCAGGTCAGACTCACTGACCATGCTGCTCATACAAGATGCCTTAAATCAGAGAACTGAGCCCTGGTACCTGTCGCATATGAGATCTCATTACAAATTACCCTGAATATTAACTCCAGGAAATGAGGTCTCAGATACCATCATATTAACAGCCAGTGTGGATCTCCTAGAGCAAGCCAGGGCTCCTCACCAGCAGTCCCATCTGTCTCCACAGAATTTTCATAGACTTCTTCCAAAATTACCAGTTTCCCAATGCAAACATTTGTCCCAGGCATGTACCTTTTGTGTCCCTCTTGCCCTCTTAGGACCTCTTCAATGAGCAGGGATTTATTCCCCAGGCTTGTTGCTTAACGCCATCTGGCAGATGGATGTTATGCACTATGTACCCTTTGGGAATCTTAAATATGTTCATGTGATAATAGATACCTGTTCCTCCTTTGTTTATACCCTTGCCCTTTCTGGGGAGAAAGCTGTCAATGCTGTCAAGGTCCTTAAGTCAGCATGGTAGTCTGATAATGGCCCTGCCTATATCTCTCAACAATTCAGTGACTTTCTGGGGTCCTGGAAGATTTCCCATTCCATTCTCATTCTCCACAATCCACAGGGACAAGCCATTGTAGAGAGGACCAACAGAGCTCTTAAGGAACTGTGGCTAGGACTAACTTGTCAGAGGCTAAGAGAGATCCTCATCTGGCCTTAACAGAGTTCCTTTTCCATATGAACTTTCTCAGTTTTGATGGCAAGGGGCTCAGCCTAGTCTACAAGCACTAGGCATCTCTGCCAAGGAACACACCCCTGCCCCTGGTGAGATGGAAAGAGCCTATCTTCCTCCAATGCTAACCACCAGCCCCACTGCTAACCCATGGGGGAGGGTACACTTGCATTTTTTTCCTCAGACTGCCATGATACCAACACAGGTCTTGGAAAGAAATGTGTGCCCGGCCATGGATCAGGTGCTTACACCATGGAGGGAATGACCCAGGATGAGTAATGTATATTCTCCCCCTTTTTTGCACTCTTTGCTCCTGAAAACAAATTGATTTATTATTAGAGGAGGAAATTGACACTTTAAATACCTTGATGAGACTCAATTGTGACCCTTGCTTTCTTCATTTTGTATGATGCCTTTTGAGAAGAGAAATGTTAGTTTAGCATTTCGGAAGCCAGCTAAATATATTAAGGGCCCATGATCAACTAAATTTCTATATTACTCATTACAGTTAACACATGAATTTTTTTTCAATTAAATCAGATAAGGGCAGAAGTTACAGCCTTTGACTCTTCATTTTTTTTTTTTTAAAGTTTGAGATAATTTAAAAAAGTTATTTGATCCCTCCTGGATATTCACATATGCCTTAATTGGTAGGGTGGTGTTGTTAATCCTTATTCACTTTAAATGGCTCTTAGGCATCCCTCCCTCTCACAGTCTCACAGTCCTCCACAGGAGGTTATAGTTGTCTGGTTATCTGAAATTCAAGATTACCGTCTAGCCCCCCACCCTGGCAGCTCTCCAGGAAGAGCTGGTAGTCAATAACTGGGAAGCAAGGGTTGTTTCGGCTCAGGGAAGGTATTGTGGCGGGATTGTGAGGTGTTGGTCACAATGCATCAAGTGCAGAAAGAGATGGATGCTGGCACTCAGCTCCCACCTTTTGTAAAGTTTATTACTATTTTTTTTTATGTGCATTGGTGTTTTGCCTGCACATGTCTGTGAAGGTGCTAGATTTCCTGGAACTGGAATTACTCTAGAATTACTCTAGAAGAGCAGTCAGTGCTCTTAACCATTGAGCCATCTCTCCAGACCCCTCAGCTTTCACCTTTGTGTTTAATCTGGGGTCCTAGGCCATTATATGGGTAGGCCTTCTTCCTGTCTTGGCTAAATCTTTCCAGAAATACCCTCATAGACACACCCACAAGTGTTTCCATGGGGATCCTAAATCCAGTCGAGTTGACAGTGAAGGCTGACTATCACAATTGGCATGGCAGTACATACCTATAATCTCAGCACTTAAGAAGCTGATGCAGGAGGACTCCAAGTTTGAGTCCAGCAAGGCCATATAAGGAGATCCTATCTCCAAAAAAACAGAAAAGCAAACAAACTCATATCCACCATCATATTACTAGCATTGCATTTCCTCTGCAGCGTTTGCTTGGTTATGACCAAGCCTGTCCTCTGAGCACCACAACAGGAAGTGGCCTTCTCCCAGGGATGAGCTGGATAACAGGAGCACAGACATGAGTCACACTAACGGAGCTTCTGAGTGGTGTGCGCTGCAGATTAGGATGGAGTGGTGGAGGCTGAGACCAGAACTGCAGAATGAGCATCAGGGTGTGGTTAGCACAGCAGGACTGTCTGGGGGCCTTCCAGAGCAGGCTGCAGACAAGGTGAACTTCCTGCCTGAACTCTTCTCTCAGTGCTCCCGCCTCTACCCCTTCCAAATACATGTGTTCCAGAAGAACATCAAGATGACAAGAAACAGGCCCAGCTCAACCCTGGCAAACCAGCGGGGCAAGGTGTGGGAGGTCAACTCCAGGGAATGAAAGCAGCCAAGGGGGTCAGCTAGGACATTTCCTGGGGAGCAGCCAAATCAGATGTCTTCTGGGTGATAGAGATTTGCAACCAGGCTGGCAGTTGGGGTCAGAGAGCACAATGGATGCATTTGGAGGCAGGCAGGTTGGCAATAGGACTTGTCAGGACATAATTACTGATGCTCTTGGAAGCCCATTTATTTCATAAACCACCAGGGAACAAGAGGTGAAGTGAAAGATGACACCAACAACTCTAGAAACTGGCCTCGTGATCTCATCTTTAAAACATTTTTTTTTAAAGCTAAGTGTTACTGGGGTGGTGGTGGTGTATGGTTTTAATCACAGCACTTGGGAGGCAGAGGCAGGTGGATTCTCTCTGAGTTTGAGGCCAGCCTGGTCTACAGAGAAGTTCCAGGACAGCCAGAGCCACACAGAGAAACCCTGTCCAGAAAAAACCAAAACCAAAACCAAACCAAACAAAAAAGCTGAGTGTTTAGTTCAGTAGAGCACTTGCCTAGCATGTATGAGGTTCTAGTTCCAAGCAAAAAACAAGGAGAGCTGGGGAGATGGCTCAGTTGGTAAGATACTTGTCATGCAGACATGAGGACCTAAGTTCAAGCTCTATCACTAATATAAAAAGCTGATCACAGAATCATCACTGATAGCTGTAGGCCCAGTGTTGGGTAAACAGAGACAAGAATAGCCCTGGGGTTTACTGGCCAACAAATCTAGCCATATTAGCAAGCCCCCATTTCATTGAGAAACTCTGTCTGTCTAGGCCAGGGAGCAATATTGGGTATCTTCCTCAATCATATACTCTTTTTTTTGAAACAGACTCATATATACATACACATATACTAAAGGTTAGGTGCAAAAGCAGATGCTTGTAACCCCACTGCTGGGAAGATGGAGATGGTAGATTCATGGAGTTCACTGGCTAGCTAGCCTAAGCTACTTGGGGAGACATAAGCCAATGAGAGACTCTGCCTTAAAAAAAAAAAAAAAAACTGGGTAGAGCCAGGCGTTGGTAGTGCACACCTTTAACCCTAGCACTTGGGAAGCAGAGGCAGGAGGATCTCTGTGAGTTCGATGCCAGCGTGGTCTATAGAGCGAGTTCCAGGACAGGCTCCAAAACAATCCAGAGAAACCCTGTCTCGAAACAACAAAAACAAAACAAATTAAAACAAAAAACAAAAAGAAAAACAAACAAACAAAAAAAGGCTGGTTTGAGACAGTTCAGTGGTGAAGAGCACTGGTCCTTCCAAAGGCCCTGAATTCAATCCCAGTACCCATGTTAGGTCAGGTGGCTCTCAATGGCCTACAACTCTAGATTCAAGGGACCTAGTGTCCTCTTTGTCTTCTGAGGGCACTGTACTCACACAGCAACCCCCCCACACACAGATCTTTAAAAACTGGGGAGGCAGAGGCAGGTGGATCTCAGTGAGTTTGAGGCCAGCCTGGTCTACAAAGCAAATTCCAGGACAGGCTCCAAAGCTACACAGAGAAGCCCTGCCTCAAAACAAAACAAAACAAAACAAAACAAAAAAAAAACCAAACAAACAAAAAAAAAAAAAAAAAAAAAAAAAAAAGGCAGAGCTCTGGCCTGAAAATTCAGAATTCCTAAACAGTGGAACAGTGGACACCCAAATTTCAAGAGAATATTTTTCCTTTTGATTTTTGAGCCAGGGTTTCTCTGTGTAACCCTGGCTGTCCTGGAACTCACTCTGTAGACCAGGCTGTCCTTGAACTCAGAGCTCTGCCTGCCTCTGCCTTCCAAGTGCTGGGATTAAAGGTGTGTGCCACCACTGTCAGCAGCATATTATTGTTTTATGGTGTTAAAGACAAAACTCAAGTCTTTGTACAAGCAGGCAAATGATCTAATACTGTTATATCCTTAGTCCCTCCCCTACTTTAGCCTTTGAGAATCTCACTTTGTGTATCTTAGAATAGCCTGGAACTAGCCAGACCAGGCTGGCCACGAGCTGCCTGCTCCTACCTCCTGAATGCTGAATTTAAAGGCATGTGCCACCACACCTGGCCAAGGGCAGATGCAATTTCTGAGAAACATAATAGAGTGTATGGCTAAGATATTGGACCTAAGGGTTCAGAGTGTTCTGGATTCAGCTTCTAGATCCTCCCTAAAAAGTATGTTGGCACATACCCACAGTTCTAGGATTTTGGAGGTAAAGGCAAGAAGATGAGTTTCAGGCCAGCATAGGTATGAACCTCCCCTGACATGTTTCCCTATGTAACCAAGGCTTTAGGCTTCCTGGGTGTTGGGATTATGGGTATGAGCCATCATTTCTTCAAGAGAAGCTGGTTTGTCCTTGGGAGCCAGCACTCATATTTAGCCAGCTCTGCAGTCAGACAACTAGACTGTTGCATCTTGTGCCTCAGCTGGCTCAGTTTGGGAATGGGGCGTTCTACTGAACCTAAATGCATTGTCTGGGACAGTAGATGTTGCAGGTGAGGTTCAAAGATCCCACAAAACCAGAGTTGTGCAAATGGTTGGTTACTGCACCTATCAGCTCTTGTCTGATGAACCCTTTTGTTTGTAACTAATTTGGATCTGTGATTACAACCTCTCACCTCCTCTGTCCCTGTCTTCATGCTGCACAGCTAGCTATTAAGCACACATCTGAGTGTACACTGCCCCCAAGAGGCTGGTGCCTGCCAATAGTACATGGCAGAGCCATTTTCACACTGGACTGAGCCTGGAGATGATTTTTTCTCAGGGCCTTTCTTGGGTGCTCATGACAGATGCAGAGCTGGCTAGGATAGGCTTAGGTGAGCCTCTCATCCCACATCAGGTGGACCAGACTGCCCGTCACAATCCCCTAGTCACTATATCCAAACTGAGCTTTTGTACATGCTGTTCCCAGACCTGGGACCCTTCCACATTCTTGCCTGCCTGGCCCATTATGATGTGAACTGAAAGAATGGCTAGGAAAAGCCAGAAATGAGAATGGCTGTTGCCCGGGACAAATGACATGGGATCTTATGGTGAACCTGGAAAGGTAGAAAAACACAGTATATCTGATGTTAGGAATAGGACCAGAGCACAAGCATGGGTCATTGCAGGAGCACTCTAAGTGCTGGGTCACAAGCAGTGTGGCTGCCCACCAAGTCCCCCAAGCTCCCTTCAGAAGTTAGGTTTTCAGGGCTAAGACAGCTGCTCATCCGAATCAAACACCATGTGCTCGCCTTCATCCCAACCCAGCTCAGTGTGGGCCATGTGACAGCTGACAATGGTCTGTCACTCAAACTTGTGTCTTTTGTATCTTGTCCATCTCTTTTCCTTTACTGTGGTGACTCTGCTGCCCACAAGCCCCAAAGAGAACTTTTAGAAACACTCAAGTTGATGTGATAACAGGTTTTGACACCGGATCTTTCTATGTAGCTCTGGCAGGCCTGGAACTCAGAGTTCCACCCTGCCTCTGCCTCCCACTGATGTGATTAAAGGTGTGTGTCACCACCTTTGTGTGGGACAATGGGCTTGTTTCAAGGGTGCTGGGACCCTTGTTATTGTAAAGCAAGTATTCTGGTCATCATGACTGCACAAGCACTCTTAAGCACATAAACCAACTCTTCATCGAGGATGTGGTGGTTTGAATAAGAATGGCCCCCATAGGCTCATATAATCTTCAGGGAGCAGACCTGTTTTATAGGATTACTCTTGTGGATCAGGCTGGTCATGCCTCTCCCCTCTCCCTCTCCACGCCTTGATAATGGACTAAGCTTTTGAAACTGTATGCAAGCAAGCTCACAATAAAATGCTTTCTCTTGGAGTGTTTCTTCACTGCAATAGAATAGTGACTTCAGATATAGGTTCACTATATATAGCCCTATAGTCTGAAACTTAGTATGTGGATCAGGCAGGCCTTGAACTCAGAGATCTGCCAGTTCTTGCTTTCCAAGTGCTGATATTAAAGGCATGCCACTGCCATGCCAGCCACAGACATTTAAAAAAAGATTTGGTGCTGGACAGAAGGTTTAGGGTTAGGGATCCAGTTCCCTACACCTATGTTAGAGACTTGAGGCTCACTTTTAGTCCAGCTTCTGAGCCTCTGAGCCTCTGAGCCCCTATGAATTCCCATACAAGGACTTACAACATATAAATAATTTATGTCTGAGTGGGAGGGGGTGCCTGCAGAGGCCATAAAAGGGCGCTAGAGCAGGAGTGGTTGTGAGCTGCTGGATAGTGCTAGGGACTAGTTTGAGATAGGGGTTTCACTATGCAGTCCTGGCTGTCCTGGAACTCACTTGTAGACCAGGCTGGCCTCAAACTCAGAGACCCACCTGCCTCAGCCTCCCAAGTAGTGGGATTAAACTGCCTGTTACCACTCTCAACTCATGTTTTTCAGACTGTCTTTTTGAGACGGTCTTAAACTGTAGCCTATGTGGCCCTGGCTGGCTTGGATAGTACTATCCTTCTACAAGATTACAGGCATGAACGGCTGGATCTATAATCACACTTTTACCATGTTTAGCTAAGGTGGTATGTGGGTTATGCTCAGGCAGGCAGTCAATACCCAGTGCAGATATTATATTTTTTCCATTGAGGTGGTCAAACCAGGTGCCCATGGGGTTGAAACCCAAGCCTCTTCCCTTACCCCGCTGTTTAAATGTAAATGGCTCTCAGAAGGTCAGGAAAGTGTGGCACTATTAGGTGTGGCCTTGCAGAAGGAAGTGTGTCTCCATGGGGTTGGGCTTTGAGTTCTCCAATACTCAAGCTACACCCAGTGAGACAGATACTTCCTATTGCCTTTGGATCAGCTCCCTCTCCAGCACTATGTCCGCTTGGGAGCTGCCATGTCCCAAAATGATGATAATGGACTAAACTTCTGAAACTGTAAGTTACCCAATTAAATGTTTTCCTTTATAAGAGTTGCAGTGGTCATGGTGTCTCTTCACAGCAGTAGAAACCCTAAGTAAGACTTCTAAGGTTTTTCTATGTAGCCTTGGGATCCATCTGCCTGCCCTCTGCCTTCATAGTGCTGGAATTAAGTGCAGTTAAGGCTGGGTTTTAGAGATTACACTTCCATACCTGCAGTTTCAGCTGTCCCCAGGCTCTGTCAGAACTCGTGGCAAGTCTGAAGTGCAAGTCCTGTTTTCCATCACAGCAGAAGCACTGGTCTAGCTGCTCTAGAGATATTGGGGTGTTGGGTCCTCTAGGACTGAGGCTGTGAGCCACCGTTTGAGTGCTGGGAATGAATACAGGTGCTCTAAAGAGCAGGAGCAGTTGGGCATTGGTGGCACACACCTTTAATCCCAACACTGGGGAGGCAGAGGCAGGCAGATCTCTGTGAGTTTGAGTCCACCCTGGGCTACAGAGTTAGTTCCAGGACAGGCTCCAAAGCAATAGAGAAACCTTATCTTGAAACACCAAAAAGAAAGAAAGAAGACAAAATCAAACAAACAAAAAAGAATTGAGACAGCATGAATGTAGATATGTGCATGACATGGGAGGCATGTGTGAACAAGAGGTGAGAGAACACCACTGTGAAATATTTTCTCCTCCTACTTATGAGAGTTCCGAGACTCAAACAATCCCATCATTAACCATCTCTCCAGCCTCATGAATTTTATACATACCCATGATGGTCAAAATTTATAAATTAACAATGTTGTAATTTCTCTGTTCATTTTGAGACATGGCCTCACTAAGTAGCTCTGGTTGTCCTAGAACTTGCTCAGTAGACCAGGCTGGACTTAAACTTTTGTCTGCCTCTCCTTCCAAGTGCTGGGATTAAAGTTGTGTGCCACTACACCTGGATAAATAGATGCTGTCATTTCTCACTTCTAACTCTAACCAAGAAAGGTAGCATCACAAAGCACAGTCTTGAGCTCAAATCCCTGACACACTTGCTATTGTGTGACTCTGGGCAAGTCACTTGCCTCTTTGAGGTCAATGGGACAGCAATAAAAATACTCATGGGTGCAGTGGAAACAGCTATGAGATTCAGCAAGAGTGAGCTGTTGTGACCCATGGCATGACATGACTGGGGCTAGTAGAGGAAAGGGATCAGAACCATGCAGAGACTGCTCATGTTTATTAACAAAAGGGACAATCCCACATAACCATCCACAAGTACATTTAGGAACCTTAGACCTGACAATGATCACCCCTCCCAACACCCCTCTCTCTAGGACCCACCCTAAACTTAGTTTGGGCCTTTCAAAAGTACTGTCTGGGATGCAATCTCTGCTTTTCATGTTCTCCATCCACTTGTCCCATTGTCTCCAAGACTCTGCTCAGTCACTCAGGTCTAGACCAAAATCTGGATATAACTCCTTGATGGTGACACCTCGGGTCAGAGCTGAAAGGAAGGAAGGAAGGATTACTATCCAGTGGAGGTCAAAACCCAAACGAAGGCCGCTGTCCTAACCGTCCAGAACACTACTTCTGGGGCCCAGGTTCACACCTTACCCAAACGGCACAGGTAATCTCCCTGCTTCTCCTTCCAAGCCTTGCTTGCCCCAGAACCTTGGCCTAACCACCCAACACCAACCAAGCATTTCAGCATGGCCTGCAGCCAGCCTTTCAGGTAGCAGCTGTGCAACCCTGCTCCTCTTGCTGCTCCTTTTTTGACCTCAGTATTCCATCTCCACTGTTTCCTTTGTAGAACTATTTTAATACACTATCATCTCTGATCATCTACTGACTGGCCATTCTGCACACTCTAAACACTAAAAACAAGGCATGTGTTTCACCACCATCCCAGCATCTTAAAAGTACCTGGTGCAAAGTAGATACTCAGTAAACATTCACTGAAAAGACAGGAAAGTCAGGACACTGGCTCCAGGTTATATGAAATAGAGGTGATAGGTCTCCATCTGAGTTCTAGCAAGAACACTTTTATTGTTGGTGTTTTGACCAGGCTGGCCTTGAACTTATGAACTACCTGCCTCAGCCTCCAGAGCACTGAGATTTTAGACATGCACCACCACACTTGGCCATACCTTTTTTTTTTTTTTTTTTAAAGCTCTGATCACTGTCCTTTTGGATACTTTTATTTCCCTATTTTCTTCTCCCTCCAGAGAACGCATTCTTATATGGTACATGATTCCTCTTCACTCTGGGCCAGGAGCGTAAATAAGTCTATTTACACAGTATCTTATCCCAAAGCAGCCTGATTTCTATGATAGGCTGCACATAAGCCCAAACACACAGGTATCTGTCTTGGTTCAAGATTCTGGATGACAAGATGTAGTTAGAGGAGGACATGGATCCTACTGTGTATCACAAAGAGCTGTCCTGGTCCTTGCTCCCCTTAAACAAGTCAGTCATCAGAGGTAGCCATGGTTTCTCAATATTTCATCAGGCCATGGAAGATCAGGGACCTTAGTCCAGTTTCAAAGGTAGTTAAGTCCTGTTTGTAAGGATTCAGGCATTATGCTGGCCTGCCCTTGTCACCTGGCAGAATGCACTCAGACAGTGCCCGGGTCAGCCCAGGTGCAAAGGATCCCTCTGCCTACTTATGCTCTCTTTCCTGCTCCTCTTTCCCTGTTCCCCTGAGACAGTAGGACTTTCCCTGTCTCCCTCTTCTCTTCTGTCCTCTCTGTCTCTTTACCTCTTTTCTCTTTCCTTCCCCTCCCACTTCCCTCTCTAATAAAACTTCTCACTTAAGCTCTGTCAGCCTGGCATGTTTGTCCCTCCGCCTGGGTCACCCACACCTGCCATGGAATCCACCAAGGTCCCCCTCAAGCTTTATCGTAACACTGTTCAAACTTGCTCCTAAGTAGGTCTATGCTTGAGAGTCTGGGACTAAAGCAAGAGCTGCAAATCTGCTTTGCTGGGTACCCAGAGGGAGCAGTGGCTGGTGAGAAGAGGGCTTGTAGTATTCTAGGAGCAGAGTAGCTGACAAGAGTGGGGTGGTGGGTAAGTTAGGGGACCAAAGGGAGGGGAGGGGCCGCCTTCCCACCCCTCTCAACTCACCCAGCTTTCCCAGCAGCATCTGTGCCACATCCTTGATGTCATTGTACTCATGGAGGAGAGAGATGTGGTCCTCTAGCTCACCCACACGGTAGCCTCTGGGGAAGAGCAATGGAGAACGAGCACCATTAGGTAAGCTGATGAAACCCATTATCAGGTGGTAGTGAGGCATGTGTTCAGCATCTATTTAACAAATATTCACCATAGTCCTACTAGGTGCTAGGCCTCGGGGACAGTGATGACGGGATGGAGCCTGTTTTCCTGTAGCTTATAATGGCAGGGGATCTACTCATTCCTAGCAAACTTGTCACTTTTAAAGGAGGGGATTCCAGACACATGGTTATTATGTGACCCTGGCCATAGATAAGCACATAAAAGGTCACCAGGCAGATTCCCTCATGTGAAATATACATCCTAATGTATCTCAGTCTTTGCCCTGAGACTGGAGTAAGGAGCATGAGGAAGCCCAGGACCTGTGGAGAAGTCACAGAGCCTAGAAAATAGCCCCACAGGGAGAGCCCAGAATAGCACCACTTCTGCTCCACCAGCTCTTTAGCTCCTGGCTCTAGGCTTGTCCTAACCTGACTTCCCAGCACAGCTGCAAAGATACTCAAGAGTCCCATGGCAGAATCTTTTCTATGCAAGCTAGTACACTGGGTTTGTTACTAGACACTAATTAAGTTAAGAATGTCTGTGTGTGACTTGGGACCAACAGGTGAACACTGTCATAGAGCTCTATGCCTTGTCCTTTTGTTTTCTTGCAATAGGGATGGAACCCAGGACTTTATGTATGTGAGGTAAGCATCCTAACCACAGTGGGTAGGCAACAAGACTTGTTCAGAAAACTAGATGTTGTTGCCCACACCTATAAGCCCACACTAAGAGGAGACAGGAGAATCAGGACTACATTATCAGATATATAGCAAGTTTAAGGCTCAGAAAACAAAATAACAAAGACAAGACTTACTCTTTTACTAACTGGGAAATCTCCTTGTCCAGCATCTCCTTTTTCTCCTTCAGTTTCTGAATGTCAGAGTTCAAAGTTTCCTCATTAATCTCCTCATCCTCTTCCAAACTGGGAGATGAACACGGAGATGAACACTGAGTGGCCCCCCCCCCAAAAAGAAAAAAAGATTATCGGCTGGATTGATCAGTTATCCACATATCAGAGCCTATGTGATACATCTCGATAGCCACTTCCTATTTCTGCTTAGTAATAGGACCCTGACCTTAAAATGCCACTTATTTATCAGCTTTCGATGGAATTAGGTGTGGCCCAAGACTGTTATGACAAGTAGAAATGTCATCAGAAGTGACATATGCAATGTCTGAGGAATGTCTTTTCAGGGAGAGAACATGCCCAAACCTGGCCTTTCTCTGCCTGGAATGTTGACATAATGCTGGAATAGACCTTGATGAAGCAGCATCTGCTTCATGGAGGCTGAGGCGAGAAGGAGGATAGAGTCCATGATGTTGGTTATTTAGAGTTTTCTTCTCAACTAAACCCAATCCTAAGTAATTGGCTACCTTGACCTGCAGTCTGAACCCAGGTCTGTAATGTCACTGGATTTATAATTTCATTGCACAAGATCTTTCCCTAAGGATACACTTCATCTTTTTCTGTCTCTGAGCCTGTAAGGCAGTAGCTCTCAAACTGTGGGTCACGACCCCAAGGGACACATATCACATATTCTGCATATCAGATATTACATTATGATCCATAACAGTAGCAAAATTAGTTATAAAGCAGCAAAAAAAATTTCATGTGATTGGTTGGGGTCACCACACATAGGAAGGTTGAGAACCACTACTGTAAAGGCTGACATCTAGTGCTCAGCTATCTTCAGGAAGTGTATGTTGGATGAACTGCCTAGTAAGAAAACAGAGGAAGCTGTGGTTCCTGTTCTTAGGTCTCTGGCTTGTGATCAGTCACTCTGCAATTATGAGTGAGCACTGTCTGATGATAGGTCACCCTGTGAAAAGGTCTTTCAAACCCCAAAGGAGTTGCAACCCACAGGTTGAAAACCACTGTCATAGTGCCTCCTGCTCCAAATAAAAGAAGTACATGTAATTTTATTTACATTTTTATTTTGCGAAAAGGTGGGAGGGACAAGGCCTCATTCACTATGTAGCTCTGGCTGGTCAGTAACTCAGTACTTAGATCAGGCTGGCCTCCAATTCAAAGATACATCTACCTCTTGCCTGCAGAGTGCTTGGATTGAGGGCATGTACCACCATGCCTAGCAGAAACAAATGTAATTTTATAATTCTTTATTGGGAATGGAATGATGGTTAAGAGCACTTGCTGCTCTTGCAGAGGATCTGAGTTTGGCTCCTAGTACCCACAAAGGGTTCCAACTACCTTTAACTCCAGTGATAGGGGGTCAGACCCTCAGACCTCTGGGCACCAGGCATGCACATGGCAGACACACACATACACACACACACAACATTCATGAACATAAAATTTTATATTAGTAAATATTTATTTACTTATTTGTTTTTTTGACACAGGGTTTCTCTGTGTAGCCCTAGCTGTCCTGGAATTAATTTGTAGACTAGGCTGGCCTGTAACTCACTGAGTGCTGGGATTAAAAGTATGCTCCACCACCACCTGGTTTAGCTATCCTTTTTATTTTTCAAGACAGGTTTCTCTGTGTAGGTGTAGCTTTGTAGACCAGGCTGGCCTGGAACTCACAGAGATCTTCCTGTCTCTGCCTCCCTAGAGTTGGGATTAAAAGATGTGGCTTGGCTATTTTATTTTTTAATTATGTGTCTGTGGAGACGGATTATATCTCCCTGTAGCTGGAGTCCTAGGAGATTTTGAGCCACTGATGTGGGTGGTGGAAACTGAACTTCGGTCGTCTGTAAAAGCAGTGTACACTCTTAACCAATGAGCTATCTATGTCTCCATGTTCAGTTCCTTCTCCACTTGCCATCCACCTCATTTTCTGAGACAGGGTCTTTCTGATCTCACTGATTCTGCTTGACAGCTGGCCATCAAGTCCTAGGGTGGTTGCCTCTGCCTCAATGCTGGGATACATCACATTTGTGCGTCTGCCTCCAGTTTTCACATGGGTGCTAGTGTGTGTGGTGCCTTTCATGGCAAGCACTTTACACACGGAGCTATCTTTCCAATCTCTATAGATGTTTTAGTTCATTTTTCATCACCTGACAGGTGGTACATTTCATTTTTTATGTTCACACCACTGTTGTGAACATTTAAATTGGTAAATTTAAAGGAGACAAGGACTTTGTGTGTTTGTCCACTGATGGCAACACAGCAGTTGGGCACACAGTAGACAAAACTCATCATTAGTTGTTGGAAAGATCCAACAGCAAATCAACTAATTATAGGTCTAAAAATAAAAACTTTGAAGAATAATGTGCTGCTAAGGAAGCATCTAGAATTAGCAGAGCCAGAAGCAGGGAGTAAAGCTGTTGGAAGAAGCTGAACTTCAAAGGGTAAGTGGGTGTTAGCTTGGCCAACAGCTCTAATATTAACCTGGGGAGTTGTCCCCAGGTATTGCCACTCTCAAGTAAAGCTGACTCCTGCTTTATCAAAGAAAAGAATATCAGGACAAGCCCATATGAGGGGCAAGTTGGGGTTTATTAAAATATATTCTGAACAGATTTAAGAACAGAAGTTAAAGGCATTCCAAGATAGAATGAGACAAACTCAAATGAGGGTGTGGGCTTCCAAAGGAGACTTGAATTTGTAGTTTTTTCTTATTTTTTAGGCAGGGTCTTACTATGTAGCTCTGGCTATCTTGAATCTCACTATGTAGACCAGGCTAGTTTCAAACTGCCTCAGCCTCCCAAGAGTACCTGGTATTAAAAGCAAGTGCCACCACTCCTGGCCATATTTCATTGTCTAGACAACAATCACATCTGAAATTATTCAAAGGTTTGCTAAGGCATTTTAAAGTGATCACACATGGCCCCATGGTTATTGACAGCTGCCTGACAGGTTTACAGTGGATAATTAGACCCTTAGGTCACAAGGTGCAGAAAAGGAGGCTATCATCACCTTTATTGTAAACAAAGTAATCATTTTAGGAGACTCCTAGAAACCGCTGGGTGAGGAGTGAGCCAAATAAGGCCTGGCCTTAAGTCTGGCTTATTAGTACTTTAACATTCTTATTTAAAAATATCTCCCTAAAAGAAATACTAGGGGCCAGTGAAATGGTTTACCTGGTAAAAGTGCTTGCTGACAAATCTGATGACCTGAATTGGAGCCCTGAATTCAGTGTGAACCAACTCTGAAAAGTTGTTCTTTGACCTCCATATGTACTCTGTGACATTCGACAAACAATAAACACATTTTAAAGTATAATTTTAAATTATAAAAAAAACAAAAAACCAGGTTTGGTGTGGGTGGCATAGGCCTTTAATCTCAGTCCTGGGAGGCTGGGGCAGGTAGATATCTATGCGGTCAAGCCCAGCCAGGTTTGTAGCCAGAGATACATAAAGACCCTATCTGAAAAAGAAAAGTTTAAAAAGGAAATATTGTCTTTATGTTGGCAACATTCACAGCAAATGTTCATTGTGCTAGAATCACTGATTTTAAAATCAGGGTTTCCCTGTTTAGCTCTGGCTGTCCTGGAACTCACTCTGTAGAGCAGGCTAGCCTTAAACTCAGAAATTCACTTGCCTCTGCTTCCCCAGTGCTGGGATTAAAGTTGCCTCACCACCATCCTGCTTAAAGTGATTTTTCTCTCTCTCTATGTCTCCATAATTCTTCCTGGCATTTTATCCTGACTCCCTAGCATTTGGGAGTTGCTAAGGCAGGAAGCTGAAGAGTATTCAGCTAGCTTGGGCTATACAGTGAGACCATGCAAAGCATCCTTGAACACTGAGAGGGTTTGGGACCTGCTTGGGACACATGAGACTGTGAAGAACCAGCCTGCCTCCATCTTAGGCTTAAAAGCCATCTATAGTAAAGATAAACTAGGTTCATTCCTGTTTATGACTACACTTGTTTTTCAAGGTTTGGGCTATGCCCCACCGAAAACCTTAATTATGAATTATTCTGTACTGCTTGTCTCAAGAATGGCAATCATGTCTTTGTTCCAAAAAGTTGTTTATAACAATCTCACAACCCTACTTTTGTTTCAAAAGGGTTATGACCACCTGTAAGACCATCTTGCAACCATGTCTTTGTTTCGGGAGGTCGTTAGGGCTAATTTGCTGTGCCGATGCTCTGCTCCTGTAACCCCAGCTATTTTGCCTCCAAATCCCCCATTTGGAAACCCGGTATCCGAGTTGTCTTCCTCACATCTGAGGCTGACCTCTGTAACCCTGACTTAGGGGGAGGTAGCTCGTATACACGAACAGAAAAGCTTGCTTTAATTAATTTGGCCATGATGATGATTTGGGTCGGTGGTCTTTCTCCTTCCATCTTTGGGATTAACAACTGTCTCCAAAAAAAAAGGAAAAAAAAAGGCATAATGAACAAAAGAAACTACTAAAGAGGAGTGGCTTGAAAATAGTGCTGGAAAAATCCATCTTTGGGGAGGAGAAATAAAGGAAATAAAGGATGTTGAGTTTTTGGGGTGGTCAGAAAGGAGATAGTAGTTTAGGAAGTGGCCAGCATAAAGAGAGTTTCCCTGACTGAGAAACTGTATGCAGGACTGAAGGCAGGGCTGGCTGAGGGGAAAATAATAGGCATGAACAGGTAGGAGTGAAGGGCAGGACCCCATTTCTGAGTAAGGAAAGGGAAGGGGTGGGGTTAGGAAAGGACTAACGCTTCAGAAGAGCTTGGAGGCTGGATGCTCAGGAAGGGGGAGGATGGGTGTGCAGGTGTTGGGATGCAGTGGGCGGGGTAGGGCTGACTACTCACCGGTGATCGGAAGGCTCCATAGCAACTTCGGCCGAATCCTAAGTCAGCCCTGGGGAGAAACCGGAGGAAAGGGCTGTTGAGGTGGGGCCGAGGGGGCGCGGGAGCCGCAGTGGGGAAGGAGGCTGGACCGCGATCCAGCTGCTAGGGCTTTACCCTGAGCTATCGGGATGGGGCAAGGGCTTTGAGGTCGGGGTTCACACTGTGGGAAGGGAACTCCGCCGAGAACGGGTTGTGAGGGGCCTGGGGGGAGGAAGTCTGGGATGAGGCGTGAGGAATTGGGAAAAGGCTGTGAAATGAAGAACGCGCTCCTCGCCCACCTCCTGAACCCTGAGGTCCGAGGTACCCGGAGCGGGGTCGTCTTTTGCGAAGAAGGGTCCAGGGTTGGAGTTAGACGGATGCCTCAGATAACCAGAAATCGGCAATGGAGACCACCAACCGACTTAGGTCAAGCTGCGCGCGCACCAAACAAGGGAGGTTCCGCCCCTCTCTCTGATAGGCGGCCGAAAGGGGTCACGGTTGCGCGCGCAGCTTTCGTCGTTACCTCCGCCCGTAGCTCCCGCCCGGCAGCTGTGTGACCACGCCTTCCTGACGTTCATCGTTCTCATCAACCAATGGGTAGGCCACGCTAGATTTCCGAGAGGCCCGGTGGCGCCTTGCACCGCCTTCTCCGCCGCTCACACAGGCGCTGCAGTTGCCGGAAGCAGTTCCGCGGTGGCTGCCGGGATTGTGGTGATGTGGCCCCCCCGTTCCCCCCCTCCCCACCCCGGGATGTCGGAAGAAACCAGGCAGAGCAAATTGGCTGCGGCCAAGAAAAAGGTAAAGCGCTCCGGGTCGCGGCCCCTTGACCCCACCCGAGCTCCTCCGACGGCCGGACCAAGACCAGAGTCCGAGCCTTTCCCGAGGCACACGGGAAGAACCCCTCAGCTCCCAGGGCTCCCCCAGTAAAGTCTTCTCAGCCAGCCCCGCCCCCTCAACAACCCTGCCCTCCGTCCTCCCAGTCGCCCCTGGGTGACTTTGGTCAGTGACTTAAGGGTCTCTCAGCCCTCGACTTCGAACGCCCCAAGCCAGACCTCCCTGGGCTCCTGTCTCCAAGGACCTGGGTCCTGGCCCTGTACTCTCTTTCCCCGCTGCGGAACGGCGACTCGGGCGTTGGTAGTGTGGAGTGGAATGTAATTACGTCACAGTCCCCCTCGAAACTGTCATTACTATCTGGAGTCCGGTCTTGGATCGTCCCACCTGCTCACCTAATGTTGTCACCCCTTTTCCTGTTTCTCTGATAGAACACCTATTTCCACCTGGAAGGGAGCTCGAGTACGGAGACGATTTAGGCGCCCGCACTCCCTTAACTTAGCCATTAATGTGAGCACAAAACATTGTCAGTGTCGCTTGCTGACTTGGAAGAACGGGTTTGGGTTGGGTTGGGGTTTTTCAGTTTTCCACTGTAAGAGAAACTGAAATAACTCTGGAGCAAAATACGTATATAGTGTGATCAATTTCTTGGGAAACTGAACTGCTTAAAATTCAGGCAAATGATCTTCTCAGTGTGTTGATGAGAAAGAACCACAGGATAAACATGAGGTGTCTCTCTTTCCCATGATTCTTTTGAGACACGAACATAAAAGTCAGGCATGGCGTTTTCATAGATTTGTAAGAATGTAAACACTCTGAAATGATGTTTAAGTTGTGCTCCTCCTGGTCTCATGTTCACTAAGGCTTGCCTCCATGACTTCTTCCCTTATGTTGTAAAAGTTTAGGAAGTCCTGCTGTGTGCCTTTAATACTGCTGGTAAAGGGTCCCAGTGGGGTTAGGCATGTAGCTAAGGTGTTAGGGCATTTGTCTAGTATATACAAGGGCCCATTAACTGGGCTGAGCAATGCGTGCTCATATTCCCAATTCTGTGGGTGTAGAGGCAAAAGGATTGGAACCTCAAGATTATTTTTGTCTTTCTATGGAGTTTGAGGCCAGCATGGTATATATAATAATCCATATTTACCAAAATAAATAAATAAAAACACACAAAACCAGAAATGGTAGCTTGAATCTGTAAGCCCAGGTATTCTCCACCTAGATGAAATGTAGAGACAGAATTCCTAGAAACCTGAGGGCCATCTAGTCTGCTTGTGTGGTGACAAGAGACCTGTCTCAAAGTGGGAGAGAAGAGGCAACACCGAAGCTGTCCTCTTGACATACCTGTGCATCACACACACACACACACACACACAGAGAGAGAGGCACAACGTACATGCATATTTATTTTAAAGATGGGATTTTTGGATTTTATTCCCAGCACCCATGATGATTCACAGTCATCTGTGACTTTAGTTCCAGGGGTTCTGACATCCTCTTCTGGCCTCTATGTGCACCAGGTACATATGCAGTGCACATATATACATATGAGAAAAACATTAATGCACATAAAATAAATAGGAATAAAGATGGTCCTGCTTTGTATCCCTGGCTGGCATAGAACTTGCCAAGTAGACCAAGCTAGCTCGACTCATCACAGAGAGCCATCTGCCTCTGCTTTGAGTGCTAGGATTAAGGGTGTGTACTACCACGCCCAGCAAGTTCAAATTTTTTGCAAAGAGGGGGCGGGCGGTTCATTTGTTTGTTTATTTTCTTATTCTGAAACTGGGTTTTGCTGTATAGCCGAGGTTAGTTTCAAACTGTCATTCCTCTTGCTGTTCCCTTCCAAGAGCTGGGATTACAGATAGGTGACAGCACACCCAACTAGTTCCTGCCTACTAAATGTTTACTTTCTGATCTCTACCTCTAGATTTTTTTTCCCTTGGGAGGTGCAAACCCCAGTGCTGGGAATCAAAAGATTGAGTTTAAATTCTGTGTTTGCCTCTGTGTGTATGCCCATGTGTATGTGTTGCTGGGGATGGTACTCAGGGCCTCTTGAATGCTTGGCAAGTATTTTCCACTGAGCTACATTCCCAACCCAATTACTGCCTTTTTGGCCGTGTCATTTTTTCGGCCATTAAAAGGTCATTATGGCAGGCAGTGGAGGCGCATGACTTTGATCCCAGCACTTCAGAGGCAGGCGGATCTCTGTGAGTTCAAGGTCAACGTGGTCTACAGAGAGAGTTCCAGGACAGGTTCCAAAGCTACAAACCCTGTCTCAACACCCACCACCACCACCAAAAAAAGTCATTGTGTTATCTTTTAGAATTGTGGTACCATTACATGAGACTTATGTATTTAAGAGTATTTTTATAAAAAAAAAAAAAAAACTGCATGGGAGGGAACTGGGCATGAAACTCAGTTTGTAGAATACTTGCCTCACTTGCACAAAGCCCTAGGTTTGGTCTCCAGCACTGTATGTATAAACAAGGTATGGTGACACTTACCTATAATCTTAGAGCTTTTAGGGGTTCAGGCAGGAAGAGCAGGTCAGAGTCATCCATATCTACATAGTGAGTTGGAGCTTAGCCTGGGATATGTGGACCCTGTCTCAAACAAATAATGCATACAGAAACACTAGCAAAAAGCCCTCAGTAAATTGGAAAGCTTGAGTGGAGGCTGTGAGTATGGGGCCGATGGTTTTCATGAGTGTCCTTGTTCTTTCCACAGTTGAGAGAGTATCAGCAAAAGAACAGCCCTGGTGTTCCTGCAGGAGCAAAGAAGAAGAAAAAGATTAAAAATGGCAGTAGCCCTGAGAAAACCACCGCCAATGATTGTCAGTCACCAGAGGATGTGAGTCTGGCTGGCAGATTCCTGGGGATGGGATAGAGAGGGCTGTGGTTCAGACGGAAGCGCCAGTGCTGGTTAAAAAAATCTGGCTTTGAGAGCTGGGAGTCTAGCACAGTGGTAATAAGTTAGGTTTCACCTGGCAAGAGACCCTGGATTTTAGCTCAGAAAAATAAAATAAAATCTGGGTCTGAATCTTATCTCTCCATCTGCTAGAAATATGATAAGATTTAGGGCAGGTTGTTTAAACTTTTTGAGCCTCTTTTTACATATCTATAAAATAATGGTAATATTGTTTAATGTATATTTATAAAGTTTAATGAAGTTTATTATAGTTTTTATGTTAATTTCCCTAATAGAAGGCCTGCTGTAGAGTTAACAGTGATTTAACAGTAGTACTGCTTGATTTTCTTGGTTTGTGGGTAGAGACCAGGCCAGAGGGAACATCATTTGTTCTCAGGCTTTCCTAAATGGAAACAACAGTAAGAAAAGATCTAAGTTTTAAGTCCATGTTTGTCATGAGCTTGCTGGCTTACCTTGGGAAAGTCTCTTTTTGACACACACAGTTTATTTGACTGATGATGGTGGACTGGCTTAGTGTCTTACAGACTTATTTTTTAGCTGGACTGTAGCAGTATGAGAGTGAAGTCTTACTTGAGAGTCTGGTCTTGAAGGTGCACATTGTTCTGGTGCCTTTTGGATTGCTTCTTGCAGTTTTGGGTCTGTGGAAAGGGCCTCTGTGTCGAGTTGCGGCATTGGTCAAGAGAACGGACTACATCCCTTGGGGACTCTTTTGCACTTTGAGAGCTGCCTCTGACAAGGCAGCAGGTGGCTGTTTGGAAGGATGTGCAGACGCGGGTGCTTTGAGTATTCCATTTCCCTGACCGTTTCTCTTCGTCTTGGCCTGACTTTCTTGCCTCTCTCCCCTGCCCTTGTTTTTCCTTCTCGCCTGCTATAGATTCAGGACATTCTGAAGGTGTTGGTGTCCGACCTTAACCGTTCCAATGGGGTCTCACTCCCTTCATTAGACAAGAGGAAGGTGAGGCAGTGTCGAGACTCCCCCTGGCTTGCTGTCCCAGCCATGCATGTCCCAGAGGCTTCCATGCTTTGGGGGACCCTCTGCCACTGGCTTATTTTATGTTGCCTTAGTTAACCCTCAGCCCCCTATGTCTGCTTCTTCAACTGCTTGCTTGATTGGGATTTTTCTTTCTTGCCCCATATCATTTCTCATCTTGGAGAAGTTGAGATCTACCTTGAAAGTGAACGCTAACTGGGGAAATAACTTTCAGATGAGGTGTTACCTGGGGTTCTGAATGCCCAGCATGGTGCTGTTGACTGGGACAGATGGGAACACAAAACACCTTTAAGGTTTGTCCACTTGATATCTGTCCCCAAAAGACTAGACCATTGAAGTGTGTGATTCTTTTTTGTGAATTCATTTGGTTTGAAAGTTAGGAATGCAAGATTATGAGAAAGTGAGTTTGCATTATAGTTTCTGGGATTGAGACTTTTTTTTCCTAAGAAACTAACTGGATAGTGGTAGCTCACACCTTTAATCCCAGCACTCAAGAGGCAGTGGCAGGTGGATCTCTGTGAGTTCAAGGCCAGCCTGGTCTACATAGCAAGTTCCAGGATAGCCAGGGCTATACAGAGAAAACCATTCTCAGGGGAAAAACAAAAAAGAACAAAGGAAGAAAGAAGGAGCAACAAATGAATAACCAGGAGACTCTGCCCTCTGTGTCTTTGAGAAATCAGTGGGCCCTTGATAGGAAAAGCACTCTTAAACAGTGACAATAATAGAGGAACATCTAGGTGTAGTGGTGCATGCCCAGCACTCCGGAGACTGAGACACATGAATGGTTAAGTCCTAAGACAGACTGGTGAGACCCTGTCTCACACAAATACCAGACTAGATGGGCAGGACAAGATGCTGTGTGACCTCCAGGGTGCCTAATGTAGTTCCCTGTGGCCCCGAGGCTGGAGAAGGATCATTCGCAGCTACTCTGATGATGAAAGTGGTTCCTGTTCATCCACAGGGAGAGCTGGGGAGCAGTGGATCAGTAAGCTCACAGGCAGCACCTTTCAGGGATATGGGGAGCCCAGGTAGCCCAGGACCTGTGTTCACAGGGCTTGGAGATGGCATGGCCTCCTGGACCTCATTTGAATACTTCTTCCACAGTTAACGTGTACCACAGGACATCTGCCAAACAAAAGGAGCAGGCTTCTGTCCACCTGAAGGGGTACCTGAGCCAGGGCCATGCCCTGTTAGAGCTGGGTGTGGAACAGAGTGAGGACTTAGGCTGGAGTTGGACTATGTTTTCAGCCACGAGAACAGCTCCTGGTCAGGTGTTGTGGTCTGCTCAGGTGCTCTGCCTCATTTCTCAGCTTGGAGGTGACACAGTGTTGGGGGAGGTATGTGGAAGACACTTGCAGTCACATAGTTGGCATTTGCTATGCTAAGGAGTCAATTACACAGAGAGCCAGGGCCTCAATTTCCTCACTGAAAAAAATACTAATCTGAGCACCCAGCCCCTCTATTCTGGAAGTGAAGACTTCCCTTGCATTTTGGAAAACATTCTTGAATCTGTAACTTATTTTCTACTCCAGGAATTAAAGAGCATGGCATCTCCCTAGTAGAGATGAAACAAAAGTTATGAAAAGATAAAAGTAGTTTCTGATGGCATGGGACATTTTAAGGAGAATGAAAACTTTAAAATTCCATGCAAAGCTGTAAGACTTAAAATGGGGGAGTTAGTTGGTTTCTCACAGTATTTAAAAGCCCAAGGGCTGTACTTGGTGTCTTGTCCCTGTATTCCCTGCTCCTAGGAAGCTGAGGCAAAAAGGGGGGGGGGGTCTCTAGTCTGAGGGCAGCCTGGGCTCTATAGCCAGAGAGAAAATCAAAAGGTGCTTTATTTTTTGCCTGTCTGAATGTTTCCAGTTTTAGAGATGTATGTTCCTAAGATGTGACAAGGGACCCAGAGCCTAGGAGAGTCTGTCACTGTTAGTGCCTCACTGCCCTGTCTCTGTCCCTGCTCTTACTGATTAGATTCAACTGTAGAACTGTCAAGGCAACATCTATAGGTGCTGACAGTCACATGGGATTCCAGGGACATGGCCACAGTAAACCTGCAAAGAGGGAGGCTCACCTTAGTATTCCAAGGTTTCTCACTTGCTCAATAGAGGAAATTTGGTCAGCATTTCAAGAGGCTGAGACAAAAGGCTCAGAAAGCAGGCAGCCCTCTCTTTGGAAAAAGGTATGGCCACTTCTCCCAACCAGCCTTCTTTGAAAGGCCTGGGTTCCCTGGCTGTCTCCCTTTGTCTTCCCATTCTCTGTCCATCTGGCCTGTTGGATATTAGAAGATCTCTAAACCAGAGACATTTTGTTTTGTTTGTTCTTCAAGATGGGGTTTCTCTTTGTAGTCTTGGCTGTCCTGGAACTCCCTCTGTAGACCAGGCTGGCCTCAAACTCAAAGACCCACCTGCCTCTGCCTCCCAAGTGCTGGGATTAAAGGCGTGTGCCACCATGCCCAGCCAGACATATTCTAAGAAGGAGGCCCTGATCCACTGGGCATGATGGCATACATCTTTCATCTCAGCTCTTGGGAGGGAGAGGCAGGTGAATCTCTTAAATTTGCGGCCAGCCTGGTCTACAGAGTAAGTTCCAAGACATTTACAACTACATAGTGAGACCCTGTCTTAGAAAAACTAAAGGTAAGAATGAGGCCTGAGTCTGAGGAATGTCTGGGTACAGCTGGTCAAGCAGGTAGTTCCCAGTAGGGAAGTGGGGAGGTTTCCACAAGTCACCACACCCTGAATTCTAGGATTGTTCCTGGCCACTGTTCCTAGGAAGGTCATATGATCTCTAGGATGCTACAAGCCAAAGGGCAGCCATTGCTCTCTGCTTTAATCAACAAGCAGCCAGTGTGTGGGTCTGGAAGGAAGGAAGGCAGGAAAGCAAGAGGAGAGGGGCGAATGGTTATATTGACCATGACAACTAGCCCATCCAAGGAACAGGGCCCCTATCAGGATCACAGTCCTTGCAGGCCAGCTCTCTGGCTCCTAGACTGGGCCATTTCTTTCTACCTACTGCGGCTGCCACAGGTCAGAGCTCCAGAGGGAACAATGCTCTCTGGTATTCAGGAAGGAGAATCTGCAGCCCCTGCTTTGAGCTTTGGCCCTTCAAAATGCTACTAAGTGGCCCAGTAGCTCCCGGCATGTGCAACTGTCCTGTGACTGCTGCCGTCCTATCCTGCTTGTCCCATCACCTCATGTCCATGGCAACGAGGTGCCTCCTGGTCTTCTAACCCCCCTGTTCTGTTCTATGACAGGCACCCACAGACCGCACTGCTCCTGCGCCGCCAACTGCTGCTGATGACACTATGTTTCTTGGTGTTGTCCCTTCCCCTGATGCTGACCTCACTGGTGTGGCGTCACCTCAGGTTTGTGCTTTCCCCCTTTTGTCTGCTGCACTCCTGTCTGCTTCCCAAAGGGCTTTTCCTTGTCTGAACGCTCTAGTCTCTTCAGGTAGCTTGGTCCAGGTGCTGCTCCTGGGGCCTGCCAAGCTGGGGAGGCCAAGCTGGGGAGGCTTGGGGAGATGGGTGTTGATGAGCTTGGCCCACCCTGTCCCTGTGAGATAATAAGCAGAAGCTGAATAGTGACCTGGCTTATTTCTACCCATACAGAGCCATGACGCTGACAATAACACTAACTTCATGGAGGAGACCAAGTAAGTGTTCCCTACTGAGGGAGTCAGGGCAGGCCACTGCCCACAAGCCACGTTCCCATCAAACCACTTGCACCCCTGACCCTGTGTCTCCTTTCTTAGGACTTTCTCATCAACTGAGAGTTTGCGACAACTTTCTCAACAACTCAATGGTCTTGTGTCTGAGGTACCAGAGGACTGGGGTCCAGGAAGGTAGAAGGGAAGAGAGCATGGTAGAAGCTGAGGCCAGGATTCTCAGGATCCTGTCAGACTCAGAGAAGACAGATTTGGACCACAATGGGTGACGTGATTTTATCCTGGCGTGGAAAGTTCGAGATGACAGCTGTTGAGGGGCAGAGGCTGGGCCATGGTGGGATTAGAACCATGAGGAATGGCACAAAGATGGTGTGAGAGGAGAGGTCCATGGTAGACGGGAAAGCAGATTGTGTTAGTTGGAGGGAGAAATAAGGAGGCTGGAGGGGTTAGACATTGAGTGTGACAGAGCATCTTCATTTGAGATATTGTCTCTCCTAGTCTACATCCTACATCAACGGGGAGGGCCTCACATCTTCTAACATGAAGGAACTGGAGGTGAGTGGCCTTGGAACATGGTTCAGTGACCCTTTAAGCCGACCACTTATCTCCTCTTACAGTGGGACCTGAGTGCCTGCTGCCAGCTGAGACAGCCCACCACCCCAACCCTAATGATGCTCTCTCTACCTTTCCCCCATCCCTCCTCCAACTCCTCCTCTCTGCATGCGCCTCAGAGCCGGTACCAAGAGCTAGCAGTAGCCCTGGACTCCAGCTATGTAACAAACAAACAACTCAGTAGCACGATAGAGGAATTGGTAAGAGTCCAGTGGGGTCCCCAATTCTTGCTGCCAGTCCTGGGCTTCAGTTTCCCCTTGGGGCTCTGAAGAGAGAGACTGGGGGCCCCTGGGACCAAGGGGCAATGGGAAACCTGGAGGCAGCCAGAGCATAGAGCATGCAGCATGGTTCTTCTCGTTGCTCTCCACCCCTTTTCTGTACTCCAGACTCCCAGCCTGAGTCCTCACCCCACTTGTCCTGAGCTTGGTGCCTCCAGTTAAAGAGCTCACAAACCCGATTGGTTGTCAGGCACCCCATGTCCTGCCCTGGCTTAGGTCCTGATTTGCTCTTTGATTTTGGTCATACCACTCCTTGGTTTGAGTTTCCTGTTGAGGCAGAGTTGGAGAGTGTCAGAGACCGCTTTCCACTCTTAAGCAAGAGTTTAAAGGCTTACTGAACTGTCAGAACCAAGTGCTCTCCCATTCCTCTTTTGGCTGTGCAAGATATGGTCAGTTCTTAACTCAGCACACTGTTCAAAATCCCAAGTTGGCAGAAGGTAGTCTTCTTTCTCAAACTTGTTTCTAGAGGTACTGTCCTTTAACTTGGACCCAGATTCAGACCTCTGTTGCACAGTTGTGAGTGAGGGGCAGCCAAGACACAGACTGTAGTTCCTTGGGAGCTTGAGGAGTTTGTTGGTTCATGTGCCCATGGGGGTCTGAGCACCTTTTTCAAATCCATCCCCCTGCTCTGTCTTGGTATGGGTAGCATAAAAGGGGCTAGCCCCAGTCACCTTCCTTTGATTCTTCCCACAGAAACAACAAAACCAAGACACTCTGGATCAACTGGAAAAAGTACTGTGGTTTCTGTGTTTACTCTTTTCATGGCTGATGGAGTTGGGGGAGGTCTCAGAGTTGCAGGCCTTGGTCTTGCTCGATTTTATCCTGGAGAAGACTCACCCCAAAGGGTATCCTCCATAGGATCCTTGATAACCTGGCCTCCTGGTGGACCTGTCCTGGGCCACTGGTTGCTTTCTGGGGGCTCATCCATTGCTGGGATTCTGCTTTCCTGCTAAGAACTACATTTCTCATGCCTGCAGGAGAAGAGGGATTATCAGCAGAAGCTGGCAAAGGAGCAGGGAGCTCTCAGGGAACAACTGCAGGTGAGTAGCCTGTGTGATATCCCTGTGTCCCTCAGAGAATATGTCTCTCCTTTCTCTTAGCACTTTTGGGGCTTTTCTCCCAAAGGTTCACATTCAGACCATAGGCATCCTGGTGTCTGAGAAGGCAGAATTACAGACAGCCCTGGCCCACACTCAGCAAGCAGCCAGGCAGAAAGCAGGTAGGATTAGGGTATCCTTCAGCCTCATGCTGATGCCTTGGCAGGCCTGAGGAGGGCGTCCCTGGGGCTCCATCTAGACCACTCTCATTTCAGGAGAGTCAGAGGATCTTGCCAGCCGCCTGCAGTCTTCCCGACAGCGTGTGGGAGAGTTGGAGCGGACGTTGTCTACTGTGTCAACGCAACAGAAACAGGCAGACAGGGTAAGAAGACAAGTCGCCTGCCTGGCCATCAGCACTTCCTGGTGGACAGTGAGCTTAAAGGGCTTTTCTGCATGGTCGAGTGCCTTGCTGCTGACAATTTAGCATGAGCTGTTTGTTGCTGCTTTTGTTGTGTGGTTGGAAGAAGCAAACTGGGGAAAAGTCCACAAATGGGTAACTGAGGGCTGCACAAGTGAGCTCTGGATGCAAAATCTAGAGGCAGGCAAGTGTTTGCTATGACCTCACCTGCCTGTGGCTTCAGCCAAGTGCTAAGAGAGGGGATATGGCCCTTGGGCTGTGCAAGTACAGAAGAGCTTAGCACTGTGCCACTGTGGGGAGGTTAGTGTGTGTATAATACATAATAGAATATATTTGAGATGATTGACAAACTCGGGGCTGGGAACAGGATGACGATTGGGAGGCATTTTGCTTCTGTACCCTCTGAGTTTTGGACTGTGTGAATAGACCATCTGTTCAGAGGAGAGCACAAGATCCAAATAGAAGTTAACTTTCTTCTTAATTGCAACCCCGGGGGAAAGGGCCTAGAGATTTAGATACCCCAAAATGTTCAAGTTCCACCTCTGCTAAGTGACTTCAAGTCAGAACTTTTGTACACTGTGTTTCTGCCCAGTGGGGGTGACAGCAACCGTTGTCAGTGGGTGTGAAGATTGGGTAGGTTAGCAATGAAGCGCTCAGTGAACAATATTAACACCAATAGTGTCTGAGAGTTGTGGCTCAATGCTAGCCTGCTGCTGTGAATGTCTCAGCCTCTATGTGCTAAGATCAGTATAAACCACCATGTCCTTTTTCTCTGCTTGCTTCATCCTTATGGAGTTCTTTGTTTGTTTTTTGTTTTTATTTTTCAAGACAGGTTTCTCTGTGTAACCCTGGCTTTCCTGGAACTCTGAGATCCTCTTGCCTCTGCCTCCTGAGTGCTGGAATTAAAGGTGTGTACCACCACTACCTGGTACAATTCTTTTTATATTTTTAAGGTTTATTACTTTTAAAAAAAAAGAAAATTATTTATTATATATACAGTATTTTTCGTGCTTGCCAGAAGAGGGTACCAGATCTCATTAGAGAGCCACCATGTTGTTGCTGGGGATTGAACTCAGAACCTCTAAAAGAGCAGCCAGTGCTCTTAACCTCTGAGCCATTTCTCCAGCCACTGGTTTATTTACTCTGTGTATGTGTGTGTGTCTGTGTGTCTCTGTCTGTGTGTCTGTTTCTGTGTGTGTGCGCGTCTCTGTGTGTGTGTCTGTCTGTCTGTGTGTCTGTGTCTTACCTTTATGTATATGCACCACAAACACAGCAGGTGCCTGCAGAGGGCAGAAGGCACTTGGATCCTGGAACTGGATCCACCAAGTTGGTGCAAGGAACCAAACCCAGGTCTTCTGGAAGAATAATATCTGTCCCTTTTACTGAGTTTTTCCTTTTGTTGTTGTTTTGTTTTTTGTTTTGTAGTCCTGGATAGCCTGGAACTCAGAGAGATCTGCCTGCTTCTGACTTCCAAGTCCTGGAATTAAAGGGTTGTCCCACCACTGCCTGGTTCAGAAGTTCTTATTTAAAAAACAAACAAAACAAAGGAGAAGCGGTGGTGCCACACGCCTTTAATCCCAGGACTCTGGAGGCAATTAGGCAGGTCTCTGTGAGTTCTAGGCCAACCTGGTCTACAGAGAGAGAGAGCTCCAGGATAGCCAGAGCTACACAGAAAACCCTGTCTTGAAACTTCCACCCCCCCCCCAAAAAAAAAGGAGTTACTAGGGAGGCATGATGGTACATACATCTTTAATCCCAGCACTCTGGAGGCAGAAGCAGGTAGATATCTTCAAGTTGAGGCCAGCCTGGTCTACATAGTGAGTTCCACAACAACCAGAGCTATATAGAGACCCTGTCTCAAAAAATAAGACATTTATTATAAATATATATTTAAAAATAACAAAAACAAAAATAATGAGCCAGATGGAGTGACATATGCCTGTTATTCTAGCATTTGAAAGAGAAAGGCCAGCCCCATCTGCCTGAGACTCTGTCTCATAAAACCAAAATAATTGCTGGCAAGGTGACATGTACCTGTGATCTCAGCACGGGGAGGCCGAGACAGGAGGGTTCAAGGCCAGCTTGGGCTATAGTATAGATTCTAGACTTGCCTGGTTACTTACCCTGCTTCAGGAGAAAAAATTAAAAGAGAGCTAGGGTGTTCATTGGTCAGGGATAGAGTAATTGACTGGCTTATACAAGAACTTGAGTTTGATCCCCAGCTTTGGGAAAAAATTATTAATAATTAAAAGCAAAAGCAGGGCTGGAGAGATGACTTAGCAGTTCAGAGCACAGGCTGCTTTTCAGGGGGTCCAGGTTTGAATCTCAGTTACCCACATGGTGGCTCACAAGTATCTGTAACTCATGTTTATGGCAATTAGACATATATATAGGCAAAACAACAATACACATATAATAAACAAAATTTTAAAAATATAAAACAAAAGCTGGATGGTGATGGCACATGCCTTTAATCCCACCACTTGGAAGGCAGAGGCAGGCAAATCTCTATGAGTTCCAGACCAGCCTGGTCTATAAAGCTAGTTCCAGGACAGCCTCCAAAGCCACAGAGAAACCCTGTCTCGAAAAACAAAAAAACAAACAACAACCCTGAAGGCTGTGACTGGTGGTGTGGACTTTTGGTCCCAGGTGTTAGAGAGGCTGAATTAGGAAGATAATCTAAGCATAGGAGTTTGGAGCCAGCTAGAATAACATAGTGTGACCCCACTGTAAAAACAAAACAAAGTCAGGTTTGACACACACTGGAGGCAGAGGCAGGCAGATCTCTGAGTTTGAAGCTGGCCTGGACTACAGAGGGAATTCCAGAACAGCCAGAGATACGCAGAGAAACCCTGTCTAGAAAAACCAAACAAACACACAGAAACATAAATAAGACCATGGGCTTAGAAATGTCTTGGGAAAATGTCAAGTGTGGTCAGGAAGAGGAAATGTCACTGTGGAGTCACTGGGCGGTTGGTGTTGTGCCAGCTGTCTCTTTAGCCTGCCAGGTTCAGACTCAGCTCTCTGTATCTGCAGTACAACAAGGACCTCACCAAAGAGCGAGATGCCCTCAAGCTGGAGCTGTACAAGAACAAGTAAGAATGGGAAGGAGGTTGGGCTTCCTGTAGCCTTTGTGTGGGGAATGGAGGCTCAGAGGAGACAGGTTTAGCCTTGTGTAGAGCTGTGCACTAGTCCCAGCCATGCTCCCAACTCATGGCGTGGCCTGTCACTTGTGTCTGTGACTTTGTAACAAGGCTCCTAAGTTATTCTAAAATGTGGTCCTTTCTGTTCTTGGTCCCTTCCTTTCTGCCTCTGTCCATAGCAAAAATAATGAGGACCTGAGGCAGCAGAACTCAGAACTGGAAGAGAAACTTCGAGTCTTAGTGGCAGAGAAAGCAGCTGCCCAGTCGGGGGTGGAGGAGCTGCAGAAGAAGCTGGAAATGTCGGAGCTGCTGCTGCAACAGGTGCGAGGTGCAGCCCATACCCCTAAAGCCCAGGCACACAGTCTCAGCATCCTTGGGGGTGGACTGTAGCCAAGCACGGGACAGCTTCAAGCCGCCTCCTGGTCCTGCTGTAGAATCCTTTGGTAAAATGTTCGACAGTGGAGCCCTGAGCACATCTATGGAGTCATAATCTTAGTGGTTGTGATATGGCGGTTAAAGTTTTATTTTTTGACATGTCCTGGTTGAAAACCCATCTTTTTTGTTACTTTATTATTGATTGATGTTGTTGAGACAGAGTCTTATGAGTAGCCAGGGTGACCTGTAACTCATTAGGTAGGTAACCAGGCTAGCCTTGAACTCATGGTAATCTTTCTACCTTAGCCTTCCAAGTGCTGAGGTTACAGCCATGAGCCACCATGTCCAGCTGAAAAACCATCATCCTGTTTCATTTAAATGACACATGCAAGAGGCCATTTACAGCCTCCTGGCACTTTTCTCGTATGGCATTTAAGTTTTATATGAGTTATCCATTAATCCTAGCTCATACTCTTGTGGGGAACACTGCAGTAGAGCCCTTCACTTTCCTTCTACAGTTCTCAAGCCAATCTGAGGCCTCTGACAGTAACCAGCAGTTACAGCATGCCATAGAGGAGCGGGCTCAGCTGGAGACCCATGTAGGCCAGGTGAGGATATGTGGGGGCAGAGGAGGGCGTGATCCCAGGTGGCCAAGGGCAGGTGAGAACCAGTGATAGCCCTTCCTAACTTGTGTGTTGACTGATGCAGCTGATGGAGTCGCTGAAACAGCTCCAGATGGAGAGGGATCAGTATGCAGAAAACCTGAAAGGAGAAAGTGCCATGTGGCAGCAGAGGATACAGCAAATGGCAGAGCAGGTGAGGCCTAGCCCCTGGTGTCTTTGCTCTTCCTGAGCATCATTGGGATGCAGCTGAGGGGTCAGGGACTTCAGTTTTGTGGAGGTGGGACTGGGAATGGATAGTGCCTGGGATCTCCAGCTCTTTCCCTATGCCTTTGGGCAGGTGCACACACTGAAGGAGGAGAAGGAACACAGAGAAAGTCAGGTACAAGAGCTGGAGACCAGCTTGGCTGAACTCAGGAGTCAGATGGGTGAGTAGGGCAAGGGTGACCCCAGAACAGGACTGGGTCCAAAGGCCATAAAGGTGGCTTCCATTGCTTTGGGGAGGAAGGTGGGTGCAAGGGCATTGTAGCAGAGGGCAAGGGGTCCCTGCCAGGAGATGGAAAGTCTTGTCATCCCTCTGAGCATGAGTCCCTTTGTGCAAAGCATGATGCCATACCTACTGCTACCCTTTGTGGATGACTGAGCATCACAGAATTGTACTAGACTGGTTTGAAATGCTTACCTCCTCTCAGACCCTGACAGAAAAGAAGCCAAGGCTTGGGACAGAGGGCCCTGACTTGAGCTCACAGTGGAGCCTATCTGAGAAGCCAAGGGTGGATCCCTCACTGTACCTGCTTCCTTTCTCAGAGAAGCCACCACCCCCACAGCCTCCAGCTGGACCCTCTGAGGTGGAAGAGCGGCTGCAGGGAGAAGTTGAACAACTGCAGAAGGAACTGGAGAATCTGACAGGACAGCTGAGGGCCCAGGTGCAGGACAATGAGAGCCTGAGCCACCTGAACCGAGAGCAGGAGGAGCGGCTGCTGGAGCTGGAGCGGGCGGCAGAACGCTGGAGTGAGCAGACGGAGGAGCGCAAGCAGATCCTGGAGAGCATGCAGAGTGACCGCACCACCATCAGCAGAGCACTGTCACAGAACCGCGAGCTAAAGGAGCAGTTGGCTGAGCTGCAGAACGGCTTCGTCAGGCTGGTGCGGAGCCTGCAGGCCCTCCTTACTCAAGGGATGGGGTGCTGTCCACCTCACATGAAATGGTGGTGGTGAAGGCACCCAGCAAGCCAGAGCTCTGGGGTGTGTGGGAATGATCCAGGAGCCTTCCTTGCTGTGTGGGAGGAGGTGCATATGCAGGTCTGGGTACCCCAGCCACTTTAGATCCTACTGACTGCTGCTTTCTGTCCAGACCAACGAGAACATGGAGATTACCAGTGCACTGCAGTCAGAGCAGCATGTCAAGAAAGAGCTGGCCAAGAAACTGGGAGAGCTGCAGGAGAGGCTGGGAGAGCTGAAGGAGACAGTAAGGCCTACTGCATGGGTGCCAGCTACTGGATTTGGGGAGGGGAGATGTAAGGCTCATCACAGATCAGCTGCAGTCTGGGGACAGGCTTGAAGTCAGCCTATGACTGTTTTATTAGAGATGGGTAGCCCTGGACTGCTCTTCATCTGGGCCAAGGCCAGAAGCTGAGTCTTTATAGTTAGAGGTTATACAAGGCTCTCGGTTCAGGCTGGATTCACATCCATTTGTTCAGATGCTTCCTATCACAAAACCTGATTACTGAACTTAAAAGATGAATTTCCTCATAGAAGTGTTGAATGTCAAATGAGAATGTGGGCATAGACTATTGGACACTAGTGTTTTGTGCAGAACACTATAGGCTGGTTCCATCAGCTTTTTCATACTTGGGTCCTAAAGAGGTGAGAAAGGTGACTGGGTGTGAGACTGGGTGCAAAGGCATGGCACGGGCCCAGCATGTGGAAGCCAGCCACTGCCTGCCCTCAGGCCTAGCCTTCCTGCAGGTGGAGCTGAAGAGCCAAGAAGCACAGAGTCTGGAGGAGCAGCGAAACCAGTGCCTGTCCCATCTGCAGCAATATGCTGCTGCCTACCAACAGCACTTGGCTGCCTATGAGCAGCTGACCTCTGAGAAGGAGGCACTGCACAAGCAGCTTCTGCTGCAGACACAGCTCATGGACCAGTTGCAGCATGAGGAGGTACAGAGCAAGATGGCAGCTGAAATGGCCCACCAGGAGTTGCAAAAGACCCAGGTGAGGCAGTTGCTGAGGCTGGGCCCCACTGGGAGGACCTGGCCACCTCTGTACCTACTCACTCTTTCCTAACCCCTTAGGAGCGCCTGGAAGCCACCAGCCAGGAGAACCAGCAGCTCCAGGCCCAGCTGAGCCTCTTGGCTCTCCCTGGGGAAGGTAAGACCACACAGGAGAGGGAAGACTCTGACTGACTCATAACAAAATGGAGTTGATGTCTTTGGAGAAGCTTTGAGAATGCTTGGCATTCTCTAGTCAATGGCTGGGGTATAGAGGTGGGGTCCCTTAGCCCACTCTGCCTACCTGTTGGGACTGTTAGAGCAAACAACCTACTGTCTGCCCCCAGGAGATGCAGAGCAGGAGGAGGAGGCTCCTCGGCCTAGTGTGACCATCCCAGAACACCTAGACAGTAAAGAGGCCATGGTGAGCTGGATTCTGCCTTGCCCCTTCTCTTCCCTGCCTCTGTGGTCCCTTGATTTCTTGCCCTCTCGTTTCTTACCACATTGTGCCTGGGAGCCAGTGGTCACTCTTCCATCTGGGAATAGGTGCTCTCTCTACCTCCCTGCCCCCTTTATCATGAACATCTCCCTAAGAAGCACACATCCTTCTTGTGTGCAGGTGGCTTTCTTTAACACAGCTATAGCCAGTGCAGAGGAAGAACAGGCCCGCCTGCGCCTGCAGTTAAAAGAGCAGAAGGCACGTTGCCGAAGCTTGGCTCACCTGGCCACCCCAGTCCAAAGCAAGATGGAAAAGGAGGCACTGGTCCCCAGGAATGTGAGTGACTCTGTGTCTGAAGAGAGCAACCAGGCCCTGCATGTAGCCATGGAGAAGCTACAGGTGAGTATGTATTTGGGGCTCAGAGGGTGTGGGGCCAGCCAGGGCTCCTGAGTCTCTGAGACCTCTGCCTTGGCTCCAGAGCCGCTTCTTGAAGGTCATGCAGGAGAAAGTGGAGCTCAAGGAGAGGGTAGAGGAACTCGAACACTGCTGTATCCAGCTCTCGGGAGAGACAGACACCATTGGTGAGGCAGAGCTCAACCTAAGGCAGTTGGGTTACACGGGGGCAGATTCGGGGAGCCTCGATGTCTGAGCCTTGTCCACCTACCTCCCATACCCACAGGAGAGTACATTGCCCTCTACCAAAACCAGAGGGCAGTGCTGAAGGCTAGGCACTTGGAGAAGGAGGAGTACATCAGCAGGCTAGCCCAGGACAAGGAGGAGATGAAGGTAAGCCTCACACTTCTGTGTCTCTGCCCAGCTAGGCTAGGCTAGGCTACTCAATTTGATTGCCCTCAATTTGATTTACCCTCCAGGTAAAGCTGCTAGAGCTGCAGGAACTGGTGTTGAGGCTTGTGAATGAGCGCAATGAATGGCAGGGCAAATTCCTGGCAGTCTCTCAGAACCCTGTTGATGTGCCCACCCCAGTGCCTACAGGCTCCCAGGGATTTGGAGATGCTGATGAGCAGGGTGGTGAGTAGAGCCCTTGGCTTGGGCAGGCACAAAGGGGAGGACTCCCATGGCATGCAGAGCCCTGATATTCCCCTCCCCTTTCTCTAAAGACCTTAGGGAGGTAAGCCTGGCTGACAGTACAGAGCCTACACAAGGAGCGGCTGGGGCCCCTGCTCCCCCTGAGAATCCCACTGCACAGCAGATCATGCAACTACTGCGTGAGATCCAGAACCCCCAGGAGCGTCCAGGCCTGGGCAGCAACCCTTGCATCCCCTTTTTCTACCGTGCTGATGAGAATGACGAAGTGAAAATTATGGTTGTCTAAAAGACTGGCACTCAAAGCCCCACCAAGGGCAGCCAAAGGTTCTGCCCCAACCCACCCCCCCTCCTCAGTCACCCTTACCCTTATAATAATAAGGTCAGACTCCACACACCCCCAAGGGGCTGAGGAAGTAGCTCAGTTGGTAGAGTGCTTGTTTGCCACACACACAGCTCTGGGTCCCACCCACAGCACCTCTGAACTGGGGACTCTTAGAATTCAAGCACTTGGGAAGAGGAGGCAGGAGAATCAGCCACCCTCATCTACCCTGTAGGTTCAAGGACACACTGAGCTACACTGAGACCCTGTCTTGGGAGGGGGGGATCAGACTCCCTATATTAATGTGGTATACAAACAGGGTCAGGCTCTGTGCCCTCTTGGGCCGGGTGATTTTACTTTCTAAACTCAAAAGATTGAGCAGACTAGACTGCCTCTCCGGTTAGTAGCCTGGTGGCTTCCTGACCAAGTTGTCTTTAGTTGGAGGACCTGAGTCCTTACTCAAGACCCTGGGGCAGAACAATTTGGCAGCATTTTCATGTCCAGGTGCAGCACAGGCTGGTAGATGCAGTCAGCAAGAGGGCCCCTTTTTCTTACCATCTTTTATCCCCTTCCCCTTCTTTATTTTCTTTAGCTAGTGGCTCATATATCCCAGGCTAACCCTGCACTCACTACACACTTACCTTGTGACTCTCCTGCCTCAGCACTGTACCTGGTGTTTCGCAGTGCTGAGTAGGCACTCTACCAATTGATTTACACCCCAGCACTACCTACCTTTTTCTTTCATGTGGGAACACTGGGGATGGAAGCCAGGGCCCAGCACATCCCCAGACCAACTCCCATCTTCTTAGAGGCACTTTAGGGAGTAGGAATGGGCAGCATCTCCATGGGTCCCCAGGCAGTTGGGGTAACTGCCTCTGGAAAGAATCCCACTTAGGCGGGCTTCCATCTTTTTAGAGGCACTTTGGGACAGGGAAAGTGGGTACTATTCTCTCAGGCCTTATGACAATTGGAGTAACTGTACGCCAAGCAGGATAGAGGCTCCTGGGGGGGGCTTCCCCTCCCCTGGTGTACATATTGTACCTGTGTACCATTTTGTATATTCTGGGGTAGGGACACCCTCTGTATCATAGTGGAGGTTGGAGCTAGCAAGTGGGGAGGAGATTCTAATAATCACTTGGGGCTGGGAAACTTATTTATTGGTAGTGTCAGACAGAGGACAGGAGGCGGAGATGGAGTTGTAGCACCCTGCTCATGCAGCTCCTCTTTATTTTGCTTTTTACTTGGGAAATAAATGGATTTAGCCATACTTCTGGGCCTAGGGTGTCCTGTCACTGGATTCTGGGGTTAGCCTCAGGTTGGCACTGAGCAGGGAATATGTCTTGCCAGCAGAGAGCAGACCTGTGTGGAGCCCGAGGTCTGAAGTGTCTAGCAGGGCTGATTGGCACCCATCATTGTTACTGCTTACTGAAGCTGAGGGATCCCAGGGGGAGTTCCAGGGGGCACATAGTCAAGTCTGACCTATATATAGGTGGAACACCTATAGATAGGGTACAGCACCTAAGGTTGTTAACTTCCAGGCCAGGCCTTTTCCATTCTGTCCCGCTTTCCCTAGCCTGTCCAGACATTGGGCCTGTTTTGTTCTTTAGGCTACAGGCCCCTTCAGCTCACAGCCTCCTGACTGAGTTCATGGTCCTGCTGCCTAATGGTAGAAGCAGTTCATAAGATGAGGCCCTGCTAAATTCACCTTACAGCACCTTAGCAAAGGGCTCTTCCTCAGCCTGTGTTCAATGCCCAGTGTTTACATCTTCCCCTCTCCCCAGCGAATACAAACCAGCAGAGGGAGACACAATTCCCCATCATCCAGAAATGGGTTTTATTCTCAGCCAAGAGACAGCAAGGCTGGTGGCTGTGAGAACCGTACAGCTGCCAGTGCAGCATCCCCATGCTGCAGGGTGGGGATAGCCCAGGGGATGGCTGTCCACAGGCCAAGAGGACAGGGAAGCTCACTGGAGGTGGCACATTGGAGGAGGGGTTGTCAGGGTGACAGCATTTACTTGTAGTTGGACCACAAGACTCCACAAGGACAGCATGAAGGTTGATTCTGATACTTCAGGCTAGGCTGTGTCAGCCATATATATATGTATATATATATAAGTATATTTATAGATATTTATAGAATGTCGCAGGAGCAATACCACAGAGGGGCACAAGTTTTCACCAACATCACATCTGGATGTGTTAGCTCACCACTACAACAGACTAAGTCACAGATGAAGGGGACACGCTTTGGGGCTTTGGGGGAGCCATTGTCAAGTCACAGAACAGCTGTCCAGGCAGGCTTGGTAAGGGAGGTCTCCGAGGAGTAGGAGGGATCTGGTTAGAGGTCGAAGGGGGGTCTGGGGCTCTCAGGACGGGACGGACTTGCCTGACCCGATCGGCTGGCAGTTGGAGAGAAAGCCAAAGAGAGAACCGGAGAGAGAAAAGGAAGGAGAGCTGGTAAGGCAAGAGCAGCCACCCCCAGCAGGGGCAGAGGGGATGAGGCAGGTGTGGATGTGGGCAAGGTTCCCGGAAAAGAGGCAGACAGTTGATGAATGAAAAAGGGAAGATGGGAGGGGCTGGGCCCTATCTAGCAGGTAGTCTGGGTGGAGGCTGGGTGGCCCTCTCTTGCCACACACACAGGCCTCTCACACACCACCCAGGCAATGTGCCCACAGGGCCTCCCCCTTCTCTGGTCACTCTCCCATCACACTGGCCCAGGGCCACCCCAAGCCTCAGGGAGTCCCATGTAACAGCCATGAGGCCAGAAGTGCTTGACCAGGAGAGCAAAGCTAAAGGGGATGACTGGAGGGAGCACTGGAGGCCCCTCGGGTGGTCAGAAAGCCCAGGAGTCCACTGAGGGGACTCTGGGGAGGCTGGGAGGCAGTGCCTGTGGACACAGACTTATAAGTCTAAGAGGGGAGCCTCCGCTGGTCGGGGGGCTGCAGGTCTCGTAGGTGAGGCTGGGCCCTTCCTGCTGGGGAAAAGCAGAAGGGTGAGTGTCAATGGCTGCAGAAGAATGGGGACGGATCACAGAGAGATCCTGTGGCCAGCCAGGCAGAACTCAAGCTGACTTGTCTAGTCATTAAACACTGCAGTGTCATTAGCTAAAAGGCACAGGTCACTTCCAGAAGAGGCCAGGTGTAAGAGCTAGTGGGCAGACTCTATATCTGGGGCTGAGGACATGACCATTAATTGCAGATGTGCAGTATCGAGGAGGAAGGGAAAAGGGGGCTACCTGCCCTTGCCTTGCCTGTGAGCTGTTATGGGCTAACAGAACTGCAAAGGTTTTCAAAGTGTTCTGAAATCATCAACCAATCAGAGCCCTGGCTCAGCTAATGTTTGATTATCATGCTTGCTCTGTGATGGATTTATATTATATGCCCATGCTCCCAAGTTGGGAGCTGGAATCTATCTTGGCAGCACAATTTAGACTAGGTATGAAGATTAAGTCCTCTAGCCCCTTCAGAAGCCAGCCACTCACATCCTGTCTAAGCCTTCAGTCCCTACACTGTCAACAATGAGTCTGTGTCTCTGACAGCTCCAGGGAACATCTACATCTACCAATATGGGCACGGAACCTGTCCCAAGAGCCCTCATTTAGTCAAGAAGGCCTTGAGTAGTGGCGCTGAGTCCCGGGGCTCACTGGGAAGAGAAAGAGCCAGCTGGCAGAGGACAGGAAGAGGGAGTCTAGAGCTGCAGAAGGAGGAGGGGCCTGGCTCAGAGGTCCCAAGGTTGTCCTCAGCATGGAGCTGGTGCATCGAGGAGGGAGGGGGGCAGACACACTTCATGCAGCAGGCTGAGAGCATAACCTACCGTAGCTGATACTCCTCAGGGGTCACTGATAGTGATTCTGAAAGACAGCACGAAATCAACAAGGCAGTTCACAAACACACAGGTGGGCCAGGCGTGGGGTTAGGGGACACACGCACGCACACGCCTGGGCGTGCACACACATGCTGTGAGGCCTCACGGCCCTTGCATGCACACACTAACACACATGCCCACAAACACGCATACATCTCCCCTCCCACCTCCCAGTGCCCAGCACAATTGCCGGCCAATACGTGCAGCACGGATCTGGGACATGCAGCCACTCAGCATACTGAAGCACACGCATGAGCTGTCACAATACAGAAGCTCGCCTGCACACAGAAGGCCTTTGCACCAGCTCCCTGCACACTCAGGCCTGGTGTGCTGACAGGGTTACCACACTGCTCCACAAGGGATAAGGGCTTGCACTCTAGGACCCAGTTGTCATTTCTCTGTCCAATAACTTTCCATGGTTTTGTACAGTGTTAAGTCTCCACAAATTATATCCATCCTGCCCCACCCTACAGCCAGCCACATTTACCGTCAATATAGCAGCCCATTGTCTCTGTCTGGTACTACCCTGGAAAAGTGGCAATAGTATTGACTTAGGAGAAGGGAAACTGAAGCCCTAGGAGGGAAGATGACTTGCTGAAGGGAAGTGGACCAGCATCTCTGGACATGCCGCCTGCCTTTACCCTACTGTTTCATCATTAGAGCTCCATAGAGCAGGCCTATCCATGCCTCATTTGGTGTGTGTGGATTAGACCCCCCAGTTCTGCCCTTTAACCATCTAGATTCCCAAACAGATGCTATTGGTCTGTCTGATAATGTGTCTTCCTCAAAGCTCATGGTCAGTGGAAATTGGGCAGGCCGAGTCAGCTATTAGAGCGAACTTCCTGGAAAGCCAGTCATGGATCAAGAGGGCAAAGTCAAGGGATGAAGTGTTTTTCTTTTCCCTAGCGATCTCTGGCAGTAGGGGAGTCTAGTTCCTAACCCTGCCCCACACCCACCATCTGGTTCCAGACCACCGGATTGTCCACGATTCCCAGATCCCTTCCCCAGCTGTGTCCTATCCTACTCCATGCCTGGGTGCCACTCACATTCACACCCGTGTGCACGCCCACACACACCACACACCTTGCTGGTCATACAATCACAGCCTGGACTGATCATGTGGGTCAGAGGCTGGATACCACCCTGGGACAGCTTAAAAGGGCTGGAAAGTGGGAGCATTAAGGCAGTTCTGAATGTTAACTGAAGAAATCCCCACGGCTCAAACGGAAGATCTGGGATCAGAGCCCAAGAGGTGAGGTGGGCTCACCAGGAGCTGGGCGGGTGAGTGGAGGATGGAATGGAGGAGAATGGAGGGCAAGGGTTAGAAATGCAAAGTGTGGGAAGGATGGAGAGAAAATGAAAAAAGAAGGAAGCGCCATGCAACTGCTGAAAAGGAGGGGGCAGGTGGTATAGTCCCAGAGCCCCCTCCTCAGAAACCACCTCCGGGACTCAGCGCCCCCTGCAGGGCAGGGCCGTCAGCCCGTGGCGGCAGGTCCCTTGGCCCTGCACCACCAACCCCAGCGTCAGGGATGGAGAGGGTCGCTTCCACGGCTAGGCCAAGGATCAAGAATCCGACTCCACCTCCCTCCCAGTTACGACCGCTTGGAGGCCTTTCCCGCCGCTTTCAGCCCCTACTCACCTGGGAACCCCAGGTGGGGCACGGTTGGGGCGCGAGGGCACCTGGGGAGGGGGGCCGAAGGGATCAGGGGAAGCCCCCGGCCTGGAGGGCACGGGGGGCGCCCCCCCCAGGGCGGATCCAGCAGGCGGAGGCCCAGGAGCAGGGCCCCGCGACCCGGGCCGGGCTGGGGGAACGGCGGGGGCTCGGCGCTGCGGCGTGGGGCTGGACGTGGGAGATCTACGGCCGGGCGACAAGGGCAGAAGAAGCGAGGAGCAGAGATGAGCCGCTCGGTCCCTAACCAGGACCCCGCCCCCAGCCCAGGCTGTCCCCGCCCATGCAGCAAGCCCCGCCCACCGCGGCCGCGGACAGCATCCGAGCCGAAGCCTTGTCCCCCAGCGGCGCCACCCGTCCTGCAGCCAGTGCTCACGGCAAGCCCCGCCCCGCGACAAGCCCCTCCCTTTTCTAAGCTCCGCCCCTCGCTCCAGGTGGGAGCCCCCGAGACCCGGGCGCGCCACTGCCCGGTCCCGGCCCTCCTCCCGCGGGCCCCGGGCTGGGGGGCTTTGGGGCCGTGGGGGCCAGCCCTGGTACCTGCGTCCGGCCGGTACGCTCTGCACCTGCAGCCAGGAGTCGTCCACGGGCGGGGGCATAGGCGTGCTGACGGTGGTCGTGTTGATGTCGCCGATAATGCTGAGCGCTTCCTTCAGTGCGTGGTACATGCGCAGCATCTCATCGCGCCGCTGAGCCTGTTCGGCCGATTCCTCCATCAGTGTGTTCTGGTCCCCGCAAGAGTACAAGTTGGCCAGCAGCTCGGAGAAGATAAACTCCTTGGTCTGTGAGCGAGCAGAGAAGGAAGGAACCGATGAACATGCCACCCTGTCCCTGGCCAGACCTGCTGGGACTAGGTGTAGAACTGGGAGCTGGGGTTTGGCATTTCAGATGCCTACTTCTACCTGGTGTCTAAACTCGTAGGCCTCTTCAGACACCATCTAATGTCCTTTTCTCAGATGGGAACACTTAGCCAGAGAGGGAAGCCACCTGCCCTCGGTCTGGAATCTGGGATGAGACTCAGAACCTAGCATGCCACTAGGACAACTGCCTAAGTTTATGAGCCTTTCTCAGGACCAAAATAAGCAAGAAGATAGTTTAAGATGTCCTGAGTCCCTAGGAAAGAAAGCAATAAATATATAATTATAATGTGTCCTTGGATTGAGTGAAAGGTGTCAGTGTGTGTGTAGTGAAGGTTTAATTCCCATTTTAAATTCCCAGGGAGTGCTGGGCAGTGGCGGTGCACACCTTTAATCCCAGCACTTGAGAGACAGAGGCAGGTGGATCTCTGTGAGTTCAAGGCCAGTCTGGTGTACAAAGTGAGTACCAGGACAGCCAGGGCTATGTAGAGAAACCCTGTCTCAAAAAAACCAAACAAACAAAAAAATTACCCCAATGTGCGGCAGTATTGTGACTTGTTGACACCGTTGTATCCTATTCCAGTTTCACTGACTCCTTATCCAAAAATCTACTGAACACCTTCCATGTGCCAGGCTCTGTACTGCTCCATACTTCATGAGCAATGCTGTCCTCAGCTCTATTATTATCATCAATGGTTTACACATTAGGAAACAGAGTCAGAGATGGAAGAGCATCACAACCCACTTCTGCTGTCCTGGGCCCTGCTTGTTCACTAGGCCACAGTCTGTGGTGGCTCTGTGAGCTATGTTTCATCTCAGAAAGTGGATACTCCTGGCTGCTCCTGAAGAGCATGCATGTTTGGGTCAACCTAGGTATGCATATCTATTTTTCAACTGCAAGTTCCCTGAAATTCAAGTTAAGATGACATTTCCACTGGATATGTAACATCTGGAGTGGGTTTACAAAAGCTTAATGGGAAAATAGTATGCAACATACGTTAACTAATATTTTTTAGATTGGAGCCAGTTATTGTGGGACATGCCTGTCACCTCAGCACTCAGGAGATGGAAAGAGCCAGGTGAAAGTCATCCACAAGTTTGAAGTCAGCCTGAATATCATGAGCTTAAAGTAAATACTATTAAAATTAAGGATTTTGGCACCAGGTATAGCGGTCCAAGCCTTTAATCCCAGCACTTGGGAGGCAAAGGCAGGCAGATCTTTGTGAGTTTAAGGCCAGTCAGAGCTACATAGTGAGTGCCTGTCTTGAAAATAAGTAAATAAATAATTAAGGGTTTGGGGATTATGGGATAGTTTGGTGGATAAAGGTGCTTGCTGCAAAGCCTGATAACCTGAGTTCAACCCTCAAGACCCTCATGTAGGAGAGAACCAAGTCCCTCAAATTGTCCCATGACCAACACAAAAACAAATGACATGTGTTCCCCTGCCCTGTGCATTTATATAAATAATACAATAAGCAAAGATAAGCCAGCTGACTGCTTGGTCCCACACAGCCACCCTGCACCGCCCCCTGCTATGAACATACATTGTTGATCATGAGGTGCATGATGGTCTTAGGCATGAGATCCCGCACGGTCTTGTTGACAATGGCCATGTACGAGTCTACCAGGTTCCGAATGGTCTCCACCTGCCTCTCCAGCTGAGGGTCCATGGAGTGCATGAAGCTGTCAGAGCCATTCTCCTCGGTCTCACTGGCCTGCCATTGGGAACACAGGGTATCAGAACGGCAGGGCCTTGTGCAATCAGACTCCTGGTATCACTAAGAACTCAGCCCTTGCGAGAGTGCTGCCACACAGAGGCACTGAGGGCGACTGGGACTCTAGGCTCACCACTGTGCCTCTCAGAACCCCAGATTCTCCACCTTCAGCTTTGACTCTGACCCTAGTGGCTAGAATTTGTCCCCACTTCTCAATCCATACATTGGAAAAGGTCATCTCCAAGTTGCAGGGGGTGGGCACACTTACTTTCTCTTTGTCCTGGAGGCCCACATCAGAGCAACAGAAGCCATAGCAGCATTGCAGCCGCCACCACCACCAGGGACCACATTTGAAGTAGACAAAGAGAAAAAGGGAGGGATTGTGTGAGCCTTCTGCAGTGTACCCAAACCTGCTGCAGTAACAGAGGGAGATGTGACAAGGCCACCAGTGGATGAAAGTTCAGGAGATGCTCTCTGGTATCCCTTGGAGGAAAATGGGGAAACCAGAGGGCTTTGTTCCAAACCCATGCGGGTAGCTTTCTCTTTACATCAAATAAGAACTTCTCAAAGCCGGTGCCCTGGAACCCACAGGGACAAGCAGCTGGCCCCTTCCCTCCCCTAGCTCCACCACTCACCCCAACACGCTCAGGGTACACGCCAGCCCTCAGGAAGGAAGCCTTCCAGCTGTCAACCTCCTCCTGTGTCTCACAGGCCAGTTCCAGCTGCCGATAATCCTTGTAGACATTCCTGCAGGATGGGGTAGGCGGGAGGGAAGATGAAGAAAAGCCCCACCCTGCTCAGGGGACCAGGGCATGTGTGGGCTTTAGGGGCGTATCCATCCCCGGCTTTCTTGTTGGCCTTAGGCAAGGTCCCCCTGTCTTCAAGCCTCAGGGTTCTCATTTTGTAGGTAGGCTAGTAATGATTCCTGTCTGCTGTGGTCATTGGGATGCTTCAAGGGGAAACGTAGCCCAGTGTGTAGAAGGGACTGAAGTTAGGCATGGTGGTACACTCTAAAGCCCTTACTTGAGGGGTTGGGGATTTAGCTCAGTGGTAGAGCACTTGTCTGGCAAGCATAAGGCCCTGAGTATGGTCCTCAGCTGGGGGACAGGGAGGGGCTGTGGGTGGCAGTGGGGAACAAAGCCTGTACTCAGAGACTGAGGCAGGACAATCTTCAGTTTGAGGTCAGCCTGGACTACTTAAAGAGACTGAGACCCTGTCTCAAAACAAAAGGAAGGCTGCAAAGTCAGGCAGTGCAGCCATGGCTTGATTTCAGGCCCCTTCAGCACCCTCCCTGGCTTCCAGATGGCATCTGTTTGGGATTCCTATCTCTGAGTAGGAAAGAGCCCATATCAGAGCCAGCCTGGAACTAGGGAAGTGAGGTCTAGTCCTGAGTCCATCTGAGAGACTGGGCCTTTAGACTTTTTGTTTCTAGCTCCTGGCAGTATTCTGTGCCAAGCAGACACTAGGTAAATGGCTGTGGAAAAAAAGGAGGGAGGGAACAAGGAAGGGAAGGGGAGAGGGAAAGGGGGAAGGGGGAGGAGGGTGCCTAAACATGGACCAAGCACTTAGGAGAAATCAGTAACTGTCTGAGGACAGGCCCCATTTTCTACACAGCAGGATAGCTTGGGGTTTGTAGGGCCTGGGGTCTCAGCAGCTCAGCCAGGGGCAAGCAGGCACCTCTGCTCTGTGTTGAAGAGGGCAAAAATATGCTTGCTTGACATGAAGCCCTTCTCCACATCACGAAGCTTCAGATTGTCCACAGACAGCATGTACTTCTTCTCTTTCTCCTGTAGGGAGGGGTAGGACCGAGGGGTCAGTCTGGCACTGCTGTGCCCCATCCCTTAGAGTGCTCCACGTGGGTGGGCATCTGGGATTGTCAACATTCAAAGTAGTCTGCTCCAGTCCTTGCCACCACATGTGGTACTATACAGTAAATCCACGGAGCCCTAACCCCGCCTGGGCACCCCACCCACCCCGTGGCTTTTCAAGCCAACCCTACCAGATAAGATGTATATATATATATCATATATCACATATCATAGCTTAAGGGGCTGGCGAAGGCATTGAGACTAAGAGGGTCTCCCTCATCCCACCCTAAGCGAGTTCTAGAGACAGGCCAGGCTGGGATGGCTCATATGAGGCACCCTCGCCTCCAGCCTGGCTGCCTCTGACTTCATTTCCTGACTACAGAGACGGGACGGGAGACTATACCAGCCCTGGAGGCTTCAAAGGGCTGGCTCAGCCCACTCCCCCTCTCAGCCATCCATGTGTTACCAATCAGACCCACAGCACAAGCCTGGAAACTGTATGTCTGTGAGCCCATGTGTATGGCTGTGTGGTTGTTGCAAGGCCCAGCAAGTTCACCATTGTGCACACCTGCGTCCATAGGACATAGGTGCATGTATGCATTGGACCATGTGCTAATATGACCATGTTTGTTGACATGGTTGTGTGGCAATTGTGAATGGAACGTAAGACTATGGAGCCATGGTCTTACCCATGGTTTGTGCAGTGGCCTAGACACATTGGTGTGTTGTTTTGTGGAAGAAGTTATATAAATCTGTGGACAGAAGCAGCTGTGTCTGTAGGCTCTGTGTCCCAGGGGAAGGGTTCAGGGATCCTGGGAAGAGACACCTCAGATGGGGCACCAGGAAGGAGGAGAAGCTTCTGCTGCCTGGATCTCACTGGACCTCCCACCCAATACCACTGGGCCTGTGCTGGAGGGATGGTCTGTGTGGGACTCCATAAGCTTTGACTAGGATCTCAGGTGGGGGCTGGGTTTAGGAGGACCTTTCTTTCCCACCCTGGCGTCATCTCCACCCCTCTGCCCCACACACCCGCCTAGCCTATGCAGCCACATAAAGCCCTCTTTATGCCAGGCGGGTGGCCGGGAGCCCCAGAGGGCGGCTGGGGGAGGAGAGGAGGAAGTTGCACACGCGGCCAGGGAACATCTGGAACCCATCTAGGGAGGCCCGCCACAGCCGCCTTGTGCTCAGGGTTGGACACTAGGTAGGAGTGGCCTCCTCCCCCAGCCCTCCCTTCCTGCCGGCCCCCTCCCCAGGCCCCTCCTTCCAGCCCAGCTCCCGCTCACCCCTGCCACGTCAAAGGAGGCAGAAGGGGAGTCGGGAGCAGAGAGGGACCACGGCTGGCCGGCTGGGGCTGGGGGGACATTGGAGCTGGGGCTGGGGGCATCGTATCTCTAGGGGATGGGACCAAAACTCCCACCGGATGGACAGATGCTGCTGCCTGGATGGACCAGAGGATACCTCCACTCCGTCTACCCAGTGTTTAGACTACCTGTTCAGGACTCCCAAATTGTACAGTAGTCTGCACATTGGTTAGGCTGGGCTGGGTTAGACCCTCGGCACCGTCGCTGGAGAGCTGCACCAACCCTGCTGTCTTCCAGAACCAGAGCCTGGACTTGGGACAGGGAGCTATGGGGCACAGGGTGGACTGGGAGGAGCGCAGAGCTATGGGACTGCCGTCCTGCTACGGGACAGATGGGAGGTCGTGGTGATGGGGGAGGGCAGCGGAGAAAGACGGAGAAGATGGAGGGGGGGTCGTCGGAGCTGGTGATGTGGGTGACTGCCTGTCTGACAAGATGCTTCCCCAACCCAAAGACCAGAGGACATGCGTCTGGGTAGAGGGGACCAAACCTCTGCCCATGCCCAAACTCCAGCTATCCTAGTGCAAAAATGCACTCATCCCGACAATGCACTTTAGCACTCTTGCTTCGAGGCATACATCTGTGCACCCCAGCTTTAAAGTGCACATCCATGCCCGGATACACTCAAGTGCATGCACTCACACTCAGACACACAGCCTCACAATGGGAAGCTCCCTTCCCCCAGCCTCACTTCCCAGACACATACACATATTCTCAAATATCCCCCCTTCACACTCTCTCTCCCACCCTACCCCACACACACATGGACACACAAGCACAGACAATGAAGTCACAAGCAAATTCACACCTAGGTGTTTATACCCCTAACACACTCACAACACCCCCCACAATACCCACAAGATACACACACACACACACACACACACACACACACACACACTACTCAGGCAGATTTCTCATACAACTAAACTCAAATCTATACACAAAACTCAAAAAAAAAAAAAAATCACCCTGGGTATATAGAAGCCCCTTTCAGTTGGGCTCACCCGGGTAGCCAGATATGGGGTCACCATCCCCCTAACTCTGTATAAAGGGTCTTAGATATGGGAACATGAGACCCATGGGGAATATCTAGGGGGCCTGCCAGGGTGACAGGGTAGGAAGCCACCTCCCGGCCCCACACTACCTCGTACTCCATCCCTTCCAGGGGCCCCTGGGCTGGGGAGAGGCCAGGGTTGTGGTAATGAGGTCCAGATGGTTTGGCGCCCCCGCCAGTAATGACAGAGGACCCCGCCCAAGGTGGGGAGGTGGGGCCCATCCTAAGGCAGGCTTGGAGGGTAACAGTGATCAAGAAGGGAGAGTGGTGGCCTAAATCACAGGCCACCACTCTAAAATGCTAATGCCCCACTGAGAGAAGCCTGTCTTATGGCGGGCCCCTCAGAAGGAAGAGGGTCCCTTCCCCCCACTCCTCAGCCAGCTGGAGTTCATTACCAAAACACCCCCTGTCACCGCCCCCATTCTCAATGGTCACCTCTGGAATCCAGATGTGAAAGCCAAATAGACTCATTCTTAAAGGAGACCAGAAACTGGAGGGGAGTGGTGGGGGCCTCCGGGTGCCCTTGGAAGCAGGAGGCTATTCTGCGGGGTAGCTCTGCAGGCCATCATTGCTACTGGCCCCTTTGCCCTGGAGGTGTCCTAAGCAGCTTGCTTTGGTTGGCAGAAGCTGAGGGTACTTGAATGCAGGGGTTAACTGAGTGCCTGGCAGCTGGACATGTATGTGTCATGGTCCTGTAGGGGCCACAGAGGAGACGGCACGCCCCAGAGTGAGAAAACAAGAAGGCCACTGGGCTGCTGTGTCAGGCAGCAGCACCCAGCACCCTCTCCAGGGCCATCCACGCCTGTCACCGTCTCCTGTCTCCTTCCAGCCTGGGTGAGAGGGTACTTCCCTGGCTGAACATACTACCCCGCCCTCTCATACAAATCTTTTCAGGCACCTGGGGTGTGGTCTAGCCCACTGCCAGCTCTGAGCCTGGCCCTTGACAACCAATGGCCTTTGACTCACCTCATCATCCTTGTACCAGGACAGGTTCTCTGCAGTCAGCACAAACCAGTACTCCTTGGAGCCTCCTTTCATGATACCGATGTTGTTGATGGTCAGCCACCCCTTTCGAATAACCTGGAGCAGGGGGTTGGGCAGGAGGTCAGTGGGCAGGGGTCAGGCTTCCCCAAGGAGGATGGGACTAGTGAGGAGGCATTCAAAAGCCTCCTCCTCAATTCTCTGAGGCCTGACTGGTCAGAGAGGGTGGGGGCCAGACCTGCCCTGGCTTGAACCACAAGTGGATAGAGGAGAAGACAGGAAAGCAAGGGTCAGCTAGAGCTAGAGAGGAGCCTCCTAACAGCCCGGGATGTATGTGTGAGCCAAGGCTGGCCCGCTTGGATAGAGGGTAAGCTCCCCATTGCTAAGAGTGTGCAAGCAGAGTTTGCCATCTATTTGGGTAAGGCAACTCCAAGTGTCATTTGAGGGTCTACTCCGACATAGTTTCTGACCTTGAGAACACTGTGCTCCCTGCACTTGCTTCCCCTCCCTTTTTTTGGCTGACATATACCTACTGGCCCTTTGGTATCAGCTCAGATTTACATGGTGAGTGGCCCTCCCTGCCCCCAACATCAATCATGAGCACAGTAATGACCTCTGATCAGTCTCCTGTTTGCTTCTGTAACAGGAACTGCAATGTTAATCTCTCTCTCTCTCTCTCTCTCTCTCCCCTTCCTCCTTTCCCTCCCTCTGTGGAGAAAGGAGGAAGAGGATATTATCCACTTATGCAAACTTCCTGGCTAATGCATGAATTTTCTTGTATCTCTTATCACCTTGCATAGCTCCGGGCAGTCAGGAACTGATGGAAAATGCTTTGGTGCTATGAATAAATGACCAATAAGCTGTGACAGTTCTAAGAGTCCTCAAGGCAGCAGGAAGAGGCAGAGACACACATTGTCTAGGCAAGAACTTCCTAAGAAAAGTTCATGATAACCAACAAGGGCCACTTTCATGGCAGCAAGCAGTCTATCCTCAGACATCACCATCGAGGGTGGGATCGGGCCCAGGCCCTGGCAGTAATTCTGACTGAGGTCCTGACCTCACTGGATGCTTCTCTGAGCATCCAGAGAGACTCATGGAGGCCTGGGGCTGGTGGTAAAGGCCTGTGGCACAACTTGCTTGAGGCTTTCCTAACCCCCTTAGGCTTCAAGAACCTCACTGAAAATTTAAATCACACAGGCTATCAATATCTGAGCTAAGGGACACCACCACTGCTTTGGTCAGTTATCAGGACTGCAGGAGCCAGGCACCCTGCCAACCCTCTCCCACCTTACTGGTGGGATCTCCTCAGTGCCTTGCTTTTGGAAATGAGTCCATTCCTGCCCCAGGATCTGGCCAGCAGATCTTGCTACTCTGCTTCTGGCCTACTTACAGCCTTTGTCCTCCTCAGCCACTCCTCTGCTCACCTAGCTCTCCTAGGTCTAGAGTCCCCAAGCTAGAGATTCTCTCAGAGGCACAACCGGGGTCCTATCTATAGGTCTGGGTCTCCAAGGGGCGAGGGAGGATTCTGGGCTCCTGTCCAGGCACCATAAGCACTGTTTGAGCTGAGCCTTTCTGAGATACGGTTCTGTTACATCTTCATTCTCTGGCACCCACTGTTTGATGGGACCTGGGATCTGGGGCCAGAGAAAACCAAGATCCAAACCTGGGTGGGAAACAGATATTTAACCAATCATAGCCTTTGGAAACTATGTGGGAACTGCTGAGAATTCCAGAGGATTCCAGTACTCATGTGTACAACTGAGGTCCAGCAAGGGCGACTGAGACATTTGGAGCAGGAAGCAGGGAGCCAGATGAGGAGGAACTGGGCTTGTGATGTTCTCATCATCTCCTAACTCTGCATTGGAGGGCCTTGTCAGCTTCTTTAAACTGTGCCTGTCTCGTATCCAGTCACCCAAACATTCATCCCACAGACATTTAAAGTGCACCTACCTAGCACCGGGCCCACCCATCTATGTAATCTATCTGTGCCTGGAGCAGCTGCTTGACTTGTGCACACTTATAGATGGGTGGATGGGATATGTGCATGGCTGGGCCTTCTCTGTCCTGCGAGCAGGCGTGGAATTCATGTGCTGGTATGTACAACGTGCTCAAGCCGAAGGGTGCCCTCTGCCCCCGTGCAGATCCCCATCGCCAATGAGACTCCACCTCCCCTCACTGCACAAGTCAAGACCCCCAGTCCTGGTACTCACCAGAATCTCATCCTGCAAAGAGGTAACCATAGCAACCACGAGAAGCATTGGGGAGAGAGGAGAGAGGATTACTGAGGCAGAGTGGGAAGCTTGTGGCTGGCAGATGACAGACAGGCTCTCTGGCCCCAGGGGACCCTTCCCCTTGAGAGGGAGGTTTCCTCAGAGCTCCAAGTTCATCCGGCACCCTCCATCCCTCAAACTGGAGCACTGGGGCCACTCACCTGGTTCCCTGAAGTCTTCTTCTTGTTCATCTGGTTGCTCCTCTGCTGAGCACTAGTGAGGGAGAGGGAGGAGTACAAAACTCTCAAGAGGCCCAGCTCATGGGGCACAGGACTTAGAGGGTTAAGCTGACACACTGGAATCTACATGCACATGTGCACACATATATGTACAGGCACCACACACAAGGGGCCGCCGCCCCACAGCCCTAGGAGCACTCACTTGGCAAAGCCTATGAAGTCTTCGTGATTGGTGTTCATGTAAGCCAGCTCAATATCGATGAGAAGCATGACCTTCAAGGATCCACAAGTCGGTGAGCACATAGAAAAGATGCCACAAAGTTTAAGAATGCCTGATAAGCTAGGAGAGAGACACTTTCAGCACATTTAGAAGGTTAGCACCCCGTAATAAGTGAAAAGGCCCTACAGTCAATACCTGAAAGACAAAAGATGCAGAGGTCAAAGAACACGGATGGTATTTCATAGAAGACATGCTAACAGCTGATAAGAATATGGAAAAACTGAAACCCATTATCATATGTAATTAATATATCCTAACAAAACCTTTTTAAAATCTTCAAAAAAGCTGGGTGGTGGTGGTGCACACCTTTAATCCCAGAACTCAGGAGGCAGAGGCAGGCAGATCTATAAGTTTGAGGCCAGCCTGGTCAACAGAGCAAATTCCAGGACAGCCAGGGCTACACAGAGACCCTGTCCCAAAAAAACAAAACAAAAATCTGCAAAATTTGCTCACCCTTGTTCGTAATGACCTCTTAGTTAACACAATAAGATCCTTAACCCTAACACATAATAAGAACTGATAGAGGGTCAGGATAGGCACATGCATAGGAAGATGGAACTGTACTTCTTTTCTGTTTTTACTTTGTAAAGATTTATTATTATTTATGTTGTGTGTAGGGAAGTTTTGCCTGCATTTGTGCATATGCACAATGTGCATGCAGTGCCCACAGTGGCCAGAAGAGGGCATCAGAGCCCCTTGAATAGAGTTACAGGTGGTTGTGAGCAGCCATGTGGGTGCTGGGAACTGAACCCCAGTCCCCTATAAGAGCATTTAGTGCTCTTCACTTCTGAGCCATCTCTCCAGCCCCAGAATTGCAAGGTGAGGATGAAATACAGTACCTACATAAATGAGGCAAGAGCTCCCACTGATACTAATTAGTGTCACTTTGTGGAGGACAATTTGGTAATTCTTAACATTAAAATGGACACACACCTTCCTACAATTATATCTCAGATAAACTCATCAAATAATCAAAGATGCAAATGCCAGAATGTCTAAAGCATGTAAAGTTTTCCCCTTTTGCTTGTTCTTTTTAATTTTCTTCTTCCTTCTCCTCTCCTCCTCCTTTATCCTCCTCTTCCTCTTCTTCTTCTCTGAGATAAGATTACTGATGTTTTCTGCCTAGGTTAAACTTGACCTCCTGTTCCTCATATCTCAGTCTTCCCAGTAGCAAGGGCAAAAGAAGGCCTGTGTCAACATTCTTGGCTGTGGTATAATTTGCAATGGAAGAAGACTGGGAACAAACTAATGGCCACTAGAAAATGAAATAGATTAGGGTAACCTGAGAATAAAAGACATTAGCGGTGCACACCTTTAGTCCCAGCACTTGGGAAGCAGAGGCAGGTGGATCTCTGTGAGTTCAAGGCCAGCATTTTCTACAGAGCAAGTTCCAGGACAGAAAGGGCTACACAGAGAAGCCCTGTTTCAGAAAAAAATGAAAACAAAAACAAAAACAAAAACAAAAAGACTCTTGATGTTCAAAAGCATAGACAAATTCTAGGCTGTGATGGGGAACACACACACACACACACACACACACACACACACACACACACACACACACTGCAGATCCTGAGGTGTGAAGGAATTTATTCTTGAGTCTTTCTGTTTTGTATATTGTGAGACAGGGTCTTATGTAGCTTATTCTGGCTTCAAACTCCTATGTAGCAGAAGATGGCTTTGAATGCCCAATCTTCCTGCTTCCACCTCCTGAAAGCTAGGATTCCAGGCAAGTGACACCATTTCTAGCCCCGAGTCTGCTCCTTCCTGTGAGCCTGGAGCCTGTCCTTCCTGAGGCCCATATTCTGCAAAGCAAGCATTTCTGCCCTCAAAGGACTGGTGAAAACAGTAAGATGAAGTGAGTCACTTGTCCAGCATGTCAAAGACAGTCAGGATATTAAGTGCAATTATTGTCAAGAAGAGAGAGAGAGAGAGAGAGAGAGAGAGAGAGAGAGAGAGAGAGAGGAATAAAAAGGCATGACAGTCAGCAAAAATATGATTCCTAGAGATAAAGGTGAAGCTGGGGGTGTGGCTCTTGTGACAGAATCCTTTCCTAGCATGGAAGAAGTCCTGGCTTCAATCTTGAATCTTGGACATGGTGACTTATTCCTATAATCTGAGTACTGGGGGAGGCAGAAGTTCATGTTTATTCTCTGCTGTGTAGTGAATTCAAAGCAGCCTAAGCTAGGAAAGGATTCTGTATAGTCCACAGAATACTATTCAAGTATTTAAAAGGGAATATTCTGGTAGATGCTACAGTATTTTGGATAAACCTTGAAGGCATTAGACTATGTGAAACAGCCAGATACCAAAGGATCGGAATACTGTATGATTTTACTTACCATGGGAACACAGATAAATTCATAGAGACAGAAAGAAAGGTGTCTGTCAGGCTGGAAGGGGACTGTTTATTACAAGCACAAAGTCAAGTTTTCAAAGATTCAAAGCCTTCTGTGGATGGTGGTGATGCTACCACGATGTTAAGGTACTCAAAATCACTGAGCCGTGCCCTTCAAAAATGGCTAAAGCAATCCACTTTGCATTAACTATCATCCCATAAGAAAACAGACAGAAAGGATCAGAAAAGCAGACGGAGACTGTAGACTCACCTGCTCCTTGGTGCGGCCCTCACGCTCCCGGATGTGAGTGGTCACAATACGCTCCATCTCCTCCCGAAGACGTGGGTATTGCTGGAGCTGGAGAAGGGCAGGAGGAGAGAAAGCCACGTACACACAGGGCCTGGGCATCAGACACCCAAACCCCACCTGAGTACAGGGACCCAGGGGTGTGGGGTGGGAGATATGCATGGGAATGCCAGCCAGGCCAAGAAGAGAGCCCAGGAGCCCCAGGAGGCTGATGGCACCAAGCCATGGCCATTCCTTTCACCCCCAAGTGTGGATTCTAAAGGCAATTTAAGGGTCTTCCTGGTTCCAGGACATCTTTACTGGCCCACCTAGGCAATTTCAGTGGGCAAGGGGCAGTCTCCATGGGGAGGACTACAGAAAGAGCTGGCTATGGTGGCCTCCACCTTGACAGTGGCCATCTTGAAGATCGACTTGGAAGATGGAAGCCTTTGTGCCATTCTTAGTTTCCAAGGCTTTCACAGACCCTCTGGGTGACCCCTTGCCTTCCTAGAGGCTTTGAGTGACATCCAGGTGAGGAATCAGGCAAGGAGCAGCCTCCAGAGACCGATCCAGGAGAGACTGGGGAGAGGAGGTCCATGGTGGCAGTCAGCCTCCTGAGTCAGGCTGGGGACAGGCAGTGGTCCCTATCAGAACTGGGGAGGGAAGGGTTGCAGGAGGAAAACAGCAGTCACACCAGAGGACATGCAGAAGCTCCCCAGCACAGACATGCAAGGACACAGGGGACATGCAGAGACAGTGTCAGCAGCATGAGCAGTACCCCGTGGGGGCCTGGCTGGGCCCTGGGACCACTTGGTATCACCAACCCAGTCCTGTCCCCCTTAGCATGTCTCTGTCTGCTACCATCATCTTAAGCTACATCTGCCTGGTCTGAGACTAAGCAGTAAGGCCTGCTGTACTCTGCCAAGGATGCCCCTGAACTCCTGGGAACCCTGCCCTCAGCCCAGACAGGTGCTGAACAAAGCCAAGGTGACTTATTCTGTTCTAACTTCTCTTAGATGCCACCTCTTCCTGAAAGCCTGCCCAGATTGAGGACTAAGAGCTGAGTCGGGGGCCTTCCTGTGCTACTTCAGCCTCTTTCATCCATCCAGGTAGTAATTGTTCCCCAGGGCTGGGCAGGGCTGGGCACCACCTGTGCATACAGAGAGCATGTTGGAGGAATGAGGAAATGAATGGAAGATGAATGTCTTTGCCCTCCTTGCAGGTAAGCAAACAGAGCCTTCTCCATCGGCTTGGAACCAAATCTTTTAGACAGGGCTTTTCAGCGAGCTCTGAAGGTGGAACCCACCCATCAAGACCATCTTTCCCCACAGGAAGCTTGGACAGTTCCTCGTCCCACTTTCCACCCTGCGCTTAGTCAAGATGCTTACTTAGGCAGATCCTGTTGGAAGACATCCATGCCCTCTGTGCCTGATTCTGAGGGCAATATGAAGGCCAAGAGGGATGGTCAGGGTGGACAGGAGGACGAGGGAAGAGAGAGGAGCTCAGGATACCAACCCAGGAAAGGCTGACTTGGGAGAAGTCCGAGTCCAACCTTCCCTTGGCTGTGCCAAGGGTAAGTTCTGGCAGCCGAGCACAAGGGGCTGAGAACTTGGGGGAGGATCAGCCTGAGACCTGGAACTTAGAAATGCTGGCTGGAGGGGCCTGCTGCCCTGTGTGGCTCTTTGTATGTAGCCTCTGAGCCCGGGCAGAGATTTAGGGTTGAGGCACAATCCTAATGTCACCAGGCCTTTGAGGTGGTTGGATCGAGGCAGCTTCCCATGGCAGGGGTGGGGTGGGACTGGGAAGGGTGGAGGAATTTGCCAAAAGGATGGCCAACTCCCTGCTAAGCGCCTGTATCTACATTTCTCAAGTTTTCCACATGTCCTGCACAGTCAGGGCGGGTGGCCTCAGCCCCCTCAAGAAGTTCTGTTCCTTCCAACATCTTTTTCCATTCTGGCTGTCTCAGAACTCTGCCAGGATTTTTAACCAGTTTCAGTAGCCAGCCTGGATCCCATTGGTTTGGGGGTCAGGGATGAAGCTCCTGAAGCCATGAAGCCTTGGTTTAAAGCCCAGCCCTGCCTGCTGACCGCCAAGCTCTCCTTCAAGCGTCAAGCATGGTGGGCTTCCCTTCTTATCCTATGCCTAACATTAAACTCCCAGCTGTGTCCAGAGATGAAAAAAAAAAAAATCTAACCCCAGCCGGGCTAGGAGAAACACCAAACTTCTGTCAGGGGTTGCTTAGAAAACACAGGCATTAAAACAAAAAACCCACAAAGCTGGGTGGCGGTGGTGGTGCACGCCTTTAATTCCAGCACCTGAGAGGCAGAGGCATGTGGATCTCCGTGAATTCGAAGCCAGCCTGACAACACACACAGAAACTGTCTCAAAACAAACAAACAAACAAACAAACAACAAAAATAAAGAAGAAAGAAAGGAAAGGAAAGGAAAGGGAGGGGAGGGGAGGGAAGGGAAGGGAGGGAAGGGAAAGGGAGGGGAGGGGACAGAAGGGAAGGGAGGGGAGGGGAGGGACTGCTGAAGTTAAATGGCAAAAGTATGGCTCTCCCCTAAGCTCAATGCTCTCTTCGAAGCAAGCTCCCTGATCACAGGAACTGGCTCAATAACCACAAAAGTCTTAATGTGAACTAGAAACCGTTCCACGTCCCGTTCTCTCTTTCAAAACAGTGGTTAGCCTTGGGTAAATATGACCGGAGTTTTAGTGTTCAATGCTTTCTAATTTCCCCTCAAAATGCTACATACATGCTTTTCTGCAACGTTTCCACACTCCCTTCACACCAGGGGGACATGTGGACAGAAGCACACAGCCTGCCTTGCCTCTTTTCTTCTGAGACAAGGTCTCGTGCCGCCCAGGCTGGCTTCTTCCTATGAAGCAGAGGATGACCTTGACCTCATGATCCTCCTGCCTCTACTCCAGAGTGCTGGGATTGCAGGCATGGACAGCCACACCCACCCGCCCTTTCAACTCTTGCTGTTTTCCACTGTAACTGTGTAACTTTACGATTGATTGCCTCTGGATGGGCATATGGATTGCTTTCAAAGTTTTATCATTTACAATTACCACTCCCCTTAGGGATGCAGCTCAGCAAAGCATCCTACAGCTTTGGAGCATTTGTATCTAGCTATCTGTCTTCTAGCAATCTAATCCTAAGGAGACCATCCAAGAGAAAGAAGCATACGGCGATCACTGCCAGGCTATTTCTTTGTACACATGCCCCTGTACCTGTGCATGTTCTTGTGACAGCAGAGGTCAAGGCTGGGTGCCTATACTGGAAACGGAATCTCTAACTAAACCTGGAGCTACAATTTGGCTTGTGGGCTGGGAGGCTCGGGTATCTGCCAGTCTCCTTTCCAGCCCCAGAACCACAGGCCTATTGCTGCATATGACTTTCCACGTGGGCCCTGGGGATCTGAACCCAGGCCTTCCTGCATGTATGGCAAACACTTTACCAACTGAACCAACTCCACAACCCCTGTTTCTTTATTATATTTAAAAATAGAGATTAAATGTTCAACAATGGGAAAATGGTTAGGCAAATTCATTTAATGGCCGCCTGTGTCACCATTAAAAATGTTTTTATAGAGCCAGGAGGTAGGCCTGGTCTACAGAGTGAGTTCCAGGACAGCCAGGGATACACAAAGAAATCCTGTCTCAGAAAAAAAAAAAAAAATGTTTATATAGGCTATGTAACAATTCCACCCAGAGTGTGTAATGAGAAAAGCAATCTATGGGTCCAGTATCAGCACGTTTAAAGTAAACAAGCCAAATATGCTTCAGAAAGAGGAGTTTTTGAAATTGGTTATCTAACTATTGATAATGTGTGTATGGCACACATGCGCAGTGAGTACTCTGCCCACTGAGCCCTCTGGCCAGCCTATTCATATGGGAGTTTTTAAGGTGGATGTGGATAAATATGGACTTTTAAAGGTGGATATGGTGACTCGTGCCTTTATTCCTAGAGCTCAGGAGGCTGAGACAGGAGGATTGCCATGGAGTCTAGGTCAGCCAGGACCAGAGAGTGAGGCTACATCTCACAGAGAGGGGAGAGGGCAAAATGGGGGAAAGGGAAGGACAGAAAGGAGGGGAGGAGAGAAGAGAACAAAACAACAACAACCCCCCCAAAAAACAATAAGTGCTATCAGTAGGATTGCGGGTACACAGAGCTGCAACCTTTCCGCCATGGATTGAGCCCGAGAGACATGGCCTGGACACACAGCGACTCCACAGCACAGGGCCCAGAGAAAAGAATTGGGTAATGCTTACTAGAAACCCGTAGTTAAGGCAGATGTGTGTTCCACACATACTCTTCAGTTCAAGGAACCTTTCAGATCCACAAAAGGTTCAACTCACTCTTGAGCCTGGTTCAGCTCACTGCTGGGGGCAGGGACAGCATGGGAATTCTGGTAAAGCTCCCACCGCCAATGGGAGCTGAAAGCAAGCACTATTTTGGACAACCTGCCTAAATACCTCCAAGATAGTCAAAAGTGGACAGATAAGAAAAGGGCATTGAAGCCGGGCATTGGTGGCTCACGCCTCCAATCCCAGCACTTGGGAGGCAGAGACAGGTGGATCTCTGTGAGTCTGAGGCCAGCCTGGTCTACAGAATGAGTTCCAGGATAGACTCCTGGAACTCAAAAACAAACAAACAAACAAAAAGGCATTGAAAAGGTTACAGACAACTCAAAAGAGGCTCCTGTGTCTGACTCATACGGACTGCTGTCACTGAGCACGCTTTAGGGCAGATTGGCTTTCGAGGTCCTGGAATGGCTCTTCTATCCCCAGAGGCCCTGACCCCTCTGCTTTTCCTGAGACCAATATGGTCATCTGTAAACAAGAATAATGATGCTATCCTCTTCTTGGAGTTGTTGAGAGAACTAAGTCAGACAGTAAGGGCCAGCTCTCAGCCCCCTGAAGCACAGAGTAGCTGTTCAAGAAGCAGCCACCATCACCTGTCATTACTATGGTTGTCACTGTGCAATCATCCTTACCCATGGAAAGGAGAAACGTGGGATGGGGTGCCCTTCTGGCAGGGACAAGGGTCTGATAGGATCCTGAGTGAAAGTGGTTCAGTTATAAAATGGCAGGAAGTCTCAGGCCAGGGATTGCCTGGCCTGAATGTGTGCCTGGGTCCCAGTGGGGAGCCAAGAGGCCATCTCATCTGCTAGGCAGATGGTTATGCCCCTGGGAAGCCATAGCCACCAGGAAGGGGTGACGGCCGGGCCCAGCCCCTCCCAGGCGGCCGCCATACCTTTTCGCTACACTTTCTGATGGTGGACGTGAGTTCACTGACTACCATGTCCACACACTTGATACTGGGCTCTTTAAGCTTCTGCACCTGCTTTTTCACTGTGGCTTCAAAAGCGAGGTCAGGTGTGAAGAGGCCCGTCCTGCACCCGAGTAGGAGGAGGAGGAGAAGCCAGGGAGGGCACAGGGAAAGAGGAAGGGAGTGAAAGCCAAGTGGCCGGGCTCGAGGGTGGGTGAGGATGGCACAGGCATGGGGGAAAGAGAGAGACACCAACAAAGAGAGAGAACAGAAGACAACATGAGCGTGGGACCCAGCCCCACCCCTCCCAGGGCGGCACCTGCCAGGTGCTGCCAAGCACCCCCTCCCTTAGGGCTCTGGGGTTATGGCCAGAGATGTCTGGGACCAAACCCCTGTTCTGAGAGAGCCTTCCCCAGTTCAGATGTGCCGCAGGGATGCCCCCTAGAAATCACACTCAGCAGCACCGGGCCTGCCTCTCTTCTCGGGGACCACTTTTGTCTATGCCCTTGGGTCCTCCTAAGGGCACGACCCAGACTAGGACCAAGCCACACATCCTGTCCAGATCTAGGCTTTTGCGTGCCCCTTTTTGCTTCAGCCTGACTCAAAAGCCCAGCCCCATCACTAGCTCCGCTAGGCTGTGCTGCGTGTTACTGCCCAGGCGATGCTCTCTATGCTTGCACAGTGTATTGCAGACAAGCCTCCTGGAGCTTCCGTGCAGCAGCATGGCCCTCCTTGCCTACCCCTGTTCCTTCTCCCTCCTCAAGGGGCATCCCTCTTGCTCCTAACAGGTGTGTGAGAACTTGGAAAGACAACAGAAAGCGAGGAGGGGTGGTGACTGAGAGAGGCCGAAGCAGCAGTGGGGGGAAGGGGGCCTGCGGTGGAATCGATGAGCACTGGACTTGGAGTCCGCAGCCTCGGCTTCCAGTAACAGCTCTTAGGAGATAGATGCTGGGTAGATTACTCGGTGTCCTGAGCTCAGTTCCCTGCTGTGGGGAATGAACTCCACCCTGCCTTCCTGGGCAATTCTGTGAGGCTGGCTACCTGTCCCTGAATGTGGAAGGAAGGGATGAAGTGCCTGAGTGACAGTCCCCAAAGAAGAGTGGAAGGATGGAAAGATGAAAGACAACAGGGAAGCACGGCACCTGCCAGTCCTGGGCCCTCTGCACTGTTCTGGCTGCCCAGGTCCCGAAAAGCACCCAAGAAGGTCCTGTCCCTCACATGTCCCCAGGCCGAGGCTTCCCCAAGGCCCTCTAGGGCTCCGGAAGGTCACCCCACTTCCTTGTGCAAGGCGGAGACCAGGGTTCCCTCAAACACCATTGTTTCTAGGCCAAGGGAGATCTCTTAGTGTCCAACTGTTTGATTGTCCAGGCCGGGGATCAGGGTGTGGGTGAGCTCCCTCAGAGGCTTCCCCTGTGCAGGTCCATCGTGACCACTTTGCCTTCCCACCCCTCTGAGGCCTGTGCATGCTACCGAGGAGGCAGTGGAGATGTGGGGAGGAGCGCCTGGCTGAGCAGTGCAAGGAGGGACAAAGGTGAGGCTGATGGGGGCTGACCAAGGGCTGCCTGTTACCTTCTTGGTGCACTGTCTAACCGTGCTGATTAGTTCTGAGATAACCATGTCCACACACTTGAGACACGGTTCTCGAATCTTCTTCACCTGCTTTTTCACAATGGTTTCAAAGGCCATGTCTGGGGTAAACAGCCCCGTTCTGAACGCCCGGAGCAGGAGAAGGGCACAGTGTCACAGGCTGGCACTTGCCAGGAGTGCCAGGCCAGGGTCCCTCTCCAGCCCCTTAGCTGTGCCTGGGGGAGAAGTCTTCCCGCTACCCCCCCTCCAGCCTCAGTGTTCCCATCTAGTGGGGGGGGAGTCCTAAGGAGAGACGTCCATCAATGATCCCTGGCCCAGACAGCTCTGTCTCTTCGGAGGCCCCTTTGCTTCATCTTAAGTGTTTCTGTGAAAGGGTCTATCGCTCCAAACTATTTGGAAATTACTAAACTGAGGCCTCCTTAAGAGCCTGTGTTGGCCAGATTTCATGCCCAGACACAGCACGGAGCAGGCAGGAGCGCAGGGTGCTTCTGTCTTGTTCACAGAGGTGCCACGTGGGCACGGGGCCATGCAGGATCTGCATCCCTGAGGGGTGTCTAAGGGTCTATCTTAGGAGGGATGTGGGTAGAATGGGTGAGGTTGGGCTATGGGAGACTGGGAACATCGAGCACACTGGAAACCACCTCACAAAAGGATTTAGAACAATATCTGGGTGCTATGCCCCAGGCCCTACCCAGTGATCCTACCCTTTCTTCAGCTACCTAGGTGATACTAGGCAGAGTTGTCACACTCCATAGAGTGCTTCCCTGGCCACTGTGCCCTGTGCTTCCAGGCCATACTCCCAGGGACAGCCAAGGAGGCCAGGGGGTTGTAGGCTGTGGGTATCCCAGGCTTCCCGGCCACCTCCCTTAGCTGGCGCCTGTTGAGCTGGGAGCCAGAAGGTTGGAGCTAAAGGATTGAAGGTCAGGACCCTCAGGTCCCTCGTGAAGGAGTCTCCTTCAAGCCCGGTGCCCCTTGCCTAACCGGGTGCAGACCCCACTCTGGTTCCCAGTACATGCCTGATGCCATGAATGTTCTTGATGGCATAGCTGATCTCCCTTCGGAGTTCCTTCTCATCAAACTCCATCTGTGGTGGACAGACAGAAGACTGGTCAGGGCCAGCCCTGCCACAGGAGGTAGATAGGGCCCACCCTCCTGCCTGGGACCGCAGTGCCCTACCTTAACCAGCTCAAAGGGAAAGCGTTCATGGAAGATCCGGTTAATGCGTGCTCCACCTGACAGTTCATAAGTGTCGATCTGGTCTCCAGAACCTTCAATGCGCTTCTCGAAGTCCACTGCAAACTGCTGGACCATCCTGTGTGGGAGAGGGGCGTGGCCTGAGGAGGCGAAGGAGGGAGCCCTGGGCCCTGGAGTGTGGGAGGGGCTGGAGCAGTCCAGCCCTGGACACTGGGGCCAGAAGCCTTACTGCAGCAAGGCCTTGGTCTTTCGAGCCGGGTCATCCGGTCGGAAGTTCTTGTACTCTTCCACCTCCTTCTCAATGGACAGCAGCTGGCTCTGCAGTTTGTTTCGAAGCCCCGGCAGTGTGTCCCGGATGTGATTGGTCAGTTGCTGGGTGTGGTGGGTAAGGAAAAGGTTAAAGCCAAGCTCACAGCCCTAGATGCCCACAGGGCCTAGCAACAGTAGTGGTTCCCAAACTTCCTGGTGCCCTGACCCTCTAATACAGGTTCTCCCGTGATGACCCCCAATCGTAACATTATTTTCGTTGCTACTTCATAACTGTATTTTTTAAATGCTATTTACTCATATTCTATGTACACCTACATGCCAGAAGAGGGCATCAGATCCTATTATAGACGGTCATGAGGGGTGCTGGGAATTGAACTCAGGACCTCTGAAAGGGCAGTCAGTGCTCTTAACCTCTGAGCCATCTCTCCAGACCCTGGGTCAGCCTCTTTGGAGTATGCCAAAAGGGCCAAGACGTCCAGCTGAATACATTTCGGTCCCCACTAGTCAGTGCCACTATCCACACAATCTTGGTCTTCTATACACGCTTGGAGTCCCAGGGCTCCCCTTCTAGGCCCCAGACAGGAAAAGTCAGCAGAATTCTTGTCACTAACTTCCTGTGGGACTGAGACAAGTGGCTTCCTTTCTCTGGGTCTCAGTTTGTCTTGCATCAGTGGATGCTAGTCAGCATTGGTCACCCTTAATAAGACGCACTGGGACAACAGGCTGGAGAGATGGCTCAGCAGCCAAGTGCATCCACATGACAGCTCACAGCCATCTGTAACTCCAGTTCCAGGGGATCTGATGCTCTCTTCTAACTTCCCCAACCTCCAGACACACACTTGGCACACAAACAAAACACCCACACATATAAAATAAAATACAACTTACACACACACACACACACACACACAGGAAAATTTGCACTTGAGATTGTTCTCATCTCCCTGGGCCCTGGCCAGGCTTCCCTACCTGATTCAGGACCTTTTGCAGGTAGGGTGTGCCCATGCGGTCGGCCAAGTGGCGGTAAGATGGGTGAGAGAGGAAGAATTTGCGTTCAGCAGCCAAGGCAGCTGTGATGTCCTTCTTGCCATCTATGTCCTTCTGGCTGCGGTTCACCACGCCAATGTAGCCTGTGGGACAGGCCAAGGTCAGAGGCAGGCAGCTCCCGGGAGGTGGATGAGGGAAGGGCTGAGCAGTGTCTGCCTACCTCTACGCAGAGGGAGCAGCTTATTTTCCAGCACATCCCGAGCATCTGTGCCCTCATCCATCAGGTCCAACTTGGTGATGACCCCAATGGTGCGTTGACCTGGGAAGTGACCATAGGAGGACTGTCACTCCTGCCCCAGCCCCCACTAGGAAGACTTCATGCCTTCCCAAACTGTCTCACCCTCTGTCTGCTCTCTTGCCCATTTAGCCCCCCTTTCATGATCCAAAGTGGCCAAAATGATTTTTTTTTTTGTTGATGCAGTTTCTCTTTTTTACTTATTTATTTTTATGTGTATGTGAGTTTTACCTACATATATGTTTGTGTACCATGTGTGTGCCTGGTGCCTGCAGAGGCCAGAAGAGGTGTCATAGCCTTTGGAATTGGAATTACAGATGGTTGTGAGCTGCCATGTGGGTGCTGGAAACTGAACTGGGGACCTCAGGAAAAGCAGACAGTGCTCTTAACCACTGAGCCATCTCTGCAGCCCCGTGATGATGCCATTTCTTTGAGAGAGGATCTGGCTATGAAACTCAAGCTGGCTTCAAACTTGATATATGAGGAGGAGCCCAGTTCAGTTCCCAGCACACACAAGGCAGTTCACAACTTTCCATAACAGTTTCAGGAGAGCTAATGCCCTCTTCTGGCCTCTGTGGGTACTGCATGCAGGTGATGCACAGACATCATGCCAGCAAAACATGCATACTAATAAAATAATTTTAAAATTTAATGTAGCCAGCAGTGGTGGCACAAGCCTTTAATCTCAGCACTCCATTCAAGTGGTAAGGGCAGGCAGATCTCTGTGAGTTCAAAACCAGCCTGGTCTATAGAGCTAGTTCTAGGACAGGACAACCAACACTACACAAAGAAACCCTGTCTTGAAAAACAAATAAACAAACAAACAAACAAACTTTTTTTTTTATCTATATAGTTTGGCCCTGCCTGAACTCATAACCATTGACCATTGTGCCTCCACCTCTGGAGAGATGGGAGCCCATTGTGCTCTGCCACACTGAGTGCCAAAGTCATGTTTTAGTTTTTATTTGGTTGTTTTTTTTTTTTTTTTTTTTTTTTTGAGACAGGGTTTCTCTGTATAGCCCTGGTTCTTCTGCAACTTGTCTGTAGACCAGGCTGGCCTTGAACTCAGAGATCGACCTGCCTCTGCCTCCTGAGTGCTGGGATCGAAGGTGTGTGCCACCACTGCCTGTGCAAAATGATGTTTTAACTACCCCATGCTAGGTAAGAACCTTAGCACTGGCCTACATCCCCAACCCTGCAGTTTCTATGGGATGGGGCTTTTAAAATTCACTTGTGTTTATTTACTTGTGTGTGTGTGTGTGTGTGTGTGTGTGTGTGTGTGGGTGGGTGGGTGGGTGGGTGTGCCCATGCCACCACAAACATGTAGAGGTCAGAAGACAATTTGCAGGAGTCAGTTCTCCCCTCCTCCACATGGGCTCCTGTTTTCCCACTGGGCCCTTTTAGCTTTTTGAGACTGGATCTCATGTAACTCAAACTGGTCCTGTAGCTAGTGCTGGCCTCTATTCCTGAGCCTTCTACTTGCTGGGCCTGAGGGGAGACTCCACTGCAGTTGAATTGAGTCTAAAGGTTAAATCTGATCCCGACACTATTCTACTTAGACCCTTCAGATATACTCCTAAACTAAAACCATATTACTGTCGAGCAATCAGCTGGCATTGGACATCAACTTCCAGATAGGAACCTACCCTGGGGGTCCACCTCCTTGGCGATCTTGAGGGCATCGGAGTTGGCCAGGTCCGAGTTGGCAGGGGACACAGCCAGAATAAGGCAGTTCTCCTTAGTGACGAACTGCATAAGCATGTCCCGGATCTGGAACTCGATATCAGGAGGTTGGTCCCCCACTGGGACCTTGGTCATTCCAGGCAGGTCCACTAGAGTCAGGTTCAGCACTGGACAGAGAGGTAAAAAGGGCGGGCCCACGGTGGGGTCGTGTCAGGTGGGCGTAGTTAAACCACAGGGTCGGGCTTGAAAAGTAACTATGGTGAGCAGGGTCAGAAGTGGGAGGGGTTAAGCCGATGAGGCTTGAGGTAAGTGAACTTAGAGGACCCGTTCCCCATCTCCCAGGGCAGGCAACAAGTATGAGAACTGTGGGGCTCAGGAAATTGATCAGGGGGCGTGGCTAGGCAAAGAAGCCAGAGGGAGGGGCCGGGGCCTGGTCTCCTCACCGTGGGGCGAGTAGACTCGCAGGTTGATGGGCACCGGCGAAATGCCCTTGTTGGTGCCGGTAACCCGGTCGGTCTCAGCCTCGATCTCCAGACGCACTTCCTCAAAGTCAGTGAATTTCTTTCCTTTGCAATGCAGGAACTCGGCATATTCTGCTCCAGAAACCGGCCAGGGAAGGAGAGGAGAAATCAGACTTGGGAAGGCCACCTGGGTGGCATCATTCTTCCTTAATCTACCCTTTACTTCCAAATACAGCGATCCTTGCCTCCATCTTACAGGGCGTGGTTTTTTTTTTTTTTTTTTTAGATACTTAATTTAATGTACATTGGTGTTTTGTCTGCATTCATGTCTGCATGAGGGTGTTGGATCCCATGGAATTGTAGTTATAAACAGCTGTGAGCTGCCATGTGGGTGCTGGGAATTGAACCTGGGTCCTCTGGAAGAGCAGCCAGTGCTCTCAATTGCTGAGTCATCTGTCTAGTGCCCCCATTTTACAGTTTTATACTCATTGTCTAGATTGGGATCCCGAGGCCCAAGAAGGGGAGGATTATCTTATCTAAAGTCAGTAGCTAGGCTGGACTTCACCTTAGGGAGGGGCCACACCTGACTGATAATGGAGGACACCCACCTGTGGTAGAATTAACCAGTTGCAGAACTAGGGGACGACGGGTGACGATGCCAGATCCTCGGGGCAAGAAGTCTCTGCAATGAGTTGGGGGTTAGAAGAGGGTCAAGGTTTGAGAGCAGCTGCCTTCCCCCAGGAGACTGCCCTGCTATTAGGAGACACAAAGGGCAGGCCCTGTAGCGTCCTGCTGACAGCATTAAGTCACTAAAAGGAGTGGGCTCCCCCAAGCCACTGCTTCAAGTTGCCAAGAGGCTAGACCAGCAACTCCCCAGATGCCCCTCAAATATACCATGTTGGATCTGAGCCAATGGGAAGTCTCAGCCACAGGGAAGAACTGAACCTGGACCCAGAGTAGCCCAGGTGACCAGTAACCAGCCGGTCTCAGCAAAACCAGCTCAGAGCCACCCTCTCCTCCCTACCCCTCTGGAGAAGGCAGTGGCTCAGTTCCTCTTCTCCAGGCCCCAACTGGCTAGAGTCGAAGACAAGGCAGATGTAGACTGGAGGAGGCAAGGAACAGAACTCGGGCTTCTTTGGTGCCTGTTGCACGCCAGCTGCTTTGTGGGCAGAAGCTCATGAGCTCTAGAAAATGGCCCTGGGAGGAGGATGCAGTTACTGTCCCCACTTTACGAATTGGGTAACGGCCTCAGAGATGTTCTGGTGTCATGATACAGCAGAGGAGACCCTGGGCTCAATTCTGTGGACGCTCTCCATCTCCAGACCCCATGGACTCAGCCCCCTTTGAAAGACCACACAGAAGAGCCCCAAATTGTCATCCGTGTCCTGAGACCTGACCATCTACGCCCAACATCTGCTCCTGTTGATGCCAACTTCAGCTGTCCTTCTGGCTGACTCTGTCGGTCAGCCATTTTCGATTTCCCCACCCATGACTCTTCCACAGGCTGGCTGGAGGGTGGAGTTCTCTCCAGGAACCAGGCCATCAGAAGTAGCAGTCATGGGATCCCTGGAACCCAGGAAATGGGAAGCAAATCAAAACCTGGGGGGCCTTTCTCATCCAGCCAGTCATCCCACGGAAGAGACCCAGCCCAGTGCCGACCCAGGCTCACAGGCAAAGGGTCAGGGGGAACAAATAGGCCCAGGGGCTTCATGTCCAAGCCCCCTCTTGGGGCCCTCTCCTGTACCACCTCTAGAAAAGGAGAGGCTGCCCAGGTCAGTGGCCTGGGGAAGGAGGGGGAAACTTGGCATGCATTAATCCTTTCTAGGTAGCAGGCAAACGTGCTTCCTTCCCACCATGTAATCTGCAGAAAGACAGGGCTGGTACCTCCTGCCCACCACTGTATACTGTGCCCAGCCCAGGGCTCATACTCATGAGGTGCTCAATGCATTCTGAGAGAATCCCTAAGTCATCAAAGAGACTCTCAAAGAGATTCTCATTTTATAGATGAAGCAACTGAGGCTCAGAGAGGGGAAGTGACTCACTCAAGGTTACAGAGCAGAACTGTGTTTCACATGAGCTTTGTTTTAGTCATTTGGGTTTTATTGTTGTCCCTTTTTGTCAGTGCTGGACTTCCAAACCAGATCCTCAGACATGCTAGGCCAGAACTCCATTACTGAGCTATACACTTCAGTCCAGGTCTCAAACTCAAACCCAAGTGTATGTTGAACCCCAGAGGCTAGAAACATCCCCATCCCACTGTGCCGCCCCCTAAGCCCAAGGAGCCAGACTTAGCTCTTTATATAATTGAATTGACTGATCTGTACCAGGCTCTGTGCTGGGCCGTGGGGACGAGAGATGAGTCACCCAGCTCCCCACCCGAAGTGCTCACAGTGCGGTGGAGACGACAAGTAAACAGATCATACATCGTGCCTCTTGTAGGACAGAGCTGGCCAGGCAGGCCAGGGAGGGAGAGAGTCCTGGGCCTAGGGGACTTCCTGCCTCATCGCTCCAGTCTTCACTCAGTGACTCCTTGGGGGAGGTCACCCATCTGTTTGGAGGTCCCCAGGATTGTGGAGGTAGCACACTTGTTTTGGCAGGCTTTGGTGGGTGTAGGGGCCTCCAGTCCACCCTCTTCCTCACCAGCTGCTTGCCAAACAAAACCATGGCAACAGCAGTTGCTGTGGAAACTGCAGGAGGGGCTGGAAGGATGGGACTCCCCATAGAGAGCCCTCCCCATGCAGAGATGTGGGCCTTCCCTGTAGTTATTCCTTGAGAGGCCTCCCTGTGAGCATATGTGCCCACCTAGCCGTGTATGCCTGAGGGTGGAGGGCTCTGGAGAGCCACAAAGAGTGTGGGAATCCATGGGCTATCTGAGGAGGTTGATGGCAACATAGGGTCTGACCCAACTTACTGACACCTCAGAGCTGAAGCGTATAAGCAACAGAAGTCAAGACCAAGTTCTCACAGAGCCAGGCTCTCTGTGTGAGGCCCACTCAGCCCATGTCAGAATCCATGGGGCCACTTATTAAATGAGCTGATTCCAGGCAATGGTGGAGCATGCCTTTAAACCCAGCAAGTGGGAGAGGCAGAGGCAGGGGTATCTCTGATTTTGAGGCAGCCTGGTCTACACAGAGAAACCCTGTCTCATCTCATATATATATATATATATATGTACACGTACACACACACACACACACACACACACACACACACTCACACATTATATTGCTGGTTCCTCAGTATGCTGGGTTCAAATCTCCAAGGATAGGCCACTAATCGACAAGCCCCTGTGTGACCGTCATGTTTTCTTTCACTATGGCCTGCTATCTGAGTGGTTAAGAGACAGTGCCAGGTAGAGCCCTGGGTTCAGATCCCACTCCTGGTGCCCTTGGATTCACTCCTCCACTTGCAGTCTGTACATGCTAATCTGTGAAGGGTCGGCACACGCCGTTAAAGGGTTTGTGGGGCCTCTCCGCAGAAAAACTGAATCCATGCCCAAGACGTGGAGACCACAGGGTTTACCAAGAAGGGCCCCTCATTTTTAGCCTCCTCTAGGAGGACTCCCAAATCCTAGCAAGAGTTCTGAAACTCCACAGAAACCTCCGCTTCACCTCCTCTGGCTACTGAATCCTAACCGTGACGCCAGTCCAAAGATGCAAAGGATGGAGAGTGGCAGAACGAGACAGGACCTGGGTGCCTCACACTTTGGACACAGAGGACAGGACCAGTAAGTAGATGCTCACATGCAGACACAGAACCTGACAAGAGTAGGTGCTCCAGAGACACTAGAAGGCATGGCTCTCTCCTGCTACTGGGCACATTGTCAGCATCTTTGACCCAGCCTCCCATCAGGGCCACCCTTGCACCTTCTGTTTCGGCCTAGGGACAGCAGAGCAGGTGTCTAAGGAAAGTGTACAGGCTCTGCAGCACCAGAGGCCAGTGTTGAGCCCAACATGGGAGGGCAGCTGGTGGCCTGCCAGCTCTCCCACTCATTTTGAGCAGATGGTGGTTTTGCAGGGAGGCCTTGCCTTGCCATCTGCAGAGACACCTTCAAACCTGAAGAACAGAAGGGACAAAACAGACGCCTCTTAAGACCTCCAGCACCACCCACTTCCTAACTAAAATGACACTGTCATCCCTTCCCTGGAGAGTCTAGAAACACCACACCAATGTGCCAAGGTGACTCCCCAACTCCTATTCCAGAACCTGAGGCATGGGGCCAGAGTGCCCTGATTTCCAGACCCTGCTTGGGTGCAAATGATGACAAGAAGTAATATGTCTGGCTTGACAAGTCTTGGGCTCTGATAGCAGACAGGCATGGCACTTCCAGAGCTCCTGCTTTGGAGCTGTGGACCATCCCTCTTGCTGCTGTTTCCTGACTGTGCAATGGATGGCTCTGGGGTTTCTGCAGTTAAGGGATGGACAAGCCACAAGCTCTTAAGGTCCATGAATGATCTGGTGGGGAGAGGGGAAAGGTGGGTTTCCAGCCTAGCCAGACGAGTAAGGATGGCTTGGGAGAGCAAGAGGGGTTCAAGGACAAATGCAGCTCCTGAAAGTGGCAGGTAGGGCTGGTCATGCTCCGAGGTGGCCTCCAAAGCATCCACTTGGAATGATGGACAGAGATTTTGTCAGCCAAGAAACACATCGGGAGTAGATGAAAATGCCACAGGCAACAAGTCCTTCTCTGTTCCTGGGGCCCCAGGAGACCCAGGAGGCCTGAGGCAGTCCACATGTTGCAGTGTGTAAATATCAAGCTGATGTTTGCACATTTCAGGGAAGTCTAGCCATGGACTCCCTTCAGGTGTTAATGGTCCCCGAGCAGGGACTGGGTGGGACCTGCCTCCATATCCCAGTACCGGGGCTGAGTGGGCAAGGGGCAGGCTCTCCCCACTTACAGCTCACTGAACAGCAGGGGACACCGAAATCACAAAAAGAACGCTGTTGTCCAAGGCCATGGTGCAAGCTGGTGGTGGGGCGGGGCGGGGCGGGGCCTACACAGCAATGTCCTCTCTATCTAGTCCCCCTCCCACTCCTTTCCTTTTTCTTTCCACCCATGCTTCTTCCCTCCCTCCCTCCCTTCTTCCATGTCTTCCCTCTTGTGTTGATTTTATTTTATTTTATTTATTTATTTATTTTTTTTTGGTTCTTTGAAACAGGGTTTCTTTGCATTGTTTTGGAGCCTGTTCTGGAACTCACTATGTAGATCGGGCTGGTCTTGAACTCAGAGATCTGCCTGCCTCTGCCTCCGAGTGCTGGGACTAAAGGCATGTGCCACCATTACCCGGCTCTTGTGTTGATTTTTAACATTAGGAAATTATGTTTTTGTTGTTGTTTTGGTTTTTTAAGACAGGGTTTCTCTTTGTGTAGCTTGGGCTGTCCTGGAATTCACTTTGTTGACCACGCTGGCCTTGAATTCAGAGATCCGCTTAGCTCTGCCTCTGAGTGCTGGGATTGAAGATGTGTGCTACCACCACCCAGTGGAAGTTATATTTTCAAAATGGAAATAGTTCCTTTTGGGGGGCTGGAGAGATGGCTCAGTAGTTAAGAGCACTGGCTGTTCTTCCAGAGGATTTGGGTTCAATTCCTAGCATCCACATGGTAGCTCACAACCATCTGCAACTCCAGTTCTAGGGAATGCGACACTCTCTGGGAGGCAGAGGGAGGTGGATCTCTGTGAATTTGAGGCTGGCCTGGCCTACAGCATGAGTTCCAGGACAGCCAGGGCTGTGCAAAGAGTCCCTGTCTTGTGTAACAGACAGGCTGTTCTGGAACTTGCTCTGTAGAACAGCTGGCCTGGAATTCACAGAGATCCTCCTGCCTCTGCCTCCCAAGTGCTGGGATTAAAGGCATGAGCCACCACTGCCCAGCAAGAGTCTCTGTTGTCCCAGCCCCTGGGTACGGCCACTGCAACCATTGCTAGCACCAGTGGCTGCTGACTGTTGCCCAGACTCTGCTAGAGCCTTGAAAATCTGTAGCATTCTGAGATTTCTTTTTGGGTGATAGGAATATTCTAAAATTAGTTTATGATGATGGCTGCAGAACCCTGTAAATACACTAAAAATCATTGAACTGTGCACTTAAAATGGGTGGGTTTTATGGTGCATAAATCACACAGCAGCGAGGCTGTTTAAGGCTCCGTCATCTGGGCCAGCTGCTCCTATGGTTGGCTAAGGGCATCATGATCAGGGGAAGGAAAGTTGAGGCTCAGAGGGCAGAAGTCACATGACCCTCAACTGGACTCCCACTTTGGCCCCTACAGGCCCTCAGGAACCATCTCCCAAGACGCCTGGCACAGATGCCCCTGGGTTGGTGTTTCCTGCCACAGCATGAGGAGAAAGCTCCAGTTTCACCTCTGGGAGTGTCCCTGCTCAGGGCCTCAGTTTCCTAGTCAGTGACATGGCACCCAGAGCAGCAGCTCTAGGGCTCTTGAGATGATGCCCTGAGAGCCTGGCTGTGAAAGACCTAACTGAGGGGCCCATGGGGCGCTCAAACGCTGGCCCTCAGCTGGTTGTGTGCTCTGCAGAAGTGCTGGGGGCTCAGGCAGGTGAGAACTACTCACCTACGATTTCCCTCCCCACTCTAGCTACTGGCCTCCTCGGCTGCTAAGACCAGGTGCTGGGAGCCCAGGGGAGAAAAGAATAGCAAGGCTCTAAATAGCTGCTGTAGCTGCTGTCTGCCAGGCCAGTCCACCTCCTTCCCACACATGGAACAGGGCCAGCACAAGGTGCTAGGGCATCAGGGAAGGCATCCAGAGGAGGGGCTGGATGAAGAGACTCAGGTCGGAACCAGTGAGGGAGATGGGGAGGACAGGAGAACAGAGAAGACAAACCATGTTAGAGACACTTCAACCTACTTCCTCCATGAACTGCCATGCTAGTCAGGACCGGTGTGGACTGGCTGATGGTGATCAGGCCACCAGGGTTCAGCTGGGGATCTGGGGCTCAGTTTTGAGGGGACAGGTTCCAAAGAAGGCTTCGGCTGGAGGCAATTAGGAAGGGAGCAGTATAGAGTTCCCTGCTGGCAGACCAAGAACGGACTCGGGGTAGTAAGGGGTCACGGCTCTGGCGGCTGGCTTTGTGGGGCTTGGAAATCAAACTCTGGATGTGTTGGCTGGAGAGGTTGGTTCTGGGGCCTCTGTCCAGGCTACCGGGCATCTAACACTTAGGATTCTGCCCTAAGCACCGTCCAAGCCTAACTGCATTTCCTTGTAGGAATTCCGAGTCTCTAGAATGATCTTCTATAAAGCTTCCTCGGCCCTCAGACTTCTATCTCAGAAGGGGTAAGAATCACAGAGACCCAGAGGGACAAGGGTGGAGATAGGACTGTACAAATAGGTGGGGTGTGGAGTGTGGACAGGCACATGGAGATGTCTGGCCGAGAAGCAGGAGACCTGTTGGTTCCTCTCCTGGCTTTGATTCAATTGCTGTGTGACTTCAGGCCAGACCCCCACTTTCTCTGAACCATTCTGAAAGCCTGAGATGATACTTTCCCTGCCACTGGTTATCGATTTCACAACTGATTTAAAATAAGCAGCTCTGTCCTCCAGTGTGGTAAACAGTGTGGTAAACAGGGTCCCCAACCCTGAACGACATCATGCCTATGGATAAAGGTCTCCACGGTCCTGGGGAAACGGTCCTCATTTTAGGAGTTGTCAAGAGAGAAGTCTTTTCTGGAGCCACAGATAATATGAGAGTTATGTAGTTTACATGTGACAGTGGAGGGGGGTGCTTTGTGGTGCAAGGTGGGATGGGAAGGGTCAGGGTAGCCTGAGAGAGGGGCCACCTGCCTCCACGCAGGGTAGGTTTGCCAAGGGCAGAACGTACTGCCTCCAGCGGCTTGGCCCTGATTTATAATAGCAATCCTAGACACATGGCACGTGGGCCTGTGGTTCTGTGACCGCCCACGCCTGACAACACTGTGCCTACACCGGCTTCCCACACCAATGTCCTACCTGAATACTCACTACCCCACGAGCCAGGGTTCCCACCCTCTGACCCCAACCAAGCCCGGGAAACTCTACTCTTCTGGCGCCAGGATCAAATGCCGTCTGCCAGGGTTATCTTTCATCCCTAACTCCTCTGGCCACCTGGATGGCAAGGGTGGGGGAAGGTGTCCCTCGACTGAGACCAGCTCCAGCTGTGAGCTCACAGGCAGGGAGTGCTCTGTGTGTGTCAGGGGTGTGCTCTGAAGAGACCATGGGGGTGGGCTTGGTGACTGTCCCACACCTAGAATGGCTCGTTCTTCCTCCAGCTTCTCAGTCTATTTAGTGTTACTCAGGCCAGCCTTAATGTCACTTCCTAAGAACAAGGCCACCCCAGGCTAGGGACCCCAGGGACCCCTTGTCTCGGATGGCTATTACATCCCCTCACTTTCTTCAACTTCAGCCTCCAACTGCGAGAAGAGAAATGAGCCCACAGTGATCGGGGTAGAATACAACCTGAACACTGAGGGGTGGCCAGTCTCCTGTGGGGAAGAGGAACCCAGTGCAGAGAAGGGCAATGGAGGCCAACGCTGTGGAGTATGGAGAGTCACCTACATCTCCTCCTTGCTGACTGCTGGGTTTAAATCCCATATCTACAGTGACAGCTTCCAAATTTATATTTCTCATGTGCCCTCCCCCCAGTTCCCCAACACCTCTGGCTTAATACACTCAAGACTGAATCCTCCTCGCTGCCTAGAACCTATCCACCACCACCCCACTGCCCCCGGAGGCTGGTGCTCTCAGACTCTCGTGATCATCAATTCTGACCCCAAAGTCACCCTTTATTCCCTCTCAGACCCTCCCGTTCCCACTCTTATCTATCAACTGGTGGGACCTGCCCCAGACAGATCTGCCCCCACATTCTTTGGTATCTCTATAGGTGCCTCCTTAGTCCTCCCTCTTGCCTCCTCCCTGACACACATTTGTCAGAACCATCTAAGTCACCCCACTACTTACAAGCCTCCAAGGATGAGGAAAATAAACCCAACCTCCTGACAGTGGCCTAAGGCCTCACAGATGCAGGCCCTGCCTATGCCTCTCGAATCCTTTCTGCCTGGGCAAATGCCAGCCATGGTGGTGCCTATTTGTGTTTCAACCTGATTCTTTCCTGCCCCGGGCCCTTTGCATTTGCTGTTCCCTGGCCAGGGATCTTCCCCAGCTTCTCCCACAGCTTGGCCCTGCTTGGTTCTCCTAGGTGTGCTCTTCCTTTAAGGCCTTCTGAGCTCTCCATGTGGAATTCAGCTCTGCTCCCTCCAGGACACTGGCCACATCCTTCAGTTGTCTCAGTTTCTCTTCTGGAATACACAGCTTCGACCTCACCAAAGACTATCTAGTGTGAGCCCGGGGGGCCTCCAAGGACTGCTAGATGACTGGATGAACTGGTCTCAGTTCCTCCCATCTGGGGAAGGGAAGTGAAAGAAAGAACATAGACTCAGACAAATCCTAGCAGTGTCCTGGACAGCTGCTGGGTCACCTCCATTGCAGAGCCCACACCGGTCCTCCTAGGTGCCTGGGAGCCTAGCTGGCCTGGATTAGCTTGTTTCCTCCAGGGAGTTTTCCGCTTCCTCTCCATGGGGGTTGGTGCTCTGGAAGCCCCAGGAGAAAGGGCTCTTGTTTCCATGCTCACGGGTCTGGGGACCCAGAGCTAGGTGGAGAGGTCAGGAACCCAAGAAGGCTGGCTGGAGCCCAGCCCCACCCCTAGTCTCAATTTTGCCACTCATGTCCCAGCCCTGTCCTCTTTATTAGCTTCTCCCTTGCTCCTCCAGTCTGGGAGCAGCTCTCCTCTACATCTGGACACTCCTTTACATCTTCTTCCCGGAGCCGTGGCCAAGGGCACTGAGGTACAAAGGGCAGAGTCTAGGCCTCATTCTGCCATTTGACAGGTAAACAGCTGGGTACCTGCCATGGTCTGGGCCATCCTGGTGCACTCCCAGAGGGCAGGAGCATCGTGGATAGGTCCCCAGGCTAACTGACTCTCAGAGTGCCTCTTCCATGGCTTTAGTGAATGGCTTTCATACCCTTTTAGGAGGTCAAGGTAAGTTTCCAGGGTCTCCATCCTACAGACAGGGAAACCAGGTATCTACATTCCAGTGGGTCCCCAGGACCAATGTAAGGTCAAGATAGAGTCTGACAGGAATTACTCTTCTAGAATATGTGACCTTGAGTAGAGAAAGCATCTAAGTTGAGCTGGCCTGCTACAGGGGCCCGCTTATAGGCATAAGGTATCTGATTCACTGGGCTACAGCAAGGCATAGGAAGAGCTCTGTGAGTTTCCCTGTCTATACCCCCTGACCAGAGCCCAGTGTGGCTCACAGCAGTCCAGACAGCTCAGCAGGTGAGGTGGGACTATGGTTTATATACAGTGAAATGCTGCACATCCTTGCATTCCACTGTCCCCAAGGACTCCATAGTCTCTCACACTTAACAGCCCTGACTGCTGGGCCCTGGGGAAGGGGCTCATCTGTATGGTTTCTTGCCTGTGTCTGCAGCTCTGGGGTCACATGATCCAGAGACAGCTGCTTGTCTCTGCTGACAAGACAGCCACTTCCACCGTGCCATGCCGAATACATGGTTCTACTCAGGGCCCCTCCCTGCCTTCCGTGGGTTTGCAGTGAGGCTTCTGGGGACATGTGAGGGGTGGGATCAACCATCCAGTCTGTTCATATCACACAGATGTTTGGCAAAGGCAAGAGTCTTGCCCAAGGTTTTCCAGAGGAACCTGGCTTAGACCCACATGTCACCCCACAGAATTCCTTTTCCCCTGGAAGGAGAGGCCCCTGCTTCCCTCTCCCTCATGCCAATCATCTCCTTAGCCATGAAGGTCATTGCAAGAAAGCAAGATTTTCTAGAAAGATGAGAGAGGGAGCCATGCAGGTGAGGGGTGAAAGCGAAGGCTCCTGTCCCCTCCCTCTGTCCGCCAGCCCCCTCCCCATCCTGTTCTTGAACTCATAGAATGGTCTACTCTTTCTAAGAACAGGAAATGCCATCTCTGTCTTCCCTTGCTCAAAGGGAGCCTGGGGGGTCACGGCCCCTCTTGTCCCCCCTAAGTTAAAGACCCTTTCTCTCTAAGGCTGCCCCCCCCTCCTCTGCCACCTGGCTTTCCCAGAGCCTTGTGGGATCAGGGGCCAGAGGAGGATTAGGTTCTGCAATGGCTCACCACCCTCCACCTCCCCTCCATCCTGCCTCCCGGACTTAGTCATCTCTGCCCTCTGCCGCCTTCTCTCTCCATCACAACCTTTCTACCAGGCCAAGGGAGGAGGACACTGACAGGCGGCCCCCACCCAGGGGGCGGCGAAGCCAGGGGCCGGCTGTTCCGCAAAGGCTTACAAGCCGCTTCTCCTCCCTCCCCCTTCCCTTCTTCGCCCCGCAGCCCGCGCCTCCCCCTCCGCGGCTCTGCGCACCGATGGCGGCGGGAGCCGCAGAGGTGTGTGTGTGTGTGTGTGTGTGTGTGTGTGTGTGTGTGTGTGTGCGCGCGCGCGCGCGTGTGCGTGTGCGAAGGGGGAGGTTGTGCCTGGTCTCTGATGCCCACGGGGCTGTGTCCTTTTCTAGGGACTGAAGGGGGGGCTGTCCCCTGTCACGACCAGAAATTCCCACGGGGGCAGAGCCGGCTCCATGGAGCCTAGGGTGGGAAGGGGACACTGCCCTCCGGGTGGTGTCCGCTCCCAGCGAGGCGCTGAGTAATGCGGGCCCCCAGGGTGCGGGAATTGGGAATCAAGGACAGCTCTCTGCTAGGGTCGCCCTGCAGAGGATGGGGTGAAGGGGGCGTGAGTGGGGTACTCCACCGATGTCCGTGGTCTGACGAGGTCGCTGCGGACCCCTGGGATCGGGTGGGGGGCGGGGGCGCTCGATCCTCAGGAGCAGCGGCCAGACTGTCGGAGCCCGGGGCGGGGACCCTGGGCACGAGAGCGCGGGAGTCCGCGTCGCTCCTACCTGCCCACGAAATTCTCCAGCACTGAGCTCTTGCCGGCGCTCTGGCCGCCCACCACGGCTATCTGCGGCAGGTCGAGGTCCGCGTTCTGGCCGATGGCGGAGAAGGCGTCCTGTAGCCGATTGACCAGAGGGATGAGGTCTTCCATGCCGCGGTTGCCCATGGCTGCGGCGGGCCCGGCGGGCTGCGATCCCTGCCGCCGCTCCTGCTCCGGCTCCTGGCCCCCGGCTTCGCGGCTGCAGCCGAATATCCCGACTGCGTGCGCCGCGGGTCCCCCGCCCCACGGGGATCCGAGCGGAGCGCTTCTCAATACTACCGCTAGATGGCGCACGAGGTCTCGCCGGCTGGTCACCATACGTAGGCGCTTCGCGGAGCGCCATGGGTGTTGTAGTTTTCTCCTTCTGCGGCTTTCGGGGAGATTATTTATCTGTGTCTCTGGGGGTACGGATGCTGCCTCAAAGATGTTATTTCTGGCGACGAGAGGGGTGCTAACTCTAGAAGTGGATTGTTATATGGTGGTCATGATTACTTCATTTCAACATTCATTTCCAGCACAGCCTTAGAGGGGGAAGATCTGGCACCCTCAAAGTTGTAGTCAGCTGACCAAAATCAGCCCTGGTCCACTTAACCCTGGATGCTTTCTATTCTAGATTCTGGCACTAATTAATAATCTCCAACATATTCCTTTCTATCTTTGGGTATGATAAGCCAGGCCCCATCCTAAACTCACAGATACAACACTAAGCAGAACACCACAGCTGGGGGTCTCTACGATCAGACCTTACAGGTGGTGGGACAGACAAGACACACATAGGCAGAGGCCAGAATGGGAAAAATAGAAATCATCTGTACTAGAAAAAATGGAAGAAACCAGCAGGGAATGTAAAGCCACGTTAGCCGGGAGGAGTCAAAGGTATCCTGAAGTAGTGACCTTTGAAAAGGGATCTAAATGATAAGAAAGGGCCAGCCACAAGCAGATAAGGGAAAAGCACCTGGGGTGGAAGGAAGCTCTTTCAGGGAGAGGTGAAAGTTCTTGTCTTAAACTCTAAGGCTCTAAGAGGGTGGTAGCCAGGCCCAATGCATGAGGAGAGTGGTAATCTCCGAGATTCAAACAAGGACTCCTTCCAATTGTGCTTGCCTGTCTTTTTCGCACAGAGAGGCCATGAGGCACCATGCCCAGCTACCTCCTTTTGCACCAAGAAGGACCTAATTAGGATTTCCCACAAGGAAGCTAAGAAAGGAATGGTTGGTCAGCAGGTTACTTCCGTGTGCCGAGACTAGGGAAGTGCCCTAGGAATTGGAGACTTAGTTTTTCACCCACTATGTCATGGTTCCTGAGTCACGCACCATGCTACACCCCAAAGAAAAAGCAGTGAGGAGAATGCTCTTTACCTACATGTGGCTTATAGTTGAGTGGAAAAAGGAGGACTAAAGGCAATGCAGCCAATAAACATGACTGTCCAAGTTGCTGAGCGGGGAGTGGGGGTGGGGAAGCTTTTGTGTTGTTAGTGTATACAGGGTGATCAGAGACTGTAATGCCAAGGTGAGGCTGGAACAGAGACTAAAAGCAGGTGGACAATGAGCCAAGTGAGAAGGGGTTTTCATATAGGTGGAGGAACCCCCTGAGCCTTACTTACATATAAGATCTGGATTCTTCCACATTTCTGGATCTCAGTTATCTAATCAGGAGAGCGGGCAAATGACAGAACAGAATGCCTGTGAAGGGCTCCGCCCAGGCCTGTGCTCACATGCCAATCACATCAGAAGTCCAGGGAGCTGAAACTCAAGTCCCAGCATCCTCCATCCCAAGCAGCTGTTCTTAGACAAACTGTTAGGCTCTGAGGATCGGAGAGCAGGGGATGTGAACCAAGATGATTGGCACCATCAATCTAGGCAGGGAGTACAGCATGAAAATGTCTGTCTGGACCATTGCAACTGGGATTTTGTTATTTTTTTCTTAGTCTTTATTTTCTTTTTTTTCAGAGAAAAGTCTGAGTGTAGCCCTCTACTACCACAAAGTATGCAGCCATTGTCCCCCATGTTTGGGAAAATCATGGGAATCAGCACACGATGGATGAGCAGGCTCACCCTGCAAAAACCACTTCCTTGATCATGGCATCTTTCCTGCCACACAATAGTGAAACTTACCATTAAAAAACAGACATTCCAGAAGTATTTGAAAGCCTTGAGCTATCTTTCCACCTATGGCTCAACACTACAGCTCAGGGTTTATTCTGCAGTGTGCCACTTTTATTTTTTTTATTTTTTATTTTTGTTGTTGTTTTTCAAGACAAGATTTTTCTGTGTAGCCTTGGTTGCCCTGGAACTCACTCTGTAGACCAAGCTGGCCTCTCTGCCTCCTGGATGCTGGGATTAAAGGCATGTGCTACCACTGTCCAGCTTCAGCAATTCTTTCATTTTTACAAAATGGGATCATGCTAAATGCCCTGCAATAATTGATCTCTGAGCCACTGGGACCTGGTGGGAAGTTGGTTAGAAATACAGAACCCAGGTCATTTCTGTGTCACAGAACATGCAACAAGGACCAAGTCATCCAGGAAATTGCTGTGCAAACTGAAGGTGGGGTGTGGAGAGGGAGATGCTGTGGATGAAGGAAGATGCACATGGGTGTGAATTCAGAAAGTAAACACCCCCTGACATACACTCTGCTCTCATGCTTTCTGTGTGGCTTTGCAGAGATGGAAAGATGGCTGTTGCAGAGAGGTTCCTAGGCTCAAAGAAGCTGGGCACTCTGAAGAACAGTACATCCATCAAATCAGAGCCCCCAAACACCAAATGTTTTGGCCCTCTGCTTTGAACACTGGGACAGGAGGATGCTATGCTGAGCTCTAGAAGTTTGACCACCATGGAGCCCAGTTATTAATAGAAACATTCCATAAGTGGTTCCTTCCAGCAGTGACTATGCTTGGTGACTCCATTGGCACCATCTCAGACTTTTAGTAGCTTCTGTGATAAGTGAGGGAAATGAGGTGCAGAGATGCTACTGAGAAACCTCCAGGGTCACGAGGCCAAGAAATGAGAGAGTCAAACTGTCAATAGAGGTGGATGTGACTCACAGCTTGTCTGCTCTGGCAACCTATGGTGTGTGTGTGTGTGTGTGTGTGTGTGTGTGTGTGTGTGTGCGCGCGCGCATATGCGCAGAGGTTAGAGGAGAAACTCAAATAGTGTCCTCATCTGCCATCCACCTTGTTTTTGAGAAAGGGTTCCCTCATTGGCCTGGGACTCATCAGCAGGTAAGTGACTGACCAACCTGCCCAAGGTCCTCTCTTCTTTTGCACTGGAGTCACAAGCACACACCTCCATGCCTGGCTTTTTATATGTTGTGGGGTTCCAGATATGGCCTTTATGCTTAGTAGGTAAGCACTTTACCAACTGTACCATTTCCCTAGCTAAATATATGTATTTTGAGTGTACATAAAACCATACACTATCCTCTTGAGATGTGTGCATGCACAGCAGCTGCTTAAAAAAAAAAAGCACTTAAGAGCCAGTGAGATGGCTGCACACAAAGGCACTTTCCATCCATCCTGTCTATCTGAGTTTGATCCCTGGGAGCTACATGGTAGAGGAGAGCTGACTCCCTCAAGTTGTCCTTTGACCTCCATACAAACTCATGGACACACACAAAGTCATGGACACACACATATACACAAATAAATAAAAATGAAAGAATCCAGGACAGGTGATTGGAACAGTGGTCTTCAGATAAAAATTCCTAGCACAAACCTTTGTATTTAGCCATTCAGTCTTCTCTGGGTGTGGCCTTTTGGATCCATCATTCATTATGTTTTTTTCAACACATAGGGATCAGTGTGCAAGTCATGCAAGACACAGGTCCATGAAGAGGTTAGTAAGATGCAAAGATCATCCTGTTGCAGCAGCAGGGATTCACAGAGGAGAACCAGACGTATCCAACAGATCAGGCACATGGAGCAAAACCACTGTGATGCTCTGAATATGTATGGCCCCATAGGCTCACATATTTAGCTGCTTGCTCATTAGGAAGTGGCACTAGGGTAGGCTTTTGGGTCTGAGATGCTCAAGTCAGGTCCAGTATCTCTCTCTTCCTGCTGTCTCCAGTCCCAGGTGTAGAGCTCTTGGCTCCTTCTTCAGAACTTTCTGCTTGTACACCCCTGTGCCTCCCACCATGACAACAATGGACTGCCCTCTGAATCTGTAAACTGGCCCCAATTAAATATTGTATTTTATAAGAGTTGCTGTGGTGATGGTGTCCCTTCACAGCAATAGAAACCCTAAGACAGGCACCCAGGGCAGGGGCACTGTAGAGGAAGCCCCTGAGTCAGGCTGGGGCTTGTATAGTGCCCTATTCTTGAAGGCTGGGAGGCTGGGCACAAAGGCATTCTCAGAGTTTGGGGGAATTTCCGGTCTAAGTATCTGCATTTGTCCCATTCCATCCCATGGAGAGTTACTCCCCAGGAGCCTGGGAGAGGGCCTGACATCATTGCTGATTCTGCCCTGGTGTTCATGTCCATTCTCTACGTACTGTTTTGTGGCCTGATGACTTGGGGAAAGCCACTTCACCTCTGGGAGCTTCAGCTTCTCTAATTGTAAAAGGGAATTGATAATAAAATCCCTGATTTGCAGAATCCTGAAGTGATGAAGCGAATTTGGGTAGAGAACCACTGTAACAACGATTAGCATAGCGGTAAGCAGTACCTCCCACACACTGCACCCTCTAGAGGGACCCTTGAGTCTCAGGAAGGTAGAAGAGACTGGATGCAATGACAAGGTATGTGGGAAGGGGGAGGCTGTCACCAACAAGTCAGTTCTGTCCAGCAGAAATAACCAAATCAAGGGCATGAATCAGAAGGATGCTTGCTCCAGAAGGTGGGGACAGACACCAGGCTGTGTACATTCAGCTCACCCCCCCCCCACTCTGTCCTTAGCTCTCATCATGTGTATTTATAGGAAAGGTACAGGTGGGCAGCAATCACTTGGAAGGTCACGTGATAAATACACGGCCTCATTTGCTCTGCCTCCTGCCCAATGTGGAGCTTCTGCTGTGCGTGGCCAGTTCCCAGGAATTCTGAGCTGGGTTGGCAGGTGGCAGGCCCACCTTGGTGTCTGTGTTGGCGTGCTGTGCTGGATGCCTGGCTGAAATCTCCTCTGTAGGAGGATGGTGTGGATGTCAAGCAAGGAAGAGCTGCCCTATGGACCATCACTCTTGAGACAGAGGGAAGTACTTGAATTCATGTACTGGAGTCATTCATTCATTCACCCATTCATTTAATTGACTTTCACAAGACAAGTGAGCTGAGCAGAGGTGAGTCGGGTCTCAAGGACATGGGGGCAATTCAGCAGCTTCTGTTGCCATCTAGAGGCACATGACATCACTGGGGATAGAAATAATGTAAGCTGAGGAGGTAGCAGGTTACAAAACAAAGATGCCATATGGGGTCAGTGACCATTTAGATAATAGTGACAGGAGCCATTATAAAAACTGCACAAGTGCTGGTGCGGGGGAGCCTGAAAAACTAAAACAATGCAAGGCTTCAGTACCCAGACACTGTCATTGTTATTGCTAGCATCACCATCATCATTATTTTGAGACAGGCTGGGCCTCTGAACTCTAACTGAGAATAACCTTGAACTTCTGATCTTTCTGCCTTCACTTCCTAAGTGCTGGGATTTTATGCAGTTCTGGAATCAGATCCAGGGCTTTGGGGGCATGTTGGACAAGCATTCTACTAGCTGAACTACATCCTCAGTCATCATCATCATCAACAATAAACGAGGTCTTGTTTACGTAGTTCTGTCTGACCTAGGACTTGCTATAGCAGTGGTTCTCAACCTGTGGCTGGAGATCTTTCACAGAGATCTCAGATACCCTTTCTGTCAGATATTTACATTATGAGTCATAACATTAGAAAATACAGTTATGAAGTAGCAAAGAAATAATGTTATGGTTGGGGATCATCACAACATGAAGAGCTGTATTAAAGGGACACAGCATTAGGAAGGTTGAGAACCACTGCTCTATATAGACCAATCTGGCTTTGAATTTACAGCAATCCTTGCCTCTGGTGTGTTAGGATTACAGGCATGAAACTCTGCCTTGGTTGACCTCGTTATTAACCTGAGAAACTCTGGGTAAGCCTGGAGAGATGACTCAGTAGTTAAAAGCACTTGTTCTTGCTAGAGGAACCAGGTTCTATCCCCAGCATCCACATGGACTCCAGTTCCAGAGCATGCAACACCTTCTTATGACTTCTGTGGGCACCAGGCACATATGTGGTGCACACATGTGAGCAAAACATATAAAATAAATAAAAAATTAAAACAGGGTAAAAATAACAAAGATAATTAGCCCCAAAACGTAAATCCAGAGCCCTCCAACCCATGGCCTTAGCTGATCTTCAAGGATTGAGATCACACACATTTAAAAAAAAAAAAAAAAAAGGAAAGGAATGGAAAAGAAAATCTTTCTTCCCGTGATCAAGTCATCCAAACCAACAATCGCAAATTAGGAAGTTTAAAAAGAAAAAAAAAAAAAAAAGAGAGAGAAAGTGAAAAATCTCAAGTCCACTACCCACTGTTAATCCCCAGCCCCCATAAAGCTCAGTTCACAATGTATATGAAATCTGAGAATCTGCTGAGTTCTCAACATGTCGTATTGTGAGTGCTTAATATCCTTTGAAAATCTAATTTCTGAAGGCTGTGAGCTTCCTATTTAAGAAGCAGACATTATGGCTTATTTAACTTTTCCCGCCGAAGTTGACTGTTTTCCAGCCTGCTGTTATAAATAAACGTTTCTAGGGACAAACCTGTTGGTTTTTCTGATCGTTTTCCTGGCTACATTCCTACAATGGGGGTTAGTCGGTCAAAGGGCAAAGCGTGTTCTAGAACCTTGATAAACACTTGGCAGGTGCGTGCCCAAAAGATGCGCATGCGCACTCAGCTTGCGCTGGCTTCACATCTTCGCCAGCACCAGCATTATTTTTAGTGTTTTCACTTTAGCAACTAGCTAAGCTCTCCGTGTGCTGGCGTCAGTGCTAAGCATTATGTAATGCCATCTTCACACACACACACCTACAGATCAAGAAATCAGCAGAGAGGATTCTTCCAGTCCTGCAGGGTAGCGGAGCCAGAAGGCAAAGGAGACCCATACTCCTTCACTACCTGCACCTGGGTTCCCACCGGGGTGCAGCATTTGTTTGTTTGTTGCCATAGAGTCTCACTAGTCCAGGCTGGCTCCGAATTCACAATCATACGGCCTCTGTCTCTCATGCGTGAAGATTATAGGCTGGGGCCAGTATGCCCGGCCAAGTGCGTTTTCTTTTACTTTAAAATAATAATATTTTGACCTAAGATCTTGCTGCGCAGCCCCGGCTAGCCTGGAACTAGCCTGGAACTAGCGATCCTCCAGCTTCTGCCTCCCATGTGTTGGGTTTACAAGCGTTTTCTGTGGACTTAGTCCTGTCACCCGCTCCCTTCATACCCCTGTCCTTCAAGGATGAAGCCCGCCCATTCTCTCAGCTCGAGGTTTTAAGCCCCACCATCCAAACATGCATCCTCCAGCCGTGGCCATTCTCGCGCCACTTTAGCGCAATTTACCCCAACTATGGCTCAACAGGTCCAAGTGATGTGAGAACACCTCCTGGTCATGTCACAAGGGCCAGTCCAGAGCCTAGCGCACAGCGCAGTCAGTCACCTGACTGCAGCAATCGTAATTTGGTGTCTGAGGTATCTAGCGCCACCGTACGGCCAATCCTCGAAGTCTGAACTGCTGCAAAGTGTGAAGATGACCCAGGGAGGAGGAAAAGACAAGGTAAACAAGATTGTCAAAACTACTTGGGATGAGGGAGTCCTTGGTATCTAGACCCTTTTAGGGGCAGGGTGAGAGTCATTATAGAGAATTATAACTGGGCCAGACCTGGTAGCAGAGACTGGAGTGTCTCTGTGAGTTCGAAGTCCGTCTGGTCTACAAAGCGAGTTAGGTCCAGGCCACCTATGGCTATGCAATGAAACAAAAAAGAAAATCAGGGACTGGAGAGTTTGCTCAGTGGTTAAGAACATTTGTTCCACCGGGAGGTGGTGGCACATGCCTTTAATCCCAGCACTCGGGAGTCAGGCAGGTGGATCTCTGAGTTCATGGCCAGCCTGATCTACAAAGTGCAGAGGACCTGGGTTCAATTCCTAGTACCCACAACACGGTTCACAAATGTTCGTTAACTCTAGTTTCACGATGCACGTAATGTACATACATACATACATATAAATATATATATATGTATGTACATACATACATATCTATATCTATATCTATATATCTCACACATAAAATAAGTCTTTGAAAAAAAAACCTGAATTCACACACACACACACACACACACACACACACACACACACACTGCTCCCTTCACGTCTGCATTCTAAATTAGCATTTTCGCTTTGGTCCTAGTCCCACACCGGCTCAGGACTGCGGGACAGTGGTGGCCTCGGGAAGTCATCTGGGAACTGATCCTCCTAGAAGTCCCCCGCCGTGTCCCTGCCGGATAAACAGAAGGCCCTGGGAGTTCAGAAAAACCCCTTCCCGATGCTGAGGCCTTGGAACCCGAATATGCGCTGCCCTGCATCTCCTAGCCCCGGGGAGCCACCGCGGCGGCTCTAGCTACTGATGAGCGGCGTCAGTCCCCGCGGCGTGACTTGCGCGCGAAGTCGTGTTTCCCACGGCTGCGGTGGCCGCGGTAAGGCCTCCGGTGCTGCAGAGGGCGCTGTGCGTAGGACTGGCCATCCGCCGGGCCTTCGGAGTGTCCAAGCCAAGGCCGGGTCCCGAGGAGCCCGCGAGCCCGCGCCGCTAAGTCCGCGCGTGGCTTTCTCGTCTTCCGCCTTCGTGGATAGCTGAGAGGTTAGGGGAGCTTGCGTGACCCTCGTCCTGGAAGCCTCTATGGAGGGTTGGGCCCGCGGGGAGGGTGGGTGGACTGCAGGGGTAGCGGCTACTTGCTTGGAGACTTTGTGGACAGGCGAGGCCACAGGATCGGATTCCTGGTGTTGGATACATCTGCGGGGGAAGAGTGAAGGAATGAGGGACAGTGGAGGGACGCGTAGGGTTGTATTGTAGCGGAAGGAAGATTCTTTTCCTGTCCAGGGTTCACAGATTTACGTGGAAGGCTGGGTGTGGGTGCTGATGTTATTGACACAACATAGGGAGAGGGCAGTGGAATCCAAAACCGTGAGGTGTGAGCGGGGAGGTGCTGGCACCAGGAAGTGATGAGTAGGGAGAGAGGCAGAAGTGGGATGAGTGGGGGGGGGTGTGTGGAGTAGATGGAAGGTGTACTTGGGTTGCAAGAGTGGAACCACCAGATTTGAAGAGATGGGAGTGAAAATAGAGGTCTAAAGGCAAGAGCGTTTGTGTGTATTCTGTTCTTGGCAGCTGTCCAGAGCCTGAAGCACCCGGGTACAAAAGTGGCATGCTCTTGGCAGGGCTGGACTACAGTATGCAGTCTAGCCTACAGTATGCATCTGTTCGATAGGGTGGGTGCTTTGGGAGGGGCATCCCGGGAGCTGGATTGACCCAGAGTGGTTACCTGACCTTACCTACCTTCCCTCAGCTACTATGTTCAACCAGCAACTCCAGCAGCAGCAACAGTTGCAGCAGCTGCAGCAGCAGCAGCTCCAGCAGCAGCAGTTGCAACAACAGCAGCAGTTACTGCAGCTCCAACAGCTGCTGCAGCAGTCCCCACCACAGGCTCCCTTGCCCATGCCTGTCAGCCGGTGAGTTTCCCACTTAGGACATGGAGGCTGTGGACTGACACTCGGATCTGTGTTTTGCAGACCAGCTCCCAGTACTTGTTTTCTCTCCCAGGGACATCCTTGTTTGAATATTAAATGTCATCAGTTCCCACCTTGGATGGGATCCTCCTCCAAGAGAGAATGGAGGTGAGGGGTCTCCAGGTGGATGGCTTTCCCAACAACCCTCTGATATCCCCTGCTCCCATCACACAGGGGCCTCCCCCAGCAGTCATCCCCGCAACAGCTTCTGAATCTCCAGGGCACCCACTCGGCCTCCCTGCTCAATGGCTCCATCCTGCAAAGAGCTTTGCTGCTGCAGCAGTTACAAGGTATGGCAGTTCCCAGCAGTCCCCAGTTTCCTCCATATCCCACTTAATCCTCCCCAGGCACACCCTGAGAGCATCCATATGGATGGGACGTCAGGGCTCTGTGAAAGTCCACAAGCTACTCTTCTGAGTGGAGTTACCAAGCTATAGTGCTGGCTTTTTTGGCTGTGCTCAGCACAGGTCACTGTCATGAAGATTACATGGTATTTATCCCAAGTCACTCAGCAGCCTCCCAGACTTGAGCCTGGGCCTCCATAAATCCCTGTCTTTGGCCTTGGTGTGCAGCCTGTGCCCTTACCTCAGTTTCCCTATGTGAAGAGGGATCTCAGCCCTTCCTTCAAAGTTGTTCCTGATCACTGATAACCCTGAGGGGAAGTGCACCCATCACCACCCTCTACAAATGAAAACAGTGGCAACCTGAGACCCAGAAGAGGGATCCTGTGCCATCGTACAACTCAAGTAGAAGCTGGTTAGATGGCCCTCACTTGGCAGCCCTTCAAGCTGACTTTCAGATGGCGCTTGGATAGTTAGAGAGAGAAAAATCCCACAGTGGGTCACAATGTATACATATATATGCCACCTTTTCTTTTTCCATTTTAAAAGTCGTGTTGTCATAGTGGAAATAATGTGCTAAAATAGGAAAACAACAGCAAAAACAAAGGGGATGGAGAGATAGCTCAGCGGCTGGGCGTTCTTGCTCTTCAGAAGACCCAGGTTAGGGTCCAGTACTCACATGGGGCAACTCACAGTGCCTGTAACTCCAGCTCTGGGGCATCTGTCACCTTTATCTGGCCTCAAAGGCCATCCACCCATATACGACATACCTGTACCTACATATACACACCCACATGAGTTAAAATTTAAAATACTGAAAAAGCCATTGAAAACAAACAGAAAACCCAGTGGTAGGAAAGCATTCACATTTCCAGCCACTATATTGGTATACTTTCAGTTTTTTTCTCTAAGAAGGAGCTTGGGAAGTTGGGTATGATTACTATGATTAAAACAAGAAAGGGTCTAAGTCATGTTTCATTTATTTATTTTTTTTAATTTTACAGTGCTAAAATTGTTTTTTGTCTGTTTGAGACAGGGTCTTACTCTGTAGCCCTGGATGGCCTAGAACTCACTCTGTAGACCAGGCTGGCTTCAAATTTACAGAGATCCTCCTGCCACTACCTTCCTAGTTCTGTGATTAAAAGTGTATGCTGCTCTATTTGGTCTTGCTTTGAGACAAGGTCTCACTTTGTAGTCCAGGCTGTCCTGGAACTTACTGTGTTAGTCAGGGTGGTCTTGAACTCACAGTAGTCTTCCTACCTCATCCTCCAAGGGCTGGGATTATATAGGCATGAGCTGCCACACCCAACCAGTATTCTGGTTCAATCAGGATATTTGTGATAATTTTAATTTTCCAGTGGAGGGATATACCCTCAAATATATGATCTTTTCCCCTCCTTCCTCTTTTTCTCTTTTCTATCCTAAATGCCTTTGGGACGAACATGACATTTGAGACTCTTTTCTCACATTAGATTCACAACATAGAATGACTGAGACGGGGGATGGATGTTTGATGACTTTTGATAAGTATTGCCAAATTACTTTCCTAAGGACTGGACCAGTTTGCAATGCCACCAGCCACGTATGACAGTGCCAGCCTCACCATGCCCACGGCAGCATTGGGTATTCTATGCTTTTATATATATATATATATATATACCTATATAAATGTATATGTACATATAATTTACTGAGTTGGTTTGCAAAGGCTAATGCTGTGTCTTGAATGTCTTAATTCACATTTCCATGTGCTAGTGCAGCTAAAATATTTTTATACTTATCTACTAAACATTTGCATTTCGTTTTGTGACTTGTCCATGTCCTTTGTCTATTTCTGTTTGAGAGCATTCCATCTTTCATCTTGCTGTTTATGGGAGCTGGGTGGCTCTCTGCGACCCTGTGTCTTTGTTGTACCTGTCTATCAGATACACTAGTTCATAATTTTGAGCCCTTGTTTGACAGATAAGAGGAGGGTGAATCAGTGTGCTCAAGGTCTCAGAGCTAGGGCTGTAGAGTCTTGATCTCGGGTCTCAGCACAACTGACCTGTGCTTTTAAGCCTGTGCTGCCCTGCATTGCCCCTGAATCTCAACATGGATGCCAGCTACGCTCAGGGCCTTCTCTGGGTAAAAGTAGCTGAGTCAGAGGAGATGCAGCAAGAAATAAGATGGCTGGTCCAAGGATAGAGGTGTTTATGGACACAGATATCACGGAAGAACTCCTGAAGGGAAGATAGAAAAGACCTTAAGGGAGATCTGAAGGATGCTGGGAACTGGTGGAGCACAGCAGCTTCCACCTAGGGGACAGCATGTCCGAAGGCCCAGTAGCAGTGTGATTGAAGTACTGCATAAGGACATGTGCCTAGAGCTCAATGTGAGGAGGTGGCAGGGCCAGACCTTGTTCTGGAAGGAGCAGGTTTCCTTACTGAACAGAGAGCTGTAGGAAGCTTTGGGCAACTACTCTGTTTTGTATCTGTGTTTTGTCATCTGTATAAATAGCCACATCTGCCCTGGTACCTGGCAGGCTAGAGGGCTGAGGTAATGACAGGAGGGTCTCACATAGTGCCAGAGTGCTGAACAATAGCTTGCGGATTGTCCTAAGGTCCTTGAAGGGCCTTACAGTATGTCTGAGGGCTAGCTGGGGCAGTTCACACACACAGCTGAACAGACCCCCCCCACCCAAGTCCTTTCTCACCAGTGCCCACAGCGGGCCCCAACTTGGCTTTATCTCCCCTCTGCTGCCCTTGGAAATGATCTCTAATATTCCCATGATGCTTTGAGGGACCGTGGTGTGACCTCTCTTCTCACCTTTTCTTCCCCACAGGCAACCTCCGCGCTTACAACATGACAGCCCCAAGCCTAGCAGCACCCAGCCTTACACCCCCCCAGATGGTCACTCCAAATCTACAACAGCTCTTTCCCCAGGCCACTCAGCAGTCCCTGCTGGGCCCTCCCCCTGTGGGGGTCCCAGTGAACCCTTCTCAGCTCAACCTTTCAGGGAGGAACTCCCAGAAACAGGCAAGAACCCTCTCTTCCACCAACCCCAGTCTCAAGGTGAGTAGCGCTTTGGGTGGAGCAGCAGGGGTAGGAGTTAGTGAAGGGTTTCCTCAGTGTCATCCTGGCTCACTCTGTGTGCTTGGGCTCACCTGGCCTTTGGACACGTCACGCTCCCACTTTTTTGTGCCTCAGTGTCCTTGTCTGTAACTTCAAATACCTCTGTACCCTTGATGGGACTTTAGCCATACCTAATACCACTTTATTATTATTTATGTACTATTTCTCTCTTGAACAATTCTGTGTGTGTGTGTTTTCAAAAGAAAGTTTCTTTGTATAGCCTTGTCTGTCCTGGAACTTGCCCTGTAGACCAGGCTGGCCTCAAACTCAGAGATCTGCCTGCGTCTGCCTTCCAAAGGCTGGGGTTAAAGGCGTGTGCCACCACTGCCTGGCTAAACAATTTCGTAATTACTTCATCATTCTCATTTATTTTTACATGTGCCAAGGTGGGCATGTAGAGGTCAAAGAACGACTTGCATGGGTCTGTTCTCTCCTCCAACCATATGGTCCTAGGAACAGAACTCAGGTTATTAGTTTTGATGCCAAACGCTTTTACCTGTTGAAACATCTCACTGCCCCTTATTGATATTTCTCTTTACATCAGCAATGTCTGGTAGAAATAAAATATGAGTTGTGATATGAGTTAAAATTTTTGATAACCACATTAAAAAGATTAAAAGGTCAAGGTGTGATGACATCCATATCCCAATATTGGGAGGTTGCTGTGCATTCCAGACCATCCTGAGTTATGTAAGCAGACCTTAAAATTTAAAAATAAATTAAAGGAACAGATAAAGTTAATTTTACCTCCAGGTATAGTAATGTACATCTATAATCCCAGCACTCTAGAGATGGTTCAAAAGATTCAGAAGTCATCCTCAGCTACATGGTAAGTTCTAGGCCAGCAGTCCAAAACAGGTGAACAAAACTGAGTAAAATAAAGTAAAATTTACTAACAGTTTAGTTAATCTAATGTTTTTAAAAGTTTGACCTATATTAAAAATTAATGAATAAATGAGCTGGGTGGTGGTGGTGGCACACCTTTAATCCCAGCACTGGGGCGGCTGAGGCAGTCAGGCCTCTGTGAGTTCAAGGCCAGCCTGGTCTAGATTGAGCTCCAAGACAGCCAGGGCTACACAGAAAAACCCGGTCTCAGAAAACCCCAAAATAAATAAATAAATAAAATAAGATCTCTTGATGATTATTTGTTTGTTCTTTGAGAGACCACATCTCCCCTCCCAAACTTCAAATACCTCTGTGTCCCCGTGTTTCCCACCCTGATCTCAAATGTCTTAAGTGATCCTTCTGTCTCAGCCTTCCAAGTTCTTAAAACTACCAGTATATTTCACCATGTCCCATTTTGTCCTTTTAAAAAACAAACACAAAACCACTAAATATTCAATATATGTTGTGTCATTAAGCTTCCTACCTTAATTAAAACTCCACATCTCAAGTATTTACCTGAGGCTAGTGGCCATTGTGTGGGACAGGCAGCTCTGAAGTAAGGTGTGAGGTGTGGCTCGGTGGCAGCACACAGGCTTGGGGTGTTGAAGGCTCTGGGCTCTGCAAAAAAATAAGGAAGAATTGTATCACTGCCTAAAAGTTTCAAAAATGTGTAATCCTCATATATATAATAAAAGTAGAGTCCCAGAAGGGCATGGTATTCACACAGCTGCATCTAAAGCCTCCAGCAGCTGCCTGGTGGCTTTAGTGGATCCCATGGTTCATCTTACCGCATGCAGAAGACTTGGAGATTCACAGAGGAAAACACAGACACACAAACACACACCCACACATGTGTGGGTGTGCCAGCGTGAATGCACACTGTTCTTTTCCCTACATGTGCAGCTCCTGGCTCAAGGTCCACTCCCTGGTGTATTCCAGGGCATGAACAATATTCCTTACTTAATTGGTTTGGTCCTCCCAAATCTGTAGGAAGGTATTTTCTCCAGAGAAGGGCTCAGCCTCTTTCTACCTTGGGGTTCGGCCTGGCACACCAGGGTCTTGGCATACCTTGCTACTGTGTTACATATAGGAAAACTACGACTGACAGACTGGGGCGGTTAAGTTGGGCACAGACTCCAGGCTTCCTGACTCCCTGTCTTCCAGGGCAAGAGCAGGATAGTTTCTTAAGGGCCTAGAGTCCTGATGTGGGGTAGGTATGTGTTTCCATCAGGGTTAGGGGCCTTAGCAGGAGGAAGGAAAGTTTTACGTGGCACCTAGGGGCAGTGCGGATGTGTTATTTGGCCTGGCCTTTCTGTGGGTCTTGGGTGTATGGTTAAGAGATACTAATGCAATTACACAAAAGCAATTAATTAGGAAATACGTGAGACCCTGTCTCAAAAACATTAACAAAAAACTGGGAAACTCCACTAAAAAAGGTTCGGAACTCCCTGCAAGACACTCTCAGGCTCCATTTGAAGGCTGGGGGCTTGACCAGAGAAAGGCCAGTGAGGATGCATGGAGACAGGCTCTGTGTAGGAGGAAAGCTGGGGGGGGGGGTGTCCAGAAGGGGAAAAGAGAGGCAGAGATTCAGGGTATGGAACTGGGGAGGAGTGGACAGTTCCAGGTTTGGGATTAGGCAATCCCAGGTCTAGGAGGCCCTGGGAGGGTTTAGGCCATAGGCTCTCTCTGGATCCTTGGGGGACAGGGAGTGGGAAGTCTAGATGACTGGTGGAACCAAGAGATCTTGTGTGTCCCCGGCCCGGATTCATGTAGCAGTCAGGCTGCTAGATGGACACCTCAGACAATGACTCTTGAGGTGTTTTAGATCATCTGCCCTTCAGCCCCTTCTGTCCCTTCAGCTCCTTGAGCAGGAGGGTGTTTGCAAGTGTGTTGGAGGTCACAAAATGGGTTCTAAAAGGAAGCAGGACTCTTCTTCCCAGACAGTTCCTCTGGGAGACAGGGAGGGCCCCACAGAGGGGTCTGAAGAAGCCGGGGAGCTCCAGATGGACACACCTGAAGGTGAGAGATGGGTGCTACTGTCCTGCACAAGGGACATCAGGACAGGGGCGATCTTGGTGGCAAGTGATCCAGGGCTGTCTCCTGGAGCTGTGTTCCCTCACTTGCCTCCATTGCAGACCAAGACTTACTAGTCTGCCCAGATGGCATGGTGAATGAGACCCCAGTGCCAGAGCCTGAGCCCTTTGAGGCATTGGAACCACCACCCAAGAGGTCAAAGAGGTGAGTGATGCTGGCCACATGCTGGCCTCTGACTGCGGGGTGGGGGTGGGGATCAGATTCATCCCTGTGTCTTCCTGGGTGTGAGCTGGAGGCCAGGCTGGGCAGCTAGGAGGGAGGGGGGTCTTTGTAGAGTGCATGGGTGGTGCCTGGTTTGTAGGGTCAATGCCCCTGAGTTTATTTAGGTGAAACAGGCCCGTATAGCTTTTGAACATCCCTGATCCCCCACTGTAAGTAGAGCTGGGGTTAAGAACTGGGTCATAGGTCTCTCAAAAGATACAGCTTTTGATTTGCCTGTTTGTTTTTTTGAGACAGCCTTGGCTGACCCAGAACTCCCTATGTAGACCAGAAAGCCCTCCAACTCTTAAGAAATCCCACCCCACCCCCACCCCGTCTCTGCCTCCCTAGGGCTAGGATCAAATACCTGAACCACACACCTATCATTTTGATTATCTTTGGATCTTTCCTAGCTCAGAGGAGTCTACAGAGAAAGGGCCTACAGGGCAGCCACAAGCAAAGGTCCAGCCCCACAGCCAGATGACAGCACCAAAGCAAACCCAGACCCCAGATCAGCTTCCTGAGCCACCAGGATCCCAAGTCCTGCCACATTTCCAGCCACAGGTTCTGCAGAACCAGGCCCAGGTGCAGCCAAGGCTGCAGAAGCAGGCACAGACACAGACCTCTCCAGAGCACTTAGCACCACAGCAGAATCAGGTACAGCCACAGGTTCATCCACAGATCCAATGGCAGGTGCAGCCCCAGAAGCAGGCCCAGACACAGACACATCCACAGGTACCCGCCCAAGCACAGCCACAGGAGCAGCCTTCAGGACAGATGCAGGAACAGCCTCAGACCGGGCCACAGGGGTCAGCTCCCCCACCAGAGCAAGCGTCAGTTTTGGCCTGTGCCACAGAACCACAACCATCATCTGACCCTGCAGAAGCTGGGGCAGGTGAGCGAATATGTGGTCTCCTGGGCAGATCCAGCCCTGCCCAACCCTTCTTTCTCCCCCTGGCACTGTCTAGCCTTGACTGGGGACAGGGTTGGACCCAGAGTCCAGATGTGGGACCATCCCCATCCTGCACTTTGGGGTCATAGCTGTGGGTAGAGAAGCCAGCTCTTGTAGGTCTAGATCTTGGAGCCCAAATGGTAAACACTCTGGGAAAGGAACGTTTCTGTCATTTCAGGGCCAGAGGAGGCCTTGCCAGAACCAGTAGCTGTCCAAAGCAGTGAAGACAAGAGCCAGGAGGCATCCACTGGTGGCCTGGATGTGGGAGAATGTGAAAAAAGAGCAAGAGAGATGCTTGGGGTGCGTAGAAGCCTGCATACAGCCACTAGAAGGCCTAAGAGCCTGGTGGTGGCCTAAGGATTCCTGTTTCCCTGTGGGAAGGACAGCAGCCTTGTGCCTGGCTGCATGGATGAACCACACTGTGATTCCTCTGCTCTTGTGTCTTTTTTCTTAAGAACTGGATGTGCTTTTGGTGACAAGAGTCTCTCCTGGTCTGGCCACTCCACACTAGAGCCCCCAGGCCCTCATGTGGTGGTGTCATTTTAGTGCAAAGAGTACCTTAGCAAAAGCCTCCTTGTGGGGCTCAGGCCCCAACTCTACCTTATAACTAAACTTTAAGTCAACATCTTTTCTTCCTTAGGCCTCAGTTTCCTATCCATCATGTGAGGGGTGGCATGGCGTGGACTTTAGACTTAAGCAGAGCTGGGTTGGGTATGGTGGTGCATATCTTATAACAGCCCTAGGAAGGCAGAGGCAGGCTGATCTTTTCCAGTTTCAGGCCAGCTTGGTCTACATAATCACACACACACACACACACACTCGATCTATGTTCAGATCCTGGCTGGTGTAGTTTCTGTGTAGTTTGGGCAGTCACCTAAGAACCTAACCTCAGGTTTCCTATCTGTCAGGAAACTTTGAGGAAACAAAGCTCACACATGTTCACATGTTTCTTGTCGGGGCTAGCACACCATCAACACCCAGACGGTAGAAACTCTTGCCTCTGAATCTACTGTAGATGTGGGGGGCTGGGAGCTCCCTGAAGGTCACCATCCTGCAGAGCAGCGACAGCAGGGCTTTCAACACCACACCCCTCACATCTGGACCTCGCGCGGGGGACTCCACCTCTGCCACCGTCAACCTTGCCAGCACGCCCTCCAGGCAGGCCCTCCAGTTCTTCTGCTATATCTGCAAGGCCAGCTGCAGCAGCCAGCAGGTACTCAGGGTGGGTGGGGTGGGGCCTGCTGTGCTGCAGGCCGGTCTCCTCTACACTGCCTGGAGCCTATCATCTGTTTAGACCTATTTCCTAAGCATCTGGTAGAGCAGGTTTTTTAGGGCCAAGGAAAACTTGTTTCAAATCTGACTGGCCATCAAGGACTCCAGAAGTAGATTCAAATCCTGCATCCTTCTCTCTTGTGTTCAGTGTGTATAGACAAGACCTTACTTCACTTCGTCTTAGGACTCAGCACTTGACATTAAAGCTCTGGGCCCAGGGCTGGCCCAAGCAAGTGCAGCATTAATAATAGTAGTCTTAGCTGGGCTGATTGTAGTCACTTGGGAAGCTGAGGCAGGAGGACCATGAGTTTAAGGGCAACCTGGTCAACTCAGTCTTAAAATAAAAAATTAAAAAAAAAAAAAAGAAAGAAAGAAAAAGAAAGTGTAATTGGGATATAGCTCTGCCCTTACTTAACATGAGAGGAGCAAAAGAAATAAATGAATAGTAGTCTTGGCTGGGACTGTCAGGGCCCCCTGCAGCTGCTCCTATCTGCTCGGGAGGTTGAAACAGGACACATGAGCACATGAGTTTCATATTGGTCTGGGCAATATAGTTAGAATTCAATATCTATCTTTAAATTTAAAAAAAGGCAAAACACTTTTTTAAAAAAAAAGGCTATTTATTTTATGTTTATGAGTATTTGCCCATATGTCTGTCTCGGCACCACATGTGTCCAGTGCCTACAGAAGCCAGAAGAGGGTGTTGGATTCCCTGCAACTAGAGTTACAGATGATTGTGAACCACCATGTGGGTTCTGGGAACCAAACCCAGGTCCTCAGGAAGAGAGCCAGTGCTCTTCACCTCTGAGCCCTTTCCACCCCACCCCGCAGGTTTTTTTAATGCTCTTATTTCCAGGAGCCATTGTTACCTGTGTCTGTGGTCCTTGTCAGAGCAGGACCGTTTAGAGCCACGTCCTTTATCATTGAAGCACTCCTGGAAATGGGTGTGTAAGCCTGCGATGCCTCAGTTTACCATCCCTGTTCTGGCCTACACTGAGCTGTGTGAAATAATGCCTGTTGTGGTGGCACATGCCGATAGGACATGCGGGAGAAACGGAGTCGGAAGGGTCAGAGATGCAGGCTGGCCATGATGCTTGGAGTTGGCCTCGCTGTGGCTGTGGCTCATGGCCACCTCTGCTTCCTTCATGCTGCAGGCGTTCCAGGACCACTTGTCAGAAGCTCAGCACCAACAGCGGCTTGGGGAAGTGCAGCACTCGAGTCAGACCTGCCTGCTGTCCCTGCTGCCCGTGCCTCGGGACATCCTGGAGAGAGAGGCAGAGTAAGTAAAGGCTGGCAGAGGCCAGAGCCTCACAGGTCAGGCCCTCAATACACTCTCTGTGAGGTCTGCCTGGGGATTAAGCATTGCTCTGTATGCCATTAATTCTGCAAGCTTGGGCCTCAGTTTCCCCTATCCATAAAGTGGCCTGATGAGGGGTGTAGTGACAGCGTCCTGAGGGCCCTTCCAGATAAGAATGGTGTGACACTCCTGTGGTACAGAGCCCTGCTCCTCTGGCCTGAGTGCTGGCCCCAACCACAGAAGCACAATGGTAAAGGTCAGGTCATCTTGTGCCCTGGGGTTAAACCTCCCTTGAGTCCTCCTTCCATTGTCACAGGGGATGGGATTGGTCTGAAGTGCCTCCCTGGAGTCTGGAACTAGCGCTTAGAGTGACAAGGCTGCATGGAAAGCTGTAGGAGCTACCTGGCCCAGGGGCGCTGGGAGGTATTGGAGAAAGGGAACCGGAAGATAAGGGCTGTATCTCCTAGGACAGCTGCCCCGTGGTTGCGAGTGCCCAGCTTTTCAGGAGAATCCAGGAACCTGGATAACTTAGGAGTGTCAACAACAAAGATAGCTGTGGGACCAGCACTTGGGAGGCCGAGGCAGAAGGATCAAGAGGTTTTTGGTGGTAGTGGTGGTTTTTCAAGATAAGGTTTCTCTGTGTAGACCAGGCTGTCCTGGAACTCACAGAGATCTGCCTGCCTCTGCCTCCCAAGTGCTAGGATTAAAGGTGTGCACCACCAATGCCCAGCTACGATCAAGAGTTTAAAGCCAGCTGTGTAGTGAGATCTCAGAGTTGACTTATTTAGAATTACAGTAAATGCTGTTGAAGACAGGCTGGACAGTTGTCTGAATCCATGGTTGCGGGTTCTACTGAGGATGAGGAGACAGCAGGGACTCACGGCTGCTCAGCTTTTGCCTGTTGGACAGAGAGCACATATCTCTTAACTCTCATTCAGAGGAGTCAGGAATTGCTGGTCTTTCCTTTGTCTTTTCGATGCTGCAACTAGAGCCCTGGCCCCTCAAGGAGGCATCGTAGGCTGGCCCACACCCTGGCTTCCAAACCACATTACATCTCAGGAGCACTGTAGAATATAGCGTCATTCCCTGCTTGTTTTTATTGTCGTCATTCAGAGATCCTCCTCCAAAACGCTGGTGTAACACCTGCCAGGTGTACTACATGGGAGACCTGATCCAACACCGCAGGACGCAGGAACATAAGGTGCCAGAGCCACTCACATGCTGCAAAGACACCTGTGTGTGCCACAGCCAAGCCAGGTGGGGGAGGTGGTCCAGGCTGGGAGTAGGAGGTAAAGTCTCTTTGTCTCCATGTGACTGTCATTCATTCGGCTTCTGGTGAGTCGGTCTTGTTCCTCTTTGGGCTTTACTTTGCCCATCTGTTCAGTGTAAGTACCAGCTCATCCTGCTGCCCAGCCACTAGCCTACTGGGGTGTCTTTGGTGGCTGTCCTCCTTCCTGTCCTGTCTCTGTTGCCACCTGCTATCCCACGTACTGAAGAGAAGTGGTTTTGCATGCCCATTGCAGGGGTGGAGCTGAGTGGGCTGGCAGGTGTGGCAGGTGAGGCCTCACTGGGTCACTGATAGGGTAGCTTGTACCTGGGGGGCGCTACAATGCGTCTCATGGCCTGCCTTCCTTCCCCCAGATTGCCAAGCAATCCCTGAGGCCCTTCTGCACCATATGCAACCGTTACTTCAAGACCCCTCGAAAGTTTGTGGAGCACGTGAAGTCCCAGGGCCACAAAGACAAGGCCAAGGAGGTAACTCCCTGCCCTGCCTGAGTACAGCATGAAGCCTTCCCCCACCCCAGTCCTCCGGCTCATAGAGCAGGTGGAGGGCCTAGAACCCTCAGGGGTGTGTGGGACCTCAGCTGCCCATAGCTGACCTAAGCCTCTCGCCCATGCCTTGGGCAGCTGAAGACACTTGAAAAGGAGACAGCCAGCCCAGAGGAGGACCACTTCATCACAGTGGATGCTGTTGGTTGCTTTGAGAGTGATCAAGAAGATGATGAGGATGACAAGGAAGAGGAAGAGATTGAAGCTGAGGAGGAATTCTGCAAGCAGGTATGTGGAGTGGGCCGTTAGAGGCTGCTGGAGCCAGAGAGGCTGTCCTGCTCCCTGAGGGACACAGACACTGCTGGCATTTATAGGCAGTAAATGCATGACACAACTATGGGCTATGTCACATGGCCATGGAAATAGGCACAGGGATGACTACTAAGTGACAGGTGAAATATGCAAGGGCTTAAAAGCTGGCTGAGATACTGAGTGTGTTGGGGAAGGGAGGGCAGAGGGAACGTGTTCAGCCAGTCACAGAAGGCACACTACAGCAGACTGTCTTAAGTCCTGTGAGGCTTTAAGATTTTCATGCTATGTCTGGACAAAGTAAAAGAAATGCATGTGGATTGGGGGTAGGGAGGGAAGGCAAAGGACTAGGAACTGTAGCCCAGTGGTAGAGTGCTTGCCTAGCACAAGCAAAGCCCTAGATTCACTCTCCAGTAGCAGGGGGAGGGGCCATAGAGTCTCCAGCATGAAAGAAGCTGAAGCAGGAAAATTGAGAGCTCCATCATGGGCTACATACCAAGACCCTGTCTCTGGAGGTGGGGGGGGGGGGATGGAAAAATGACTAGGTAGTGAAAAGCTGTGCTGCTCTCACCGGGGACCTGGGCTTAATTCCCCACACCCATGTCAGGTCGCTCATAAATGCCTTTGCCTCCAGTTCCTGGAGATTTGACAAGCACTAGCCTCAGGTACCCACACCCCCACACACTCAAATGCATTAAAAAAAGAAAAAAGAAAAAAGCAGCCTGAGAAAGGAAGGGGTATTTTGGCTTGGAGAAAGGAGCTAACTGAAACCCACAACGTAGCCACAGGCAGGACCAGCATGTGCCACAGCTCAGAGAAGGCCACCCCCAAGGAGCTGTAAGCCAAGGGGATGGGTGGTGCACTGCAGGCCCCTGACCTGTGTCTGGGTGGGACCTGAGCACCACATCTGAGCCCTCGCTCCCTCTCCAGGTGAGGTCAAGAGATACATCTTTAGAGGAATGCAAGGGCTCAGAGACCTACAGCCCCAACACGGCATATGGTAAGACCCCAAGCTAAGCCCTGCAATCTCAGCCACAGCTCTCCAGCCAGGCAGCCCACCCCCGGTGCTTTTCTCTTCTCCCACCTAGAGCAGTGGGACCTGAGTATGCAGCCCCTGCTGTCTGTCCCTCAGGTGTGGACTTCCTGGTGCCCGTGATGGGCTATGTCTGCTGCGTCTGTCACAAGTTCTACGACAGTAACTCAGGATTACGGCTCTCCCACTGCAAGTCCCTGGCCCACTTTGAGAACCTGCAGGTGAGTGTCCATCTGACTGTCCTGCCCAGGGATTCAACCTCTGTTCCAGCTGGCATACTCCCACAGCAGGGAGAGACTCAGGCTTGACTATGTGTTATGTCCTTGTGTGCGTGCGTGTGTGCATGCCTGTGTGTGTGTGTGTGTGTGTGTGTGTGTGTGTGTGTGTGTTGGGGGTCCGGGTGGGAGTGACTCCAGAGCCTAGAGAGGCTAAGAGCTTCACATAGGGTCACACAACAGACAATTACTGTTTTGACCCAAGTAGGGAAGCAGTTGCCAGCCAGGAGTGCTTGTAGGCTGCACCTAACTTGAAAACTTTTGTATCCAGAAATACAAAGCAGCCAAGAACCCTAGCCCTGTCACCCGGCCCGTGAGCCGCAGGTGTGCGATCAACGCCCGAAATGCTTTGACTGCGCTGTTCACCTCTAGCAATAGCAGAGGCCGCCCACTCAACCAGCCCAGGCCCCAGGACACAGCGAAAATACCAAGCAAGGTGAAGCCTGGACCCCCCATCCCCTCTCCTCCCCTTCGGCGCTCAACTCGCCTCAAAACCTGATAGTGGGAGCTCTGGCCACCCAACCTGACTAGGGCCCGATTCACTAATGCTTTCTAGGTGTCTCTGTGGAGATGTTCATATGGTTGGTGTTTTTACTCAAATCCAATAAAGTGTTGTCTGGCTTTGGGGTCCCCACCAGCACTGTGTCGGAGTGGGTATAGGGAGGGGCACCTAGTCTCCCTGGGCAGTGTGGTGGACGACCAGGGAAGCCAAAATCAGGCTCCCTGAGATGCAGGGTCTCTGGGATAGGACTACAAGGCACTGATCTTCTCTGAGCCTCAGTTTACCTCTTAGTGTATCAGACCTAGGAAGGCAACTCGAGAGCAAACCCTTATGGCTAGGGACCTAGCAGATGGTCTTCCTCCTACTTCCAAGTTGCAGATAAACAAACTGAGGCCTTAGCAATGTCATGTGACTTGCCAAAAGTTAGTTTGGCAAACAACCAGGACTTAACCCCAGGTGTTAAATTCTTGGCCCGTGTGTTGGCCTCTATCCAGCTGTACTGGAGTTAGGACTGGGGGAGTGGTCCTTACTGCTGAGGTTCAGCTCTTGGTTTGCCCTCCTAATCTGGAGTGAGATAAGTAGTGAAGGGGCCCAGCCTTAGCTCTGTTGCTTTCTCATTAGAGAAATGACAGCCTGGCTTTTAGTGCCAGCTGGGAAGACTAGAGTGGAAGGTGCCAGGGTTTACCATCAGATCCTAGGAGTGGTTATCCTGGGGAAAGGCCCTAGTGCCCAAAGAGACTGAATGTATCTCATAGTCACACAGCATGTCTGTCTCAGCCAGGCGGGGAAGCAGCTGCTACACACCAGGTAGGGAGGAAGCCCTGGCCTTGCCTGTATCCTCTGGATCAAAAATGACAGGTGGCTAAGAACCCCAACCCTGCCACATGGTCCACAAGCCACAGTCTGCTCCATTTTGCCTCCTGTAGCTAATGGGGTCCTTACCCTGGCACAAAGAGATGAGAGGCAATGGTGTGGGAGACCTCTTTAATATTGACACTCAATCCCGGGTGAAGGGAAAAGAGACCAGAACTGGGCAGGCAGATAAGTGAATGAGTTGTAGGAACACACATGGCTCCAGAAGGGGTAATGGGCAGTAGGGCCTGATTCAGTTTGGTAGACCCACTGGGGGATCTGAAGGCCAGTACCTGAGATGGTATCTAAGCCAGGTAGCATCTACCCAAGCCAGAACATGGCCAAGAGGCAAGCGTAGGGCCTGGTTGGGGGCTCCTGGCACCTAGGGACTGGCATCACTGGGGGCCTCCCCAAGCTGTTGCTGGAATTCCAGGCGTGTCTGTCGGTTGGACTCCAGCAACTCCTGGAGGCGGGCATGGAGATGGTCATTCTTCTCCTCCAGGTGGTCCAGACAAGAGTTGATCTGATCCAACATGGAGTTGATGGCAGCATACTCTGGGAGGAGGGAAAAGACAGAGGGAAGGTCCTGTGTCTTCTTAGGGCTGATAGACACATCCAGTGTCCCCCGCTCTCCCTTGAGAGGACTTAGGACACATCTTTTTGATTCTCAGTGTCACCATGTGGGAAATGAGTAGATACCACAAGAGGCAAAGTGTCAGAGAAATCATCCTTAACAAACCATTTTTGAAGGGTTAGTGTGGTCATGGGGCAATCTGCCAATGTCCTGGCTGGTGGCCCTATCATATACCAAGTTTCCTTTACATTTCCCTACATAGCTACCTAGAAGTTAGAAGCCAGGTTTCAGAGCTAATCCATCAAAGGCTAGGCAAGTGGCTCTTTAGCCTATCTCGGGCCCTTTGAATGCACTGGGTGGCCTTCTTGTCTTTTCCTCTGGGATGAGTACTACTTATTTCAAGTGTCAGTATGGCTACTACCAAGGCTGTCCCACACTGGCCTTTGTCCTGATCCTTTAGCTTTCACCTTCCACAGCTTTCCCATCAGGAATCACTACTGTGACTATCTGGGTGCTGGTCTGTATTCAACCTCACACTCAATTAAAGATCTGGGAGAGGTGACAGGTCTTGTGTTCTCTGCTGTCTCCCCAGTGCCCTCAACAACACAAATAAGTACTTACTGAATGAATGAGTGAATGGATGAATGAATGAAGCTCTGACTTTCCAGTCCCTGCTTTTGCTCAACTGTCTACCATCTAGAATTCATCGACAACAACCCTTCAAGGACCAGCTCAAAATGCCTCCTCCTGGGAGTCTTCCCTCCTCTGAGAAGTCTTCCCTGTCTTCCTCTACAGCCTCTTCTGATCTGCCTCTTGGCAATGCTATGTCCCTTAGGACCCAAGGTCTGGGTCTATGCCCACTGCGGGACCCAGTTCTGAGCCAGCCCATGACTCAGAAACACTCAGCTGCCAGCTTAGAACCAGAGAGGAAGTAGCTGGTGGATTAAAAAAAAAAAAAAAAAGGCCCATGGAGGGTGTTGGGGATATGAGTGCAAATGTGTCTGCCTTTGGGGGATGGTTCCCAGAGCAGGCATCCCTTACAGAGGATAGAGCCTTGAAAGGCTGCTGGATCTTAAAAGTCCATCCCTCATGGCACAGATAGAGAAACTGAGACCTAAGAAAGAAGGAACCAGAACAGCTTCTCATACCTGCTTGGTAATGGAGCCAAAACTCAGACCTGAAGGTCAGAGACCCTTAGGTTTGAGTCCCAGATCTGCTGTACTCCAGCAACTCCTTATTGGTGTAGGGGACAATGAGGGTCCCAGTGCACCAAGAGCTCAGTTGGGTCTGGCCACAGCAAGAACTTAATGAAAGCTGTTATGATCCAACCTTCCCAAGTCTGGCAGGCTAGCAGAGGGGTGAGGAGAGGTGGAGTCTCCAGACTAGGGTTCATCTATGTCAACGGTACCTCCTAGCCATTGCTCTTGTCCTGGGACAAATAGCCTCCTCCCCACCATCCCATGCCTACTCAGTGTTATACTGCCCCCTCACCAAGTCCCTCATGATATTCCCACTGTGGCTGCCAGCAGCCACTGAACTTGTCATCACTGTTCCCTAACACTGCCCACTGTAAGCCTAACGACCCACTCACCACCTGCCTCCAGTTGGAGGGCACCCTTTATTAAGAGCAGAACCTGGGTGACTAAAATATTGTAAAACTGTCGTGAAAATGGATATGCTGTGAATATATGAAAGCCTGCAGAACTGTACTGTTTAAATAGTAAAATTTATAGTGTGACTTACAGCTCAATAAAGCTTTTATAACAGAACAAAAGCATACCCCATTCTTACTGCACAAGTCCTGCCCTCTGGGTAAGGACCACGGGATTATATATATATATATATATATATATATATATATATATATATATGAGTTACCATCTATCCACTTTCAGAAGGAACCTGTACGCTGAAATCTTAGTGTTTAAACATTTTCCATTCCATTTTCCCTTTAATCCTGACACATCTTGAAACAGTAGATACCAATGTACCCAGTATTGTAGATGGGAAAACTGAGGTTCCAAAACTTGCAAAGAAGTCTGTGGGCCGACGCTTCCCCTGGGGTCCTTCCACAGTGCTGTGCATCCAACACAGTCCTTGGTAAGCGGGTCACACCAGCAAAGCCAGGTGGCTGGGGTGCTGACTCAGCATAGTGGAGCACCCACCGGGCCAACACCTGCAGAGCCAAGCAGGACCCGCTCCCCTTCAGCTAAGAAAGTGGCTGAAATAACCCCAAACCTATAAGTGTCTCTGAAGCTGCCTCAATTTCCCGATATGTAACCAGGGCTGGTTAGCGACAGTTCCCCAGTATTGCGGCGTTGCTTCCGAGGTGGCTGTGGGGACAACTCCAGAACCACCCAGGTGAGGGGGTGGGACAGCTCTTCAGTCCCTCACACACCCTCCGTCCAAGCCCCATTCCAGGACAGCACCCCTAGCAAAGCAAAGGTCGCCCCAGCAGTACCCTCCCCTCGCCCAGGTCACCTGCTTCCCCGAAGCTGTCATTTTCGCCTTCCGCGCCCGCATCCACCGGCATGCCTAAGTCCCCGTTGGGGCCCGACATTGCGGGCTCGGGAGCCGCAGAGGCCACGGGAAAATAGAACTTGACGACCGCAGCGCGGAAAGCCGGCGCTAGGCGGAAGGTGCAAGCAGCTGAAGGAACGCCGGGCCGGAAGGGTGGAACGCGGCGGCACACAAGGGTCAGCCCTGAGCCCCGCCCAGAGCCCCGCCCCGAAGCCTCTCAAGCCACGCCCTCAAGCAGGGCTCCGCCCCAGTCGACTCTCAAGCTCCTCCTCCCCTCGCTTCTGAGCGGCGTTTCCCGCGCCCCCTCTTCCCCGGGGCAGTCAGCTGAGCGAGTGCACTCACCGAAGACCGGGCTTGAGACTTCTACTAGGCTCTATCGTGCTGTTTCCGCCCGTCTGCATGATCGGAACCAGACAGGCGGTTTCCACGGCTCTCTAGAGAACTCTGTTCCCAGCATCGCTCCTCTCCAGTCCCTGGGAATCTGCATTCTTCCCATCTCCCTCAGGTGCAGCCCAGATTACCCACGACCGCGTCCTGTCTTGGCCAGTCTGGTCCCCATTACTTCTCTTAGGGCTCTCAAAGGCTACACTTAACGGGTAGAAATCACACCAGACTACAGCCTGGACAGTACATGTAGGCCCAGGGCATGGATTGGAAAGGAGTGTGAGAGCCTTCTCAAGCACTGTGTGTCAGGTTCCCAAAGGGCTTGCTGTACTCTGCTGTAGGTGACCCCGGGGCCATGGAAAGTCTGTCCATCCCAAAAGGCTTCTTGATAACGCCCTGCTTGAAGTCATCATCCCCCACTCCATGCACTGGGTGGGAAAAGGAGGCTGGTATAAAGTCACCATCCAAAATCGCTCGTGGATTGCACTCAAAAGTGTAATCCTGGGTCCAGCTCAGAGTCAGGATGGTGTTTCAGGGAAGCTCCCTTACCAGGTTTCCCCTATCTGTAATGGACAGGAGACCCCTTGCACCATCAGCTTGTTCCTGGTATCACACTGGCTAGTCCAGAGCGCAGACTGTTCTTCACATAGGGATTTGAGTAAATCTGGGAAAGGCAGGAAAGTAGGTTCTTCCCCGGAACCTCAGAAGGAGCACAACCCTGTGGACACCGTAATTAATTCAAACCTGGACATCTGGAACTGGAAGAGAATACATGCATGCCGATGTAACTGGCCATGTAGTACAACCTGTTCAGTGCCAATGGGAAACTCATATCTGCATTAGCAGGAAGAGAAAATAAAGCCCTACTTGTGCCACAGAGTTTGACTTGAAGGGACCAACAGGAGCAAAGGTTATGGGAAGCTGACTTCTTTAGTCCAATACAAGAAACTAGACCTAGGCTAGAGAGATGGCTCATCAGTTAAGAACATATAGTGTCCACTTGCAGAGGACCCCAGTTCAATTCCCAGCACACACAATGGCAGTTAACATCCACCTGTATCGCCAGCTCCAGAGAAATCCAAATGCCTCTGGCCTCCTCAAGCAGCACCTGTTCTCATGTGCACATATCTATACACACACACACACACACACACACACACACACACACACATTAAAAAAAAGAAAAAGAAAAAAAAAAAAAAAAAGACCTGGAGAATTTACTCAGAGTTTAAGAACACTGTCCTGAAGGATCTGGGTTCAATTCCCAGCATCCACATGGTAGTTCAGCTCCAGGTGATTCGACTCCTCCTTCTGGCCTCTATAGGAACTGCATGTATGTGGTTCACACACATATAGGCAGGCAAAACATCCACTTAAATAAACTGGGGAGGTGGTACACATCTTTAATCCCAGCTCTTTGAAGCAGAAGCAGGCAGAGATCTGTGAGTTCGAGGCCAGTTTGCTCTACATAGAGTTCCAGACCAGCCAGGGATACATAGTAAGATTCCGACCCAAAGGAAAGAAATTAGACCTGGGCTCAGACTGGAGCCCAGGAGTGAAAGGTATGTGGGGTGTAGCTTCCTTTCATGGCTAGCCATTGAGTCTAACCAGTACCTCTCAGTCAGGAACCATCCTGGGCTTGAACATAGTTCCTGTCTCTCCCTAGCAGCTCAGCCTGTGCCAGCCAGATCTTTTTCTGAAGTTCAGCCCAGATTTCAACACCATCTGCTGAGCTGGGTCTAGGTCTGTGGTGTCTCCTGCAGGGCTGAGGGTGGGGCTGGTCCCAGACACATGCCTCTCCTCAGCCAAGGTGAAAGGGGCAGTATATATGTGTGATGGGAAAGAGGGGTTCATTTGGAACCTCATGCATTCTGGCAAGGGGGAAGAGAAATGGTCGCGGTCTCCTGGCAATCACAGGGTTCAGATGACTGTACCTCATAAACCCTCCAGGCTCTTTCAAGTTCCCAGTTCCAGAGGGGCTGCCCCTTTGGGACCTGTGTCAGGTGACCAAGGCATGGAGAAGCTCATACTGTCCTCAAGGTGAGCCCTGGGCTTGACTAGGGGTACCGACCAAAACAGCAGTGAGCACAGCATTGTTCTGTATGGGGGGAGGGCTCAGGGCAGTTAGTGGCTATGATGGTAGAAGCTGGGGAGAGGCTGGAGTTCTGGAGCCTTCTTTTCCCCAAGCCTTCTCTCTGCAGCTCTACCATCATGCTGGAATAATATTGGTGTGGATCCACCCTTTGCCCTTCCCTTGTTATATGGGGTTAGGCAACACAGACTCAGAGAACTGGAGACATGCATTTATTCAGCAGACAAGGGGGTGTCATTGGGAAGGGTGGCTGGGCAGTGCCACCCAGGTAATGAGTCAGCTGGTGCTCATTGGTGTTGTGACTGGTGGGGTGACCAAGTGGCTCTCTGGCAACAGGAAAGATGGGCTTGGGGACAGACAGGAAGCACCTGAAAGACAGTAACAGAATTAAGACACCACAGTTCAGGGGAGGAACAAAGACAAGCTGGATACCCCGATCCACTGTGCCCTGACCTCCCACCCAGCCCCTGCCCACCCCAGTCAGTCACACTCACCGACTGCTCAGCTGTCAATGCACTGGTCTGTAGGTGAGAAAAGTTAATCAGAACAGGGCACCAGGAGCCTGTGTTCACCAGCTCCAGACTAGCCTGACTACAAAAGCTCTGGGGTTTCTTCCAGGGTTGTGGCAGCAAAGGGACTCATGTGGAACAGATGTCAAGAGAGAAGGGCCCAGAAGGCTGCTGTAGGGCAGGGGTGGGAGGTACACAGTGGCTCAAGTACTCAGGCTTTCCACCTGTGTACCCACTCGCCTTAGTAGCCTCTCATCTGGTGGCCTGGCTGGCGCCCCCTGCTTGAAAACAAAGTGTCTCCCAAGTCACGGGATGGGGAGAGGTCCCTGCAGCAAGGTTCAGGGTTTAGAGAGGAAATAGCCTTTGGCTGTAAGCAGAAGTGGCCCGGGGGCAGCAAGACCAAGGATATTTGGACCAAGAACTCTCATCTTGGAATGCCCTGCGTCAATGGCCAGAAGGAAAACTTGGGGCTGGGATCCCTGAGGGCCCCATAGACCCCAGGGTATCACAGGGCTTCCTGACCTCAAAGTGGATCCCTTTCTTTGGTGGAGTAGGTATCAGCCTGGACCAGTCCCCACATCCCCACATTCCTTTCCCCTCCCCCCAGCTGGCCATTACCTGTGGGGACAGAGAAGATGATGTGGTCATCTGTAAGGCCCAGAGACTTGGCAAAGCGGACAAAACGTTGCTTTAGTTCAGTGGGCAGTTCCTTGGTTCTTCCTGCAACCAAGATCTGCAGTAAGTGTCACTGCCACAAGTGTCACTGAACTAGCAAATGAGGTCTCACATTTGTTTTCCCTGGAGGTCTGCAGAAAGACCACTCCTGGGGCTGAGACTGTGGGATCCACCCTTGAGTATGAGCAGAAGTTGAGTCCCTAAGAGTTAGTCAAGAACTCACCATACAGGGTGATTTTGAAGTATTGCTTGTTTCCAGAAGTCTTCTTGAAAAATACCATGGCAAACTGGTCATAGTTGGTAGAGGCCACTTGTACATTATAGCTCCGTACCTGAGGGTAACCTGTGCGTGTGAAGGACAAGGGATGTGCTCTGCCCTGGTGCAAGAAAGGGGGTACTGTGCACTTTCCCCCAACTTCCACTCCACTCAGGACTCACTGTGAATGTTTCCCAGAGTGAATCGGCCAGCCCTGGAGCTTGGAGCAAAAGTTCTGACCCAGTAGTCACAGCGCTGGTCCCTATAGGAGTGAGTAGGGATGTGACACAGTCTGGACTGCCCCTTGGATTAGGGCAGGTGGCTGATAACACCCAGCTCCCAAACCTGGCAGGAGGCCCCACCCACTCACCTTAGATGCACCCACACCTCCCCCCACCAGTCTGCCCTGCCTGACCCTGATGAGCCCCTTCCCTCAGCACCCACACTCTCTCCTCCTGGCGCCTTTTCTGGGTGACCTCCCCCACACACACAATCCAGGTCCCGTGCAAAAGTCCCTACCCTGTTTCCCTGCTCCCTCTCTGGCACATCCCTTTGCAGTTAAGGCAGTTATTTCTGAGCTGCCAGCCTGCTCCAAGCTAAGCACTACACTCCTAGCCCTAAGGCCAAATATGACTTTTCCTCAAGTCCCACTCAATCCCCTGTCCTCCGTAGTTGAGCTCACCAAACCTGCCTTTTATCTACCATTTGCTCCAGCTCCAGCCTCGCTAGCTGCCAGAGTCAGAATCACTCCACAGATGGTGAGCCCTGGCTGCCCTCTCCAGGCCTGGCCCCAGCCCTGTCATCTCCCCAACTAACTGCCTGACTCCATCTTCCTTGTTCCTCCCACTCTGCTGGCTCCCTCCCGCATTCTCCCTTGCTCCAACTGAGCTAAGACTGTCCTAGCAGCAGCCCCAGACCAAGCCCTGGCATAGGGCAAGGTGCCCCAGAGACTATTGCACTTGTAGTTGCCCATCAACCCTTGCTCGGGTGGCCATGCCAATGACTCACCCTATCTTTTGTTTGCTTGCTTGCTTTGTTTTTTGAGGGTTTCTCTATGTAGCCCTGGCTATTCTGGACTCACTCTGTAGACCAGGCTGGCCTTGAACTCACAAAGATCTGCCTGCCTCTGCCTCCCAAGTGCTGGGATTAAAGGTGTGTGACACCAACACCCAGCTGATTCACCCCATCTTGAACACACAGCATTTGACACAGTGCCAACCAGCTCCCACTGGGCACATGTCTACTTCCTTCTGCCCGTAGTGGCTCCTCTAAGGCTACCTCCTGGACAGAGGCCACAGGTAGGGTTGAAGACTGAATTCAATGTCCCTCCTCCCTCTCTTTCTTTCTTTCTGGTGTGTGTGTGAGTGTAGGGCTAAGGGCAACATCTGCTGTCTTCCTCCATCACTCTCCACCTTATTTTTTTATTTTATTTATTTATTTATTTATTTATTTATTTATTTATTTATTTTGGTTTTTTGAGACAGGGTTTCTCTGTGGCTTTGGAGGCTGTCTTGGTTCCACCTTATTTTTTTAATTAAAAAATTATTATTGAGACTATGGATTTAGCTCAGTGGTAGGGTGCTTACCTTGAAGTGCAAAGCCCTGGTTTTGGTCCTGTTATGTATATGGTTATTATGAATGTTTTGTCAGCACATACGTCTGTGCACATTCATATACTGGTGTGTGAGGAGGTCAGAAGAGGATGTTGGGTTGAGCAGTGCTGGTACATGCCTTTAATCCCAGCACCCAAAAGGCCTACAGAGTGAGTTACAGGAAGGATAGTCAGGGCCTACAGAGTGAGTTACAGGAAGGATAGTCAGGGTCACAATAAGAAGCCCTGCCCTGAAAGGAAAAAACAAAACAAAAGGAAAAAAAAAAAAAAAAAAAAAACAAAAAAACAAGCCAAGTCAGGCACTGGTGGCACACACCTTTAATCCCAGCACTCGGGAAGCAGAGGCAAGCAGATCTCTGTGAGTTCGAGGCCAGCCTGGTCTAGAAGAGCTAGTTCCAGGACAGCTTCCAAAGCCACAGAGAAACTCTGTCTCAAACAAACAAACAATTAAATAAATAAATCAAGCCAGAGAAGGGGCAGGGGATGTTGGATCCCTTAGAACTAGAATTATAGATGGTTATGAGCTGCCATGAGCTGGGAATCAAACCTGGGTTCTCTGGAAGAACCACCTGTGCTCATAACTGCTGAGCCATCTCCCAAGCCCCCTCATTTTATTGTTGAGACAAGGTCCCTTACTGAACCTGGAGCTCCCTGACTGGATTAGAATGGCTGCCCAGTAAGTCCTAGGGATCCTGATCTCTCTCTCTCTCTCTCTCTCTCTCTCTCTCTCTCACACACACACACACACACACACACACACACACACACACACCGGCTAGGATGCTACAACCAGTTTCTTTATGTTGGTTCAGTGGGACTGAACTCCAAATCTCATGCTGACATGGCATGCATACTGTGGACTGAGCCCTCTTCCTAGCCCTCTCCCTCTTGTTATCTGTGGACTGTGTGTTCATTCTCATTTGATAGAAGGAAAGAGCAAGAAATGGATCAAGTCCTTGGCTGTGACATGTGGGGTGACAGGGTTTCACCTGAACAGGATGGAGGTGACATTGTAGCTGTTGTCCTTTTGCAGCTCATAGATGGTGCTGTACATGGTAAAGTGGCCTTGTTCTTCTTTCTGGACAGCATTGCCTGCCAGGCCCACAACATACCACCGCCCCTGAAACTGTAAGGGGCTAATGACAGATGGAGCCAGGAATGGCCTCACTGGCTGCTTGTCCTGCGCTGGCCCTCTTGGTACCTCCAGGCACCACAGCTGGAGGGCAGCACGGCCCCAGGCTTGGTCTGTCTATAGATACTGGCAGGAGTTGTGCTCCTCCAACGCTGAACAATCCCCTAGGTGGAGTTGGCCCTGAGTTGGCAGGATGGTCCTTGGCAAGCGGCTGTTGGACTGTTTCCTCCTCAATGCAGAGTGACTGAAGGGATTCCTACTTTACGTGGACAGCAGAGATTACGGGAGAGGAGGTACATTCCTGTAAAGCTCTATCAGAGTGACTGTCAGAGCAGAGCGAGGTGTGGCTTCCATTGGGATGAAGGGTAAATGAAGCCTGAACCCTGAACTCCCAGAATTCCATCCACCCTGCTCAATGCTGCCTGTGAAGCCTTTGGCTTCCCCTCCCATCTGCTCACCCTTTTCCCCTACCCACTCCCCCCTGCAGCTGCCCTTCCAGGTCCTTACCTGATCCTTCTGGAAGCCTGGCTGCAGGGGGACCCTGAGCAGAGACGGGGCAGGGATCAAGTTCTGAGTGGAGTCCTGGGCCTGGCTCTGCAGGACCCCAAGCAGGGTAAGGCCCAGATACAGGACACCCAGGGCCATGGTTGCAGCAGTTACTGGACTGGAGGAGGAGGAGGAGGAGGAGGAAGAGAATGAGGAGGTCTCCCCAGGGAGACTCTTTATGAGCAGTCACCTGGCTGCCAGCCCTAATACTGGTAGTGGTGGTGGGGGGAGGTCTATCCTTTACCAAGTCCAGGAAGTGTGAAGCAATTGCCAGCATGTCCTGTTGAAATTCTTGGCAAGATTTCTGTCCCTTTCTTCCCCAGGTCAGGATTATGCAAGGTTGAGTGACAGAGGAAGTGTTGCAGGGGAGGGGGACAAGAGGGACATTGGCAGAGCTCTGAAATCTGGCAGGCAAGAGGGCACTGTCTGCACCCATTTGTCTAGTTGCCCCTCCATGACCCCCTAGGAGCCCTGGCTCATCAGAAACTCAGGATGCTGTGTGTAGTGAAGGCCCCTTCCTGGGCCTGTGCACACCTGCTGAAAACCAGACCCTGTGCAGTGTCCTTGTTTGGAGACGGGTGGGGCAGCTGGCAGTGGACATTCTAGACAAGGAAGAATGGGACACCCTGTTCTGAGCCTGTCAAGCTCTGACTTGGCCTTGGCACAGGGTGTGAGGTGTCCACAAGACTGGCCTGGGCGTGTCCATACCTTGAACCCCTTCACTTTCCCATGACCCACTGTCATTTACAGGAGCTGACAGGGTGGCAGCTGAACTCTCAGGGCAGTCCCTCCCCTGTGCCACACAGTCCTTAGATGTTTCTGCTTTCAAAGCCAAGGGCTGCAGCCACAATGCCAGCTTACCTCAGAGGACAAGGGGATCACCTGAGGTGAACCTGGGAAAAGGATGGCTCCATACTGCCCTACATACTCCAGTTACTTTGGATAAGAAGTCACTGAGAAGATTTCTATGTGTAGGGGACCAGGTGGCCCAGCATCAGGGGTCCCAGCCCCTCCAGAGCTGATTGGAGCCTACTCCTGAGGGAAGCCATTTCCTCACAGGGGGTCTGTCCAGCATCCATGGAAAGCAGTGATGGATTTCCCACTGTGTCCCTGCTGAGGAGGCTCACTTAAGAGCTGCATCCGAATGCCTGACCTGAGGCTGAAGTACCCTGGCCCTGCACTTGCTGCTCCTGGCCTCCAACTCCCAACCCTGAGCTCTTGGGTAGCTAGCCCTGAGGGAAAGAGCAAGCTAGGATGGGATTTTAAACAGATAAGTAGGAAGTAGCCTCACCCCTGACCCCATTCAAGAGAAACTGCACCACTAGAATCTGTCCCCTTTGGTCTCTGGATGTTGAAAGAGCAGGAAGTGAAACTGAGCCAAGTTGTGGGGACTATGTGGCCACCAGATCCTGTTGCTCTTGAGGTGCCAGTGGCCTTACAGCCCCTTCAACCTCAGCCCTAGGGGACTCACCCCTTCTACCTTCTGTGGCCTTAAAAGGGTATCCATGAACTGGGGATGTAGCTCAGTAAAGGGTTTGCCTAACATGTGGGAGTCCCCAGTTTCTATCTCCAAACAGCACAAAACAAAACAACTTTCCAATTTACTAAACATTTTAGTTTAAAAGGTATCCTTGAAAACAAGGTGCGGTGTCTCACACCTTTAAGCCCAACACTTGGGGCAGAGGCAGGGGGATCTCTGGACCAGCCTGACCTACAAGGGAGTTTGAAGCAAGCCCAGGCTACCTTTCAAGACCTTTGTCTTAAAACAAATATATATGGAACTTTTGTGTTTTTGGTGACAAATGGGTGACAGGAAAGCTGGTGTGAACAGAGCCCCTTGAGTTTTCAGTCAGGAAAGACAGACCCCAGAATCTCAAAGGAGCTGGGCAGGTAGAATATTCTAGGCTCTTAAAATCAGGGGCTAAGCAACCAGTGGAACTCTATATACTGAGACAGAGTTCTGGGTCTGCAAAGCAAAAAGGTTAAAATTAAGAGTGGGAGGGGAGATGGCCTAGAGCAGGACCCTGGGCCAGTTTAGAAGACTGGCTCTTCCAGGCAAAAGACACACAATCACCTCCTGCCTATCTGTGGATTCCTGGGTGTGTTCTTCCCCAAGGACTCTGCTAGGTCTCCATGCACCCCTAGCGGGATCCCATACAGCCCAGGCTGGACTCAAATTCCCTATGTAGCCAAAGGTGGCTTTGAACTTCTCATCCCCCTGCCTTCACCTCTCACCCAGTCTGTCTTTTTTTCTCTTTCTTTTTTCTCCGTCCTCTACCCGTGGAACACTGGCATGATCACCAACCATACCAGCTATTTAGTTAGTTAGTTTGATACCAGGTTTCAAATGTAATTCAAGCTGACACCTAACTTAGTAGGTAGCCCAGACTAGCTTTAAACTTGTGACCATCCCCCTGCCTCAGTTCTCCAATTGCTGAGATTATAGGCATGCATTGCCATGTGTGGTTCACACTTGGGTTTTTTGTGGTCATAAGCCCAGAGAACCCTGATGCTCCTAAACCCTACCTGGGTCTAATCCACTTGAGATGTTCCTAAGACCATTGTATCTCAGGAACCCAGTCTGACTCTGTGATCTGGTATCCAGAAGCTAGTGAATCTGGCCATGAGGAGCTGGAGCTAATGCAGCCCCATCCTCCAGCCCGACCAAAGGCCTGCTTGAAGAGTGCAGGACTACCAAATCAGCTTCTCAGAGCCAGGGTTGCCTGGGAGACCTGAGGTAAGAGAGCCTGAAGAAGGCTTAGGGACTCACCCAGTTCAGTGGCAGAGCACTTGCCTAGTGAGCCCAAGCCCCTGGGCTCTATCCTCAGCTCTGCTAAATAAATAATAGACACATAGATAGCCCCCCGTGGCCCTGTCACAGCCCCAGGAAATCTTTATGTCCACAGATGGGTCCAGTGGCCTCTGTCCCCAGTCACTCACATGGGAAACAGTGTCCAGTGGGAGATGTTCACTTCTCTAGGGTCTTGACTTGAGTCTCTGTTTCCAGAGTTTCATGTCAAGGTGCTCCTGGGACCTGGAGGGTCTCCTGGCTCCTGCCTCTTTCACTTCACAGGATCCTGCTTTGGAAAAGCTCCGAAAGTCAGTCCCTCCCAACATTCCCCATATGTCCACTGGGTCCCCCCACATGCTGCTTGAGGTCTGTGTCCAGGGCCACCCCTGGTGCTGAAGTATTTCTCTTAGCATATTTCAATTATACACAATATGGGTTTCATTATGACATACATGTATATAAGGTATTTTGATCATATTCATCTAATTATCATTACCCTGCTGATCTCTTCCCACTGAGTCCTCCTAACATTCATGTTTGTTTGGTTGTTATTGTGTATGTGACCCAATGAGTTTCCTTACAGTTGTTTACAGGATCATGGGGAATGGATCATATACAAGGGCATAATCAATTTACTCTCTCTCTCTCTCTCTGTGTGTGTGTGTGGTGTTTTTTTTTTTTTTTTTTTTTTTTTTTTTTTTTTTGAGACAAAGTGTTTTTGTGTGGCTCTGGCTGTCCTGGAATTCTCTCTGCAGACCAGGCTGGCCTAAAATTCATAGATCTGCTTGCCTCTGCTTCCCGAGTACTGGGATTAAAGGTGTGTGCTACCATCAAGAAAATCTCTCTTAAACTGTGTATAATAGTGCACACCTTTAAACCCAGTAAACAAGCTAATCTCTGTGAGTTCAAAGTCAGCCTACTCTATATTGCAAGACTGTCTCAAAAACAAAAAAAGAAAGAAAGAAAAAAGAAGGAAGAAAGGAAACCATCTACTGCTCTTAGATCCTTAGGGAGGGGTGGGGCCTGGAGCCTGTTCCTCTGTACCGTTTTCTGTTTCAGAGCATGGACGCCTATGCAGGTGAGAGGGCCAACATGACCACAGGTGCAGCGAACTGGAGGCCACAGTTCTGGATAGAGTCTGCAGCAGGCACCAGGTATCCAGGAAGTAGTGAGTGGCTACCTGATTCAACTGCGAAGGGTGATTCTGCCTGGTATGGTGCTGATACTAGATAAGACACTTGCCCTGGCACCCCAAGTTGCACAGGTAAGAGACATGTCCAGGACAGCCATTCCTTGGCCCTGTGTTCCAGTTCCCTGCTTCCCAGGCCTTAGCTTGACAGAGGATGCTTGTGTGAAAGGCTGCTGCTTTCTTGTGTGCTGAGAGCCCAGGACAGTTAGGAAAGTGCACAGCCCAGGAGGCAGGAGGGAGAGTGGGTGCTGGGTTGGTTAAACTAGGTGTCTAAAAGCATGTCTCTAACTCCAGAGCCACGACAACCTTCCTGGGAGACCCCTGAGTTCTCTGAGATGAGGGACATCATTCTGTCCCACACCATTCGTCCCTGTGGTTTCAGTGGCTGAGCCCTGCCCTCAAAGATGAGAGGTGGGTCAGGCTATGATAGGAAGCAGGATGGGGCAGGCTCCATAGGGCCAGAGTGTCTGCTTTACAAGGAGAAGGGGCTGATCTGAGCCAATGGAGATGGCAATGGACAGGGAAGTTGGCACTAGGAACAGAAAAGAACCATGCTGGCCTTGGCCATTGAGATCTCGGTCTTGGTCTAGCCACTGTCCTTCTTGGAGTCTTTCTCAGGAAGCCACATCAGGGAGTGAGTTCCTGGGGACAGAGCTTAGGCAGAGTCACTACTATCCCCCATGGCTTTTTTTTTTCTTTCAAGACAGGGTTTCCCAGTAGCTATGGAGCCAATTCTGGGACTTGCTCTTTAGACTAGGGTGTAACTTTCTGTATTGGTGTGATAGACAGATAGAGGACACAGGACACAGGGTCCCTCAGGCCATGGGGTAGGAACTACTGCCCCAAGTGCCCTTGGAGCTCAGCCTCAGTCAGCCTGAGACAGCCCTTGGTTCCTTGGTTTCTACCTCATCCCTAGGTCCCCTCCAGACATCACTGGGTCTCCCGGTCTCCCTGTCCAGTGCTACCTCCCCTGTACTGTGGATTTGAGTCCACTCCCTTCCCACTTCTTGTGGCCTCTCATGTTGGCACACCTCTTCCTCCATCCATGGGTCTATTGCTAGCCACACTCAACCTTCTCTCAAGAGCAAACTTTTCTAACAGTGTATTTCCTGCCATCGGCTTCTGAGATTAGGAAAGCCTGAGAGCTTCCCAAGCCATCAATTTACAACAGATTACTGAGCTTGTTATCTTAGAATCACATCTTCCAAAATCCAGAAGTCCAAAATCAGAAAAGCATTGTGCATAGGGACTAGGGAGATGGCTCAGAAACTAAAGCACTGGATGTGTAATTATGAAGATCCAGGTTCAAATCCCTAGGAGGCACAGGAAAGCCAGGTGTGGTATCACAGGCTTGCAGTCCCAGTGTTCCTGTGGTGAGATGAGAGTCAGAGAGAGGATAAACCTCAGACACTCATACACCAGCTAGCCTGGTAAACGTAACTTCTCAAACAAGTGAGCATATGCTGACATTTTCACACACATACCTCTCTCTCAAACCCACATGCATTCATATACACACACAAAAGTAAATAATAATAATAATCCACACTGTAGTCAAGTGTTAGTGGTTCACACTTTGAATCTCAGAATTTGGAAGGCTGAGGCGAGAATTGGAGGTCAATCTGGACTCCACAGAAAATTCCAACACAGTGCAGATTATAGTGTGAGGCCCTGTCTTTAAAAAAAGAAAGAGAATGCTGGCAAGGTGGGTCATGCTTGCCACCAAAATTGATACCTTGAGTTACCTTCATGGTAGAGAACTCTCAAAAAAAATTACACACCCAGTGCTCTTAATCTCTGAGTCATCTCTCCAGCCCCATAAATATTTTTTTAAAAGATTAAATTTATTCTGTATGAACTCAAGGTGTTTCTCTTTCTATGGTTCCAAGAATCTAGCATCTTCCAGCTTCATCTGCCTGGGCCCCTATCATCATCTTTTCTAGGGGTAGCCTTTCTAATCTCCTGGATCAGTTACATTCATTTCTATTACCAAAATATCTGAAGTTTAAGGAAGGGAAGGCTCATTGTGTCCATCATGGCAGGGAAGGTGTGATTGCAGAGCTGTGAACAGCCAGAATGAGGGCAGCAGTCCACGGCAGAGAGCATGGTGGGAACCAGGACTAGGTGTAGACTCCAGAGAGCTGCCTTCGACTTTTTCTGAGCAACTGACTGACTCTAGCCCACAGCTCCAAGATCACAGGTCAGTCTCCTCTCAAGTGCACATCATGTCCCACCCTATACAGAGTGTGATAAGCACATAAGTCACCTGGAGGGCTTTGCAGCTATAAACTGTCCCTCCCAGGAGCTAGGGCATGTCTGGAGGAAATCCTTCTCCACCTATCTCTGAACTCCTCTCGTGCCTTACAGCTGTAGGCCAGAGTTAGACAGTGACCCCTGGTTAGGATGGAGTGTCCATCTCCTGGGGCCAATGGACCTTGAGGAGGACCCATCTAAAAAGCAGTCCACACTAAACAGCAGACTGCACTTTGAGGGGCCCTTCCTCTCCTGGGCACACCAACCCAGGGAGCAACAAAGTAAGATCCTGTCCAAAACCAAAATTAAACAAAGGCTGGAGAGATGCTCAGTGGTTAAGAGCACTGGCTGCTCTTGCAAAGGACTGGGTTTGGCTCCCGGCACTCACACAGTAGCTGGCAACTGTTTATATGTTAGTTTCAAGAGACCTGATAGGCTCTTCTGGCCTCTTCAGGCACCTGCAGGCATGTGGTACATATAAACACACTCAGGCACACACATACACAAGATTAAAATAAAAATAAGGGCTGGAGAGGTGGCTCTGCAGTTAAGGACACTAGCTTTTTTTTTCAGAGGACCCAGATTTGATTCATAGCAACAGCATGGTGGTTAACAATGGAATCAGATTCCCTCTTCTGGCCTCTGTGGGTACTGCATGTACATGGTACAAAGACTTAAATGCCTGCAAACCATAAAATAAAAATATATAGTTCTTTAACCAAATGGATTCATGTAGTAAGTGCCTCACAGCCTGGCTTCTTCCTTTTATTTGTATTTTTTTTGAGCCCTGCCTGCCATGGAACTCACTATATAGACCCGGCTAAATCTAAATTTACAGATCTATTTGTCTCTGCTTCCTGAGTGATCAGCCCATTTCCTTTGCAAACCAGCTGTTGAGTAGGTTTTGTGTGGGAGGAAGTCAGCTAAGTCCCATGGTGTCTCAGAGGGGGTGGGGTGGAGGGAATGGCGTGGGCTCCTACTTGGCTACCGAGGCAGAAGCAGAAGGTGAGACAGTGGCCAGGAAGGAGGGTGGCACCTTGGTGTGTCTACTTTGAGGTGGGTGATAGGCTCTGGGCAATGTTATAATAGTGGAAAAGGCAGATGCCAACCCAGGCTTGGAATCAGGATGGGGCTGACCTGAAGCCACATCATCCATTCCAGCTACCTAACAATGGCATGGACAGAGTCCTGGAGAAATGACAAGAGATTTGTCTCATAGCTCTGGAGGTTGGAAAGATCAAGGTCAAGCTAGCAGCAGGTTTAGAGTCTGTCCGTCCAGCCCCTTACCATTGGCAGCCTCCTGTTTGTTGTCCTTTGGTGTGGGAAGACAGAGAAGGGAGAACAGTCTAGCTCGTCCCCTGGGGCCCTTTGGTAAAATCTCTATTCCACTCCTGAAGGCTGATTAATCACCTCCTAAATAACTTGATAATTGTGACTACACTGGTCTTGAGCTTTAGCTCATAGACTTTGGAGGGACACAAACACCCAAACCACATCTGGGATGGGTTTCACATGGCCATGGGGGAAGATGCTTATTTGCTGAGTCCTGGGATGAGGCCAGACGTCAGGGAGAAAGAGAGAAAGGTTAGGAGAGGGGAGGGCTGGGCTCTTATCAGAGATTGTTTGGGGCCTAGAGGTAGACAGGTAAGAGGACCTAGACTGAGCACCCCTTTCCATATTATACCCTGAAATTTCATCAGTTTGGGGCATCTAAGACTCCATTTGGTTGAATGAGTGAGGCCACTGCTGGTTCCTCAGCTTGAGGTACCCTGGGCATGGAGCAGGGCTGTGCCTGGTGCTGGCTACAGCTTAAAGAAAGGTCTGTAGCTAGAATGAAGAGGCAACACAGAGGTAGCAAGATTAGTATGGCAAGATGAGAACTGGATAATATGCCATGAGAAAATAACGCTACCAAATGTCTCCACAGAGAGCGTGGACCCAGTATGAGTTTCCTTGGCAAAGGCTGGCTCATGTCATGCTAAGATGGTACAGTTGCCCATTAGGCAAAAAGTAGGGGCCTCCCAGGAATCAGCCTCATTGACTTCTCAGCCTCTCCCCCCATCCATCCATCCATCCATCCATCCGGAGGAGACAGTGTGTCACTGTGTAGCCTTGGCTGGCCTGGAGCTTGCTATGTAGACCAGGCTGACCTCTTACTCACACCTAGCTCAGCTTCCTGAGCGCTGGGATTAGATAAGACTCTCATTTAACATAAAGGATCTCCTTTCAGCACAAGTTACAGTGTGGTGGGTGGTGAGTCTGCAGGAGATGCCAGTCGTTAACTTTTGTATCATGGGTGGCAAACTGGTTCCTCAAACTAACAAGGGAGCCTACGGTTGTTGATTCTCCAGCCCCCTCCCACCTCCGCGCAATTTGCTTTGTAAACATGTTATATGTCACACCAGGACAGCAGCAGTAGAGGTGAATGGTGTTGGTGGTAGTGGGTGTTGAGGTGGTTTCTCCTCAGCAGTGGGCAGGTTTCAATCCCTACTCTTCAATTTAACCCGCCCAACTCCCCTCCAGCTTTCCTAAATTGCCCTTCAGGGGTTAAAGAAGTTACTGGAATCAATGTAACACGGGCGACTATCCTTGAAGCCGCCTCATTTTCCACAACTGTAAAACTAAACGGGTAACCACAGTTCTCTAGTGCAGTTTCCAGGGATTTGTTCCGGGATGCTCTCCCGTCGGGTCCTCGGACTGCTCCGGGACGACCCCTGCCCTAGTCAGAGGCGGCGTTTGCGTCGGGGTCCGGTGCCTTTTAAACCCATTATTCCCTCCCCAGCTAGGTATTTATGGAAGAGCAAAGCATGATGGGCCTTTTTCGTTCGCCTGGCCTGCTCTTGCAGGTCCCAGGTGCGGCTGGATTCAGTGGGCTCTGGCGCTTACAGGTCCAAGGAAAGGTGGAGGAAGAGGAACGAACCAGGTGGAACCCGGGACTCCACCCCATGCCATCTCCATTACCTCGCCTATCAACGAATCCCGCCTGTAGATAACGCGCCCATTAGCAGAGCCTTCTTTAGGCCTGGGGCGGGGCCATGCCGGGGCTGCCCGCGGAGAAGCCTTGGCGGTGGAGATCTGGAGCTCGGATAGCACCAGCAAGTTCTGTAAGAGCCAGAGGCGTCCCGGGACCTTCAGTCGGACCCATTCAGCCCCCGGAGGTCTTCAGATTGGCGAGCCTGCCCCTCAGCGCGGGCTATTTCCGAAGCACGTGATTTCCAAGGCCCCCGCCAGGTTTGAGAAAAGTTTATGGTTTGGATCTTAACAGAAGGGCATAGCATTGCGGGAGGGCAAAAAGAATCCGAGATGCTGCGGCCGCCCACTGGAGACAGCATCGGACCTTCCTTCCCCCGGAGCGAGCATGGGTCAGAAGACCGGCGTTCCCCCTGAGATTCCTTCGAATAGATGCACGATATGGAAACAACCCACTGCAAATCACAAGTCACCGCTGCACTCCCAAAAGACAGAGTTGTCAAGCCACTTCTAAAGTTTCCAGTCCTCTCACAACCTCTAATCCCTGCTTGGCGTCACCGTCTCCCTAGGCAACATTCCCGGCAGGTAGTCCTGTCTCTTTAAGGCCCCCTAGAGCTTTGGTCGTCTTGGTTTCTCGCGCCCGCCCGCAGCGCCGGCTGAGCAAACATGGCCCGGGCGGCGCGCGTAGCGTGGGTTCTTGGCTTGAGCCGGTGCGCCCTGGCTGAGGGGTCGCGCATACGACCCTGGCCGCCAATCTCGGCTCAGAGCTTGGCCGGCTACACCAGGGCGGCGGCAGGAAGCTCGGGCCCGGCGGTCCGCAAGGGGAGCCCGCGGTTGCTGGGGGCGGCGGCGCTGACCCTGGGCGGCGCGCTGGGGCTGTACCACACCGTGCGTTGGCACCTGCGCTCCCAGGACCTCCGCGCCGAGCGCTCGGCTGTGCAGGTAAGGCTTGGCTGGCACGGGCTGCGGATGTGGAGTCGGGATCAGCCCCGAACTCGATACTCTTGAGAAGCAGCGGGGTAAGGAGTGGTTTTTTTCGGCCGCTCGTGACCTTGGGCGAGTGTCTTGGCAGGAGGAGTCCGAGGAGGTTGGTGCTGATGCCCATGACGTAGAGCTGCGTGTATCTCATGCCGTGGTCTCTACCGTGTTGTAAGGGCGTGCGCGGTGCCGCGAGTAGTCATTTTGAAATGAGTGAGCCTGACTCCAGACCCAGAACTGGAGGTGTGCCCCAGCCTGCTGTGGCTAGGCTGTCCTGTGGACATTTCATGAGTTGCAGAATCTCCACCTTGCCTTCCATGGCCTTTTCCTGGAGCAGGAACTGGAAAGGGAGCTGTGTCCCTGTGCATCATTACTCTCTTCCCTGTCTATCCGATTAGCATTTGAAAATTGAGGGGGGTGGGCTGCAACTGTAGCAAGTACGTCTGAGGACTTTACTGTAGAGGAGCCACATGCAGCCTCCCTCTGCTTTTGGAAATCTGGGGTAGACCTCACTTCTGGCCAGTGCCTCCTAGCTTCTTGGTCAGCTCTGTCTCTTGCCTAGGGAGGACTGGAGGGGGTTGGGGTGAACCATAAGAATACAGCTTAAGGGAGACACACCCTGCAATTGTCTAATGTTCCCTTTGGGACAGGAGGAAGATGAATTCAGACACACACACACACACACACACACACACACACAGAGAGATTGATTCAGATTCTTCACAGATGGCTGGTCCTAGCCCTGTGGTATCCCAGCTGGGCACTTCCACTTGGGTTCTGTCCATTCTCTCTGCTGTTCCTCATTCTTATATTTTCTGGGTCACCTTAGAAGGTGACTCCATGGAGAAAGATTTGCTGGGGGAGGGGGGAAGGTCTGTGACTCCAGGTGTTACCAGTCTTTTTCTCTCCCCCAGCTGTCCCCATCCAGCCATCTGCAGCTGACCCTGTACCAGTACAAGACCTGTCCCTTCTGCAGCAAAGTCCGTGCCTTCCTCGACTTCCACTCCCTGCCCTATCAGGTAGTGGAGGTGAACCCTGTCAGAAGGGCTGAGATCAAATTCTCCTCCTACAGGAAGGTGCCCATCCTGGTGGCCCAGGAAGGAGACAGCTTGGTGAGCCTTGGGGATCCCATGCCTCTTTTCTGTCCCAGGCTGGGAGTTTCCTTAAATCTAAAAGAATTGTGACTTCCTGATCTCCACTGAGAATAGGGAAAAGAGCTGGGGTAGAGAAATGGTCTAAAAGTATGGGCTGGGTGGTGGGAGCCTGTAGTCAGGTTGCTCTGATGGTTCCCTGAGCTAGTGTGGGCAACATAGCAGGATGTAGTAATTGTAGAGCCTTTTCTTTCCCTGTTAGAGTCTTGTGGGGCAGGGTGGAGATGCGCTTAAAGATGAACAAACTGGGTTTGCAGCTGGGATGATCTGGGTCTGAGGTGTGGCTCTGCCACTCACTGGCTGTCTTAGGGTTCTATTGCTTTGTTGAGACGCCATGACCAAAAGCAAGTTGGAGAGGAAAGGGTTTATTTTACTCACCATTCCATATCATTAAAAGCAGTGAGGGCAGGAGCTCAGCTCTATGGCTTGCTCAGCCTGCTTTTTTATAGAACCCAGGACCACCAGTCCAGGGATGGCACCACCACAATAGGCACCCTCCCCACCCCCCATCGATCACTAATTAAGAAAATGCCTTACAGCTGGATCTTATAGAGGCATTTTCTCAGTAGAGGCTCCCTCCTTTCAGGTAACTCTAGTCTGTCAAGTTGACATGACTAGCTGGCCAGCACGCTTGCCTGTGACTATGACTTTCACTTCTATGGGCTGATTTTTTTTTTTTTTTTTTTTCCAATAAATAACCTTGTTATATTGCTTGAACTCACTACCCTTCTGTCTTTTGAGTGCTAGGATTATAGACATGTGCCACCATGCCCAGGTGTGGGGTTTATTTATTTGTACATTTGTTTTGATTTGGGGGGGGCAGCATCTCACTGTCCTGGAACTGTGTAGACTAGAGTGATCTTGAACTCACAGAGCTCTGCCTGCCTCTGCTTCCCTAGTGCTGGATCAAAAGTATGTATTTCTGTGCCTAGCTTGTTTATTTGTTAAATTTTTTACATAGGGGCCAATAAGATGGCTTTGGGTAAAGGTGCTCATTGCCAAGCTTGACAACCCTGAGTTCAGTCCCTGGACTCACATGATAGAGAGAACAATTCCTGCAAGCTGTGTCACTCACAAACACAATAAAATGTAATCTGAAAAACAAAATAGGCAGCTGGGCGTGGTTGCAGTCTTTAAATATCCCCCACCCCTGCACTGGGGAGGCAGAGGCTCATGGATATCTGTGAGTTCAAGGCCACCCTGGTCTACTGAGTGAGTTCCAGGACAGCCACAACCAGAGGGCTGCTATACAAAGAAAGCCTGTCTCATCCCATCCCCCCGCCCCACCCCCGCCCCCAAAGGAAAGAAAAACAGCAACAACAGAACCCCTGCCAGACATGGTGGTGTATACCTTTACGCTCTGCATCTTGGGGGGCAGAAGTAGGCATATCTCTGTGAGTTCCAACCAGTCTGGCCTATCTATATAACCCTATCCACCCCCAATTTTTTTCTTTAAAATTTACTTATTGTGAGTGTGTGTGTGTGTGTGTGTGTGTGCAAGTGTACATCAAGTGTACATGTACACCATAGTTTGAGAGAGTTTTGAAGGTTTTTTTTTTTTATTGTTTGGGTTTTTTTGTTTGTTTGTTTGTTTTCTGAGACAAGGTCTAATTCTTACCCCTGGCTGCCCTAGAACTAGCCATCTTTCCATGTGCAGAGGTTACAGATGTGAGCTACCATGTGAAGCTTTGGGCTGGCTTCTTACTAGTCCACAGGAGCCCAGACTCTGGGCTGTAGGAACAGTAAGGATAAAATCCTGGCACTGGGCTTGGTACCCTGTATATGGCCTGGTCCTGCCCTGCCCTTGGTGCCAGAAGGCCGGGTGACTCATGGATTAGGGTCAAATGCCAGGGCTCTCCCAGTCAGATATCCCCAATAGCCATACTTGGTCACCCTTACTCAGAAAGGGGAGCAGTGAGCTCGGGGCATGGGTTTTTGGGGTGAGTTGTGGTGGATCAGCAGTGCCCAGCTTCAAGAGCGCTGTTATTTTGTTGTTTGTATTTGACACTGCAGTTGTCAAAAAACCTAGCCGCCAGCCAGATCCTGTGAACAAACTGTCTCTGGGGCAAGGGGCATGGCTCGGGAACATAGTGCTTGCCCCTCATGCCCCAGGCCCTGTGCTCCATTCCCAGCAACACAAGACAATTGTTTCTTCTCTTCCAGCAACAGCTGAATGATTCCTCAGTCATCATCAGTGCCCTCAAGACCTACCTGGTGTCAGGGTAAATTGCTCCTGGGAGGCAGAGTGGGGCTGCTATAGATATTTCTAGAATAGACCAAGGCCTGCCTTCCTCCTTCTATCAGGAAGTGTTCTTTGTGCCTAAGCTAATCCCTTTTGCTGCAAGTGAGGGAAACTTCATAGGCTGGGTCACTGAGTGGCTGAGTCAAACTGGGTTGTCTGGGTTGGTAGGCCAAGGGGGCAGGAGGATGGAGTCAGGCTGAAGCTCTAGCCTTCTTCTGAAGGCAACCCCTGGAAGAGGTCATCACCTATTACCCACCTATGAAGGCCACGAATGACCAGGGCAAGGAGGTGACCGAGTTCTGCAACAAGTACTGGCTCATGTTGGATGAGAAGGAGGCCCAGCAGATGTATGGCGGGAAGGAAGCCAGGACGTGAGTGGAGCTGTGGCTGCAGGGGGGAGGGGGTAGTAATAAGGGCCAAATTAAGCTGGATGCTCTGGGCAGTGGTTCTCAACTTGTGGGTCATGACCCTTTTGGGAGTCAAACATCCTGCATGCCAGGCATTTACATTATGATTCATAACAGTAGCAAAACTACAGATATGAAGTAGCAATAAAATAATTATGGTTGGGTAACCAGAACATGAGGACTGTATTAAAGGGTCACAGCATTAGGAGTTTTGGGAGAAACTGGGTGCTGGGGCAGAGCCCTGGTCTTGGCTCAGGGACAGGGCAACACCCTCTGTGTCCTGTGTCTACAGGGAAGAGATGAAGTGGCGGCAGTGGGCAGACGACTGGCTGGTGCACCTCATCTCCCCCAATGTGTACCGGACACCCGCTGAGGCCCTGGCTTCCTTCGACTACATTGTCCGTGAGGGAAAGTTTGGGGCTGTGGAGGCCACCATGGCCAAGTATGTGGGTGCAGCTGCCATGTACCTCATCAGCAAGCGCCTCAAAAGCAGGTGATGCCTCATACAAGGATATGCATATGTAGGAGCAGGGGTCTGCTGTCCCCAGTCTGGGCATGGAGCATGTAGCAACCTTCAAACCCTTCAGGAGGGAAGACAAGCCAGGCCTGGGACCCAGCTTTTCTGATCAATCCTTATCTCAGGTTTTGGGGTCAGAAGTCATGGCCCTTCCTGTGACCTCTTACTTCTGCCTCCTTGTCGGGGTCCCTTCCTCACCTCAAGCCACATACCATCACTCACTGGGGGCAGGTGTTCAGCAGTATGGGTACCCTTCCCCTCACCCAGGGTCATGCAGCAGTCACGCACATGCCTTTCTGCATTATGCAAAGGGAGCTGTGTCACGTGGGCTGGGGCAAGAGCTCCCTGACCATCCTTTCTGTCTCTCCCCAGGCACCACCTACAGGATGATGTCCGTGCAGACCTCTATGAGGCAGCCAACAAGTGGGTGACAGCCGTGGGCAAAGACCGCCCGTTCATGGGGGGTCAGAAGCCTAACCTTGCTGACCTGGTGGGTATAATGGTGGTAGATAGAGTGGTCTGCTCCCCAGGGAACTGTGTCTGGTTTTCCTATGTATTGTTGGGGAAAACAGACAGCCTTCATGGTTCTTATACCTGAAAGGCTCAAGAAGGGGCTTGTTTCAGGCTGAGCGTAATCAGGAGCCTGAGTGACAGTGACAGGGCTTCACCTTTTCCTCTGATTGTGGCATGCATGGGCTTCTGGCTTCTACCCAGCAGTCAGTGTCCTGGCTTTCAGCTCTGGTCTTGAGCAATCTGTAACCAGGTAGCCTGGGTCTAACCAGGTGCTGAGAGATCTCCTCAAATCTTACACAGATACAGGAAGTTTGGGTGGCACTGTCTGAAGCCTTGGTGTCCTTTGGGCCCAGTGCAATGACTGTTCTTGATCCTTCCCTAGGCAGTGTATGGTGTGCTGAGAGTGATGGAGGGTCTGGAGGCCTTTGATGACCTGATGCGACACTCTCGAATACAACCTTGGTACCTTCGGATGGAGCAGGCCATTGAGGAAGCTCCCTCAGTGCACCCTAGGCCCCCTAGCTGCTGAGACTAGCTGCTGAGGGCCAAGACCATGGCCATGCTGGTAAGGGGCAGAGTCGTTTTGTCTCTGGTCCACCCAGTCCCTTCTGGCCCTCTATTGGACATTTGTAGGGACATTGACACTGGGGACAAGGCCCAGACTCATAGCTATCTGAGAGTAAAGGGTCAGGAGATCACAGAGGACCCCAGTTTCAGGGGCCTGCTCTTCCAACAAGGATTCCTTTTCAACTCTCCCAGGGCTCAGTGACCCCTTGTTGACAAGGATCAGACTGGCTCCTACCCTGGACAAGGGGAGGGCAGTCTGCATTAGGAGAATCCCTGTTCCCATGTTTCCTGGTCCTAGCTTTCCCCAGGTATTCCTGGGACTACTGTATTTGCAATAAAGGAGAGGTCTGCTATTCCCCTGTGGCAGCCACTGTTATGAGGTCTGGTCCATGTGGGAGGGGCTTCAGGGGCTGTCAGTCAAGGAAAGCCAGGGCAGGTTGCATTAACCTGGTGCCTCTGCTGTATAGCTGGTACCCACTGAATGTCACCAGAATCTTGGACATGGGGATTAGTCTGGTTATGTCCCTCACTGATCATGGAGCTTAGGACAGTTACATTCCTCTTCAAGCCTCCATCTATCAGACTGGTAGTCCTACTCCTGAGAAAGTTGTGGGGAAATTGGGTATAGTAGCACAGACCTGTAATCCCAGCAAACAAAAGGCTGAGAAAGGAGTACCAAGAGTTTAGCCCTGGCTGCATGGTGAGATCCTGTCTCCAAGAAAAGAAAGAATGGGTGTGGAGATGCAGGTCTGTTGGTAGAATACTTACTCAGCACATACAAAGTCCTGAGTTCCACTGTGTTGTCACACAGGAGGATGTGGCAATGCACACTAGTAATCCCAGCAGGAGACAGGAAAATCAAAGTCACCTTCAACACAGCTTGAGGCCAGCCTGGATTATATGAGAGAGCCTCAAAACAAACCCACAACCCAACAAAGTTGCCATGGGATGAGGAAGTGGGGGAATTGGTTTGGTGTAAGTCAAGTGTACACCAGGACACTGAGCTCAGCAAGGCTGTGTGAGGCCTGTCAATGTACTATGTGCATACCTGGTGCCTATAGAGGACAGAAGAAGGCCCTGCATCCTGTGGAACTGGAGCTACAGATGGTTGTGAGCCACCCACTATGGGTGCTGGGAACCTGGGTCCTCTGAAAGGCAGCCACTGGAGTCATCTGTAGTTCCCTCCAATCCATGCTCTTAATAGCATCATGTAAGTACATGAGGCGTGTGGCACTGGCCCACACAGCTGTGTGGAAGAGCTCCCCAGGCCATTCTGCCTCAGTGCCTCCAACCCTGGAACTCTGTCCTTGTTAGTATGTGCCACACTGGTTCCTCTATGCAGGGCACCTGCTCAGATATGCTGTGGCCCACCTACTAGCACTTGCCCTTTGGGGGTATTAGATGTCAGCATTAGGGGCTGCTGGAGGAAGTGAAAACTTGGGCTTGAGGTAGTGTGTCTGGCACAAGACGACGTGAAGGTCATTTCCAAATGTGGAAGAGGCCCCAGAGCCATAGCTGTTTCCAGTTACTGATCACACCTGAAGTCCGAGGAACCCTGAGCACCCACAGCAAACAGAAACTTAGTATTGTTATTAGTGACAGGAATGTGAAACCCTCCCTCCTGTCCTTTATCTTCCCGTTGCTGCATCTCTCCATCCCATCATCTATGCCTTCATCCCTACATTCCCTTATCCCTGTATCCCACCTCTGCATGCCTTCATATCTCCATCCCTGCATCCCTGCTTCTAACCTCCCATGTTCCCTTCTCAAGGTCCTGTCCATTTTTCCTTAGTCCCTCCCAAGGAGGCTGACTCACTTCTCTCAGCCCCTGTTGCCCCGAAGGAAGCCACTGATATACCCATATTGTGGTGAGATGTTTACCTTCTCACTAGGACACCATAACCCAGAGATTCCCACTGTCTGTAGCCTGAGCTCTCACTAGTCCTGCACTGCCCATCAGTTGGATCTAGGCCCCTTGAGGTCATCTGACTTAGGAGGTGGGACAGGCAGGTTGCGTCTCAACTATCAAGCATACCCTCTTTCTACTTCACAGAGATGGTGTCCATATTTTCTTCTGTCTCTGCATTCCACAGAAAGCAGTAGGGCTGGCAGAGGCATCGGGGACTCAGGAGTGATTCTGAGGGGTTACTGTAGGTAGGGAGAAGCCTGCACTGGTTGAGCTGGTGATGAGAACTCCAAGGACCATGCTAGCCAGACTAGCTTCCTGTCACTATCCTGGAAAATGACTGAAGCTGCCACAAACCATCTAGGCAGCTTCTTCCTAGAGTATTCTTTTAGTGTGCTTCCACAGCCACCAGGAGGCATTAGAGAACATACAACGATGCTTCCCAATGCCACCAGGAGGCATTATGGAGCCTCCTCTGAAGCCTGCAGGAGATGGACACAGCATGGGGCTGCCACATTGTGGCCAATTCTGGGCTTAGGTGGTCTTCATTGTCCAAACAGCCTAAGCTTTAGCATTTAACAGTTTGGAGGTGAGTAGGCGAAATCACATTTCATGGGGCTTAGACCTAACCTGGAAATTGCCTAATCTTTGTCATATCCAGGTCACACTAAGTCCCCTGTGGTCTGTTTTTGAGATAGGTCCCTGTAGCCTATCTCAAAATTTTGATGTGTGTGGGTGTTTGATGGTACTGGAGTACCTTTTCGCTTTTTGAGACAGGGTCGATCTGTATTCCAGGCAACTCTAGAGCTCAATGTATAGTTCAGCTGGCTTCAGACCCATGTTAATGCTGCTGTTATAGCCTCCCGGAATGCTAGGACTATTGATGTGTGGACACACCCAGCAGGGAACTGTGTGTGGGTTGGGGAACAGGGCGACCAGCTGACTTGAAGCCCTCCATCCCCAGAACCTGTTGCACTTGATGTAGTAAAAGGAATTGTAGGTGTGATCAAACTGCTGATTTTGAGATGGGGAGATTGTCTAGGCAAGCACTGAAGGCAATCAAGAGAGGCAAGTAGCAGGTGGGTGTCACAAGACTGATCCCAGAACACCAGTAAGTAGAGGCAGGAAGATCAGGTTTTCAAGGTCATCATCTTTCTCTACAAGGTGAGTTTGAGGCCAGCCTGGACTACATTAAGAAGTACAGCAAGCAGAGGGAGATATGATCAGAGTTGGGATGTGCCTGTGTGGGAAACATAGCTGCTAGAGGAGTCAGGAAGGGCTGCAGAAGCCTCTAGAAGCTAGGAGTCTATCCCAAAGCCTGCAAGAGGAGCCAGACCTGCTGACACCTTGACTCCAGTCAGCAGAACTGACTCCAGAAACTGGCATGTTCTGAGTCACTGACTGTGTGGTTATTGGCAGCAGTAGCCTGGGATGCTAACACAGATGCCACATGTTGAGGAAAAGTCAGGAGAGGGAAATGAGTGAGGGACTTGGCAGGGAGCAAGTCCAATGTCTCTTGTATCCTCATTTGTAAAGTTAGTAAGAGCCAGGCACCTGCTGCTGGCTAATGAGAACAGCTTCCTCTTCCATCAGCCTCAGCAAGAGCTATTAGAAATAAAGACCACTCCAGGACCATAGGGTGGGCTCACAGTGACAAAAAACAGACAAGAGTAATTTCACCGGCTGCTCTCCTGTCATGCCCTGTGTTCAAGGACTCTGTCTAGCTGGCCCAGGTTGGTGGCCCCTGCAGAACTTGGACAGTCATTCATGGCTGTTGCTGGCTTCAAGTTTACTTCTGACTTCTGCTCCACCTCCTACAGTTCTTTTCATCCAGCCCAGACCCACTGTGGCCACAATGGACTGGCTGGCCCTTCAGTGCAAGGAACAAGGTCCACCTGCGTGCTGGGCCAGCATCAGGCCCCACCCTCCCACCTTTCCCCTACATTCCAATCCACTCAGACTGGTGAAATCTGGATTGGGGACAGTAGAGCACGGGCCACTATGGTGGATAAGGCCAATTTCCCCTTTGTATGAACTGGGGCATGTCTCTTCAGGGCTGTGAGAAAGGTACCATGCAAACCTGGCCCAAGATCATACCACAGTGCCCTAATTTACCCTGTAAGCTAATTCAAAGGCTACGCAGGGACAATATAATCTAAATCACGTGTGAGTGTTAACAGTTCTGGGCTCCAGGCATGCACAGTGCCAGAGAACAAAGCCCCTGCATGGAGTGTGTGGTTAAGAGCCTCAGGAATGAAAACAGGCGGTGACATGTGCCTGCAACAGGGCAGGAAGGCCAGTTTAGGCAGGGATCAGTCTACCAACTGAGGTGGGCTTTGGAGGTCTCACAAGATCAAACGGGCAGGGAGTGATGACGTCCCTAGGGAGGTTGGCCTGCTGTGCATTGCACTGTGTCCACCTCACAGAGCCTGAAAGCCGGTTCAGCTGCCGGTAAGGCTTCTCCTTTCATCTGGCTTAATTCCTGAAGTGGTGTATTGCTATCCTAGCCAATTTCTAGAACCTTAGATGGCAAAACGCACAGACATTAATACTCATACAGAAGTAGGTATGGGTGGGGCTGGCTCCCAGTCTCCAATGGTGTGGTGGCTGCCAGTAGGATCCTTAGTGTTTTTTAGCTTGCAGACCTAGCCCCCTAACCTCAGCCTCTTCAAGTAGACTCCTCCCTCTTTATAGAGTATCAAGGCCAACAAGATAGCTTAGCAGGTAAAGGTGCTTGCCACTAATCCTGAGGACCTGAGTTTAATCCCCAGGACCTTCAAGACAAAATGAGTTGACCTTTGACCTTCCACATGCACCTAAATAAACACACACCACACACATGAAACATACAAACACACCATACACAACACACACATACCATAAATAACACACACACACAAAATAAATATGTAATGAAATTTTAAAGCAGGGTACTCAGCCTCTCAAATGTCACTTTTTATTCTTGCAAGGATAATCACTAATCAGTGGAGGTGGGCCCTTCCCCTGATCTAGAATAGGCTTGACACACTGGGAAACACCAGAGGACAAAAGGCAAGCCAAGTCCTTGGCTTGCTGAAGCTCAGGCTTAAGCAGCTGAAGTCCTTCTGATAAGATGAAGAGCTAGGGACCAGGTTAACCCGCCTACAGCAAGCTATTGTCTGCTCCTCCCTTCCCAGCCAAGCAGCCAGGTCTGTGGTTAGGCAATGCTGCTGCTCCCTTCTTAGGAACCCAAGTCCCGATAAACTCTTGCTGGAGTTCACCCACACACTTGACTGATTTGTTCCTATAGCTTCCGTGGAGAAAGGTCTCTCCAACTGCAATGACAACTTCACCCTATTCAATTCCACAAAGATCCTATTCCTAAATAAGGTGACATTCTGAGGTAGACTCAAAGTTAAAGGAGGCTATATACAGGTGGTACATCCCAGTTCCACCCCATGGCATGTGCCAGAGCATGTGAGCTGCTTCCTGCCATCACCATAGCAGTCTGGCCTGGGCACTGGGTGCCCAGGACCATCAAGGACATTGGAGGAAGATCCAGCACCAGAAACAATTGCAAAGGTTTTCCTGCCACAAGGCTGAAGCTCTCCTAGGGACAGAATGTAAACCACACCAATCAGGGGAAGGCAGAGAGTTCCAGGCTGGTGCATGCTGAAGCCCTGTGCAGCCAGTGGGGTTGCAGGGGGACCAGTAAGGGGCACAGTTAAGTTTTATAGGGGATTTTGTTAAGAAGGAAAAAGAAGCAGGGCCATGGTGGCAAATGCCTTTAGTTCCAGCACTTGGGAGGCAATGGCAGGCAGATCTCTGTGAGTTCAAGACCAGCCTGGTCTACAAAGAGCTAGTTCCAAGACAGGCTCCAAAAAATCTCTGTCTCGAAAAAAACAAAACAATAAGAAGGAAACTGAGCTGTATGCCTACAATTCCAGCAGTTGGGAGGTGGTGGAAAGGGGGTGGACTGAGTTCAAGGCCAGTTGTGTTATATAGCAAAAGACTGTCTCAAAACAAAAGAAAAAAAGCAAAACACACAACAAACAAAAAACTGGGCAGTACTCCAACACATGGAAGCCTAGGAGTCAGGACACTTTATGCATCTCCTCCCTAGCACAGAAGCCCATCACTGGCTGAGCAAGGGGACACTTAAAGACAAATTTCATGGCTTCTTGGTACCCTGCCACCTCTTGAGTTCCTTACTTTTGTTTTCTGAGACAGGGTTTCTCTGTGTAGCCCTGGTTGTCCTGGAACTCCCTCTGTAGACCAGGCTGGCCTTGAACTCAGAGATCCACCTGCCTCTGCCTCCTGGGTGTGCCACTACGCCCACCCCCCATATTTCTTTTGTGTTATCTTATGTGTATGAGCGAACCCACATGACTGAGCTGCCATGAGGGTCTGTGGTAGAATAGTCAACATTGTAAACTTTTGATAGTCTTGCTACAGAATGGCCTTACACACACACACCACTTCCTTCAGTCCTTCCCCAGTGTACACCCAGCACAAAAGACTTGCTTTTGCATCAAGGTCTCACCATACAGTCTTGGCTGGCAGGAAACTAAAGTCTGTAGATCAGGCTGGCCTTAAACTCAGATCCACCTGCCTCTGCCTCCCAGTGCTAGGACTAAAGGTGTGCACCACCATGCCCAGCTGGCCCTCTGGGAGTGGTGCTGCCTGAGGCAGGTGTTGACAGTGCTCTTAGCACCCCCGTAATAGGCTATAATCATGTTTATTAATTCATGTTTTGGGTTTATGCATATGGGTGCAGAGGACAACTTGTGGGAGTTAGTTCCTTCCACCTTGTGGGTGATAGGGATAAAAATCAGGTCGTCAGGCTTGACAGCTGGCAAGTCTGCCTGCTGCTGAGCCTACCATCTGAGCCATTTCTCCAGTCCCTAAGTGTCACTTTTAAATTGGATCCTCATCTTGAGTTATAGTATTTAACCCACTGGTTCCTCCCAGCCTGTGGCTTGTTGCCTTCATGGAAGGTGACAGGAACATTGGAACACAGAAGGTAACACTGGGTGACAGGAACTAATGTTTAAGGGTTTAGGTCTGCGAATCACTCAGGAAAAAAAAATGGAGGGAAAGGAGGGGCTGTTAGCAATGGGGTCCCAGATGTACCTGGAGATAGATGGGATGGATTCTCTGATAGACTAGACTAGAATGGGAGGATAGGAAGTAGGGTGCTGTTGACAACCCAAAGGTTTTTGACTTAAGTCATTAGAAGAATGGAGCCACCCATTGCTGGTAACAAAGACAGAGAAGCAGGTCTGGGAGGAAAGCCAGGACCTGGCCTTTGACATGTGACACTTCATGCCTGTCAGCTGTTCCAGTGTAAAGGGTGAGTTTGTGGTTTCAGAGGCTCATCTGTGTTCAAGCACAAAGTGAGAGCCCTCTAACAAAGCTCTGATGGATGAGACAGGCTGAACAGGTGTGACAAAGAAAGGTCTGAGTATCCGGCCTTTAGCATCTGGAAGACCTGGACAAAAGCATGCCTGGAGACCAAGTGGAGAACAAGTTCCAAATCTAAACAACACCACTAAAGACAATGTAGGCAATGGATAAGGAAAATGTAAATGTCCCTCAATACCCATCCCCAGGGCAGAAAAATCCGGGCTCCACTGTCACTTTGAAGCAACTTTATTAGAAGGCTGCTTGCCTTTGACAAAGTCCAGTTACAGCGATAGACTATGCAGAACGGTAATTTTTGCATTGATCTTTGCATCCTATTTGGATTTTTCTCATCAGGCTGTTCTGGGACAGTGGAGGCACAATTGCCAAGTGGCCAGCTGACCACTCATTGAGCAAGGGCAGCCATAGGCCAGGAGGGAGCCCAGGTCACAGGTTGGGGAGGGCAGACCACCCAGTCCTTCAGTCCCCATCCTCATAACAAATTCCCAGTGAAGCACCCACTGCATTATCATTCCAAAGGGGCAAAATAAAGAAAACTCTCCCAACCTTTCCCCACTGCCCTACCCGGCCTGCCAGGGATGCTTTCCACAACAAGGTCCTCCCTTGTGCCTTTTCTTGTGTTTCCAATTGGGAGAGGAATTCTTTGGACAGACATGGTGTTACTGTAGGCAGCAGGTAAGGTCACTCTGTGGCCACACTTCCATCTGTCTCCCCATCCCCCACCAGGTGGTGATGGGAAGGTACAATCAACCATGAACATAAAATATGAATACAAAATGAACTTGACAATGACAGGATATTAATTAAACAAATCTATAAAAATAGTTAGGACATAACTCTGTTCAAATAAATACAAAATAAATAGGCTCCAAGCAGTGTGATACGCCGTGTGGAATGTGAGGCTGGTCCCACTTGGCCCACAGGACCTCAGAACATACTTCAAAGCAGCCAAACCACTTCCCTCTGCACCCCCTCCTGCTCTTTTCTGTAAGTGCAGCACATGAGCAGTGTCCAGCTTGTCCTTCCGAACCAAATCCTTTATCCAGTAAGACATAATTAAGGCCTTCAGCATCTTTTCCTTCTCATCAGGGCAGTACACATGGGGCAGATAACCTGCCCCACCCTCATACCACAAAACAGTAAGTGTGGTCATGAGCTGGTGCCAGTCCTGACAGGGCTTAGGGACAGCTCAGAGGACATTCGGCCTATGCAGGCAGCACAAATCCTCTGAGATCCAGGGCCTAGAGTAGCTTTCAGCAAAGCCATGCACCATGGTGCCAGGCAGCCAGTGCCTGAGTACCAGGCCACATCCAGATAGCCTTGCTGGTGAGCTCAGAAGAGGCAAGATACTCCTTCAGCTTCCCGTACCACAGGTCCACATGGATGCTGCAGCCTGGGAAACAGGTTTGGAGGACCAGCATTGAGGGGAGAGGGACAAGAAAGTGGGGATAGGCCCACTTTCTACCACAGCACATCAATAAGAAAGACTCACGGGGGCACAGGGATGCTCTTTGGACCAGAGGGAAGGTGTGGTTGAGGTCTGGCTGCATGGACAAGATGGAAGAACTAAGCTGGCCTCCAAGCTCACTGTGTGGCAGGCACTGCATAAAACATCCTGTCTCTAGGTGCAGGAGCCCACATCCTCCTGAACTCTGGACCCCAAAAAATGTCCACAGGTCTTCTTTGGAAGGGACACAGGGTCTGCCAGGTCAGCAGGACCAGCCCAGAGCTTGCCAGTCCCTGCCCCTCCCCTGTGGCATTCTGGGTTTCACAGCTTGGGAAAGTCAGCTTAGTGTTGGCACATTCACAGAATGAGTTGGCTACATGTCCTAGGCAGTAACCCAGGATCACCAAGTCCGCCACCCTCCCGTCACCGAGACTGCACACCCAGTGTGATCTTCAGGTTCTCGTATACCACGTAGCTAATGCTCACAGCTGGAATCACCTTCATGAAGTTGGGGGCCAGCCCCCGGTATAGCCCAAAGGCTCCCTCAGTTCGCAGAATCTGTTTGAAGAGGCTGCTCATGGTTACCTCGGGTGCACCCTCAATGGAGGCTGTGGGAGAGAGGTCACTGGTCAGATGCCACCTTTCAGTCACTACTAGGGACATGGAAGTCAACTCAGCACCAATCTTACCTTGTGCCTGCATCCGGGTCCTGACCAAGGCCAGCGGGTAGCTGGCCAGCTGGCCACAGGTACTGGAGATAGTGCCACAGGCCAAGAGAACAAACACACCAGGGTCTGCACTGTTCACTGCATAACGCTGTAGCCAGGTATTTTTCAGTGTCTAGAGGCAAACAGAATCAGAGGTGAGCCTTAAAGAGCCAGCACGGGAGAGACATGCTGGAAGTGGGGCAGTTCTGGAACCCACAGGAAAGCTGTTTCCTATCACATGAGATCTGAGAAGCTGATGTAAACTGATTCACTTGGCCTGGGCCTTGCTGAACTTCTGACTAGCCTGCCTTTTGCATCCACCGTCACGGGGTTCTTGGCTAGGACAGGGAACTGGATGAGGGTGGAGGGAGCACTATGTTCCCACACAGAACACCTGGCCTCTGTTCTGTGGTCTGGAAGCTGAGGAGATCTGTGAGTCCCCAATGGTCACTGTGTTCTGGGGCCTACCTGCTGAACTGCTGGATGCTAAGTGGGTACAGAACCTGGAACAGAATTCGTACCGGCTGTGCCAGAGATGCAGGGTGATGAGGACCACTGTCGTTAACAGCTAGACTGCTATCTCTCAACTAAGTATCTCTATCAAGGAGGATGTGGGTACTGGGCACAGAGAGAATTTCCCTCTCTGGTCCCAGGGTCTATGCCCAATAGGGCCTCACCTCATAGACAGCTAGGTCAATGCCAGCATAGGGGATGATCCCCAGCATGTTGGGGATGTAGCCTTTGTAGAAAGCAGCTACGCCCTCTTTAGCCAAGATCCTCCTGGCACAGTCCAGCATGCCTGAGTACTGGCCTGTCTTCCGCAGGGCCATTCGGGTCTTCAAAACCTAGATTGAGAGTGACAAGAAGCATAAGTATAACCCATTTCTCCCTGTGTCCCAAGTGTGCCCCCCACTCCAGGACCCAGTGGTTCTTACCTCCATTGGGTAGATACTACTCTGGGCAATGGCACCAGCCAAGGAGCCTGCCACAAGCCTTTCATGGATCCTCAGTGTCTCCTGATCACTACCAACAAGGCGCTTCATCTAAAACAGGGAAAACAAAGGGATACACCTGGGGCCTATAGCACTTCTCCTGGCCCTGCCCTTCCTCTCACAGCCATCAGCTTTACATGAAACCTGTGACCCTGAAGCTACTTTACTTATGCTGTCCCCAAATGGAAGGAAGTGGTAGAAGAGTTGGTGTCATCACCAGGCCTCCTACTCACCTTGCTGTTCTTTGGGTACAAGTACTGGCTCTAGTTTCAGGGACCTCAGCCCTGCAGAAACTATATGAGCAGCTACTATCTGGAAAATCTCTTCCAGGTCCTCACCTGCTCATATGCCATGAATTTGATGGCCGACTCAGGGGCAATTTTGATGACATTGATGCCATTGCCCCGCCAGAGAGACTTGGCTCCCCCTTCCCGAATCATCTGAGTGAATCCGCCTATGATACACATATTGTTGCTGCGGGAGGCGTGGACCTGAGGGGAGAAGAAGTCAGAGGAACTCAGCAGGGGTGAGGGCTGCCACTGTCCATCCTGGGAGGAACCCAAGAAGGCTCCTCCCTCTGAGTAATTTGAAGAATAACTTAGCATCCCAAGGATTCAGTAGGCAAGACTGGATTATCATTATTATTACTATTATATTATTATTGACGGGCTCTTATACTATGTAGTGCAGGCTGGCCTTGAATTTCCCATCTTCCCAAGTACTAGCTTTAGCGGTATGCCCCACCAAACCAGACAGGACAGCGTTTAATCTCTAGATATACATCCCTGGAATTCTGTTCAAAACGAAAGTGAGAGGGAGCTGTTCAAGTTTTCTGTTTTCTCAGAGACTGTGGAAGGAGAAATGGCTGCTTAGGGCTGGGAGGTGATAGCTCAAACTAGATTAGGCCTGAAGCTCTTCTAAGTCTTTTGCCTCTATTTCTGGAAGATAGGGAGAGATCCCATTTACTTATGCCGGGGGTAGGGGTGGGGGTGGGGGGTGGGTGAGTGGGAGGGTAGGGGTGGGATGGGAAGTTTGGGAGGGAGGGAAGCTGAGCCACCAATGAACCATAGGTAAAAAATCGATTTCCTGATCATCTGCATGAGCACCTTTAGTCTGTCCAAGGGACTTCTGTCTAGGGGATATGCTGTTTCTGGGCAGGGCTCCTGGCACAAAAAGTGCCAGAGAGAAGCAAAATGGGGTAAATGGTCACTGTTCAGACAGACACCAAAGTCCATGAGTGTCCACATGTGGGTCATTTCCCAGTGCCTCCCCTTACATCAGACAAGCTGATCTCTGCCCTGTGGACGTGGAGTTGCATGCCCAGGCAAGGCAGAGGCACTGCTTCCTGATGGCCTCTGGGTAATGAAAGGATCTGCTCACCCTATCTTCCATGAGGCACCCTATCCATCCTGAGATGCGCTTAAGGAACTCAGGTCCTGCCACACCCCAGGTAACAAGTCCATGTAAGATGATGCACAGCTTATGTTTCTCAGAATAAATTAGACCAGCTAAATACAAAGGTCACCTAGGCTGGATCGACTGGTGCCTACAAAGCAATAACACCATTAGCTGGTGTGGAAGTTTGGGTTTTTAAAGCAGGGTCGGGGAGGGGGTGGGAGTGAGGGGGGGTAGGGTCAGGGAAGCTGAGCTACTAATGAAGCCCAGGTAGAAATCTGCCCACTTTCCTCTCACCTGCATGAGCACCTTCAGTCTGTCCAGGGGAGCAGTACATGTTCTGGAAACTGCCCCTGCCCCACCTCCAGCCACCAAGTGCCTCCACCACATCCCTGTCTGTCTCTCTTCCACTGTGAACTCATCTGGGACTGTCAGGTTCTCACCAACATCGAAGATCTATGGGGAAGACAAGCAGAGACACAGCCAACTTTACTCAGGACATCTGTGGCCAAGTTGCTAGTCACCTGGTGATAGTCATTGCCGTCCACCCTCTTAAGTGGCCACAGGAATGGTGAGGATAGCGGGAACTCTTTCCTTTGCTCTGACAGTGGCTGCAGCTCTTGACCTTGTAAGCTGTCTAGAGAAGAGCAGGTAATGATTGGAGGGGAGAGCGTTACAAAGCTGCTGGGTAGCCTTTTTAAGGTGGCTCCTGCAGCTTCTGGCAAGGACTGCAAGGATAGATAGACCACAAGAATCAGGGAAAATGGATATAAATTTCGAAACCTGATGCAAAACCAGATTACTGGCAGGACAGAATGTTATGCAAGGTCTCAGCAAGCTTAATGCTGTTCTGCCTGCATAACTCCTCTCTGGAACTGGTCCCGGTCAGTTCTGCTGACCTCTAGGCTGCAGGCCAGAGAGAGGCCAGCTGTTCTGAACCCAAGAATCAGTCACTTACTTTCACCCAAGAAGCCCTGACCTGGCTCTGGGAGCACGGTGGATAAAGCAGAGCAGTCCAGCCAAGAACAGCAGAAGTCTCAGGCAGGAGGTTAAGTCAGAATGACGTTTCTAACTGTGGAATCACATCTGTATTCCTGAATGTGCAACCATGCTAACAGTGGAAAAACAGTATGCAGGCCCCTATAGAATGTGCTTATTAAAAACAAAAACTAAAAAGCCAGAGTCTAACTCTGTAGCCCAGGCTGGCCTTTAACTCAAGATGTTCCTCTGTCTCAGCCAGGACATGCTATTTTTGCCAGAGAGAGAACTGATACTAAAAAAGAAGCCCAGGGAAGGCGGAGGCATCCGTAGGAAGATTTCTTCCTCCATCTCAAGGACAGACTGTATGCTTGTGGGAGAAGCAGCAGCACTGGGGAAAGACATTTGGAACGGGCCATGAAAGATAGTGGCACATGGGGATAGGAAGGTACTCCCAGCAAAGGGCCAAGGGAACAGTCATGCTGCTCAGGCTGGTCAGAGTGTGGAAAGAGGAGGAACATATGGCTGGAAAGGGAGGAACCACAACATCTCACTGGCTCAGGCCTGGATGGGGAAGGAATGACTGATGCAGTGGGAGTGTGGCCTCACCGTTGAGTGCTTCCAGTACAGGATGATCTCAGGGATATTCTCCACGGGGTGCAGGAGGTGGTAGTCCCTCCACTCATTCCAGTCAATGGTCATTGTGCCGTTCTTATCCATGCTGTAAGGCAGAAGCATGGTTACTCCCGTGTCCACACCTATCTGCCAGTGTTTGCCCCACTACCTGGATGGGATGAAAGTAGGTGTGCCATGGCCACCAAGGAAACCAAAGGCACCTATCTGCCCATAAGGGTAAGGTGGCTTGATATCCCATTTTCCACAAAATGGAGATAGGCTGGCCCACAAGAACCCCATTCTGATCAGGGAGAGAGGCAGTCATGGGTGACATAGATACTTACTAGGTGACAGGGCCCCAGAAGTGGCCCGTTCGTATTCTGACAGACAGACAAAGGAGGATGCAGAGGAGAGAGGAGAAACAACACAAATAAATGCTTTGAGCAGGTTAGTAAAGCAAGCACACGTCCAAGGACACTAGGGGCCAGCACAAGAGGACAAAACCTGGGCACCAGGGGCTGCTGTCCCTGTGCCCAGCTGGTTCTCAGTATAGCCAGGTACAAACTGTTCTATTGGCAGAGCTTCTGCCCAGGAGTGAGGCATCTTTCTGGCTAGCATATGTGGCTAGAGAGTGAAGAACAAGCCTCTAGCAGCAACCCAAGTCAAGGACCATACATAGTATAAGGCCCCCTCCATCAGGCAGAGAAAGTATTCCAGGGACACTTCTCACCAACATGAAATACCCACAACTCATCTTGTCATTTTAAGGGTCACTGGTAAATGGATTAATTCCAGACTTGTGAGTCTTAGAATAGGGTTGCAAACCTTAGGAGAAGCCTGCTTTGGGAAGGGGCTTCTTATTCACCCTTCCAAACCACAGGGCCAGTTTCAGGGCAGCAGGTCAACATGAACAGCAGGTGGATTAGTCCAAAAGCCATTAAAACATCCCATGGAATGGAGCAACTCACCCACACTCACCTCTTAAGAATCTTCTCCGCCTGCTGTTCAGAGATCTTGACGCCCAGGTCCCGCAGGGACTGCATGATTTCCTGAGCGTCGATTCGTCCTGTGACAACAAGGGCTATGAGCAGAGTCTGGCAATTGGCAGGCTTGGGGCCTGAGCAGCAGGGAACTATAAGCCAAACTCACCATCGTTCTTTTTGTCTAGACTCTTGAACACCAGCCTCAGCTTTTTCTCATGATCTTGTAGGTAATGTACAAACTCTTCAAAGTCCAGTTGTCCATCAAGGTCTTTGTCACCTGCTTGCACAATTTTCTAGAAAACCAAAATAAGTAAGAACTTGAGGTTTGGCTCACTAGCCTCTTGTCACAATGGGGAAATAACTGCTCTCCACAAGGACCCAAGATGTCCTATCTCTAAAGATATATCAGACCATGGACCCCCATCATGTTGATTTTACTTATATATCAGAGCCGATGCTTAAGTTCCCAAAGGTTATATTCAGAAGCCAAGCAAGGACCCATCCCGCTTGGGTGAAGAGAGGTGCTCCCTTGAGAAGCCAGCAGAGC